>NC_072378.2:143252500-143859583 GCF_028885625.2 Pongo pygmaeus | reverse complement strand
CGAGAGTAAAATTTTAAAAGAATAGAGTAACTGGTTTGGTTAAATGGTTATGAATTAAGCACCTGCACTGCTAATGGAGTTTCTTCATCTGGCATCATATAATGGCATAATAAAGGTTTGGATCCATCTTTATTAATCCAAGAAGAAGACTTATGCTGCTCAACGAGATTTCTGATTTCTTTTAGTTTTTGCTCCAAGTCCAAAAGGGACAAAGAATGTTTAAGAGAAACACTAGAAACAGAGAAAAGGGAATTGGGATAAATAGAAACTATACAACACATCCTATATACACTCTTTTCTTAACAGGCTACTATCTAAAATCCTGTTTCTTCTGCTTACACCTGTAACTGCTGACTGGAATAGAATGGATTAAGAAATCAGCCACTAGTTAAGGGCCATTACTACAGAGCCAAGAAAAGTATTTCTCTGGATTCCATAAGAGAATTCCTACTGTAATTATAGATATTGCTAGTATAAATGGGAGGTAAAAGCCTCAGAGGCAGATTTTAAAGTAGGTCTTTTATCTCATGACCCAGATATTTCTGATTTGTATGAAATCAATTAACAATGAAATATTAAAACTTTCCCCTCTGTATAAAAAAATGATAAAGAAAATGGATCTCACAATGCAATATCCTAGGATGGTATCTGATTAGATTACAAAGAGTTTCACAAATCACCATTTGTCAAGTCACTGGTTTCACTAGAACAATTCTAATTTCCTTTCACTCATTAGAATCAAGAAGTCAGAAAAGTCAAAGAAAAATGCCTTACCTTCCTAAAATCTTCTGCACAGCTTGTTTAATGACAGTGATCAATTCTGTCAGGCCTATTAAAGAAAAAACAAACCTGAAAGCCTTGCTTAGTTTAAAAATTCCTCAATAATAAAAATAAATGAATTAAAATTAGTATAAAAGTCACAAATAAGAATCTTACCATCTCCAAGTAGGTGCTGAATACTTGATAAATATTGCTGTTGGACATCTGGGGGAGCAAGAATTGTCTGTACAAAACAGAAATACAGTTCAATTATCCAAGTTTTAAACTGGTAAATAAATAATGTTTTCAATATAACTTTGGCTGAGATTTTTCAAGATCTGAAATGATGAGAAAAATAGTATTTTTTAACATACCAAAAATTCTAGTTTCAATATATAAAAATTATTCATAATACTAAAAGTTCACAATCACATGAAATATAAAAATATTTATTTCATAGAAATTGTTATCAGGATAAATAAGTTAAACTTTGAACCTCTTGAGGGAAAGAACAATGTCTATTTAAGTCTATTAAACTTACAGTGCCATTTTTGCCAACTGCTGCATTATCCAGGTAAATATATCCACCAATTATGTTTAACTGGACCCGCAAAAGCACAACCAGCATACAGGTACTGTATACAGCCACAATACTTCTTGTGAAACCTTCATAGAGAAAAGAAAACCATTTGGTACTGTGATTAATACAAATGTGTAAAATCATGAACCATCCCTATGGTTATTTTTTCATAAGATGACTTTTAAAAACATATTTACAACTGTTTCTAGTATAAAAATATATCAATTCAAAATATTTCAGTCTCTCCTCACAATTGTTTAATAAAAATTAGGTATGATCCCTTAATTGAAACAATAATCAATGAAATATATTAGGTGAAAGAGGTATATACTATTAGCTTAGAAAGGAAAACAAGGAAAAGTCTGGGAAGCACAAAGAATTGTAGCTTCAGAACTCTTAGTTGTCAATGGAGCTATTTTCAAGTAAGAGAAGAAGGCTGAGTGTGGAAGAACTCTAGCCTTCAACAGCAGCCCGAGGAGGATGAGCCTGTTTAAGGACTACAGAAAAGTACAGAAAGACTGGGGAAGCTTGGTAAGACAGGCTTCCCAGTAGCTTAGGACAGGGTGTTCAAAACAGAGGAGAGAGTGAAGGTGTTGACTGCTGCCTAGAGTCCTAGCAGAAGGAAAATGTCCAGTAGATTTGGTAACACAGAAGTTGTTACTGATGCTTGAGAGACCTGCTTGGGTGAAGACACAGGTGTGGAAGCCAGGCTGCAGGGCTGTAGTGCATCAAAGCGTGAGGGAGTGAAGAGAAGAAAGGGAATGTAGAAATCTTGGTCATAAGGATTATAAGAAAGCATAGGCCAGGCATGGTGGCTCATGCCTGTAATCCCAGCACTTTGGGAGGCCGAGGCGGGTGGATCACAAGGTCAAGAGATTGAGACCATCCTGGCCAACATGGTAAAACCCTGTCTCTACTAAAAATACAAAAATTAGCTGGGCGTGGCGGCACGCACCTGTAGTGCCAGCTACTCGGGAGGCTAAGGCAAGAGAATTGCTTGAACCCGGGAGGCAGAGGTTGCAGTAAGCCAAGATTGCACCACTGCACTCCGGCCTGGCAACAGAGCAAGACTCCATCTCCCCCCACCCCCCGAAAAAGGAAGTATAAAAGCTGAAAGGAACTACAGGGAACTAGAGAGGTTTGTTTTCAAATAGGCAAGGCTTAGCTGAAACTGGATCCCTTTCTTACACCTTATACAAAAATAAATTCAAGATGGATTAAAGACTTAAATATTAGACCTAAAACCATAAAATCTCCAGAAGAAAACCTAGGCAATACCATTCAGGACATAGGTATGGGCAAGGACTTCATGACTAAAACACCAAAAGCAATGGCAACAAAAGCCAAAATGGACAAATGGCATGTAATTAAACTAAAGAGCTTCTGCACAGCAAAAGAAACTACCATCAGAGTGAACAGGCAACCTACAGAATGGGAGAAAATTTTTACAATCTACCCATCTGACAAAGGGCTAACATCCAGAATCTACAAAGAACTTAAACAAATTTACAAGAAAAAATCAAACAACCCCATCAAAAAGTGGGCGAAGGATATGAACAGACACTTCTCAAAAGCAGACATTTATGCAGCCAACAGACACATGAAAAAATGCTCATCATCACTGGCCATCAGAGACATGCAAATCAAAACCACAATGAGATAGCATCTCACACCAGTTAGAATGGCGATCATTAAAAAGTCAGGAAACAACAGGTGCTGGAGAAGATGTAGAGAAATAGGAACACTTTTACACTGTTGGTGGGACTGTAAACTAGTTCAACCATTGTGGAAGACAGTGTGGTGATACCTCAAGGATCTAGAACTAGAAATACCATTTGACCCAGCCATCCCATTACTGGGTATATACCTAAAGGATTAGAAATCATGCTGCTATAAAGACACATGCACACATATGTTTATTGCAGCACTATTCACAATAGCAAAGACTTGGAACTCAACCCATCAATGATAGACTGGATTAAGAAAATGTGGCACATATACACCAAGGAATACTATACAGCCACAAAAAAGGACGAGTTCATGTCCTTTTGTAGGGACATGGATGAAGCTGGAAACCATCATTCTGAGCAAACTATTGCAAGGACAGAAAACCAAACACCACATGTTCTCACTCATAGGTGGGAATTGAACAATGAGAACACTTGAACACAGGGTGGGGAACATCACACACTGGGGCCTGTCGACACCAGGGCCTGTCGTGGGGTGGGGGAAGAGGGGAGGGATAGCATTAGGAGATATAACTAATGTAAATGACAAGTTAATGGGTACAGCACACCAACATGGCACATGTATACATATGTAACAAACCTGCAGGTTGTGCACATGTACCCTAGAACTTAAAGTATAATAAAAATGAAAACAACAACAACAACAACAAAAAACAAATAGGCAAGGCTTAAGCATCATTCTGTTGACAAGGATTAGCTGAATGGATGGGAAAACAGGATAACAGTTCTGAGACAAGCAGATATGTAGGCCCTAGTTTAGCTTTTTGTTTCAATTTTTTATACTAACAAAAGTTTACAATACAATATCAAAGTAAATCTATGATCTGGATTGGAATAAAAACTTCCTTTAAAGTACATTAGAGATATCAGTACCTAATAAAGGCATATGTAGTCTAGGACAATTTTACCTACCATCATCATCATAATAACAATAGCATTACCACTAACATTTACTGAATGCTTTCTATGACCAGACATTGATCTACTTGCTTTACCCGTACTATATTATTTACTACTAACAACAATTCTAAAAGGCAGGTAAAAAAGAGTCATCCCAATAGAATGCAAACATTTCCCTTTATAAATATTTTAAGGATGTGCTGTCACACAGAATATGCAGGCTTACTTATTATCTTCAGATCCTCCCATATTTCTAGCTTGTTTGAAGGCCTAAAGAACAAAATAAAAAAATATGAAAATAATAATCTAGATAATCTAATAGAAAACTCTGAATTTTACAGATCTATATTTTTTTAAAAAATTAAAAGCAACACAGCATAACTGCAGAAAAGCAAGCCCACAAAATACAGTAAAAAAAAATTTAAATTCCAGTAATCAATAACAATCACTTTCACTGGTATATATTCTTACAATCTTTTTCTCCTTGAGTGTTATGTATAGATACACTACAAAATCATATAGGAAACACAGAGGAAATATTTCTTTCTTTTCCCTAACTTGCTGTTTTAGAAATAATGAAGTAGGTCCTATAATCCTTCAAAGGTAAATATGAAGTGTTTTTTTGTTTTACAATCATAAACACATGAATTTACACATATATTTCATGTGTATCAATCCACTGTAGTTATTATCTCTGTCGATGTTCAAATTGCCCATCTTTCACTTCTGGAAGACTATTCACATTGCCTCCTGAATCCTTTTGATTTGTATGATCTTTTAGTAGTCTTTTATAGTATCTACAGTTTCTGACATGAAAACTTATTCTGGGTTCATTTCATTTAATTCTTGCTGCAGACTTGATATCACCAATTTCACTGGGTCCTGTTTTCTCATAGCAGGAAATGGTAGAGACCAAAACCTTTGATGAAGAATGTTCATTGCTACTGGGTAGGTCACTATTTCTAAGATTTTTTCAGTGAACTAAGCTAATAAATGTTTATTTATTTATTTATTTATTTATATGTGCATATAATCAAAAAGGTAATATACATCATTAATTCATACTGATATTTCTAAATTAGTCAAAATTTAGAAAATTAGTCAAAAGGTTTTTAACTTAATCTCATTGATCTTACATCTGTGTTTCTTTTTGTCCACATAAAAAATAGGTGAAACCAACAAAATTACTAATTTGCTTCATCCCTCACTCTATACACAACAGTCTCAGTGTAAAAGAGTTTAAGGTTTCTGTTTTTCCAATTCTTTGTGTGTGAAGAGTATATATCCTACTAAGGATATACAGTGAAATTTCTGTTTCAAAGTAATTTAGCACAGTTTCTGTCTTTGCAGTTATACTACCAACTAGAATCATATTTAGATTAATTTGATTTATGGTACTATATATTTTTGGACATTATTTTTTAAACACTATAGTTTTATAATATTAAATATTTATATGGTTCCCAAATCAAATTTATATAATATGGTATATTCAAAAAAGTCTGTTCCTATCCCCCTTCATTTTCTCCCTTCTTCATAGGTGACAACTTAAAAAATGCTTAAACTTTCCATTGTTTTGCTTTATATAAGCAAATAGGTATATATACATTTATATCTGCCCCCTTAGATAAGTGAAAAATATTATACACATTTTTCTTTACCTTTTAAAAAATATAGCAATATATCTTGTGGAAATCATTCCACAGTACTACAGTAGTCCCTTCTTATCCTTGGGGGGATACATTTGAAGACCCTCAGTAGATGCCTGAAACTGAAGATAGTACCAACCCCTACATATACTATGTTTTATCCTATACATATGTACCTATGATAAAGTTTAATTTATAAACTAGGCAGTGTAAAAAATTAACAACAATAACTCACAATAAAATAGCACAACCGTAATATGCCAGCATCATTACTCTGGCACTTTTGGGCCATTATTAAGTAAAATAAAGGTTCCTTAAACACAAAGCACTGCAATACCTCAACATCCAATCTGATGGCCAAGATGGCTACTAAGTGACTAACAGGTAGATAGCATCTACAGTATGGATCCGCTGGACAAAGGGAGATTTCATCATGTTATTCACAATGGCACACAACTGGAAGCTTAGGAATTGTTTATTTCTGGAATTTTCCATTTAATATTTTTAGACCATGGTTGTCATGGCTAACTGAAACCTTGGAAAGTGAAACCATGGATAAGGTGGATGGGACTATTGTATACAGATGGTAGCCACTTTTCTCTTCTAACCAAAGTATAGTACACCATTGTATGGATGTACTATGTGGAGGTAGTTTAGTGCTTTTCAAATCACTAGTGGAAGGATCAGTTTTTTTTTCCTTTTCCTTTCCAATCTGTCACAGAGCAGCACTTTTGTTAAATACAATAAAAATAAATTACTAGAAAACATGAAATAAAAAAAACCACAGATATAGAAAATACAAGTCCATATTCTTTATTATTACTTTCAGACATAAATTTGCATTCCAACAAGAAATTGAGTTACTATTACAATTTTAAGGATACTACTAGCTTCTTGTCTTTCTTTGCCAATGAGGAGACTCTAAAGTTTCAGTTACCTCTTTCCTAGATGGCACAGATTCAGAAAATGTGTTGAGTAACTCATACAAGACACTGCTGCAACCTTAATCTAATCTAGTGTTCAAGACTCATGGCAGAATGTCCTATGTATTCGGATTAAACTGGGAATCAACCACAATTCAAAGGTGAGGTATTTAATGTATCATAAGTGACTCATATCTCTTTTTGAATGCTTCCTCAGAAAAATTTCTAAGTACTTCTTATAAAAATTCTAAATGAAAAAAGATAAGAAAACAGTGGTTCTGAAAATTTCAATATAGAAAGTGCTTAGTAGTGAGCCATGATTGTGCCACTGTACTCCAGCTTGGGTGACAGAGTAAGACTCTATCTAAAAAAAAAACCAAAACTAAACGAACAAAAAACTGTATTTTATTTGGGATGATTTTGGTGGGAGAAGACAGTTATAGTTACCCAGGACATTTCTTCATGTTTACATTCAACATTATTAGACCTTAAAAGTAGATTTTTAAATACTGATGCTATTTTTTTTAAAACTCCAAAATCTACATAAAAGATTCCAAATCTATGTAGAACAGAGAAAAGTACCTTCAATGCAAATATTCCTTTCAAATGATTTGTCTGATGGAAATCAACTGCAAGTTAAATACAACCAGACTCTTTAATGTCACTAAAATACCTTCATGGAGAAATAAAAAAAAAAGAGAGAATTAAATGAATCCTTTCAAAGTGTTCTACTTCTCTTATGATGGAGGATGTTTAAGATTTTTTTGTTTTTGCAATTGAAACTTCATTGCCATTATTAGTCTTCAAGAAGAGTGCCAAATATCAAAAACAGTGATAACTGTTTATTTGCTATTATGAAGTTGGCAAAATAAGACTATCAAATCATCTACTTATTTCTCATTAGTTATTATCTTAGTTATTATCACAAATAGTTTAAAGAAAAAAAAACTTGCTCAACAGGCTTATATGAGACCAGAGTCTCATATAAAATTAATATAAAAGCAGTCATAAGATTGGAGGCCTTATTTAATCACACTTTGTAAGGGATCAAGCCCTTATTTATGCAAATATTTTTCAAATGGATATTACCCTTCTCCCCCCACCAAATTACAAACAGCTATTTCAAATCAAAAGAAAGCCAAGAAAAAGTAACATTGAGATATCTAAAGAAGAAACTGTGAATGAGGAGAACTGTGGCCCATCTTAAATTCTCCAGAATTTAAGAAATTCTCCTCTCTGTGTACCGATTAAGAAAAAGAGAATCACATCTTTTCTTTAAAGCTGTCCAGGATAATCCATCAAAATTAATCCCTTGGTTTTTTTGATACTCCTAAATTTTCCTTTTACTTTTTGTCATTGCACTAAACATGTCTGGAATTACGATAATTTATTTAGTCTACTTCCTCCTTTGGATGAAAAGGTCTTAAAGAGACTTGATCTTAACTATTAAATCCCCTAAAGCACATGGAACATAGGGCCTTGCAGGAAACAGATTCACCAAGAAGGAAGAATGCCACCACGATTATTTTATCTGTATTATGTTGCTTGTATAAAAATGCTATTCACTTATTTAATTTGTCTTGTCTTCTCATCACGACAAAAAGTAAGGAAATTAAAATCTACTTCTTTTCAATTCCTACCTGTGTACATATAAATGGTAATTATTTATTTGATTAAAAGCAATCTGCTTATATGTTTCTTCTTCATAAAACTGTATGAACTAATTTATAAGCTAAACCTTATATCTGTAAGAAGGAAGGAAGGTCTGTCTACCTCTAAGAATGAATAAATTTAAAATGGAAAACCCCTCATCACTAGCATTCTGTTTTAATCAGATAAAAGAAATCTCGAGTACACAAATCCACTGTTATTTTGGGAAGTATTCTCTGAATATAGTAAGTGTTTTTAAATAAAATTCACCACTTGTTATGTAGACTGTCTGAGCACTCAATTCCTATTGCAAAATGAATAATAGTAACTGCCTCACAGGGATATTGTGTAAATTAAGTGGGAGCATATATGGAAGGTACCTAGCACCAGGGCTAGCACAGTGAGACAGTTTAGAAATAGAACTACTTTTCCCCTGGCTATTTGAAGGGTGATTAAAGGCAAGTGATTATTTTAGGAAGGCCACAATGATTAACATTTATTTAGTGAAACCATTTCCCTGCCTACCCTCCCATCACTGTCATTAAAATAGGAAGCCATTTCCTGCTGGAAGTCTTCTCAAACTAATACAGCATCATACCAAATTACAATACCCCAACACATGCTACACACAATATACAAGGTTACATATGTGAAAGTGCTTTTGGAAACAGCAAACTGCCATGACAATGTAAATTATTAGTATTGCATGCTCATGTTATGTTTGTATTTCATTTTGTTAGTAATTTTTTTTTTTGAGACAGATTCTTGGTCTGTCCCCCAGGCTGGAGTGCAGTGGTGCCATCTGGGCTCACTGCAAGCTCCGCCTCCCGGGTTCACGCCATTCTCCTGCCTCAGCCTCCCGAGTAGCTGAGATTACAGGCGCCCGCCACCACGCCTGGCTAATTTTTTGTATTTTCAGTAGAGACGGGGTTTTACCGTGTTAGCCAGGATGGTCTCGATCTCCTGACCTCGTGATCCACCCGCCTCGGCCTCCCAAAGTGCTGGGATTACAGGCGTGAGCCATTGCGCCCGGCCAGTAATTTAAAATATAAGTTCTGTATATCTTATTTATTTAAAATGTATGTTCACATGCTTTATTACACCGTAAGCTCTTTCAGAAAGAAGCAGAATATTTAACGTAACTTTGTTAGCTTCACAGCCTCTGGTTCAGGAACACATTTCACAAGCACTCCATAATTAAATTTGTGAACAATTTCAAAGTGCTATAAGGTCTATTTATATGAAAAACAATACATACAAATATCATTGCCTTGAAAGCTTTATGCACAAAAGTAGAGCATAGACAAAATTAAATGTGGGTTAAATGATATAATTAGTATTTTTCTTACTGAGCCTATATAAACTTTGATTAGATAGAAAAATAACAAAGATTTTTGAAAAGTATATCAGTTCATTCTATAAACTTTAAGTGCAGTGCTTAAACAGAAAATGCTGTAACTTGCATTTACCTGTTTTTTAGCAGAGCTGTGAGGCTCTCGGAATTCAGTTGCTGCATTAAGGCCTCTCTCAGTGTTGGAAGCATGGACAGCACTGTAATACAAACAAAAAAGTAAAAAAGGTCACAAGTGATATGACTGCCCTCACTAAGAAATGCTCATTGTTTTAGGCTATATGATAGGGCTAGCAACTAGCAAGAGTCAGAAGGGAAAGTCAGGGCTAGACGATTCAAATTATTATTATTATTATAAAACGATTATATCCTAACAAATCATTTATCTGCTTATGTAATTTAATAAAATTATGTAAACATTATGATCACAGCAACACAAGTACACACAGAAGAAACAATAGAAAGAATTATTCTCAGATTTTAACAGTGGTGGTCTTTGAGCTATGGATTATTAACAATTCCTTTTTTTCTTTTCCATACTCTCCAAATTTTTTACAATAAGTGTTTACTTCTGATATAATGACAATGATCAAAAACATTTTTATATTCAGCTATACTTTTTGCTTCATTTTTCATTCTAATTTTAAAGAAGTTTATTTATTAAATACTACAAAGTAACGAACATTTATTATAACCTAGACAAATGCATACTGGGTTAGGAACTAAGAGTTGCTGAGTTTTAGTTTTGTCAGTGGGTATTATTTGTTACTGTTTATCGTAAATGTTTACTGTTTGTAATACTACAAAGCAATAAACATTTATTATAACATAAATAAAAGTGCACTGGGTTAGAAACTAAGAGTTGCTGAGTTTTAGTTTTAGTTTTGTCAGTGGCTGTTGTTTGTTATTGTTTCTTACTCCCAGGAATAATGTGAAGATGAAATGAGACTAGCAATCTATGGGAAAAAAACTTCATGTGATTTTTAGGAGTTTATTTATGGCTCTACATGTGGAATAAGAAATGCTGGAGAATAAGAATCTGTCATGGGATTAGAGAAAAAAAGAAATGGAGAAATACACATATAAAAATGTAAAATGAGTCTGTAAACCCTAAAAAAGTAACGATAACAAAATGAAAAAATATGAAGACCCCCACATTCCTTTTTTTTTTTGAGACAGAATCTCACACTGTCACCCAGGCTGGAGTGCAGCGGTGCAATCACGGCTCACTGCAGCCTTGACCTCCTGGGCTCAAGCGATCCTCCTGCCTCAGATTCCTGAGTAGCTAGGACTAGAGGCATGGGCCTCCATGACCAGCTAATGTTTTAAATTTTTTGTACAGATGAGGTCTCACTATGTTGCCCAAGCTTGTCTTGAACTCCTGGGCTCTAGCAATCCTCCCACCTTTGCCTCCCAAAGTGCTGGGATTACAGGTGTGAGCCACCACACCTGGCTATGAACACCACATTCTAAAAGGGAAAACTTCTTGGGTAAGGGAAAAACTACTTATATTTACCCCAAAGCACCCATTTTTTTTCCTAGTATATCAATGACATCTTATCCAAAGGAATAGAAATTTGATATTATTTGTAACACCATTATCAATGCTCATGTTATGAATTGTACAAAAAATGCAGAATGTGCAGAAAGCTAATTTGGAAAGTTTCATTGAACCTATATTTTGGCTCTTAGAGATTAAATATTTTACTTTTAATTGCCTATAGTCAGCTATTTGTTCATCTTAGGGTTGCATCATGGAAATGTGTGACCCCTATCTTTTGCTGGAGGAGCATACATAATTGACAACCCCATCTGCCACTCCTCTGGATCCATCACCATGTTTGCACTGCTCCCAGACAATGACACTGCTTGGATGGGCACAGTAAAGCAGGCCTATTTCTGCAGGTCTCCTCTACCAGAAACTTTGGCTTGCAGACACTTCATGGTCTCCCAATGCTTTCTTAGAACTGTGCTGTAGTCTGAGACTCTTCTTGCCTAATCTTTCTTCCTTCCTTGTCTTTTTCCCTTCACAAGTGTCAGACCTGCACTGTGGCCTAAACGCTTCGCTTGCCTTCTTCTGCCTCCCTTCCCCTTTATTCTTTACAGGCATTTCTACTAGTAGATCTCTTGTACATCTAATCCCATCCTAGCATCTGCTTCCCAGGGGACCCAAACTGACACAAGGGTCCATGTCAAACTGAGATGTATTTTAAGACCCCAGCAGCTACATTTTACCTTTTTTTTTTGAGACAGAGTTTCACTCTTGTTGCCCAGGCTGGAGTGCAATGGTGTGATCTTGGCTCACCACAACCTCCACCTAACAGGTTCAAGTGATTCTCCTGCCTCAGCCTCCCAAGTAGCTGGGATTACAGGCATGCAACACCACGCCTGGCTAATTTTGTATTTTTATTGGAGATGGGGTTTCTCCATGTTGGTCAGGCTGGTCTCAAATTCCTAACCTCAGGTGATCCACCAGCCTCGGCCTCCCAAAGTGCTGGGATTACAGGCGTGAGCCACCATGCCTGGCCCATTTTATTATTTTTTGAAAATTCAAATAATAACCAGAAATGGACCATTCTCTAAAAATTCATTAAAATGTCCTAGGCAGTGCCAATACATTGAATGCTGAATATCAATTTAACTAATTTTGTAATTTTTAAAAAGTTATCATTTACCGAGTATTTATCATACATCAAGCACTTTATAGGCATTATCTCATCACGGCCTCACAAAACATTTATGAAGTGGCTTTTATAATGTTCATTTTACTCTCAGAATTGTCATTATGTATAGCATTTATGATTACTATTCGCTTTGCAGAATGAAGGTATTTTTCTAAGTATTACTACTTCAAATATTAAAAATCATACTCCAGTTGTAATTTTGGATGTGCCTCTTACCCTTCTTAATCTCAGCCTCAAGTAAAATGAGGTAAGTAAACTAATAATAAAGGCCTTTAACTCTAAAAAATTTCTACTTTTAAAATTAAATAAGGAGAATGTACCTTTATAAATTCTTTCCAAATTAATTGTTCTTGAAAGAATGTTAGAGAAATGAGTAAGCTTTAAATAATAAAAAAGAAAAACAGGCTTTGCATGGATTTGAGAACTAATTCTTCAGTTATGCCAGTTAGAACACACTGTTCTCTTCAAATATGGGCAGGTTGATTTTGTGATGGCATTCTCCCAGGACTATGTTTCTAGCTCTGGAGGTTAAATTATTGCCATCAATTAACATTGCCTGAGTGTATACTATTGTGGACGACTCACAGGTCTATAGTTGCCTACTGTAAATTTAATAAACTTAATGACTCTTTCCTATGGCCAATAGGCCCAGTGGGATCAAGCCTACTTCTGCAGCCTTGTTTCCTATCACTGCCATTGTTCATTCTGCTCCAGCTACATGGACTTTTTGATGTGTCCTGAGAGTACCAAGCTTATTCCCGCCTCAGGCATTTCACATGGCTCCCTCCATTGTAACATTTGGTTTCTGCTCAAATGTTACCTCAAAGAAACCTGACTCTACTGATCCCCTGTCTTAAAGAACGTTCCAGCCCTCACATGGCTTTATGTTCCATATGGCAGCCGTCACTGCCTAAAGTTACTTATTTGTTGTTTATCATCTTTTCCTCTCCCTAGAATATAAACTCCAAAAGTCAGGGGCTTTTTGTTGTTGTTGTTCACTTCCTGCTTCCCCAGGCCTGGATACAAGTATTTGCTGAATGAATAAATAAAATGAATGAACTGATTTTTAAAATTCACATTAAAATGATGTAATTCAGTTCAATCATTCAAACACTTGCTAGATTTACCATCCTTTCTTTGCCTTTTCCTCTAAATTTGATCCCGGTGATATGCAAATTAATACAAACCGTCAAACAACTTTACACATGTATAAATATTTCTCTGTCTTACCTGTCATATTGCAAGTCCTCTGGTTACTTTCAAAATGATATTGTCGTCGTGCTTGGGCAATGTATTCTGCAGCCTCCCTTTCCTGTATTTCTCTGATTTTCTTCTGTCCATATTTCCCCAGAATATATACTCCTACAATCATTAAAAAAGTACTATATTCATTAGAGTACCAAAAATTCTACACAGTATTTTTAACCTACTTTATGCAATTATAAGTTTTATATTGGTGGATAGCTAAAATTACATTTTTAAAACCTAAATAAAGAATTTTGTAAGACTGGCCCAAAGAAAAGGAAATCAGCATTTTTACAGCCAATGACAGAGGAAATGATGGGCACATAAGGGCTAGGTTTGAAGAAGGGAAAGGAATTAAATCTAAAAAGTCTGGCAGTGCCTTTACTAGTAGACTAGAGATATTCTACATGTCCAGCAATGGAGAATTGTTTAAATAAATGATAGTCTAGCCATACAACGAAATCTTACGTAGCTATTAAAAACCACATTGCTAAATAATGACTTAAGGAAATACCCACGTTATACTGTTAGGTGATAAAATAAGATCCCAGAAATTTTACTTTTTTTAATGGAAACAGATACAAAAAATAGGTGAGTTTTAATTTCTAAAATATAATAAACAATGATCATTGCTGAATGGTGGAATAACAGGTTATTTTGTCCTCTATATTTTCTTCAATGAACACAAAATACTTTTTAAAAATATAAGATACAATTTTTAAAAGGAACAATGAAAGAAAGGTAGTTAGGCAGAAGTCTATTTATCCATCCATGTTAGAAAAATCTCTTTGAGATAAGGAGAGAAAATACAACTCTCTCATCTAAAAATTAGTAACTTAATTGGAAAAAAAAGAAGGAAGAGGGTACAGAAACTCCTAAATTGTAACACCACAGGATAAGAATATAGGTGGTGTCATGTGGCCTGTGATTTAACAGATTTCAGCATAGGCAGTATGCTGAAAATATGTGTACTAAATGTGTACATTTTAGTCTATATCTGAGGGGCAGTCAGTTTTCCTAGCTGGGAATGTGAACATTCCAGAGTGGTTAGTTAGCCACACTTGATCAAAAGCCACATTCCAAGGCTTAAGCTCTTCAACTAGCTTTTATCACTGATCAGCACCAAATATTTTTAATTAGCATAATGATTATCAGGAATGGATTTTCATAGATTAAATTAATGGTTTTCAAGATACTGGACTAGCTAAAACATTTTAGTAATATTCATATGAACTAGAACATACAAATCAAGCAAGTCCTTCACCTTTGCCTGGGATCCTTAGCCGCTAGTTCAAAGGATTCTTAGTCAACTGAGTTAACCAGGTAGCAAGCCAAATCCTACAGCTAGAATACTGTTGCATTTTCTTCAGGTAAATCTTTTATAAGCAGTTCTGCGGTAGCATGAAACAAGGACAGAACACTGGGACTTCAATAAGCTTACAGAACAGGTGGTGTTACTTTTAATCTCTGTTTGCCAGTAGATGTTTTTAAGTGTGCCAGAACTTGGTTTCATTATAACCTGAGAGTAAGGTTGTAAGGAATTAACCTACCTCCCACTGTCTGTGACCCCCAGTATCTACTAAACATAACCTAAGAATTGTGCATGACCTAAGTAATTAGATTTGGTCTGTCACAGGTAGAAAGTGGGTAGCCCTCTAGGAACTGCAAAACAAATACATATCCTGAATTATTTTCACTAATACAGGTGCTATAGGTGAACTGATAAGATATTACATATTCTTAAAAATAGTAGTTCAGTAAAAGGGTATGTGCTAAAAACAACTAGAACTACAGTATGATTGCTGTTGCTATGTTTATATGCAAATTAATGTACTATAACCAAGCTTAAAGAAGAAATGAGAGTTCATATAAGTGGCTACATGGCTACCTTTCCTGTACTCCATTCTAAAGAAACTGATGATAGTGCTACAATACCAACAAAGGAAACTGACTTACATTTCACAAAGTTACTCTATGACAGGCAATTCTGACATAATAGATCTGAAGGAATTGTTTGTATCTTATTTGCACAACAGCTTACTGAAAGTTACATGTAAAATGATTATTTCTCAAATTATACTGTAAAATCAAACACTAAGATGACACTTTTTGCACAGCTAAGAATTTTTTTCTTTAATAATAGTAAATTTGATTGGTGTGTTTTTCTGGGGAGAAGGTCCACTGCTTTAACCAGAGTCTCAACAAATCTGATGATTTTTTTAAGGAACTGTTATTTAACACATTTCAGCATAGGCAGTATGATATAAGTGTGTACATTTGGTCTATATCTGAGGGGAAGTCAGTTTTCCTGAGTGTGAAATTTTCCTGAACGTGAAATGAGAATGTGAACATCATAGAGTAGTTAAGTTAGCCACACTTTGATATTCTAACTAAACTAAAAAAGAAAATGAATTGCCATGGGAGCCCCAACACCTCAGAATGTGACCTTATTTGGAAATAGAATCTTTACAGTGGTAATCAAGTTAAAATGAGGTCATTAGGGTGGGTCCTAACTCAATAAGACTTGTCCTTGTAAAAGGAAACTTGGACGTCGACAATTGCAGAGGGAAGACGAAGCAAAAACAGAGGGGACGGCTATCTATGAGCCATGGTGAGAGGGTTGGAACAGATCCTTCCCTTACACCCTGCAGAAGGAACCAATCCTGATCTTAGACTTCTAAATTTCAGGATTGTAAGATAATAAATTGCTGTTGCTTAAGCCGCCCATTTTGTGGTACTTGGAAATCAGGCTAAAATCACACAATCTATTATTTTTCTTGAGTTTAGCACTGAACTAAGTTCTTATACAAGGTCTAATTCATCAGGCTCATAAATTCTGATTTTGTCAGATTTGTTCCCTTAGAAAAATAAGAATGAGGACAGGTAATTCATTGGCTAAAACATGGAGCTCATGACTGTCTATATACTTGACTGGCAGCCTAGCCTGGAAAACAGGAGATATTGACGGCTCTGATATCAAGCAGTTAGGTGACTTTTGAGAAAGTCCCTTCCTCCCTCTGTGTCTAAATTTCTTCATCCATAAAATGAAAGATTAGGATTATATGAGCTTTAATGTTTCTTTTGTAGCTATGACTTTATGTATTAACAATGAAAATATTTACTAAATACCTTAAAAAATAAATGTCAAATGCTTTGAGTTTTCCATTAATAACATTACCAGTAAAATAAGACTTCTAGTCTTTCCACAATTCAGTTGTTTTAAAACCATCTCTTAGTCTTCTCTTTCTGGATGAAAATCCCTACAATGCAACTATTTCACAAGGTTAATAATTTCAAAAAAAGTTTGAAAATAACCTATTGTTCCCAATCCAACAGATCACAAAATCCTACTACAGTATTCTGATTCTATTTCAGACACATTTTCTAAATCTTGCCAATTATCTACAACTTCTTTATCACTGTCATCACTTAGACCCTAAACATTAATGCTCTTGAACTGGTTCAATAGGTCCCTAACTCTTCAGTCTCTGGTCACACATCTGTTTAACCCATCTTATATATGCAAAGTGATTTTCTAAAACATAAATCTCATCATATCACTCATGTTTTTAGAATCCTTCAACATCTTGCCATCGTTTCTTAATGTGGTTTCCCTGTTCCACTTACATCAGAATCACTTGGGACAATTAAAAATGTAGCCTTTAAGAACACTCCTTGAAAATACCCCTAAATGGGCCAGGCTTGGTGGCTCATGCCTGTAATCCCAGCACTTTGGGAGGCCGAGGCAGGCGGATCATGAGGTCAGGAGATCGAGACCATCCTAGCTAACATGGTGAAACCCCGTCTCTACTAAAAATACACACACAAAAAAAAGTTAGCTGGGCGTGGTGGCGGGCGCCTGTAGTCCCAGCTACTCAAGAGGCTGAGGCAGGAGAATGGCGTGAACCCGGGAGGCAGAGCTTGCAGTGAGCCGAGATCGCGCCACTGCACTCGAGCCTGGGTGACAGAGCAACACTCCATCTCAAAAAAAAAAAAAAAAAAGAAAAGAAAATACCCCCAAATGTCTTATCTTGCATGATGCTGCATCCCCAGTACATAAACTCTGACTGGGACTCAGTTAGAATGCAATAAATATTTGCTGAATTAAGGAATTCTTGAACTGCACTCTAAACCTAAAGAATCAGAATCTGGAATAAAGGATCCTATGTTTTATTAAGCTCCCTAAGTGATTTTTTTATCCATAGTAAACTCTAGGAAGCACCAATACAAAGGATAATGTCCAAATTATGTAGAATGGCTTCACAATCTGTACTCTAGCTACTTTTCCAAGTTAATCTTTTGCCACTTCTCATTTGCATAGCCACAGTGAAATACAGTTTCATTCATAAAAAGCAATGTTGCTGAACCTCTTGAATGGCTTTTTCCTGCTGTGTCCTTTCTCCTTTGCTAGCTCTACAACTTAAGTAGAAATTCTTCCTTATGGAGATTTGCCTGACATCTTCACTTTCTTCTCATCTATGCTCCCACAACACCCTGCTCTATTTTTGTACTATACTATCATACTACTTTTATTTCCATTTCTGTACCATGAGTTCAAAGTCAGGATCTGTCTTATTCCTTTGTATTTCGAGAGTAAAGTACAGTGAGATCAGGCACTTACTCTCTTTCAAATGTTTGTTCAATGACAGAATGAATGAATAAAAAATGTGAAGAAGCCAGAGATTACAGGATTTAAGGTATAAATCCAAGTCAATGTTCTGAGTTTTTCAGAAACCAGCAAGTCAATAAATATCAATCTGGTTGCTCTCTGTTCTCCAACACTTTTTCCAGTGCAATGGTTCTCAAAGTGTGGTATGGGCACCCCTGGGGTCTTTAAGACCATTTCAGGGGGTCTATAAAATCAAAACTGTTTTTGTAATAATACTAAAATGTTATTTGCCTTTTTCATTCTCATTCTCTCATGAGTATACAGTGGAGTAATTGAGAGGTTACATGATGTGTGATATACCACAACTGACAGAATACAGAAAGAGATGAGAATCCAGCTTTCTTCAATTAAGCCAAACAGTAAAAAGATTTGCAAAATGTAAAACAATGACACTCATTAATTTTTTGAAAATGTTATGTATGTTAATATGTAATAGGTTTATTATTTTAAAATGAATTAATATTTAAAAAAATTTCATTTTAATTTTGAATATCGTAACTATTAATAGATATAAAATTTAGAAAGCTTTTGAGGGGCCTTAATTTTTCAGAGTGTAAAGGAGACCTTAGATCAAAAAGTTTGGGAGTCAATTCTCTAGTCTTTTCACAAACTGGTCAAATTATGCCAGGCTCAGTGGCTCATGCCTGTAATTCCAGCACTTTAGGAGGCTGAGGCAGGACGATTGCTTGAGGCCAGGAGTTCAAGACCAGTCTGAGCAATGTAGTGAGACCCCCGTCTCTACAAAATAATTAAAAATTAGCCAAGCATGATGGTGCACACCTGTAGTCCTAACTACTTGGGAGGCTGAGGAGGTGAGAGGACCGCATGAGTGAGGAAAGTGTGAAGATGTCAGGCAAATCTTCATAACGAAGCCTTTCTACTTGCCTTACATTGTAAAGCTAGCAAAGGAGAAACAAGGCTGCAGTGAGCTATGATCACACCATTGTATTCTAGCGTGGGTAACAGAGCAAGATCCTGTCTGAAAAACAAAAAAACAAAAAAATACAAAAACCGAACACACCCAAACCCCCCAAACTGGTCAAATTATACAAACGTGTAAACCAATTAGTTACCCATCTCAAATTCGAGGAAACAGAAATTTTTACTTAAGAAGGCCTGCTACTCAAGGTTTTACTTACTTATTTCCCCCACCATTGAATGGCCAAACTTCTCTGAGCATGCCTGTTGATATACTACCCAGCTTTCAAGCCTGTCAAAATGTGTCTCTTCTTCCATCAAATTCTTCCTGATTTTTCACAACTGCATATGCTACTTGCCAGTGTGATCCGTACAGCATTTTTTCACCTCTCTTGTTTTTCTGTATCTTAATTACATGTATACTTGCTTTTCCTTCCTATCAGACCATAAAGGCCAAGAAAGCACAGTGATATAATATGGAAAGAGAATGTGCTTTGCGGTCCAACACACCTGGGTTTGAATTCCAGTTTCCCTTCACTAATTCTGAGACCTGAGGCAAGTTTCTTAAATTCTTAGGGTTCTTGCTGCCACATTTTTGAATGGGGATAATAATAATTGTCTTCTTGTCATTCTGCCTAAATAGGAAGAGCTTAGCACAATGCCCAGCGCAAAGTGGGCACCCAATAAACAGTAGCTGTTACTATTAAAAATATATAAATCTTGTATTTCCATTCATATTACCTTCAGCATTACAGGCACTTGATAAGTATTTCTTAAGTTAGACTAATTAAAACCTAACACACTGTAGAACTTTCTCCCTGAAGCAGAAAGAATATGAGACTCAAACAAATGCCAACCACGGTCATCTACTCTTCCTTTCTTTTCAGACTGACTCCTTTTTTGATATAAAACACTAGGATTATTTTCTCTTTCTGGCCGTCTGAACTTTTCTTTTTTTTGCATTCCTCTTATTCTGTAACTATAAAGCTCTTGTTAGTTTTTTTAAAAAAATTATAAGTTTCTTTTAAGTATACTCTTTTGCTTCCCCTGTGATTATTTCTAATCTACTACAAGGTTGTTCCATAAGCTGAAGGAGTATTCCTTCTGAGATCGCTAAAGAGATAATTTTCCTTCCTTCAGTAAACACAAAAATACTTTACTTGTATTTCTTCAATCACACATACATTTTTAGCTTTTATAAATAAAATGGACTCTGTAGTCTTAGGATAATTTAAATATACATTAGGTACTAGAGACTGAAGATATCAGAAAATACCTTTTATATATAAAGGATTTCTCAAAGGTGTTCAAAATTTACATATGCTTATTATTGATTTGTGACAGACCTCAGAGACATGCAAAACACCATCCTTGGCTCAGCAACAAGAACTCTGTTTCAAACTTTCAAGCATCACCAAACTTTCAAGCATCACCAAAATCTGAACTATTGATGCTAAAGGTATTGTTAATTGCAAATTGTTTGGGGAGAACAGAATACAATCTAATACATACTGTTAATTTCAAATTGTTTGGGGAGAACAGAATACAATCTAATATTAAGAGAAAAGCCAACCAAAATCTTTGGGAAACTCTGTTCTTGATTTTAAGTACTTTTGTAAACACAGCATGTAATAAGTGATAAGACTATTTCTCAAAAACTCAAGTTCTAACAAATTCCCTCTTTTATAGTTCCTAGATGTCCTTTTCATATAATTCACAAAGCTTTTATTCCCTCCTTCAAATCCCTGAATATTACCACATGAGCATTGTATGAGGAAAAAGCGTCTCAAGATTTTTATCTCATCTGTTTCTAAATCTCCTCTGGGCCTGTGCAACTCAGTTATGTCAGCTAGATTACGATGATCCCAACCTTGAAGATCCTGAGGAAGATTGCACAACATCCCTCAAGCATTTTTCTTACTGCCATAGTTTGTATTCTAAAATGGCAGAAACAGAGCTAAAATATTGATTTGTTTTTCTTTATCTAATCCACATCTTTCAGTCCTTTAGGACAACTGCGCTGTTTTCAAAAATTCAAATCGACTTTAACCACCACCCGAAGTACAGCCTATAGGTAACTTCCCTAGATTATTATTAAACTCCTGAGAATGGTGAGAGCCAAAGTATCAAGAGTGCCAAACAGAAATGAAAAATCTCAAAGGAAAGCAGAATTTTTTTAAAAAAGTTCCTGTAAGAGAATGGTGCCTTGAAACAGAAACTTAAACTGTGACGAGTTCTCCAAAGGTCCGTGAGAAAAAAGGATAGGTGAGAAATAGAGTTAAGAGTCGGTGACAGGGCAAAGGGCACAGAGGCATTTCTCAACTGCAGAGATGGGAGAACCCTGGAGGTTGGCCACCTCCCTTTTCATCCCACGGTTGATCGAATCTCCTCTACATATCCCAGACTAGGATCTCCCGGCCTGTCCTTATTTTAGAAAAAGTCACCTCTCCCACCCCCTTCTCCCAATGCCCCCTTTCAAGCACGCTGTCACCCACCTCCAAGGACCGTGCCCAGGAAGATGCATTTCTTTTTGTGGCGTTTCAGAAAATTCCATACAGACCTCAGCATCTTTAGGCCCTAGGGGTGTGGGCTGACTAGGGGTGAGGGGCTGCTTCACCGGGAAACTGTTTCTTCGTCACCTGGCCCAGATGACCCAGCAAGAGCGCCGTCGTCCCACTCTGTGCTCTCCCGAAATCACAAACGTGACTTTCCGCGGAGACTGTCACCGGAGCGGCAAGGGGGCGTGGACTACAGCAAAGCCGCTACGCTTTCTGCCGCTGCCGCCGCGCAGCCGCCGCCGCTCACTGGTCCGACACGCCCAAGTCCGTTCAGAAATAGCTCCCGAGTGCCTTTTCATTCGACTCCCCAGGAAACGGGGTCCCGGGCCTGCCGCGTTCCGCTGCCCGCGCTCCTCCTCCGCCGCGGCCTCTGTCGCTGAGTGGTGGCCGGGTATGGAGGCGAAGGCGGCACCCAAGCCAGCTACAGGCGGCGCGTGCTCGGTGTCGGCAGAGGAGACCGAAAAGTGGATGGAGGAGGCAATGCACATGGTGAGGAGCCCGGGAGGTGGATGCTGCGGGGTGGGACCTTTCTCTAGCCCTCAATCCGACCCCGGCATTTGAGCAAACGTTCTTTCTCGTCACCATAATTTTTATGGCAGTCAGATGTTCTGGGTGAACAACTGGCTTTACTGCCTCGAAACTTTCTGTAGCCCATTCTCACAGTGGCTCTGGGCGAAGGAAGGGGAGGAAATACAGAAATTATTTGTTTCATTGCGGTGGACTATGCTGCAGACTTAACATTCTGTCGCCGGCTGGCACGTGCTGCCTCCCTTTCCTTTCTGTGGTTACACACTCTCCAATCTACAAAGTCACATTATTTGAGGTTTTGGCCCTTGGAACATGTCCAGCAGAAGGAAGGAAACTGAGAACGTTTCTGGTAGAGAGCAGTATGGAAACAAGTCCCTGTACAATCGGCGTCTCGCATTCATTCGTTATTTCCTCTGCCCTTTTACTTCCTTCCCTCACTCCCTTCAGGACTGCGAAATAAAGGGGGCTTTCAACAGAATGGCGTGTGCTAGCGAGATTCTTAACTGGGAAAAAAGTTTGTTTGTAAATGTATGTATTTACATTTTAATAACTGTACATACAGCCACGTGCCACACAATGACCTGTCAGTAAAGGTCGTTATCCTGGAGCATTAAATCTACTCACCTTAGCCCTGTTGTCCCAAGTACTAACCAGGCCTGACCCTGCTTAGCTTCCGAGATCGGGGGACATTCAGGGTGGTATGGAGGTAGACAACACTAGTTTCTATGTAGACTTCTGGGCTAAACACTTTTGCTACCTTTTAAGTTGACCCTGGGCTAGCACATGTAAATATATTTACATACGTTTACAAACAAACTTTTATCCCAGTTAAAAAGCTCGCTAGCACTTTTCAGCTCCATTATAATCTTATAGGACCACATATACGGCTGTGGTCCTATAGGATTATAATGAAGCTGAAAAGTTTCTGTTGCCTAGTGACATGTAGCCCTCCTAACAAGTACTTTTTTTCCTTTAAGACCTTGAAGAAACATGTATATGCCAGAACCCAAGAAGCAGCTGCCTCCTTAATCCTGTGTAGGAGGACGTAAACTGAGAAATCACATCCCTAGGTATTTATAATACAATTAAGAGACAAAAATTGTCAAAGCCAGAGAGGTCTAGAAATTCTTTGAAAACATCTACATGTTTAAAAAGATACAAAGTAGCATGGCCAGATGCAGTGGCTCATGCCTGTAATCCCAAAACTTTGGAAGGCAGAAGCAAGAGGATCTCTTGATCCCAAAAGTTGAAGAACAGCCTGGGCAACATAGACCCTGTCACTACTAAATAAAAATTTAAAAATTAGTAGGGCATGGTGGCATGTGCCTGTAGTCCCAGCTACTCAGGAGGCTGAGGCAGGAGGATTGCTTGAGCCCTGGGAGATTGAGGCTGCAGTGAGCCGTGTCTGTACCACTGTACTCCAACCTGGGAGACAGAGCCAGACCCTGTCTCAAAAAAGAAAAAAAAAAAGATACAAAGTAAAGGAAATACAAAGAAGGAAAATATTTGCAACATATATAAAAGGACAGGTTTAATAACTGTAACATATAATTTATATAAATCTAAGTACTTTCCGAAGTAAAAGGAAAGATGTATATGCTAATACTGAAAAAGTCAAAGGCGATGAATATATTTGTTTTTAAAATTTCTTTTTATTTTTAGAAGATTTTTTTTTTGGTTTAGACAGGCTCTCTCTGTGTTGCCCAAGCTGGTCTTGAACTCCTGGGCCCAGGCAGTTGTCCCACCTCAGCCTCCCAAAGTGCTGGGATTACAGGTGTGAGTCACCACACTTCACCTGAACATGGTATTTCTAAAAGAAGTGACGAGTAGCCAGCAAATAAATGAATACACAATTTCACTATTAATGAAATTCAAATTAAAATGATACACAATTTTTCACCTGTTAAATTGGCAAAAGTGAAAGCAATTTTAATGCTTGGTGATAATAAGGGTGTGCATGTTTGGGGTGTTTGTTGGTTGGGAGGAGCTGAATTTAGAACACCCTTTTTTTTTGTATGTAACATGTATATTACAGTTTTTATTTAATATGCTGGTAAAGTTAACTCTAGTTAAGCCAAAGTTGAAAGTTTTAAGTTTAATTTACTTTTTTAAAATTATTATACTTTAAGTTCTAGGGTACATGTGCACAATGTGCAGGTTTGTTACATATGTATACATGTGCCATGTTGGTGTGCTGCACGCATTAACTCGTCATTTACATTAGGTATATCTCCTAATGCTATCCCTCCCCTCTCCCCCAACCCCATGACAGGCCCCGGTGTGTGATGTTCCCCACCCTGTGTCCAAGTGTTCTCATTGTTCAATTCCCACCTATGAGTGAGAACATGCGGTGTTTGGTTTTCTGTCCTTGTGATAGTTTGCTCAGAATGATGGTTAACAGCTTCATCCATGTCCCTACAAATGAAAAGGATGAACTCATCCTTTTTTATGGCTGCATAGTATTCCATGGTGTATATGTGCCACATTTTCTTAATCCAGTCTATCATTGATGGACATTTGGGTTGGTTCCAAGTCTTTGCTATTGTGAATAGTGCCTCAATAAACATACTTGTGCATGTGTCTTTATAGCAGCATGATTTATAATCCTTTGGGTATATGCTCAGTAATGGGATGCCTGGGTCAAATGGCATTTCTAGTTCTAGATCCTTGAGGAATTGCCAAACTGTCTTCCACAATGGTTGAACTAGTTTACAGTCCCACCAACAGTGTAAAAGCGTAGAACACCCTTTTATTAGGACAATTCGGCTAGGTAGATATAAAAGGCCTTAAAAGTGAGCTTATCCTTTGATCCAGTAATGCCTTTTTTTTTTTTTCCAAAGTGAAAATATTTTAATGTTTTCTTTTTCCAGTTATGTAAATAATTCATGGTCACAAAAAATTCAAACTATATAGAACAGTTAACAAATTATGTAAAAACTACCTAAAAGTCCTATTATTAGAGATAATACTATTAGTATTTTGGGAGCATCCTTCCATATCTCTCTGTCCATATGTAAACAGCCATATGTACTTTTGCATAAATGGAATTATATATTCTCTTTTTGATTATCAGCAGTTTTTTTTGGTAGTCTTAATATATTAGTCACTCCTCCCTACCTCACGGTATTTCTGTTGCTATGGAGTGACTACCCAAAATGGGACAAAGGATGTATGTGCTTTGAAATTATATAGATATTCCTGTATTGCCTTCTAAAACCATGATGCCTAATATCGTACCCACTAACCACGTGTCTATTTAAGTTTAAATTAATTAAGGTGAAATAAAATAAAATCCAGCTCCTCAGTTGTATTAACCACATTTCAAGTAGTCAGCAGCCACATATGACCACCGGCTACCGTATTGGACAGTACAGATCAAAGGACATTTCCATCACTACAAAAGGATCTGTTGGATAGCATATACGGTTATCAACTTTACTGCTTTTTAATAAAACCATTATTTTTCATGGCAGGTTTCTTTCTGAGATCTAAGCATAGCATCATCGTAGGTTATCGTTTTAATCATCATAGCATGTTCAGCATAGCATTCTAAAGATAGGCTTGGAAAAAAAAAGTATGACTAAGTAATAGTGTTGCACTCTTGGTGTGTTCCAGATACTATGCTATGCACAATGTTTTCATGTGGGCCATGTCATAAGCCCCACAGCAGCCCTATCAGGTGAGTATTATTATCGTCCTCATTTTCAGATGGGATATTGAAGCTGAGAAAGTTCAGTAACTTCCCCAAAGTTAGAGAGCTGGGAAGGATGGGGCTGTGACTTGAGCCCTGTCATCTGCTGTTAAATACTGGCCTGGCCTGCCTCTTGGTGTTAGGTAGCTCACTGCTTGCCAACATATCCTCTGCTCTCTTTCTTCCTTTTCAGTTTCCTTACCTGAATACTGTGTATCTACTGTGTAATTTAATGGAACATTTAGATTTTTTTCTTCTGTGAATTGCCGAGGCATATACTTTGCCCAATTTTATAATAGTTTGATTTAAAAAATTGCACTGTAGGAGCTCTTTGTATTTTACAGCTGTTTCTAGGAATAAATTACAAGGATGCGATATAAATATTTATATAAGAGAAGTTCTTCACTTGTTTATAATAGTGAAGAATTTGAATCACTTAAATGTCAAATAATAGGAGACTAGTTGGTTGAATCAGATATGTTCATAAGGAGAAATACTGTACAACCTTTACAAAATCATGTGATGAAAAAATATTACCCAATATAGGGAAAGGTTAACAATACATTTCTAAATGAAAAAGGCAGACTGCTGAACTGTATATATAGTGTAAATCTGTTTGACTTTTTAAAAACTGTGAATATGTGTATGCAGGGCATAGGAAAAAACAGAAAAAACCTCCATTGCTTCAGAATAACAGGGATTATATTTTGGGGTATTGGGATTCTTAGTGGGGTTTTTTTTTTTTTTTTTGATACATGAGGTTTTTTTTTTTTTGTTTTTGTTTTTTTGTTTTTTTTTTTAATCCCTAAGTTCTCCACCTTGAACACATCTTACTTTATAATTAGGAAAAAAGAAAGATTGACTATGTGTGTATATATATATAGAAAAAATGTTACAAGTTTTCTAGAAAAAAGTCAATTGTATTTTTTTGTAGTATGCATTTTTGGGGCAGTTGGTATTAATGTAACATTATGCTAGGCTCTGAGGGAAATTCGAAAAGAAAGCAAACACCACAGACACCATTTCAACAAATGTGGTATGATTAAGTTTTTGCTATGTGTTAGACCTTGTGCTGGGTGCATAGGCTGCAGAGGTGAGGAAGAGAAGCTTCATAGTGCCTGGATCTAGTGCTTGCCTTCCAGGAACATACTGTTTAATTGATGAAATTAAGCCAAGCACAGATGAAAAGGTTGGTAAGTAACATGTCCAAAGACCACAAGAGACAGATATAAAGTGCTGTCAGATAACAGCTGGCAAGGTCCTTCAACACGTCCGTTGAGGTAAATGATAGAATTCCTTCTAAATTTTAAGGGACCAAAAGGATGTGGCTGGTGGAAAGGAAAGGTTGATCCAAGCAAAGATACTGTCATGTACAAAGAAATCAAGAACTTTGTTTTGGGTTAGAAGGAGATCTAGCTATCTATCTAGAACAGGGCTCCCTAACCTCGGGCTCAGGTTTAGGGGGATCTATGAACCCTGAAACTATATATAAAATATTATGTGCGTGTGCCTTTTTCAAGTGAGACAGTCCGTAACTTTCATCAGAGTCTAAAAGGGGATTTCTGCTCTGAAAAGGTTAATAACCTAAATGAATAATGAAAAGTTAGGTTGGTTCGGTTGGCCAATGGGAGGATGGGTGATAGTTGGGAGACCTTCAGTGCCATATTGAAGAATTTAAAGTTGATGAAATAAAAACATCATCACTTTTTAAACCCCCAAAGTTAAACTATATAACTGTTTCTGCTAATTACTCAGAGAGTAATCACTCAGAAGAGAGTAATTAGCAGAAACAGTTATATAGTTTAACTTTTTGAACAGGATGATGTTCTACCTGAGAGTTGTTCTGGGTAACTTATTTGTTCCCCCTAATTTTTTGTCTTTATAGGAAATATTTCTTTAAGGACTCATCAGACTCTGTGCAAACAAGGTCTGTTTCCATCTCTCCCCCTTTTATCATGACATCACTAGAAAGCAGTTTATAGTAGTAATGTCTTTGGAGAAAATAATAAACTGCAAAGTCTCTTCCATCTAGATGCTTTCATTATCTGTAACTGGGCAGGCCCTGACTAGAGAAAAAAAAAGAAATTATATTCAAAGACAAAATAGAGACCAGTGTCTGGGTGGGAAGAACAGAGATTTTATTCTTTAAGTTTGAAGGTTGATCATTTGTTACTTTACGCAAGACCTAGCAGCCATTTTTAAATAGTACCTGACCTTGGTCTTTCCCCCTCAAAAGGGCAAGAAAGGTTAAATTCAAAGCTACCTGCACTAATTTCAGACCCATTTTGCCTGAGCTTTTTTGCATTTGTGAAGAAGTGATCAGACTTGACAGTAGAGTTGCTGGGAGTGTTTGAAAGTATGATATGGGTATGGGGTGAAATTGATTTCCAGGTTAATTAAATCTATTGTGAACTTGTTAGTGAAGCAAATCTATGTGTTAATTGTTGCAAAGGAGTTCCCTCAACTCACTTCCATGGGGCTTTGTGTTATTCTCACCGCCCCCTCCCCTGTCTACCATTCCAGTTGCTTACCCACTCATCCTCAGCATGGCAGGCTCGGCCATTCCTCAACAATGACGTTATTTGTCCTTTTAAAATATTCCGATCGCTCATATATGCTCTCTGTTTCGGACAGCAATGGAAGGCATTTCAGGAAAAAAAAATGTGTTACTCAAAATAAACATGAAGATAATATTGAGAGGAGTAAAATGAAATAAATTTGCTAGAAGGAAAAAGAGAAAAATCCAAAGGAAGGAATGGAAGGCATAAACCCAGTAACATGGTGGCGTGGGTGCTGTCTCCAGGTGAACAAGACAGAACTTGTAGGCAACATGGAATCTCATCTCCCATCCCACTCACGTCCTTTCCACTCGGCCCTGCATTCTCTTCTGCAGGTTTGAAATGGCCCGCATAGCCAATGTAGAGCTCTTCAGGAGACATTTTTACAGAAAATCTTGATCACATGGCCTCCATTTGTTTATTCTCTTACAGTTTTGGTTTTTTTTAACCTTTTTTTTTTTTTTTTTTTTAAGACAGAGTCTCACTTTGTCACCCAGGCTGGAATGCAATGGCACAATCTCGGCTCACTGCAACCTCCGCCTCCTGGGTTCAAGCGATTCTCATGCCTCAGCCTCCCGAGTAGCTGGGATTACAGGCACCCATCACCATGCCCGGCTAATTTTTGTATTTTTAGTACAGATAGGGTTTCACAATGTTGGCCAGGCTGGTCTCAAACTCCTGACCTAAGATGGTCCACCTGCCTCAGCCTCCTAAAGTGCTGGGATTACAGGCATGAGCCACTGTGCTCAGCCTATTTTTTACTTTTTTTAGAGATGGGGTCTCGCTGTGTTACCCAGGCTGGAGTGTAGTGGCATGATCATAGCTCACTACAGCCTTGAACTCCTCTTGCCATTTTTTTATCCTTAAAATTTCCATGTCTCACTCTCTTGCCAACTGTTCTCTCTCATTTGGCCCCTTGATTCACTCTAAACTCAAACCCTGATTAAGCAGCTGATGAGTGAAGTGTCTGTGGTTACTAAAGTAGAAGTTAGAGGCAGAACAGTGGCAGAGAGCCCTGGAATCTGGCCCTTGGTAGGTGCTCCACAAATGTTTGTTGAACAAATGAATAAGTGGAGCCAGGTTGTCTATGCCCTAGTCCCAGCTCTCTCACATGCGCTAGTGATATATATAATCTCCCTATGCCTCAGTTTCCTCATCTGTAAAATGGAGAAGGTCATTATAGGCTTGTAAATGAAATGAATTAATACTCATAAAATGCTTAAATTAGTCCTGGATCAAAGTAAGCTTTCAATAAATTGTAAGCTCTTATTTTCAAGCTCTCAGAACCAGAATACTTGAGATGTAGACAAAACATTAGCTCTCTTAAGAGGTTTGTTGGGGAAAGTACAGCTGGAGTTAAAAATTTAACCTCTTAGATAAGTCACTGTTCAAGCTACTGGTTTTCATCTCCACCATTCCACCTGAATTGCCGCTGCCTCTCTGAATTAGACACACTTGACCACCCTTCCTTCTTGGCCTAGTGTTTTTCTGGGATTGTCCGTAACACCAAATGTTTCTCTAAACTCACTAAACATCTCTTTTTAATCTCCATTGCAAAATCCTTTTTGATCTTTTAACTTTCATTTTGAAATATTATAAGTTCATGAGAAATTATAATAATAATATACTGGGAGGGCCCAAGTATCTAGTGTCTTTCAGTGGTAACATCTTGCATAGCTATAGTTCAGTATCAAAACCAGGAAAAATGCATTGGGAAAACTGCAGAGCTTATTAAGATGTCATCAGTTTTATTTGTACGTGTGTGTGTGTGTGTATATGCATGCCTATGAAATTTTGTCATGTGTAACTTTATATAACCACCACTGGAACTGTTTCATTACCACATGGCTCCCTTGTGCTACCTCTTTATAGCTGCAGCTTCAATCTGTTCTCTGTCTCTATAATTTTATAATTCAAAAATGTTATGTACATGAATCTGTAACCATTGGGCTTGGCTTTCTCCATTCAGCATGATTCCCATGAGATCTATCCAAGTTGTTGAGATTATCGATAGTTCATTCTTTGTTATTGCTGCGTTGCGTCCCATGGTATAGGTGTACCATAGTTTGTTTAGCAGTTCACCCACTGAAGGGCATTTGAGTTGTTTCCACTTTTTGGCTATTATGAATAAAGCTGTTATGAACATTTGTGCACACAGACATACATTGTCTGAGCATAGGTTTTCATTTCTCTGAGATAAATGCCCAAGAGTGGAATTGTTGGGTCATGTGTTAAATGCATGTTTAGCTTTTTAAGAAACTGCCAAACTATTTTCCAGTGTGGCTGTACCATTTTATATTCCGACCAGCAGTATATGAGTAATATCATTTCTCCACAGCCTTGCCAGCATTTGCTGTTGTTTTTACGTTTCACTTTAGTCATGCTGATGGGTGTGTAGTGATATCTCATTGTGGTTTTAGTTCACATTTCTCTACCGGCTAATGATGTGAAAACATCTTTTCGTGTACTTATTTGCTATCTGTATTATCTTCTTTGGTGAAATGTCTGTCTTTTGCCTTCTCATATAGTTTGGATATTTGTCGCCTCCAAATTTCATGTTGAAATGGAATCCCTGGTATTAGTAGCAGGGCTTGGTGGGAAGTTTGGATCATGGGGAAGATGCCTCATAAATCATTTTTATAGTAGCAAGTTCTCACTATATCATTATCATGAGAATATACCATCCCCTCCTTTCTTTCTTCTTCTCTTACTGTGTGATGCCTGCTCCCATTGCCTTCTGCCATGAGTGGAAGCTTTCTGAGGCCCTCACCAGAAGCAGATGCTGATACCATACTTCTTGTACAGTCTGGAGAACTGTGAGCCAAATCAACTTCTTCTCTTTATAAACTACCCAGCCTCAGGTATTCCTTTATCGCAGCACAAATGGATGAAAACAGTCTTTTTCTAATGGGATTATTATTTTACTGTTGAGTTTTAAGAGTCATTTATATAGTCTAGATACTAGAGTGTTGCCAGAGATGTGGTTTGTAAGTGTTTGTTTTCCCATTTTAGCATGTTTTTCTTCATCTTTGCTGCATGTATTAGTTTCCTATGGCTGCTGTAACAAATTATCACAAACATGGTGGCTAAAAACAACACAAGTTTATTCTCTTATAGTTCTGGAGGCCAGAAGTCTGAAATTTTAGCGAGCCCCAATCAAAGTTTTGGCAGGGCCGAATAACTTCTGGAAGCCTGCCTTTTCCAGGTACTGAAGTGACATTTATGACCCATTCCTCCATCTTCAAAGCCAGCAGTGCAGCATTTTCAAATCTCTCTCTCTCTCCTTCCATTATCACTTTGCCTCTTGCCTTCTGTGTCAGACATCTCTCTTAGGAGGACATTTGTGATTACATTTAGGGCCCACCTGGATTTGGGATAATCTCTCCATCTCAAGATCCTCAACAAATATTTTTTGCATGAATAAATGATTTGTCTCTTCTGTGTACCTGGATCTCTGTGTAATTCTACACTTACCTTAAATAAAATTCTTAGTATAATAATTGCCATAGCTACACATGGCATTTCCATTCTCCTTAACTGTCCGTCTTCTTCCTGGCTTTCTTCTCTATAGTAGCCTATGCTGCATTTGTCTATATTAACCAAACCTCGGGACTCTTCAAGCCTTTCGAACTTGCATAAACTGGACATGCTTTAACCACTATCACAGAACTGGGACACAACCAGCCTGTGGATAGTTCATACAACAGTCCTGAATGCAGTATTATTGCATCAGATACTGTCTTCTCACATCTCTCCATGCCCCATCTCTGACCCACCAACCAGATGGAGAAAAGAGAGGCCCAGTTTGCTCCTGCTGTGGGCTTCTCCTTTTTCCTGTAATGGCCACATGAAGAATAAGTGTCTGTTGAGCATGGTGGGAGTAACTGAGGAAATCCTGTATGCCTTATGATAGGAAGTTGTCACTAGTTAAATAAAGTAGAACTGGGAGTAAGAGACTAGTGCAGGAGACAGAAGACACTGTTTTAACAATGCCTTCAACTTTGTACTTTATATGCCCTATGATGTGTATAAGTACCTGCACTTAAGTGAGAATCAAGTCTTCCAAAGCCTCTTCAGGGCTGCCACAGTAAGGAATACCTTGCCTTTCCGGAAACAGCTGTACAGCAGTTATATTCTTTCGACTGCATTGAGATGGGAACGAATGTACACTAGTCCAAGGGTAGTACGCTTCCCTTATTCTGACTCTCAGAGGCAGTATCAGGTTCTACTGAGGCATAAGCTGCCTGCTTAAGCTCTCCACCTGAAGGTAGAGTTAATTTTCCTAGGGCCCAGAGCTGCTATCATGGGGCAAGAAGAAAAATGAATGGCCTGTGATAAAGGGAACTTTGAGAATATAATAATTGATTTGCCATTCCTGGGATGGTAGTCATGGAAGTGTTCCTACACTTGTTTTTCTCATTGATTTTTTTCAGTTGAGGTGTACTTTATATACAGTGAGATGCACAGGTTGTAAATGTATCCTTCAATCTGTTTTGAATAATGCAAACATCTCTGTAATCCATGTCTTTATCAAGATCCAGAAAGTTTTCACCACCTCAGAAAATTTTTTTGTGTGCCTCCCCAATCAATCTGCACATCCTCCTCCATGAAGCAACCACTGTTCCAGTTTCTGTCATTGTAGTTTAGTTTTCTCTATTCTGGTACTTTGTGCAAAAGGAATCATATAGTATGTGTGCTTTTGTGTGTGACTTCCTTTACTTAGCATGTCTATGAGGCTCATCCATGTTGTTACAGTATCGGTAGTTCCTTTTTATTGCCGACTAGTATTCCATTATATGAATAGGACACAGTTTGTTTATCCATTTTCTTGTTGATGGCCACCTGTGCAGTTTCAGGTTTTGGCTATTAACATTCTTTTTCAAGGTTTTGGTTCTTTTTTAAGCTTGCTTTCTTCTTTTTTTTTTTTTTTTGTAGACACATATTCCCTTCTTTTAAATACTTAGGAGTGGAATTTTTTTATAGACTGTGTGTATGTTTACTTTTTAAAGACATTTCCACAACGCTTTTCATAATGATTGTGCCATTTTACATAGAGTACTTCTAAACTCTTATTGTCTCACGTAGAGTAGAAATTGTGGGACAGGGCGACATCTAGTCTGGTTACCTTTAGCTATTGGGACTCTAGAGGATAATTTCTATAATTTTTAGAGAAGCAAAGGAATTTCAATGAGGAAAGGATTGTAATAAAGGATTTATAAGTGTTATTTATTCCCGTACCTTTTTGCAAATATGTATTCTATCTCTGAAAAGACACATAGACCCTGGCACTTTAAGAACAGTGGTCAGTCACAGGCTCCTTTGATCGCATCTGTTTCCAATAAGAAGAAATCAGAGGCTCTGGACCTATCAAGGGGATTTTTTTTGAGTCTCCCTTAACATGGACACAACACAGAACACAGGCACTAAATACTGTAATGGAACTATATTCCAGAAAAGGGAAAGCTGCACTTCTTTGTTTCAGTCTTTGTACACGTATATCTTGTTCATGCTGCATCTCTTTCTTTCCTATACTCTTTTCAAGTATGGAGTATTACATCTTACATTTTCCACTTTGTGTTTCAGGCCAAAGAAGCCCTCGAAAATACTGAAGTTCCTGTTGGCTGCCTTATGGTCTACAACAATGAAGTTGTAGGGAAGGGGAGAAATGAAGTTAACCAAACCAAAAATGTATGTGAGTTGGGCAGTATAATTGCAAACATACAGTAGTGATGGGTGTACTAGAGAGAGTTTACCACAGTTGGTGTGAAGGTGAGACTGAATATAGTCCCGTAGCTGCCAGTGGTGGGTAGCTTTTCTTAACGTCTCTCTTTTTCAGTATCATTTTCTTCCTGATTTTGAAAGTGATACATGTTGATTTTTTTATTGTGGAAAATTCAGAACAATTTAATGAAGCCATAAAATGTTAGTGAATAATTTTCTGTTTCATAGAGTTTTACTCTAATGCTTGAGTGAAACCCAAGAGGGGATTTTATTTCATGAGAATGTCAGCATGAAAGAAACAAGTCTGTCTCTACTTTAAGCCAATCTAATATATGAAATTTTCATTTTACAAAATAGGTCAATTTAACTCATAATGCATTCCTTTTTTAGTACCTTTAAATAATATTTTCATCCTAGTAAATTAAACAAGTATCCTCAATGTATAGCTTTGGAGGGAGATATGAGGATTATATAAAGGAAGCTATTTCTTTATCAGATAATTCAACAAAATAGGGTCTTCAACACCAGCTGCCTCTGTAGCTATATGTAGCATGTACATTTTAATAGCTTATATGACTTTTATTGTGGTTAGGTTGGGAAGTTCATGGTTCAAGGCAATGCTTCTTAAACGTGGTATCACAACAGTGTGTCATGATAAGTATACTTGGGAAGTATAAGTAAACTACCAAATTTTATGATTACAGAAATTCCTAGGTGGACTCAAAGATCACTTATACCTGTAATGCCATTCACACAGACCTTTATCTTGTCATGTGATTTTGGGAGCCAGAGAATAAGCTGGTGTTGATACCAGTGCTATGGGAACTAGTTCATCCATCAATCACATCTATTGAAAAGAAAACTGATATTTAGCAAAACACATGTAAAATAGGAATCCAGATTCACAAATCATGTATTTTTTATTTTTAGCCATAAAATAGAACAGGATTATATTTTAATACATAACTTCTGTACAACCAAAAAAATAAAACACCACAGTAAAATAAACAGGAATAAACATGGTATTTCATTTGCAATGCTTGACAAAATGTTCACATCTTTAATCAGAAATGAGCTCTTAGAAATCAGTAACAAAGAGACTAATATTACAAGGGAAGTGAAAATAAAAGGAACAGAGGAAAATGAAATAACAACCAATAAGGCTACATGAAGATGATCTAACTTAACTTTAACAGAAGAAAAAAGCAATTTCTTTGTAACATTACATTATCAGTGATTAAAAATACTGATATCTAATGTTTGAACAGTTTTAGGGAATGGGAAACATTCAAACACTGGGAAAGCTTACATTGATAATAGGAAATTTACTCAAAATGTAGATTTTGCAAATACTTCGCCCCAGCAGTTCCAATCAGTAGGAACTGTTCCGACAAAGTAGTTGGACAATTCAGATTTATATATAACCATGTTCACTGCATAGAAAATCTGTAGTTAATATGTCAGCCCCCCAAAAAAACTTTTTTTATCAATTTGCTTATGAAAAATAGTAGATCGAAGTGTAGAATTAGAAAGAAAAAAGGCATTTAAATAAAAATATAGTATTTCACAAAATTCTTTGTCCTTTGAATTCTTGAAAAAGACAACTTTTTAATGAATCAGTTTTAAATTTACCCTGTAATAAGTGAGAAGCATGAATATATGTAAGTTCATACTTTTTATTTTTATTTTTTTTTTATTTTTTTACTATGGAAATGCTTTAATAGAGGTGAACACACAGCAAGAACAGCAAGTGCCCACACAGACATGGCTATCACAGAACACATTGTGGGTAAATGAAGAATTCATACCGCCCCCACCCTTAACCCAGTAACAGAAGGCTCTAGGCCCCCATTTCCTCAGTCCACTCCTCAAACTCTCCCTCCTCCTCAACAGTGGCATCCTGATACTGTTGGTGCTCTGATACCAGGTCATTCATGTTGCTCTTGGCCTCAGTGAATTCCATCTCATTCTTGCCCTCGCCCGTGTACCAGTGCAGGAAGGCCTTGCACGTGAACATGGCTGTGAACTGTTCTGAGACGTGCCTGAGCAGCTCCTGGATGGCCGTGTTGTTACTGATGAAAGTGGTGGACATTTTTAGCCTTGGGGATGGGATGTCCCAGAAAGCTGTTTTCCCATTGTAGGGGATCCAGTCAGCAAAGTAGCTGCTGTTCTTGGTTTGGACATTAAGCATTTTCTCCTCTACCTCCGTCATGGACATGCAGCCCCTGAAAATGGCAGCCTCTGTTGGGTAGAGGTCATACTGGGGGTCATAGGCAGCCATCATGTTCTTGGCATCATACGTCTGCTGGGGGTGTTCAGCCACTGTCAGGCCCTTCTTTGTTGTTTAAATGCTCATTTTGAAATACCTTTTTAAAATTTCAAATACAGAAAGTAGAAGCAGTTCTATTCTCATTTCTCTATGCAGAACTATTAAAATTTTGCCATATTCTTCCAGACAGTTTTCTTTCATATAAATCATGTAACAATATTCAAATATATACAGTCTTTTAATTTTAACTCGCATGTACAATAATTTCAAGCAATGTTAAAATAATTACCATTATAACACTGAGAAATATTATTTAACTGTCAGGGTAGTCATTTTTAAATTAGCCGTTACCTTTTCAGTTAGAAAAAACAGAAGCATGTACACATACCTCTGCAAACAATTAGCTGATGTTTGTTGAAAAATGACATAATTTTAAATATCAATTTAAAATACTGTAAAACATACAAAAATTTTTTTTGAAAAAACGTTTTGAAGAATTTTTAAAAATGTTTTAATTACATTCATGTTGAATCACAAAGCAGTTATTAAGGGGATATTAAAACATATGAGATAAGTAATAAACATAATACAGCAATTAATGAATGTATAGATACTTATTTAGGAGTAGAATTCTTTATTTTAAATTGTGGTCAAATTTTCCAATTTGCATTTTGTGTATGATGTCTTAAGATGAGAACTTTGAATGTCCTAACAATACCCATCTAACCCCATCCAGTGACCGGGGTTTCTTCTGTATGCTGAAATTAACCTGGGTTTATCTTGTTATTCCGTATCATAAAGAAGATTACTCTCTAACTACAGCATAGAAAGACTCTTGACCCCAAATGAGAAGACCTGAGTTCTACTTTTGGATCTGATACCACCACCACCACCCAGTCGCCACCACCACCTCCTCTCCCAGCTGTATGTGATTAACACATGCCAGCTTTGCTTAGCTTCTTTTTCTTTAGTAATAAAAGAGATGATTTAGTAATAAAAGGGATGACTTAGTAATAAAAGTAATGACTGAGATGATTGAGTTCAGCAATTGTTTATTGAGAGCAATAGGGAGATTTGATTCCATAATTCTAAATCTGATTTTTTGAAAGCACCTAAGTTGGGGAAACCTTTTTTTTTTTTTTAAACTCTCCACTTAGTTTTGGTGTGCAGCCAGGTTTGGGAACCTCTTCTCTAAAGTACCTTCCATCTCTGGTAATTAATTCTGTGATTCACCCATGTAGCCCCTTGGCCAGCTCTGCTCCCATCTGCCTCTAGCTTCCGTGGCATCTTGGGCCACTGTGCTAGCACTTTTCATACCCTGCCCTATCTCACAGGTAAATGAGCCCCACCAGATTTTATGCTTGTTGAGGACAGAGACTTTTTATCCTACACAGAATTTATTTAGCCCAGTGGCTTGTGCATAGTTAATACTCAGTGTAAATTATTGATAAATGCTATTGTCATGAATATTATAAATAATTATTCCATATAGAATCTATGATTCACTTTAAGCTGTTTTAGTAAGGGAGAAAGAAAAGGAGACAAGAGCTAGTAGAGTACATGTGTAGTATTATGTGGCACCATGCTTCATGTAATTCAGATTTATAAGGTTTATAAGTGTAGATACCAGTGTATACCGTTTTACATACGGGGAATCCTAGACTTACAGAAGTTAAGTTACTTGCCTAAGTCCACATAATTAGTAATGTCTCTGTCAAGATTCAAATTTAAATGTAGTCAGTTCCACATGCTATGTGATTTCTCCTATCCTCTACTGCTTCCCATGAAGTGTCTGAAACCAATACCAAATCTCTACTTCTCTAGAGTCTTCCGGTATATAAAACCTCATTCCCCAAAAGTGTGAGAGATGACATTCCAGTAAACTTAATGTAGATTTGCTTGGAGTGAGATCAGTGACAGCCTTGAACATATATTTGAAACTAGAGCACAAGCTTATGAAAATTTTGCTTCCCCTGAAATATTCAGAAACCACAGACTTTATCTTTTTTTCTTTGTTTTTTAGACTTACCTTCTCCATGGCATTTTAATTGAAAGAGTTTCCCCTAAGGTACTTAGGTACTTAACTAAAAATACAGCATGATTCCTATGGCATCTCTGATTAAATATCTTTCGCAAGCGAGGTTATGGTACTTGAATTGGGGAATACGTTGTCCACTACTAAGGGTGTCTTGAAACTGTATTCATTAAAATATTGGCAGAAAGGATAGGCGCATATTTTATACTTAGTTTTTGTATATTTGTAAAATAGTAGTCACATGAAGCAAACAGCATCAGTGCAAGCCCCTTTCTCTTTTCAGGCTACTCGACATGCAGAAATGGTGGCCATCGATCAGGTCCTCGATTGGTGTCTTCAAAGTGGCAAGAGTCCCTCTGAAGTATTTGAACACACTGTGTTATATGTCACTGTGGAGCCGTGCATTATGTGTGCAGCTGCTCTCCGCCTGATGAGTATCCTTTGACTTCATGAGTTAATGTATTGTACCATTCGTGTGAACAAGAGAGTGGCCAAACATGTAGCCTGTTTTCCAAAATATGAAAACACAGACTTAGGAAACACCTTGTAAAATATAGTGTCTCTTAGCCAAAAAAAGGAAAGCTTTTTAAATAGTAAAATGACCTGTTTCTTTTCATATCAATAAACATAGAATGATTAAACAAATAATCTAGAGAAAGAAAATATTAGAACTGTCTTTAACAGTTATATAAAGATAAATCATAAATTAAGTTGAAGTGGATTATAAAACAGTTTGCAAAGGAAAAGTCCTAAAGAATATGCAGCTAAGTTTTGCCTTTGGATAATGGATTATGAGTGACTTAAATTTTTTTTCTCTGTTTATCTGTTGGTTTGTTTGCCATGAATACCTATTACAATGTATCAAACATTATCAGTAAAAAGTAAATAAGAAGTAAATCCTTTATGATATTCTAATTGTAAATGGAAAATGAGTAAAGTTACAGCTCTTTGGATTGTCTCGCATGGATTAAGCAACTTAAATAGTGCAGAGACTCTGTAGGGACTTCTAAAGATCTTTTTAAAAAATTATTTGAAAATTGAAAAACTCAGTTTTTTAGTTCCTTAATTTTTATGTACTTATTTTACTATGTATGGATGGATAATTTTAACACTTTAAAAATAATACAGAGGTTTTGGGGTATGATAAAATGTACAGTCTCTATAAAAGGGTTGTTATGGGCAACTTAGAATTCTCTCCTCATCCTGCCTTACAGAGTGGCTAAGCTTTAGTCTATTTTGTATTAGGGTACAGGTTATATTTTATTTGGGGCAAGAACAGGGAAGAATCTGTTATTTTTAAAAGGTGAAAATCCCTGGATTAAATTTCTGCATCCTTTCTGGCTCTGACTCCCTAATGATTCTGAAAAAGTGATTTAGGAAAGAGCAGAGAGAGCCCTGAACTGTGAACATTAAGCAAACACATACTCAGTTTTCATTCTGTTTGCAGTTGTTAAATGTCAATTTCTCAATACTTTAACCCCTTTTCTTCTGTGTAACTGGATTGTATGGTTTATAAGATGAATCCTAAGCTTCACTGTTTTGAAGAGTAGCATGAGCTTTCCTCTCCAGGATGGCTAGTATAAACCTACTCTGGTTTTGTCACGATACATACTTGAACTGTACATTCTATGCATGACCTTAATTCTGTCTTATAAATCCCACTGGTTGTATATGGCTGTCAGAATGAACGATTTGGTGGTTGTGGCTCTGTTCTAAATATTGCCTCTGCTGACCTACCAAACACTGGGAGACCATTTCAGGTAATACAAACTGCTTATGCTTTTTCTTTCTTGCTAATTATTTTCATCTCTTTATGGGCTTGTGAATAACTAGTGTGTGGCCAGTATACAAAGAAACTATGATAGAATCAGACATCTTGGATCTCAGGGCCTCTGGTGGAGTTCATTTATGCCTCAGTATAAGATGACAGGGAAGAGTTTCTAGATGAGTGCCTACCTCTCTTCATTAACAGACTCCCTCCTGAAGGAGAGTCCACCCTTCCCAGCTGACTCCGAACACTCTTCACCGACACCGTTAGGTATGCCTGAAGACACTCGCTGTTGGAGTTTTTATTCAATGAACGTTACCAGCTGTATGCTCTACCAAGTTTGGTGATGCTTGGCCTGTGTCAGTGACGCTAGAGACTATTTACAGCACACACAATATTTTTGCACAAATTTAATCATTTTGCTTGATTGCCACATCCTAATTTTAGTATCTAGCAATCACTGTATTTTCATGTGTTTTTTTTCTGTCTTTTTAATGTTGAAATTTCCCCCAGACTTAAGAATCCATGTCTTTAGTCTCCTAGAAATTCTCCTTTCCCTTTAATCTTGCCACTTCTCCCAGAGTTTTTATGGGTCAGACTATGAACAAAAGGAATTTGTATTTCAGAGTTTGGCCTGTGACTATACCCCTACTTTCATTAATTGGTTTGATTGTTTTTCTCTCTAAGATGTAAGGTTAATGTAAAAGTATTATGCTTTAAAAAGAAAAAGCTTTAACAGATGCTGGATATGGCTGGGCAGTTCACTTCAAAAACCTCAGGGGTTCCTAGAATACTTTAAGGACCTACGAAGGACTAAATTTGGCTGAGTCTCACTGAGAACGAGTTTTTAAAACGTTCTTGAGTTTTCTAGCTCAACATTAGCTTTCCTATCAACTTCTGCACATTTGAGAATAGATGCTGTTTAACATTACATCAGAAAAGAAATTCTAATGCAATGATGGAGAGTAAAGGATACAATTGGTTTGATCATTAAAGACATTCAGAAAGTGATTTGATTTTTCCAATCACTTCTATTAGTAGCTCAAATTTTGCTTACATAACTCTTTGCAAATGAATTGCTGACTCCATATTTCCTTTATAAGAATGATCTAAATAATTTTTCAGTTTCTGGGCAGAACAAAGATGAGTGTTTTGATGTCAGACATGGGTGGAATATTTCTCTCCAACATGTCAGTGATATGAGGGCACAAACACAGTCCTTTCTCACACATCTTTGTAGTCGATGCAGCAGAACCAAAACAAGTTCATTTGCAGTGTGTATACCTAGCCACATCGGCTCAGCTGCAAATCAATGCCTGTGGCTTACAGCCGTATCTCCAGGCTGAATGCCAAATTATGGTTTTTTTTAAAGGTGCTTTTAGATTCTAAGGAAAACAGTGGTGGCCCAGGCTCTGAATGCTGGGTATTCTTTTTTTTTATTCGTCTGGTCTTAGGAGGCAGCAGGTGATTGGGAGGTGGGATACTGTTTCTTACTGCAGAATTACAGATTCTTTTCATACTATATTATAAGCAGCATTAAAATTTGTAGAGGCCTACAGAACTATTCTTTTCAAAGAAGATGGTGATTAATTATAACACCTGTTCTGTTTTTTAGAATTTTTATTTTATGGCCGGGTGCAGTGGCTCACGCCTGTAATCCCAGCACTTCGGGAGGCCAAGGCGGGCAGATCATGAGGTCAGGAGATCGAGACCATCCTGGCTAACACGGTGAAACCCCGTCCCTACTAAAAATACAAAAAATTAGCCGGCCGTGGTGGCGGGCATCTGTGATCCCAGCTACCTGGGAGGCTGAGGCAGGAGAATGGCGTGAACCCACGAGGCGGAGCTCGCATTGAGTGAGCCGAGATTGCGCCACTGCACTCCAGCCTGGGTGACAGAATGAGACTCTGTCTCAAAAACAAAAAAAATTTATTATGAATGTGTGCTTTTTATTAACGCCACAAATTTGTTGCTATAATGGATACTTGAAAATATAAATAATAAATTATCTCGGTGTGTTAGAGCGGTGCAGTTTCCTTCGAGGCCTGTAACTCAGCGGTTCTCATCCCTGACTGCCTGTTAGAATCACCTGGAGGCTTCTGCGCCTGACTCTGCTCAGTCCCTGCCCCAGACCATCTGAATCAGAAGGCAGGGGGCCAACAGTACTGTGTTTCCAGAGAGTTCCAAGCGGTTCTCCTGAGCAGCCATGGTTGAGAACCACTGCTCTCATCCCACGTAAGAGGAGAGGGCTCTGAGTGTGCGAGTGGAGTGGAGGGGGACCTCTGGGGAGCTCCAGCAATTAACACAGCAGGAAGCAGGGGGCAGCTGTGACAGGACTGGCTGGCAGTGGTTAGGATGATGAAACGCTGAGAAGCCAAGGGAGGCAAGAGCGGTCAGACAGAGCAGGTGTGGCCAGTTGCCTCCAGGACTGCAGAGTTGAGGAATCTGAAAGGAGGCCAGTGTTTTGGTCAGTAGGGACTTGGGGTTTTTTTGAGAGGGCAGACTCAGTGAAGTGCTGGGAACTCAAGCCAGTGAAGATGAGGCCACTGAGGAGTGAAGGCAGGAGCAGGGTGTCAGCCTTTGATGGGACAGGGTGGACAGAAGGTTATTTGTTATGGTGAAGGTTTATGCAGGTGTCGGAGGCCCAGGCAAGGGCAGACTGAAGACACAGGAGAATGGGAGGTTCGTTCTGAACAGCATCTCACAGTAGCTGCTCTTCCTGTCCTCTGTGCCTGTGCTTTCTGGCTCCTTCCTTCCAGATGCTCATTGTGTCACTTCTTGCACTTCAGAAGGGTGCATGGTTTTAAGTCCAAACTCTTCTGACAAGCTTTCAAAGCCGTACATATTTTTTACCCCATTTTTTGTCTTTCTTTCCTTATGCTTCCTTAATAGTCACCTCCTCGTCTATCAGCTGATTTCCTCACACACAATCCAGGCTTCTTCTTGCCCTTTCCCCGAAATGCTCTGCTTAGCCTCTTTAAATATTCTCTATCTCTAAGGCAAGTTCAAGTTTCATGTTCTTCAGGTAATATTTCATACGGTTAACACTCCTTACTGATATCACAATTTCTTATTCTTTCACATGTTATGATTTCTTTTCTCCAGTTAGATGCTAAAGATAGAACAAGCTGAATTGTATTTTTTAAAATCCTCTGTAGCAAGGGTTGATAAACTTTTTCTGCAAAGGGTTAGCTAGTAAATATTTCACCCTTTGTGAGCCACTTATGTCTCTGTCACCTAGTCTTTTTTTTTTCTTTAACAAAGCTTTTAAGATATAAAAACCATTCTTATCTCACAATTCTCAACTATGGAATGGATTTAGTCCACCAAGTATAATTTGCCAACCCTAGCTCTATAGCATGGAATGCTTAATGGGCCACTAGTAAATAGGAGCAGATAAAAATAACTAATGCTTAATGAGCACTTATGATGTGCCTGGTATTTAACAGGTATTATCTCACTTAATCCTCACAAAATCCATCTGAAATAAGTGCTATTATTGCCAGCATTTTATAAATAAGGCATGGAGAGTCTAAGTGCCTAACCCAAGATCACAAAGCTGGTAACTTCTATAATAGTTGATGGATGAATAACAGTTGATTGGGAATGATGCCTAACTGAGGCTATATATCAAACATCTTTTGGAAGTGTACCTCCTTACCCATGTTACTAATATCCCCAAAGTTTATTAACATCTGAAATCTGTTACATAACCATGTACATATATGTTGTTTTTATGGGATACAACACACATTTTCATAGACCTATGTTTATTCTCAACTTTCTCATTCCATCAGTGTATCCCTGGATATCGGGCTGAGGAAGCAGTGGAAATGTTAAAGACCTTCTACAAACAAGAAAATCCAAATGGTCAGTTTTCTTTTTTTTTTTTTGAGACGGAGTCTCGCTCTTTTGCCCAAGCCAAATGGTCAGTTTTCTATTGTAGATAATGTACTTCCCTTAAATCCATACAAAGAGAGTCTGCTATGAGCTTACCTCTTCACTTTCTTTTTCTTTTCTATTCTTTTCACAGCGCCAAAATCGAAAGTTCGGAAAAAGGAATGTCAGAAATCTTGAACATGTTCTGATGAAAGAACCAAGTGACCCAAAGTGACCTGGACAAGATTCATAGACTGAAAGCTGTTGACATCGTTGAATCATATGTTTATATATTGTTTTTAATCTGCGGGAAAATGGTGTCTCTCATCATTTGCTCTGTTAAGGGAACAAATTAGCACTTTTTAGAAGTCTGACAGTTGTAAACAGTTATTAGCTTTTCCACAAGCTGATTCCTGTTTTAAGATGGGGGAAAATTAAGGTTTGAGGTTTTAGAAATTAGCAAGTAGTGTGTACCCTTCTAGCCACAAGTGCCCAGTCCAGGCAAGTGCTGAGTTTTTAGAGAATGTGTGGCCAGACCCAGGGACCTGGGTGTCTGGACGGCAGTTTGCCACCCTGAGAACACCTTCTCCAGGACTGGCATTTCAGAGTCAGATTCTTCATTTTTTGCAGCTACGATGTTCTCCCAGGGCACTGGTGGCTGTGACTTCTCTCTAAATTGTATATAAGTTGTGTATATAGAGATCATAATTATATGGTCCTTAGAAAAGACTTTGCTTTTATAAAGCATTTAGAGAAAATGCATACTTTTAAAACAAGTGCTTGAGTTGTCACTTAAAAATTATGGCATATTGCTATAATAAAACCTTATTTATGTCTTATTTGAAGATGAATAGTCTTAAAAGATAAAGACATAAATGGGACAATTGTTATTGAGCAAAAAACCAAATTATCCCGCCCTCGTGGAGCTTATATTCTAGCAAAGGGAGATGAATATGATAGATTACACAGTTTATTGGAGGACAACAAGAGTTACGGCAAAAAGCAAAAAGAACACAGGGTAAAGGGGATAGGTGCCATTTGGTGGTGAGAATGCTGACTGAAAAATATAATGGTCAATTTAATCTGGAACAAACGGTTATTTCTTTTAAAATCCATATAATAAATTTAAAATCTAAAATGTAAAACTTTGAACACAACACTGGAAAGGGTATCCACAGCAGGAAGTCCCCAGTTCACCTTCCTGACTACAGGGCAGCTTTGCACAGCCCCGCTGGGCGCACTGTGTGCCTCTGCCCAGAAGGGGGCCTCGCCGTTCCACCAGAAGCTCAGCTCCAGGCCCTGGAGGGGCTGCTGCTCCTCAGTTGCATTTCTTCGGTAGATTCATTTCCTTGATGCAAAGCATCTGTATTTGTTGGTTCTGTCATTTGAGAGATGTCTCTGACTTGTTTGTTTTGAATTACATTACAGGCTGGAATGTAATTGTGGTGAAAGTATTTTTATATTGCTGAGAGTAGCAGCTAATCACAGTTACATGCTTCAGAGGACTTATAATTGCTTGGTTTTGTGTGTGTGTGTGTGTGTGTGTGTGTGCGCGTGTTTTTAACTGCATTTGAAAAGTTTTATGGAGAATATGCATGATTTTAAATCTGTGATAATGTTACATGCACCTTCAATTTTGTCCACTTTAAAAATTATCTTCTCATTAAATTTTAGTGCTTTGACTAGTTTGTTCCTTTTTGCAGTTGGTCGTAATTCATTTCTGGCTTCTTATGCTTTTCTGCAAGCAGATTTCATTGTATTTATTGTGTTCATATCATTTTCTTGGGGATTATTTGTAGGACAACCAACCTGGAGTTTTGCCTCTTTGGAGTACCACCCAGTAAGTCTGGCTGAGCATCTTATGTCCAGTAGGTTCTTGGTAAACATTTGCTAAATGAAATTACTGATTGAAATTTGGGGAAAAGTGAATAATAAGACTATCTAGGACAAAAAGCCAAAGCCGAAAATAGTATATAAGTATTCTAGCCCAGAGACTGTCGCTACTAAAAGAATCGAGGAAATAATAAAATGATAGACAGGGAAGGATAGAAAAGACTTAACAATATACATATGTTCCGTCTTTGCTGTTTTGGAGAATGGTGGATAAGTAGTGTTTCCTGATTCTGAAGCATAGCTGAACAATTTAGTTTTGGTTTACCATCTTTTTGGTTCCCTCTTCAGTGACTGACCTATCGAAAATCTGTCCTAAATGTTTGGACTGGGGCACAGTTCCCTCCATCGCTTTGGGGGAAAATCATTAATATGGCATACTGCAGATTGGAGGGCAGGACCATTGAGGGTGTCATAGACATTAGCTCTGTGGAATTCTGCTAGCAATTTCCAAGTGATGATGAGGCATTATGGATATATGTTGAGGTCATTCAGCTTCCTGAGTACCACATTCCCCAGCTACTTAGACACGGGTTAAAATATTAAGATGTCCTAGTTCAAAAGCTTGAATTCAATTGATTGATACTGATAGTGCCTGTCCAAGAGACCAGCTGAAAGACTTGTTTTGTGTACGAAATAGTTTGAAAGTGGTGAGATTAAAAAAAGGGTTTAGAATCACTGCCCTGTTGAGATAAATTAGGGGGAAATGATTACATTTAGAAGCTGCTAGAGTTATCCAGTATTTGCTGGTCTTTGCAACAAACTGGAGAATGGGTGGTATGTAATGCTTTGGTAGGCTTCAATCCCTGATAAAAGATCATGTTACAATATCTTTGTGCTTTCTTGTTACTTGGCACAACCATCTCTTCCTGTGTTGTATTTGGAGTATCATGGAGAGAAAATAGATGGCCAAGAGCTTCAGTGTAGGCAAGAACTCTTAATTTTTCTTTAAACTTTTTACTGGGAAAAGTATATATATAAATATAATACACACACACACACACACACACACACCATGGCCCTTACCCTGAAAAGTATATATATAATACACACACACACACACACACACACACACACACACATACACACACACACACACACACACACACACACACACACACACACACATGGCCCTTTACCCTGAAATGCTTCAGTATAGTTATTGACTTAAGTAAATTTAACATTGATATACTTGAATCTATCATTTGTATTCCAGTTTTGTCAGCTGACCCAACGTCCTGTAAAGTTCTCCCACTGCCCTATAATCCCAGGTCCAGTCTAGGGTCCAGCATTACATTTACTCGTCTTGAATCCAGCTTTTTTTTTTTTTTTTGAGATAAGTCTCACTCTGTCGTCCAGTGGCATGATCACAGCTTACTGCAGCCTCAACCTGGCTCAAGCAATCCTTCCTCCTCAGCCTCCTGAGTAGCTAGGACCACAGACTCATGTCACCACACCTAATTTTTTTTTTTTTTTTTTGTAGAGACAAGGTCTCACTATGTTGCCCAGGCTGGTCTTGAACTCCTAGGCTGAAGCAATCCTCCTTCCTTGGCCTCCCAAAGCACTGGGATTATAGGCATGAGCCACTGTACCTGTCTGCTTTTAGCTTCTTTTAGTCTAGAACATTTTCACTGGCTTTCTTTGTCTTATATGACATTGACATTTTTAAATAATACAGTCATTTTGCCTCCTCTCAATTTTCTTCTTCTTTTTTAAATAGTAGAATGGTCCTTGTTTTAAATTTATTTGATGTTTTCTCATGATTAGATTCAGGTGCTGGGTGATGTTAAGTTCCTCACAGGATATCACATCTGGAGGCACACAAAGGCCGTCACACCAAGGTGATGTCAATTTTGGTCATCTGGTCAAGGTGTTGTCCTATTCCTTCACTGTATAATTACTTTTTTTCTCTGTTGCAATGAATAAGCAGTCTGTGGGAAGAGGAGCTGTTACATTTTAAACAGAAAATGTATTTGACACTGATGGAAAGGAGAGGAGGAAAATTAATGACATAAATTTCAAAGCAACTATTAAATTATTTGATTGCATTCCTCCTCTTTTACTATGTAAAAGAGGCATTCTGCCAAAATTGATAAAAAAATTTTTCCAATAAGAATGTTTTAAATAGTGATATCTTAATAAGCATCAAAATTAAGCCTGAGAAATAAATTCTTTCCTTCCTAATTTCCTCTTCAGCAAGAGTAATAATTATATAAATTTCATTATGCCTGATAAGATAGGGTTTTGGAAAATAGACTTAAGATGTTTCTGATACTTCAGATGACCCATGGTGAGCCAATGGGATAAAGACTCTAGGTAGGTTGTCATTTGGTCATAAAATATGAGTTATCTTGGGTTTCCATAGAGACATCTAGACTTAAAATGTTGTAAGCACTGCTACTTTCAAAACGTCAGTAAAAATAGCAAAAGCCAAAGCTCTTGAAAAAATTACTTAAATCTTTTTTAAAAGTAGTATAGCGCCTTGTTAAAAATCTGTGGTGATGCCAAAGCTTGTCTTTCCCAGTGGTCCTACGTGAACTGGCCTTGAATAGCCCCAGGGAAAACAGACACCAGGAACTGGTTTCTCTGCCTTTTAGCAAAGGAATAAGACTACATTGACTTCATCTATGAAGACAACCGCCAACCATTTCCTTTGTAAATTGCTAATTTTGTGTAGTGAGGAAAGGAGCGATGGGCGACGTGATTTTTATGGGTTAGACTGGTGTAAGTTCTGCTGAAAGTTTGACATCTTTAGGATCTTACATTTTCTTCAAGTTGAGCTAATGAAAACAGGCTTGTGACTATTTCTTACCTGATTTCTAAGTGGATATTGGGTTGAACACCACATATCCATGACTATTAAGGAGGTTTCGTGGCGTAGTTTGACAAAGGCTCTCTCCTTGACCAAACTTCAGTCAGGCCCTGAGTCCTCTTTTCAACCAGGCCTCCACCTTGGCCCCCATTCTTGATGGGCCTATACAGCCCAGCTTTAGCAAGAATCCTGCTAAGCTAGTTTAGAGAGAATCCCACATCCTCAATATCTATGAAATTTCTCATCCCCTACTTTTGATGTGTAAGTCCTTGGCCTCCCGTCAACGAGAAGCCTGTTAAGTTCATTTTGCAAGAACTCCTCTACTCTTGATATCTCCTCTTAGTAATTTTATAATCACTGACCCCCTCACTCTGCCCATTAGTTATAAACCCCCACATGTTCTGATTGTATTCAGCGTTGAGCCTGATCTGTTCCTCTTGTTGCGATAGTTTTAAAACCTATCACTGTAGTCCTGAATTAAGTCTTCCTTACCTTAACAAGTGTCAAAATAAGTTTTTCTTTAACATGTTGAAGCATGAACTTGAGAATCTAGAGCAGGAGTCCACAAAGTATGGCCCATGGGCCATATCCAGCCCGCTGCTGGTTTCGGTACCACTCATGACTTAAAAATGGGTCTTACAATTCTGAGTGATTGAAAAAAAATCAAAATAAGGATAATATTTAGTGACCCATGAACCTTATATGGCAATCAAATTTCAGTGTCCATAAATAAAGTTACATTGGATGACAGCCATGCCCGTTTGTTTCTGTGTTGTCTGTGGCTGCTCTTGTGCTACAATGGCAGAGTTGAGCAGTGGTGACAAACCATCTGACTCACAAAGCCTAAAATATTTAGCGTCTGGCCCTTCGAGAAAATGTTAGCTGCCCCTGGTCTAGAGTAGGTAAAAGGCTGAGACTGGAAGCTGCTTGTTCAAATTCTGTGATTGGAACCGAATAATGTGGCTCATTGTGCAGCTCATTGTGAATTGCTTCAGTACCACGGTTTTGTTTTTTCCTTTTGAAAAGTTGGTCTATAAATGTAAAGGAAAAATCTAAGACACCAAAATATGTTTTCCGGCTTAGAATGTTTTATTTCCTTATATACGTTTTAAGAGAGTGGCAAGGAGAAAAGATAATGTATCATTTTATTTGGGTTTAGAATAAATAATACATTTTATTTATGATCATCATGTTTAAAATATTATTTTCTGTTACTGTCTCTGTTTTACATCAAGTAAGCTGAGGCACAGGGAGATTATGTAACTTGCCCAAGGTCACAGAGTGCTGAGTGATCACATGACTCAGAAGGAGCTAGTTAAACCAATGTAACAGCCTTCAAGTTTTAGTGGCTTAGAACAAAAGCTTATTTTTCTCATGCCTTGCTTCTTGTCCATCTCAGGTCAGGCCAGGAGCCTAGGCCAAAGGAAACTTCACCACCGGGGACATCAGCTGCTGTGGCCAGAGAAGAGAACATTGTGAATAATGCTTCATACCTTAGGGCAGGGCTTCTCAAACTTAAACGTGCATAGGCATCTCCTGGGGAGCTTATTAAATTCACATTCTGATTCATGAGGTCCTGGAGGGCCTGAGATGCCACGTTTCTATCGACCTTCCAGGTGATGCCTATAGTGCTAGATCACGGGCCACACTTTGAGTAAGGAGGGCTTCCTGGCTTTTGCCCAGAAGTGACACATCACTTTTGCTCTCAAAAGAATTAAAGCAAGTCACATGGCCATGCCCAGCTTCAAGGCAGCAGATAATATAATCCATTATCTACATCAGGGAGAAGAGAATTGGAATTTTTGTGAACAGCTCCAATGAAGAGCAAACAATGTGAAGCTGGGATCTGAATTCAGGCGGGCTGGCCTCAGAGTCTGTGCTCTTAATTATAACTATATACAGTCATGGGTGTTGGTCCATTCTCTATAAAGAGAATGCCTGCCAGGCAGACAGCCAGTCAGGGAGTTAGAGTTGACTTGTGTGACTTGACACCGGGTGACTTAGGCAGCTTTAGAGTTCAGTGCAGAAGTTCTCAGCATGGTGCTGCAACTCTGAAGTGTTTCATTTTTTTATCTTAAAGTGCCAACATTTATGAATTATTCTTAAATTAAAAACATAGCTGGGAGCGGTGGCTCACACCTGTAATCCCAGCACTTTGGGAGGCCGAGGCAGGTGGATTGCTTGAGCTCCTGAGTTCGAGACCAACTGAAGCAACATGGCGAGGACCTTGTCTTTACAAAAAATACAAAAAATTAGCCAGGGTGGTAGCGCGCTCCTGTAGTCCCAGCTACTTGGGAGGCTGAGGTGGGAGGATTGCTTGACCCCAGGAAACAGAGGTTGCAATGAGTACCTCTGCGCTCCAGCCTGGGTGACACAGCAAGGCCATGTCTCAAAAAAAAAAAATTAATTAATTTTTTTGAGACAGAGTCTCGCTCTGTCACCCAGGCTGGAGTGCAGTGGCACGATCTCGGCTCACTGCAAGCTCCGCCTCCCAGGTTCACGCCATTCTCCTGCCTCAGCCTCCCGAGTAGCTGAGACTACAGGCACCCGCCATCACGCCCAGCTAATTTTTTTGTATTTTTAGTAGAGACGGGGTTTCAGTGTTCGCCAGGATAGTTTTGATCTCCTGACCTCGTGGTCCACCCACCTCGGCCTCCCAAAGTGCTGGGATTACAGGCGTGAGCCACCGCGCCCAACCTTTTAATTAATTATTTTTAAAAACATACCTTCTAGTAGAATCAAGCCTCTATACACTCTCATCTAACATTCTGCTATGCTTTCCTGTTTTGGAGAAGGGGAAGGGTTAAAGGCTGGAGCTGCTGGTCTGGAAGAGTCCTAGGCTTGTAGTCAGCACAACAAACTCAATTCCCAGATGGTGTTGGCTGAGAATATGCAGATATGAGCCTGCTGCCTGTACCCATAACTGGGAACTTCTAATATGGTCACAAACTACTGAGTACTGTGTGTGGGAGTGGTGGGTCTCAGGCCCACATTAAAGTCTTAAATAGAGAAACATGGACTGGATTACCGTCAGCAGAGTGCTGAGTGAATATTACATCTCCTTTGATTGACCTTTTGATGCCCACAGAAAGCCCACATCCCGTGCCTGCAGCCACCCACTTTGCTGTCACTTCCCAGGCTGAAGTGAGGAGGGACTGTTCAGAAACATCGGACTGAGCAAGGTCTCTGTCTACCTCATGGAAAACCTGATCTGGAAATGACACTTGGAATAAAATAAGATTACTCTTCCATTAAAATGAAATCCACCCAAAAGAGAGAAATAGTGGTATATTTCAGTTTTACATAATAATTTCTTGAGATAAGATAACCCATTGCGTTAGTTGATTCAGTTACCAATTTAGCTAAGTGTGAGGGAGAACATGGGCCTTGACTTTTTTTCTTTCGGAAAATCAAGTTTGCCATATTGAAAAATGCTGTCAGCTCTGCCCACCGGTTCTGTCATTAATCATGGGAAGAGCTGATCAGGTTTTGATTGTTTCTCCAGAGGCACTTTTGTCATATAATGCATATATTTCAATTAAAATATGCAGGAGAATGCAAAGTTAATAATTAAGGGAAAATAATAAAGTGTTGCCATTGCTATTAATTACTAAACTAAAACCTACAATGTGATTTTTAAAAATTAATGGAACAGATAGAATTCTACTGTTTGATAGTTTTAATCCTAATCTCAGAAGGTATTACCAGTTATCTCTCTTGGCTGTTTGTGCCCTTTGGAAATGACCTATTACTAACTCCACCAGTAATCCTGACTTCATATGCAAGTGCTGTCAGCTCTTCATCTAGCCTGGGCTGGCATTGGTAGAAAGTCGTTTCTTTCAATGACATTTCTATATTGGAGGCCTGAATATATGAAGGATGTCTGATTTTTATGTCAGCAATGTCACCATCATGATTCAAATGCTAAAGAATTTCAGGAAAGATTAAATTTCCTCTTGACCTGAGAGGAGTCCCATCCTCTTAGTGATGAGTTCCACAGGTAAGCCTGATACATTGCCTGGGGTTCTCTTATCCTAAGCACATTTATCAGCTTCACAGACCTCAAGGATTATGTTACTTTTCCCTCTCAACGTTCCACAATCTCTATGAAATCTTTCCCAATTACTCCAGCCCACAATGATCGTTTTCTTCAAACTCCTACTTAGTGTCACATAGTTTAATACTCAATTGGTCTCTAATTACAGTGCTTAGATTGTAAGCTCCTCAAAAGCAAGGATTTAGCCCAATGATAGGCCCACAGGTGGTTTCTGTAAATGCTGAATGATGGATTTGCAGTTCTGGATGGTTTCCAGTAAGCAGGACAAATGGGTGAATTGGCACCACTGAGAGGACGCTGTCGCGGATTACTGAGCAGGCCCTCTGTTTACCGGGGGCTTTGCTAAGGTCATAGCTGCCAGACAGTTGGCCAGCCACAGTGGCTCAGCTTAGGCCCCCAGATGTTTTCCTCCAGCCCATTTCTGCCCGTTGGAAACCAACATTTTGGGCTAGGGCTTGCAATTATTCAAATTTGGTATTGAGAAGTCAGAAAGAACAAGCAGTAGAGGGGCAGAAAGGTAAAATATTTTATTTTGATTTTTTTTGAGACAGAGTCTTGCTCTGTCACCCAGGCTGGAGTGCAGTGGCATGATCTTGGCTCACTGCAAGCCCCACCTCCCAGGTTCACGCCATTCTCCTACCGCAGCCTCCTGAGTAGCTGGGACTACAGGAAGCTGCCACCATGCCTGGCTAATTTTTTGTATTTTTAGTAGCGACGGGGTTTCACCGTGTTAGCCAGGATGGTCTCGATCTCCTGACCTCATGATCCGCCTGCCTCAGCCTCCCAAAGTTCTGGGATTACAGGCGTGAGCCACCGCGCCCGGCCAGGAAGGTAAAATTTTTATATCTGCTTTTCTAGGAGCTAACTTAACTGTGGAGGCATAAAAATGAAAGGGAGGACATGTTACATATTTAACAGCAAGTGCTGTGCTGTGTAGAAATTTATATAACTCTCTTGCTAGGTTAGTCCAGAAGCTGGATTAATATTTTAATCATATTCTCTTGAGAAGAAAAGGCAGCTGGTGAAATTGTTGGAGGTGACATGCCGATCTACATAGAAACCAAGTGTGGTTTGGAGACCACCATGGAAAGAATAACTTCAGTCATTAAGTGGAGAATGAAAGGAAGAAAGAAACCAGATAAGTTTTCCAGGATCAAGAAGTTATTTTTATTATAAACTAACCTTAGGGAGACCATAGGCTTTATTATTATTTCAACATTTAAATTCAAACACTGATGGTTCTGTCTCTTCACTGGTGATTGCTCTTGGCAATAGCAGAGTTAGCAATGAGTGCAATAGAACATCCTCCATCTTTATTTTTAAGTTGTCATTTTAATTGTGGATACAAACTTGTTATGTAGGCAAAGTATGGCAAGGAGTAGACAACACGGTTCATACAGGCTTTCTCCTGTGAACTTGACTACCCACGGCCTGAATTCTAACAGTTGGCATAAGTTCGCTGGCATCCTGAAATCTAAAGGAAAAGGCCCTTCTCCTTTTTTGTTTCCCTGCAGACATAGATAACACCAAATCTTTACAATGGTCTGTAACTGGCACTAGCAACAAGCGTCTGGAGTATAACATGGGTTAGGCTCTGGGAAAGTTACCTTTGCTTGGGGAACGCCCATCCAATGGAAATTGATGTTTATATTATTAACTGGAAATTTGTTTGTGCTTCTGAATTTTGTGGGATTAAGACTGGTGCTATGATATTCTCATGTGTTCTGTTGACCCTTACATATTTTAGAAAAGAGGAAACTGAGAGTCTTAGGGTTGAAATAATCAAACTTTGAAGGTGCTAAGGCGCTACTCCAATTACATTGGCAGATGGCCCAGGGTGCAGCTGCTGAAGAAGGATCCCAGAGTCCACCCAGATCCCCAAATACCATCTCTTCTGCCTGTAACTGAGCCAGTAAAAGGAAAAAGGGTAGAGCAGAACTTTGGACTGAGATTTCTCTGTGGGAGCAACAGATTGAATTGAGAATGGGAAAATGTTCGTATTGTTAACTTTTATAAGGTGGCAGTAAATTTCAAGAATTTTATAGCGCTGGCATATTATTTGGGCCATATTTTCATCTGGTGCTTTTTGTTCACCCTGCTTGGTCGGGTAACATACTGAGCAGGATTCAAGATGACAAGATAATTGGGGCTCATCGTGGCATTGTGGCTGATGTAATCAATGTCCTGATATGTTTCAGCAGCTTCTGGGGGCCACAACAAAGACACATTGATGAAGGCCCTCTCTTTAACATCAGGAGGATATGGAGGAAGAGAGGTAAGGACTGAGGAAGTGGTTCCATGAAGGAAGGACAGGATATTCTTGAATTCTCTCCTGATCTTGTTACCTGAGGAGGACAGCAGCACTGAGGGTAGACTACGGCTCCAGTGGTTAATTTCACTGGATTAAGAAGAGACATAGCCAAAAAAGGAAGAACATTGGTGTGTAAGGGAGGGACAGTCACTTCTTTGTTCATGCTATTAGTTGATTAGGTAAAGATCATTTGATTTGTCTCTGTGCTAGTGGGCAGAACTACAGTGTACAGTTGAAAGTCACTCTGGACTCTCTTTTCTCATAAGAGGAAGGGTGAGATGGCTTGCAAGTAGGCTGAGAAACATTATTCTTGACATTTGTCCAAACTCTCTGCCTCCTGTCCTTCTCTCTCATGGGTGTGGTTTTTCCTCACATTTGGGTATGAAATCTGAGATTCCATTTCTCATCTCTACTTAGGATGGCCATAGGTAGTTCAGTACTAGTGACCTGTTTTGAATCAAGGCCTATTAGGCTCACCTAGCTTAGACAGGAGCATGGTCCACAGAGTCTAGGCTCGCTAGAAATGGAGCTGACAGAAGGCAGACTCATCTGTTAGAATAACTAGTAATAGCTAATGTTTATTGACTATTGTGTGCCAGGCATGGCTCTAAGGACTTTGCAGCTATAATTTTATATAATCCTTGCAGTAACCTTGGGAGGTTACTGTTCTTATCCCCACTTAAGGGATGTGACAAAAGAGAGTGACAAAAGAGAGCTTTATGGAGTTTAATGCTCATATCACAAAACCAGTGAGTAGCTCACACATTTCCTAACCATCATACTAAACTATTTCAAAAAGTTTATCCAAATAGGAAAAGAACAAAAAGGACGGTGATGAGTGTCATTTTCTGTCCAGTCCTCCAGGGGAACAAAACCTCATAACTTGGGTTTTTGTTTTTAAGGTAGAGTCTCACTCTGTTGCCCAAGCTGGAATGCAGTGGTGTAATCCCAGCTCACTGCAACCTCCGCCTCCTGGGTTCAAGCAATTCTCCTGCTTCAGCCTCCCGAGTAGCTGGGATTACAAGCATCCACCACCATGCCCAACTAATTTTTTTGTATTTTTAGTAGAGACAGGGTTTTGCCATGTTGGCCAGGATGGTCTCAAACTCCTGGCCTCAAGTGATCCGCCCGCCTTGGCCTCCCAAAGTGATGGGATTACAGGCGCAAGGCACCGTTCCTGGCCATAGCTTGGGTTTATTCATGAGGCTAGCCTTTGGCTTCTTTCAGCAGGCTGTAAGTTTGAATGTCTTTCTCTACTCTGTGTTGGGGGTGTGGAGGTGGAGTTTTTTTTGTTTTTTTTTTAAATTTTAACAAAGTAAATCTTCTAGAGAGAAAAGAACACTTTTACTCATGAGAACAGGTCCCAGGATACTTAAACTTATAGCTTAAAAAAACACAGTTGGACCAACATCTTGGTCCTTTACAAAAACTGGAAGTAAAATTTCATGATTTTGTAAACATTTTCAATGAGACAGGTCTTGTTCAGAATCCACAGATGAATGTCTAATACTTTTGCATATTCTATAATTGTTTCTCCAAAAGAACAGAACATATTATCATTGTTTTTGCTGTTATGGTTAGCATTAGGTATTGTTCTAAGTGATTTACATATATTTTCCCACTTAAATTGAAATGCATATAAGAGGTACTACCATCATGTATTTACTTATCTATTGTCACAGCAATGCTGTGTAACAAAAAATGCATAAAACCTCAGTGGCATACAAGCTGTCATGATTGGTTAAAGAGATCTTGGCCTGTCTTGATGGTGCTGGCTCATGACATGCAGAGTTTGGCTCACTGAAGACTGATCTAGCCTGGTCTTGGTTGGGATGAATGGGGCAATTCAGCTCTCCCATGTGTCTCTCATCCTCCAATAGGCTGGGCTGATTATGTTCTGTTGGCGATTGCAGAGCTACAAGCTCTGATCACAAGCTCCAGAGGAGCCTAATTGCATAAATCCATTTCAACCTCTGCTTGCAGCCTGTCTGTTTGGCTAAGCCTAAAGATGTGGCTTTCATCCTTAATGGACTCCATCCATCCCTTGGGAGAGCACTGGAAAAGGGCATGGCAGAAGGTCTGGATATAGAGAATGGTGAACAGTTGGGCCCACTGCTGTAATCTATGACATATCCTCATTTTACATAGAGAGAAACTAAGGCCTAGATAATAAGTGGCTTCCCTAGGGTCACATGATAGTAAGAGGCAGAGCTGGAATTTCAACCTGGGTTTATCTTTCCTCAAAGCTGAAGCTCTTAAAGATGTACTATAAAGGCAAGATTTAGAAACTAGCTGTGTCTCAAATTCCTTTCCAGATATGAACAAACTTTTAACTCCCTTTTTATGCATTTTCACCAATGAAGACAAAATGCAGCTGCTGATATTAAGTAATGTGAATGCTGTGAAGAGTAATTAATATTAGTAAATTCTCTGAAAAAGTGTTGGTGTTATGATCAAAGAAATATATACTTTAAAATCACTGACCTCCTTTTACACTTTGTATTCTTTTAGAGCTCTCTCATTTGCCATAGTTTAGAAATGTAATGACTGTAAAATCTCTTTGTAAAAAAATTTTTAAAAACTTTTTTAGAGATGGAGATCTCGCTGTGTTGCCCAGGCTGGAATGCAGTGGTTATTCACAGGTATGATCATAATGCACTGCAGTCTCCTACTCCTGGCTTCAATCGGTCCTCTTGAAATTGACTACTCAGCTTCCCAAGTAGCTGGGACTACAGGCAAGTACCACCGTGCCTGGCTTAAAATCTCTTAATATTCTTCACTCCCCTCCCTCTCAAATCAACATGGCAGTGTCCTAGTTTGCCTATATTAGCAGTAATTATAAGTGAAAATGATACCCTGTACAAACTGCTTTTTAAAAATAATAGTAACTCCAATCAATGGTGTCCAGCTTTTAAAAATGATAGTAACATCTTTAACACTATACAAAAAGCTGTACATTTTAACAATTGACAAATGTGGATTTATATCAACTGCCCCTTTAACAGATGTGTCCCAGCCTAATTTTGCTTTGTAACTTGCTTGCTACTGTTGTTATTCCTTTTTCCTATCAAGTCAATTTCATGGCACATGTTTTGAAGAAAGTTGACTTTATATACTTCTATTGACCCTAGAAGCAAAATAGCATAGGGGCACATTCAGACACACTGCTTGCCAAAACTGCATTCCTAAAGGATAAATTCTTTGGAGTACCCTTTTGGCTCTTGGCCCTCTGGTCCTGTCCTGGACCATTGACAGTATAACAGAGACAGCTTTCTGCTTCTCAAGAAAGGATTTTTTTTTATATCATCAGAAAACATCAAGTGAATCAAGAAAGAATAGAGCTCTGAGGACCACTGAAGATTCATGAGGATCTTTGTGAATGCTCTGCAGATGAAAAAGGTATTGGGGATCACTTTGAAATATGGAGTTAGGGAGGGAGACTATGAAGAAGAAAGAAAAAATCTTGGAGAGAAGGAATACCTCAAAGACGAAGACATTGCATCTAGAATGAAGGGTGAAAAAAAAGCTGATACATTTCAATCAATGTACAAGTGATTGGAGCAGACTGAGAAATTCAATTCAGATTCTTTGTGAACATAAAAGTTTTGGGAACCTGAGTATATGTTGTATCTTCTCATCCTGGTTTCCAACATTAGGTGGCTCTGACCCGCTCTCCCACAAGAGTGTAAATTCAGCAAGGGTAGGGGCTATATACATGTCTTGACTGGGGTTATTGTCAAGGGTAGTCCAATGTGTTATGTTTGGCATGCACTAAATAAATATTTGTTAGCCAAACATACCAGTAACCAACTAATACTTCTGGTGTTTTCCTCTGGTAAGAACTCAGAAACTGCCTTTACCTTGTACAACAAGAGAAAAATCCATGAGTTGGATGTAAAGCAGAAATTAAATAAAATATAATTCCAATATTTAATTGTGTCCCAAAGGAAATAAGGAAGGAACATCACTGTAAATCAAAGGACCTGTCTTCTTTTAGCTCTGGTTTTGATCTTAGTCATGTGATCTAACAGCAGTTTTCCCCTGTATGCAACAGGAATAATAAATGATGTGTCATATATGAAAATGCTTCGGGAAAAAAAGTGCCAAATTAATCCTGGGTACTACCATTATAAAAGGCATAAGTTAAACTGGTAAGAGTAATACCAGATAACTCAAATCAATTGTGCTAAAGCCAGAGCCAGTATCATGTCTTTTTCATCTTATCCACAACTTCAGTGCCTAACACAGTGCATGGCCAATAGCTGACACTCAGAATGTCTTTACAGAATTAATGACTGATGCTTAACTACAATATAGAATCAAAGATAGTCTCAGATAATTTATTCTAGTTCCTTTGTTTTAGAGATGAAGATTTTCATATATACTTATTATCATGCAGTTACAGAAGATACATAAAATACTCAAATTTTAAAGTTTTTTTGCTGAAACAATAATGGAAGTAGTGGTATTTGTTGATTCAGTGAAAATTTTGAGTCTGATTACAGTGTACATAAGTGGTGTAATATATATAGGGTCATAAGACACAGTTTCTGCCCTTAAAAACTTCCTATCTCTTTGTTTTACAAGACATCACCAGCCCCCTGCCTCAAATTAAACAGTAATAAAAGGCAACAGGAGAGCCCTAGTTGAGTTTTTTTTGGATGAAAGGGACAGACATTTACTCTGGCTAACTTTAGGGGAGAAAAATGTGTGACTCACAGAAATGAAGGAAATCTGGGGAGCCAAGTGCAGGAAAGACAAGGTTCTGTACCTACCAGGATCGAGGGGTGGGGCCTTCAAGACAGGTTTACCAGGACCCTGTACCAGGACCCTGCACCCAGAATGGGTATCTATCCATTTCCTTCTTTGTTCACTTCATTCAAGATTCATATTCCTGGGAGAGAAAGTCCAGTTGGCATGGCTAGGGATACATGGCTCACTCCTTGGCCAGGGAAGAATAGCTAGGCAAGATTGATGAAATGGGGATTGTGTAGTTCCCCAAAGCGCAACTGGAGTACAACTAGGAGATGCAGTGAATCCTCCCAACAGTTAGTATTCTTAAAGTACAGAGAAGGGAGATTCTGGTGAGACTTTACAGGTGAGAAGGGGCTTAAGCTAGACCTTTAAGGATGAGTAAGAATGAAATAAATGAGGAGGAGGGAACATTTCAGATGGTGCTAAATGAGGAGCAAAGGCTTGTAGTTAAGATCGAGTCAGATGTCCCCACCAGAGTCAGAAGTGGCAAAGATGGAGAAGAAGATGATTATTCCTTGGAATTGTGTCAATAAGAAAGTAAGGATAATGCTAAGTTTAAAGGGACAGATAATTCTGGCAGAGAACCAGCAAGTATAGAGATAACCAAATAGCAAATATTTGGGGAAAGCTTAAAGGAGACGTATGTACTTTTGAAAGAAAATCCAAAATAAAGGATATGCTGGAAGAACTTTCTAGACATGACATTGAGAACCCAAGTGAGGGGGTGAATCTTGAGGAAGGATAGAGTCCCTGCTTGTTCAGAGGCTGGAGCATAGGGTGGATGAATGTTGAGATATCAGTACAATGATTTGGATGACACTTATTCTAGATATACCAGATCTTACCAATATAAGGTAGAAGTCACTGCCAAGGGAAGGAGTGCAGTGTTGGATGAGGACTCAGAGGTGAAGGTGTTTTGGGATCTCTACTGTGGTCAGAGTACATAGGGATCAACAAGGAGTCAGTAAAAGATGACAAAACAGGCCAGGCGTGGTGGCTCACACCTGTAATCTCAGCACTTAGGGAGGCCGAGGCGGCCAGAAGACTTGAGGTCAGGGGTTCAAGACAAGCCTGGCAAACATGCCTGGCCAATTTTTAGGAGAGATAAAACCCCATCTCTACTAAAAATGCAAAAATTAGCTGGGCATGGTTGCACGCACTTGGGAGGCTGAAACACAAGAATTGCTTGAACCCAGGAGGCAGAGGTTGCAGTGAGCTGAGGTCTGCCACTGCACTCCAGCCTGGGCAACAGGGTGAAACTCCATCTCAAAAAGAAAAAAAAAAAAAGATGGCAAAACAACATCTCTGTCTAAGTTAAAATTAGCATGAATTTCCGTTGCTTTTCCAAATGACTGGATGGAAACACTTTTTGGTTAATTTTCAAAAGCTAGGGTTTCCAAAACTCTGGAGCAGATTATAAAGATAAGATAATTTATTCAGGAATTTAGCCTTTGTTCCTAGACTTAAAGGATTATTGGAAATATTTGGAAGACAGCAGAGTAGCATATTTTATTTGTGATATTTTGTATCCCTTATATAAATGGAGAAGTTGCCACAGAAGTGTCTTGATTTTATATCCTTTTCATAAAATAAATGCATTACTAGAAACACCAGACATTGCAGTGTTTTACTGAAATAGGATCCTATTTAGCTATACTCACCCTTTTTCTATGCTTGCCCATTATTTTTCCTGGAGTTATCTCAAAAAATGGATTAAAGGAAAAAGCATGAACCTACAAGCAATCCTTAACCTCAAATATTTGATCTATGTCATCACATTTAAGTAGTTCAGAATCTGTTTGGAAAAGATAAATGCGAGACTTTGGCTTCTCTTTGCCCCTTTGAAAGAGTCAACATTGTTAAGGCTTATTATTAAGCCAGATTTTTCCCATGCCTAAGTCACCCAGCAGTGGCCCTTTCTCAGTCTGCCTAAGGCAATACACAAACAATTGTTTTGTTTTATGTCATGGTTCTGTTTCTGCAAAATTAAAAGGAAACCAAATGCTACTTGCTCCAAAAGAGGCCATGAATCATGTTTTAATAAAAATAATCACCCACTATTTATCTGTTTTGTAAGTTTAAAATTTCATGTCCTGGATTTACTTACAATGAGCTATATCAAACCTTTAGAAACATAACCTATGGGGTATCTGCCTCTCCTTAAATAGGTCCTTCAATGCGTAGTATATAGTTTGTTCAAGGAGAAGTGAACTAGTCATTGATGTGGCTTTATTATAACAATCACAATAACAACTATTCATTAGTCTGTTTTCACACTGCTATAATGAAACACCGGAGACTGGATAACTTAAAACAAAGGAGGTTTAATTGACTCATGGTTCTGCATGGCTGGGGAGGCCTCAGGAAACTTACAATCATGGTGGTGGAAGGGGAAGCAGGCACCGTCTTCACAAGGTAGCAGGAGAGAGTGAGTGCTTGTGAAGGACGAACTATCAAACAGTTATAAACCATCAGATCTCGTGAGAAGTCATGCACTATCAATGAGAACAGCATGGGGAAACCACCCCCATGATCCAGTCATCTCCCACCAGGTCCCTCCCTCAACACGTGGGGATTATGGGGATTTCAATTCAAGATGAGATTTTGGGTGGGGACACAGCCAAACCATATCAAACTATTATGAATTCTGCTGGTTGAGTTTGTAGTAAGTTCTTTACAAATATCTATTGAATATAGATAATCATAATATAAATATAGAGATAATTGCAATAAATAATATAAAGTAGGTATTATTATGATGACCCATTTTTCAGGTGAGGAAACTGAGGCTTAGGGAAATTAGGTAACTAGCCTGGCATCACACAATTAGTAAGTTACAAGGTCAGAGTCGAATCCACATCTGGATGGTTCCAAAGCCCACAGGTTCACCACGCATTGCTATTTTTTTTTTTTTTTTTAGACGGAGTCTCGCTCTGTCGCCCAGGCTGGAGCACAGTGGCACAGTCTAGGCTCACTGCAAGCTCCGCCTCCCTAATTTCACGCCATTCTCCTGCCTCAGCCTCCGGAGTAGGTGGGACTACAGGCGCCACCATGCCCGGCTAATTTTTTGTATTTTTAGTAGAGACGGGGGTTTCACCGTGTTAGCCAGGATGGTCCCAATCTCCTGACCTCGTGATCCGCACGCCTCGGCCTCCCAAAGTGCTGAGATTACAGGCGTGAGCCGCTGCACCCGGCCCCGATGTGCTGCCGTTTTATCTCTTCACTCCTACCATACGGCGGCCAGCAGTGTGCGGGAAAAAATTTAGTGCTGCTTTGTCCCAGCTGCTTGTTCAGACCACATGGTGCCTTAGTGAGCTCACAGCTCTGGCCTTGGCCTGGTGACCACCTCGATGTGACCCTCCTAAAGTAGACACTGCACACCTCAGGTCTCATGCTGCCCTGCTGATGAGTGGGCTCCTAATGTGCTGAGTCATTCTCTATGCCCTTCTGCCAGTCTTGACTACTTGCACTCCAGAGGGTTGCTTTTGGCTTGCTGGCCCTGGCTGCAATTTCTTCCCGCCAGCTTTGGCATGCCTACCAAAGGGTGTATTTCTTACTTGCCTGGTGGCTGTGGTACAGCTCTGGGCGCAGAAAACCCATTAATTTTTAGTATTTATTGAGTATCTCCATCATCTCCCATGAGATCTCAATCGCATCCTTGGAGAGGGGCCACTTCCAAATTTGTTCATTCTTTTTGTACTCTCTCCCAGCTCTAGAATATTCTTTAGGGCTGTCTTTACACTTTGATAGTTATTTCCCTGTTCATATTGAACTTCTGTATTCAAATCACTGCATGACTTGTGCCTCCTGGCTTGGATTCTTGACTGATACAAATTCCAATTTGGATTTCTTTCATCATCCCTGTTGATTTTGTCTATCTACATATCTTGAGCACAGAAATCACTACTATGGTTGCCAAAAGTCAGAATTTTATAAGAAGGGTTACTCAGAAAAGAGTCACTCCTCTGCCCCCCACTATCCATTCTATCCTGCTCTAATTTTCCCATCCTTTCCAACCCAATTCTACCTATTTCTTGTATGTGAATAGGAGTCATTCCCTTCTCCTTATGTGTAACTAGTCATTAGTTTCTGGTTTATCTTTTCTCTATTTATTTTTGCACTATTGAGCAGATATGTGTATAATTTCTCATTTCCTTTTTCTCTTATGCAAAAGATAGCAAGCTTTTTTATTTTTTCACATTTTGCTTCTTTCACTTAACAGTATACCCTAGTAAGCACAGCATATCAGTTCATAGGCATCCCTTATCACTCATTTTTTACAGCTGCATAGTACTCCCTGAGTGTACTATAGTTTATTCACCTACTCTCTTAAGTATTCACGCTCTTTCCAACCAATATCATAATAAATAACCTGTGTATATGTATTTTTGTACTTTTAGAGATGTATATTTAGGGTGGATTCCTAGAAGTAGGACTGCTTAGTTGAAAAGTAAGTGGATGAATCATTTTGTTAGTCATCACCAAATCCCCCTCTAAAAGGGTTGTGCCAATCTGTATTCCCACCAGCGATGCATGAGAGTACCTGTTTCCCTCTATTCTTGCCAACAGAATGTGTTGTCATACTTTTAAATTTTTCCTTATCTGATAGGTGAGAAATGCAATAGTTTTAACTTGCGTGTCTTTAATTATGGGTTGTTTGAATATCTTCTCATAAGTTCAAATGCCATATATATGCTTTTAAATGAGTTGTCTGTTCATGTCTTTTTTCTATTTTTCAGGTAACTTTAATCATTTCCCTCGCTAAGAATTATTTGAATATTGAGGATATTAACCCCTTATCTGTGTTATAAATTATACATATTTTTCCCTTTGACTTTGTGTGTGGTTCTCCTGCAATAAAAATGTTTTAATTATTTTTTGTAGACACATTTATCAATATTTAATTTTTCTGGATTTTAAGTCCCTATATTAAGGTTAAAGAAAAATTCACCCATATTTGCTTCTTGTATTTGTACAGTTTAAATGTTTACATTTAGATCCCTGATCCATTTGGAGTTTATTCTTGTATATGGTATGCAATACAGATTTTATCTTTTTCCAATGGCTACCGCATTGGAAATTTTCCCCATCTTTGCCCTAGCAATACCTGTGTAGGATACACCTACATTTCCACGTCTTGAGTCTCCTTGGGGACTTTTTATTCTATCCCACTGGCCTATTTTTCTATTCCTGTGGTCAGGCCCAGACTGTTTTAATAGAGGCTTTCTAGTATGTTTCAGTGTCTACCAGAGCATTTCTCTTCACAGTTGTTATTTTAATTGCTTTCCTGGCTATTCTTGCATGTTTACCTTTCCATATTCACGTTAATAACAACTCGTCCTTGATAGTTAATTTTATGTGATACCAAATTGAGGAAGCAATTCAGGGACCCAGAGATACATTCCCATTAACAATGAATAATTCAGCCAATGGGAGGTCATGCAGAGACCTGGGCCCCAGAAGAAGATTGCGGACAAAACACCAGTAGCGCAGATTGAGGTGAAGAAAATTATAGAGGTAGTAGGCAAACCCCAGGTAAGTACCGTAACTGGAGTCACGGTTGGGTAGAACATCAAGATAAGAAGGTGAGAAGTGGTGGCCATGCCCAGAAGAGGTGGAGGAACCATAGCCTTACACCATGGTGGGAAAGGGCCAGTAAAGATGATGTCGGAGCCCATTTGTACTAAGTCCTCAGGTGAAGTGAATTTACTTATTCATTAAGAAGAAAATATTCCCAGCCCTCTTTTCAAATAGTCAACGATATAGCTTTCAAGATTGTTAAGTGTATTTATGCTTTACACATATCTGAAGTAAGGTTTGCTTTATTTTATCCCTAGAAAAATCTGAGTTTTTTCTTGGAGGGTTCAATAATTTGAAACTAAAAATTTTAAAAGCATTTCAAACTGCCCCTTTACCTCCCCTGCCCACGCATTTACCGAAATAAATAAGGCCACCCTGCAAACCACTCTCTGATTTGCATGGCAGTGAGATCTGATGCAAATTCTCACATTTTAGGCTATTTCGGGGTTTGTGGAAATGGCAAAGGGTTCCTTTCTTTAAATAGTCCTGGGCATGATACCCTTGTCCAGGATGTTTGGACAGTACTGCTACTGCAAAGTAAACACATTTGAGGAAATAAAATGCTAATGATAAAAGAAAAATTTGGGGTGGTATCAGGTTTGGTTTTTGCTGTAAGAAAGCATCCCAGTCTTGAGTGGAGAGTTAGAACTTGTGGCCTGGCTGTCGGCTGTGGCTCCCACCTCACTCCCATCCTGCTCCCTGCCATAGAGGGCTGCATTGTTCCTAACCCCCCCACATCCCCTACACACATTTCACTTCTTCCTCCTTCCAACCCCCACTGCCCCACAAAGAAAGCAGGATTGGATGCCCCTTTGCACCCCTCCAAATTCTTCAAAAGCATATAAAAGGTACATGTCATGCTCAAGGGCTTTGTATGTTTAGTCTAGTGCTTATACAGAATCCAGCACTGCATCTGTTCATAAACAGGTAGTATATGCTAACCCCTGGTTCATCCCACCTGGTGAGAAGATTGTGCAGGTACCACCGTTTGTCATGTCCTCACCCTTTGCATGGGGATGAGTCCCCATGCACCATCTCATCCTGCCCCATTGCCCAGAGAAGCTGAGGTTCCCATTCTGTGTTCCAGGTCATGGACACTGTTCAGGTAATGAGGATTGATAAAGACACATTAACTATTAGAGGGAATTGGAGGAAAGGGAGAGGGAATTCATAGTTACAGAGCACCAACTTTGTCCAAGGCAAAAGTGTTTAAATACCGTGTTTCATGTAATTATCATAGCTCTCTATGAACTGGGCATTCTTATCCTCATTTTTCACAGAGTCATTTGTGAGTCAGGAATTTTCTCACCTCTCCCTGACCCAGACGCTGTGGTGAATTATGGTACATTTGATTTACTGGCCAGTGCATAGTAAGTGCTCAAGAATCTTTGGTTATTTGTAGCTTAATCATGGACTTTCAAAAATTCAAAGCCTGACCCCCATATAATTATTTTCAAAGTTTCAGGCGCTGGCAGGGATATTTTGGTGGATTAGCCCTGTCATGCAGTGTAGAAAGAAGACTGCCTTGTCTGACCCTGAGGAAGGTTTCTCTGACTTCTCTGATTTTGTCTCTTCTCTTTTCCGTGCCTTTGGCTGACCCCAAATTTAGAAAATCTCATAACATAATTTGGCTCTCTAGATTTTCTGAAAAGTAAGTCTGTCCCTCATGACCGAGCTTACTCTACATGCCAAAATGCCAGCGAAGTCTGACTTCAAAAGTACGGAGTGTGCTTCTCCCCATTTGAAAATGTTATTCACATTCCCTTTAAGGATTATTCCCAGCACAAGGGGCTGCTTCTGAATGCAGCCAAATGCAAATGATCAGTCAATATATGTAAATCTGCTTGACCTCACTAATCATCAGAGAAATGCTAATTAAAAGTAAGAGAAGCCATTTTTTAAAATCCAACAGACTACTCCAGATTCAAAAGATGGATACTATCCCCAAGTCAGCACGGATGTAAGAAAACTCTCATATATTTTGACGGAAAAGAATATTGACAGACATCTTTAGATACCCAATTATCAGTGTTGATCAAAATTTGAAATGTGCATATTTGTTAGTTCACTTTTAGTTGTTTTCTGTCGTTCTATAATTGCTTTTCCTTTTGTCTAATTTTTTCTTCTTTTTTCTTTCTTTTTTTTTTGCTAGAACTCTTACTGGCTGAATTGTCTTTCCTTGTGATGCACGTCCTTCACCTGCTTTCGCTTATGCTCAGTTTATTCCTGCTTGCTTAATTTGAGAGAGGGAAGCACATATAACCAGGTTGTTTTTTATTTAAGGGAATTTCCTGAGAGCCGCCCTCATTCTTCAGGCCCAAAAATAAATGGGAGATGTGTCTTCAAGAAAAGGAATGAGCAGCTGTGGTGAGAGGCCTCCAGCAGAGGCTGACTCTATGCCATTCTGGGGGTGTGGAACTGGGTCGCCACATGAATAATTCGCTTCTTCATCCATGGCCTGCCCCACTCCTGGATCTCCTCTCCCTAAGTGAAGACCCAGGGCTGCCATTAGCCCACTTGGGGCCTAGTGTGAATTACAAGGCCTCCTCTTTGGGTGAAAGCACCACTCTGGCCAGTGCTTATGAGCAGATGGGTGTCTCTGTGTGATTTGTCTTAGCTTTGTTTAGAAACCACGGCAGGGACTCTATCCCAGCCTCTTTTATTCACCCTCTGGGCCAGGCATGCTTTAGCGGGGCACCACCTGTGCAGCCTTACCTGGGGGCCCTGAAAGGATGCTGGTTTGTCTTGCAGAGCCAATGGGAAATTGACACGTTGCCTGAGCTGTAATGTGGGCTTTAGCCTCCTTGCCCACCTGAGACCAGGCGTTAGCATTTTTGGTAGAAATGTTCAGTAGTTTTGTTCGGGGCATGGCCGTTTCTTTGTTTCATTAAAGACAGAGTTTTCTTCCATGAGTTTTAAGAGAGAGGAGTAAAGTAAAATCCCTGTTTCAGAAACATAACATTGTAACATATTTGAAATTGTCTTTCATTTTACACTTTTTTTTTGGATGCCTGGATACTCATAACTGGCTTCTGTCAGTCACATGCATTTATTGCAGAGAAAACATACTTAGATTTCTAGTTACATAATATTGTTCAAAAACACTTTTTTTCTTGACTTTCGTGCCAGTCAAATACCACCTCATCATCTTTGGTTCCTATACTGTCTTCAATATTCTTTTGCAGTTTTCCCAAGAATGCTGCTGTCTGGGGAGGTATACAAAAGAGTTCAACATTTTGATTATAGCACATTTCACTTATTTTCAGTACACGAACCCCACGTTACTTAGTTTCAGAATTCCAGTGGACTGTGATGACAATTTTAGGTAAACTATCAGCCTGTTGCAGGTTTGGTGGAGTGGTTTGAGTTAGGCTATGGCTATTTGTGTGTCTACCTTAAAGGAGAAGAAATAGAAACAACAGCTATTTGATAAGGAAAGGCCAATTCTGTTGAGCATCTTTTTTTTTTTTCTGGTTGTTTTTACTTTCTGTTTTATTGGGTTGTTCATTCCAGCAAGAAAAAGACCAGCTTATATTTGGCCTCATAGGTAAAAAGTGGAATATGGAATCCACATTAATTGGTGCCATTTTTTTTCCTTATTCATTCTGCTCTCTTACAGATTGCCACCCTGGGCAACTGGTTTCATCTGTGGGCGGCCACTAGTGAGGAGAGCTCTTCAGCCCCTTCTTCCCTGAGGTCTATGTTTTTGACATTAGAAAAGACTCGATTTCTGGCTAGGTTCATGACTCTCCTGTAAGACCACTCCAACAGGCCAGGATGGAGGCTCTTTCTCTTGTAGGAGGCAGCTTCTCCTGCATACTTAGATTTTGTGACCCAGGTTTCTGGATTTGAACAACCGCCCTATTTGTAAATAGCTTCAAAAGAACACCTGAGTGTCCCCAGGATCATACTGAGCCATTATTTCCTGTTTTGTAACTTTGGTGGGTGGAGTAAATTTTTCCTCAGCAGAGAGTCTTTTATTTTCTTTTTCTTTTTTTTAAATAATATTCTCCGGGTTCCAAGTAAATTTTTATGAGGAGGAGCCACAAAAATATATTGGGAGGAGAGGGGTAAAGACAGCATAAAAGTAATGCATGCTTTAATATAGCTGAGTTGATTGAAAATCAAAAATAAAATTCTAAGCCCCTCAACCATCTGAATGGACACCTCATCTCGGCCAAGGACATTCCAAAGTTAACCTGAAAAACTAGTTCAGGCCATGATGGGAAGTGGGATTTGGACATGCCTCAGTATACACTTCTCCCTTTTTGAATTTGGGCACAGCTGACCAGCATTAACATCAACACAGAGACCTAAGACCAATAGAACAAACTCTAAGTCTGATAAGAAATATTTACAAGCTGCCTAGGCGTGGTGGCTCATGCCTGTATTCCCAGCACTTTGGGAGGCCGAGGCAGATGGATCATCTGAGGTCAGGAGTTCGAGACCAGCCTGGGCAACATGGTGAAACCCAGTCTCTGCTAAAAATACAAAAATTAGCTGGGCATAGTGGCGGACACCTGTATTGCCAGCTACTCAGGAGGCTAAGGTAGCATAATCATTTGAACCCAGGAGGTGGAGGTTGCAGTGACCCAAGATCATGCCACTGCATTCCAGCCTGAGTGAGCAGCAAGAACAAAACACCATCTGAAAAAAAAAAAAAAAAAGAGAGAGAGAAAGAAAGAAAGAAAGAAATATTTACAATCTATTCTCTCAGAAGCCTGCTACTTGGAGGTTTCATCTGCATTATAAAACCTTGTTCTCCACAACCCCTTATTATAACCCAGACATTCCTTTCTGTTGATTCCAGATCTTTAGATAATAACTCTTTCAACCAGTTGTCAGTCAGAAAATCTTTGAATCTGCCTATGAGTAGGAAGTCCCCTCTTCCCCCGACTTTCCAGTTGTCCTGCCTTTTCGGACCATGCCAGTGAACATCTTACATGTATTGATTGATGTCTTATGTCTCCCTAAAGTGGTATAAAACCAAACTATAGCCTGGCCACCTTGAACACCTGTTCTCAGGACCTCCTGGGGCTGTGTCATAGGCTGTTAGTCACTTAAATTTGGAGCAGAATAAATCTCTTCAAATATTTTAGAGTTTGACTCTTTGTCAACATGACAATGGCTTAGTCTAACCAGCATGTTGTAGGACACCATAAAATTAAAAAAAAAAAAAAACATCCAAGTACCAAACAAATCACTCTTCAAGGGGAACAAGCTGAGAGTAATGGGTACAGAAGGTGGCTGGTTTAGGTGGAAAAGTAAAAGAATCAGCCACCCCCTTTAGGGTTTTGCTGAGTGTTGTAGATAGGGCTAGGATTGCAGTGAGCAACACCTCAAAAATGCGTAAGGCCCAGGTGGTTGGGAATTTGCATTCAGGTATAATTGAAGCTAAGATGTTTTCCAAAACTATTAACATTTCTTGGCTTAAAAACTGGGGAGCTAGCACACTGGGCTGCCTGGGGCTGGTTGTACAGGGAAGGCTGAAGAGAAGAGCCTCAGAAACACCAGAAGCATTTGAAGCCCCTGGGGGTTTTACATAGCTGAGGAGTTTTACTTGTTCATTTGTGTGTTTACACCCTTGAGACAATACAATCTCAACAGTAATCGCCATGTTAAGTGGTAGTCATGCCAGTCTTGCTAAGATATATCACAGTTCTCTGTTTCTTTAAAGCATGATGACCAAAAGAAAACCTTTTCTGGATATTTAAGTCAGGGATAGCTTTAAAAACCTCCATGGCTGCCACGCGCTATTGATGGAGTTTGCTCCTGGGCCTGTGGAGGTTTGTAAGCCAGCCTGGAAATGCTCCTTTTAAAACTCTGCCTGCTTTTCATGCTTTGTTTGTGTTGTTTCTCTCCTGGCTGTGTGCGGTGCCTTGTTGGTGCTCTGAGGGTCTGGCCTATGGTTCCTGGCCCATAGAAACTTCTCTTCTTTTTATGTCTTGGCAGCTCTCAGGCTCCCGGAAGACTGCAAACCCTGCAAACAAGCTTGTTAAGGTTTTAAACATGAATCAGAGAGATCAGCAAAGGCCAAATGGGATATCCTGCCATCTTTAGTGTGGACCACAAGAAGCTATTTTTTCACTATAGGTGCCTTTCTTGCTTACTTCCTATTTCTGGCTTTGTTTTATGTGGACAAGGGTTTGGGATAGTGTGATTTAAGATAAACCAGGAATCACCATAATTTCAAAGAAGAAGAAAAAAGTATGATAAAAGCAATATTGCATTCTTTATTCAGAGCTTGTGTTATATTATGTTCACAATAAGGGAGAGTTCCCTTTACTGCTATGATGCCAAGGGGTTGGGCATTAGGAGAACTGTGGCCAAGTCTTGTGGGTGGGGAAATCTAAAGCAGCCACTTCAGATAGCTTTGGATTGGGAGAACTTGGTAGACGGAAGTGTGACTTCCTGTCCTGGTTTTGTTGCTGCCTCAAAAAAATTACCCATTTACTCTAGATCTGTTTCCTAAATTGTAAGTTGAAAGATTTAGAAGAGAAAATAAGATACTTCTAGCTTAACATTTTGAGTTATGTGTGTTTCTACTTAAGGATCTTTAAAATACAGGACTCCTGGCACATGGCCAAATGGTAAATACCAGCTCGAATGCCATCCTGAGATCAGATATCAAGACAAGAGCAAGAGAACAAGTTACCTAGGTCTCTCTCATCAACTCTAACTTGACAGAACAAGACAGGCAAGATTAGAGACGAGCACCACCTTCCTGGCACTATAACCTTTTCATCAGCATCCATTAGACAATGGAGGATGAAGTGACTTCTCTGCTGGGGCCCAGAATCCATCAGAATTGATGACTAGGAATAATTATGACACACTCCTGGCCAGTTAGGCTTCGGCTGGTAATTGTTGTGCTGCCTGAATTTTATAATCCTCTTTCTGGTCCTAAAAACGTTAAATCTCATTCTGTGTGTTCCACGTTTAATAATTTTCTGTCCCTTGAGACTTTGCCATCTGCATGCTGACTGTAAAGGGCTATCTTATTCTGAAAATTTCTAGCAGCTTTTGTGTTTAGCAAAACTGCAAAATTCATAAATTGTAAAAGGAAGTTAGGAGGGGTGAGGAAGCACATTTCACTTTCAACATATTGTCAGAAATGAGTGAGCTACAGTCTGGGACAAAATCTTGGCCATGAAATGATGACTTGATACCCATCATTCGATCTGTCACAGTGATAAGACCAGGCAGATTGGTTCTTCCTGAGGGTGTGGGGGCCTCCTGAGGATGGCGGCTGGTTTGGAAGAAGAGCTGAGATTTTCCTCTCTCCCTTTCAGACTGTATTCGAACATGCTCACCAGAAACGGTGTCTTAGAAGAGCCACTGAGAAAACTGTATGCAATATGCAGAATGCATTGTATTTTAAATTTGGATGTCATTCACGACCACACACATGCTTGGGAAATGTTCTTTAGATATTCATGGCACAGTATGTATACTTGGGAAAATATATATGTGGAAGGTTTTAGAGTCTGGTAGGATTCTAAATTCCTGTATGGAACTGTCTGCCTTATAAATCTCAGGCACCTATCTGGTTTCTAGTCAGTTGTCATCCATTCACTAATATCGCAGGTATTCTGAGAGATTCTAGGATTATTCACTAGGGTCTAATTCATCACTGTGTCTCCATGTTGAATTACAATAAGCCTACTCAACCTACATTCCTACCTTGCTTTCCTATTACAGATAAAGATAAAGTCCAATTCCTTGCTATCAGTTACAAGGGTCCCTATGATCTGGCCCCTGCCTAGCCCTCCAGTGTGCACTCCTCTACCTCTCCCTTCCTATCACTCTCCTTCTCAGCCACACTGGCCTTCCCTCTGTTCTTAGAACACACTGATCTCATTTCCTCAGGACCTCTGCTGTCGCCGTTCCTTCTGCCTGGAATGCACATCTCACTTGGCAAAGTTGGCTGCTTTTGTGATTTAGGTCTGCCCACGTGTCACAACTTTGGAAAGGTCTTTTCGAACTCCTCTGTTGAATGTTACTCCCTCCCCACCACTTCATCACACACACGTTTTATTTTTCTCTAAGCACTCATCACTTTCAGAACTGATCTTTGTTTCACTGATTTCCTATTTGTCTGTTTCCCAGGCAGGAATGCAAGCTCCATGGCAGTAGGGACATTGCCAGTGTTTTCCAGGTACCTGGCACAGGGCGGTGGCTGAGTCCACATTTGTGAACTCAGTGGCTGCACATGTGCTTTCTGCAAAGCCAGTGTTATGTCTTGAGAGTCAGAATAACAACAACAAACTAAACTACAAAAAAGTTATACGGAACAGTGGTCCCTACCAAGTTATAAATCTGTGCTTCCTAGGGGATTCACAGCACTGGCTCTTGGAGAGATGAAAAAGTAAAACTCTATTACCCCATGGAATTTTCCACATCCGCTTGCTTGCCCCTATCCTTGTCCCGTTGTGACCCACTCTCTCCCTTCGGATGGTGAATGCTGCTGGTATCTCCTAAAGCCTGGCTCAGGAGCCGCCTGCCTGAGGAAGCCCTTCCCAGAAGCCTCCTCTCCTGCCTCCCTTCACACCTCTCCCCTGCATGTCTTCTACACTCTGATAGCATCCTGACTTATATTTGGCTGACATTCTTTTCTAGGGAAGCTACTTTTTCTTTTGGTGCATTGGTAGGGAGGAGGGGGATAGGCAAGGATACTTTTTTTTTTTTTTTTTTTGACAGTGTCTTGCTCTGTTGCCCAGCCTAGAATGTAGTGGTGCGGTCTTGACTCACTGCAACCTCTGCCTCCCTGATTCAGGTGATTCTCCCGCCTCAGCCTCTCAAGTAGCTGGGAGTACAGGTACATGCCATCACGCTTGGCTAATTTTTGTATTTTGAGTAGAGATGGGGTTTCACCATATTGACCAGGCTGGTCTTGAACTTCTGACTTCAGGTGATCTGCCCACCTCGGCCCCCCAAAATGTTGGGATTACAGGCGTGAGCCACTGTGCCTGGCCTTTTTTTTTCTTTCTTAGCTGAAGCTACCTGTGTGTCTTCTATTAAATGTGCCTGCCATCGTCTTCAGAAAGTAATTTGTTTCCTGAGAAAAGCAACAAAGGAATGTTTGTCTACTGCCTACATTTAAAAATGCCCAATAAGAGTGTATCCATTCAGATTTTGGCCTGCCCTCTCCAGTGATGACAGCATGCAATTCCATGGTTTTCAATGAAGTCACTGACTATTGTGAATCTCAGAGTTGGAAGGGCTGTGGAGGTCTTCTCTGCCAAACTCCCACCACAGGCAAGACGCTGCGAAGCCTTTCAGCACAGTAGCAGAATTATAGAGTAGAATAATAGGGTTAGTCATTTCATCTTTTTTCCTGCCTTGGGCAGGAACAAAGCTAAAGCATCCTAAGCAAATAGAGAGCTTTCACACCATTCCCGCAGATTTGCTCTTTGCAGGACCCTCTCTTTGGTGTTTCCAAAGACAAAACTGTGGTGTTGAGGTGTAAACTGACAACACAGGAAGTTGGTGGTGGGGCCAAGCCAATCTAGATGCTCAGGCCCCAGTTCCAGGCTCCTAGACCAGACCGCATTCCTGCCGTTTCCATGGGACCCAAATGTTTGTGTGGGTGTAGTAATTTCCAGGAGGAGCTGATTACAAGGCAGCTGCCTCACCTCTACTGGTGCCAGGAAAATGAACCCAGTGACCTCAGGCAGCAGGCATTTCCCCACATCCTCTACCTGATGTTCCGAACCTTGAGGTTTCACAACTCAGCTTGACTCAGTGTAGGGTGTTATTTAATTACACAATAAAACAGGGCTACATAGTTTGCTGTGTTCACACCTGTGGGATGTTGAGCTACAAAAAGCAGAAAAGGTGAGAGTGGAGGCCAACGAAACTCTATAAATCATTTTCATTTCCCACCACCCCTGTGTCTGATGCTCAGGCGGTTTCTTTCTTCTGTCAATTTCTCTTGCGTCCCTGCCGCTCAAGTAGAAAACAAACAAGGAAAGAAACCAAAGAGCATGATCCAGGAGAAACATTTTCTGGGAGGTTGGGAGACCTCAGACCCAACTTAGGCCTCCTGTGTTGGTCCCACTGGGGTCCCTCTGCCTCCGTCCTGTGGGAAAATACACTGCGCACAGGCCAGCAGCTTGCATCTAGGCTGGAGTGAGTCCGCCCCCGGGGTTGGTGCTTCTGTGTATGCGTGTGCATGAGTGTGTGTGCAGAGAGGAGGCTGTGGGATACAGAAGCTGTGAAAAGGCTTAAAATTTAACCTCCAAAGAGGATGTTTTAGTTCCAGAGAGTCCCCACTAAAGAATTCTAGCACAAAACTAGGGATATATGCATCCTTTTGTCAAAAGGTGTTGCCAAGAAACACGTCAAATACTTTTCGTTCAAACTCAGAGTTAAGTCACAGTTAATGCACTCATCAAGACTGTTAAATAAAGACTCCAGTCAGAACAGAAATATCTAGAGCTCCACAAGAAATCTGCCGGTGCAGACTGTCACCGGCTTTGAGATGCCTGGCTCTGCTGATGTCACTGTGTCCTGAGTTTCTCTCTGCGCTTGTTATTACCTATGTTTACACTGCCTCTCTGTTCCCCACCCCAAACAGTCATTTTATTTGAACAACTTCTCCTATATCTCTTTCTTCCAAACAACAAAAAAAGGGGAGGTGTTGCCAGTGGCCTCTGATGGAGAGTCAGGGATTCATGGCTGTGACATCTAAATAGCTACACAACAGAGCCAAGGTTGTTCCTGCTTTGCTAAGTGACAAGAAGGGCACACAAATGACTTTCTCTGAACTTCCAGCTGTTCTGCACTTTCATGCATTTTGGGCCAGATTACTCAGAATTATTAAGATTTTATAGCACATTGGAAAAGTGATTGCCAGGTCGTTTTCTAAAGCCTGAGTTTTCTTGCATTTTATCCCTGGCTCAGCTTTTACCTGGTAGCATAGAATTTTTTTGGTTTTCCCACTTAAGAGGAGGAATAAAAGAAATGGGCCTTCAGAACCATTTTTAACAATTTAGAAATGAACACAACTGCTTTTTCTGTCTCTTGGCTGGTTTGACAGAGAACAGGGTTTCTCATTCTAAGATGGGGAGTTCCAGAGGGATCAGGACCCCTACAGCTCTGGATGTCCTCCGCCGGGTTTTACAGGCAACCCAGGTCTGGGTGGGATGGACGACTAACCTCAGCTTAAATTACATGTGGTGGTGGCAGGTGGTGTGGGAACTCAAGGTGTGCTTAGAACAACCTCTGGAATGGAACACATGGGGTTCCAGTTCCAGCTCCTCCATTTACTGATGGTGTGACCTTGGTCAAGTAACCTAATGTCATTATGTATCATAATGATAAATGACATCATTCCATGATCAAGAGTGGCTACCTCATAGGATTATTGGAAAGGTTAAAGGAGTTTATTTACTTGGGTTATTATTCTGGTGTATAGTAATTGTAGGGCAAAGAGAAGAGATTTGTTAATCACTGAGAGATCGGGAGATGAAAAGGTTAAAGAAATCTGAAAACTATTGGAAGAGGGCAATCAATTTGTGGAATTGACATTTCATTTTTATTTTACAAAAGTTATTTGGGGTTCTTGTAAATGTAGGTGTGTCTCACCTTCTCTGCCACCCTGACACTTACGCCACATTAATACAGCTTCCCCAAGGAACGTATTTTTGTCGTCTCAAAGTTGGTTAGATTGGGATCACATTTATTATATTTAAAAAGAACGTGGCCCATTTTTGAGCTCTTGGATTATACTTAACTATTTTAAAAGATTAGAGGAAGTTCTTACAGAAACTACCTTAGTGAATTCTGGAATTACAGACATTTTTTCCCAAAATGCATCCCAAGAACCAATTACTGATTTTACTACAAATCATTGGAACAAATGGTTACACGTCATCTCAAATGGAGAAAGGTCTCTTTTTTGACCAAGAGGAAGGAATTTCTTTTTCTCACTTTTCTTCTACTCTCAATGGAACTCCAGATCAAAATTGTTTACATTCTCAAATATCCTTAACAGAGTGATCCCCTAATGCTATAATCAGCCATGTTGCTATGTTCTAACACAGTACAATGCTGTTTGTTCATCTGTTATCAAGCTTCTTCCTCTTTAATTCTTTTCAAGAAAATGGAAATTCAGTGGGGAGAAATGTACCTGCGTATTTGTTCTCCCTGTGTCTGAGGTCTGCAGGGATGCAAACGTGAAAGACGCTTCAACTGCATGGGACAAATGTGTCTCATCTTCATCAGCTTCTAGGAGGGAGTCTCAGACCAGCGGAGCCGGTGCCTGGGGCGGGCAAGTCTTGCCTGGCTCTAGGATCAGAGGAGTGGCCTTGGGGGCCAGCACTTCATGGCTACATCACCATATGCCATGTGGCAGGCCTGGGTCAGGGGACCATAGCCCCTGCCCCAACATTCTCTTCCCAAATCCTCTTCCTCTTCTTTTCCCTCACTTGTCCAGCCTTCCACCTCCTTGGTTTGGCTCTTTCTGCCCACGGGGGGCCTTTCTCTCCACACTTAATGGAGCAGCACCAGGCATAGTGTTGGGGGTGAACTCAGGACAGACTTATTACCATAATTCTGAATTTCCTAGGTTTTGTCAGTGTAAGCCAGATGCTTAATGCTATTTTAATGCAGTTGTTTTGCGTGTGAATAATATGCTCATTTTGCCAAACCTCAAGCCCTGGAACTAAGATCTCATAAAAATGCCTAGAGTCCAAAGCTAATAGCTGTTATTCAGCTGTTACAGGGTAAGGCCTAAAATGTTTCAGATGGATGTTCTCACCAGGGCAGAGAGTGACATGCACCTTCGAGGGGTGGCTGAGGCTCTAGATGCTTGAGGAGTAGGAAGAGCTGTGCTCCATCAGGCCGTTCCAGTTTGCCCCTCCACGTGGAGGTCTCTGGTATAGAGATTTAAAGTTTATTCTTTCCTCATTCCCTAGAGACAGCTTTCTCTTTTGTGGTCCTCTACTCAGCGAATACCCTCACCTCCAACCCAAGCTGAAAGTCTTGGAAGTCATCTTCGACACTGGTCCCCATCCCCCAGTCTGCATCTCCCCACCATTTTCATCATATATATCCAATCACCACCAACATTCATTCAACAAGTATTTATCAAGGCCCTATTATGTGCCAGGTCCTCTTGTGGGTGTGATGATAAAATGACCACCTACTCATAAGAGGCAGTGTAGGGTCATGGTTAAGAGTATGAACTGTGGCCCAGAGCAGTGTCTCATGCCTATAACCCCAACACTTCGGGAGGCAGAGGTTGGGGGATGGCTTGAGCCCAGGAGCTCAAGATCACCTTCGGCAACATAGGGAGACTCTGTCTCTACAAAAATTTTCTGAAAAATTTGCTGGGCATGATGGCATGGGCCTATGTCCCAGCTACTAGAGAAGCTGAGGTGGGAGGACCACTTGGGCCCAGGAGGTGGAGGCTGCAGTGAGCCAAGATCATGCCACTGCACTCCAGCACTCCAGCACTCCAGCACTCCAGCATAGGCAACAGAGTGAGACTCTGTCTCAAAAAAAAAAAAAAAAAGAAAGAAAGAAAAAAGAGTATTAACTGTGAATCCAGACAGCCAGATTCATATCCTGGCACTGTCATCTGTTAACTCTGTGACCTTGTCCTCCCATTGTACAATGGATTAATAACAGTGCCTCCCAGTACCTCCTTCATAGTTACTTTCTGGCACATAATGAATTAGCATTTCTAATGCACTCAGTGCCTGGCATGCGGTAAATACCATGCAAGTATTTGAAAAATAAAAAATAGGAAGGAGGACATGAGTGTCAAACTGGCACATAGACATGGAGAAGCCCCGGGAGCTCTGAGATGCCTGGGTTGGGATCTACAGGACCAGTGCGCAGCAAAGTCCCATGAGCTCCATCTTCTGCTACTCTCCTAGCTCAGGCCACTGCCATCTCTCATCTGGAGCACAGAGGTGCCCCTCTAAGTGGTCTTCCTTCCTTCTCCTCCTCTCCAGGCTCAGCCAGTGGGGCTTTTCTAAAATGTAATCTGATCATGTCATTTCCTAAACGACATTCTTCAGTGGCTCCCAAGGGCCCTTGGGTTTCTGCCATACTCCTCGGTGGGCTTACTGGGTCTGCATCATTCTTCTTCCAGTGTCTCTCCATTACTCTTTTCCTCCTCTCCTTAATGTCTGGGACACACTTGCACGTGCTATTACTTCAACCCCACAGAATTGCTGTGCTCTCTCCCCACTGGCCTTAGTACTTTGAGTTGCCTCCACCTGGAAGATATGTCTGCTCCACCCCACCTTTTCCCTGGTAAACTCCTATCTTCCTTCAGACTTCAGGCTTTTGACCTGACTTGCTCAGGGCAACCTCCCCTGGTCTCCACTGTGAGGTTCTTTGCTTCTCCTCTGTTCTCCCATGGTCCCTCTCAGGGCCCTATTACAGCATATTGGTCACTTTTTTATTGTGTCATTTTTCTCTTTTCTCTCAAATAACATGAAGGAGAGAAGCAACTGTCTTTCTTGTTCAAGAGTGTATCCCCAGAGCTTGGCACACTGCCTGGCATGCAGTAGGCTTATAGTACATATGTTATGGGTTGAATTGTGTCCCCCCAGCAAATTTATATGTTGAAGTCTCAATCCCCAGTACCCCAGAATGTGGCCTGATTTGGAAATAGGGGTGTTGCAGATAGAGTTAGTTAAGATGAGGTCATACTGGAATAGGGTAGGCCTATTTGAATATGACTGGTGTTTATAAGAACACCATGGCCAGGTGTGGTGGCTCACACCTGTAATCTCAGCACTTTGGGAGGCCGAGGCAGGTGGATCATGGAGTCAAGAGATCGAGACAGTCCTGGCCAACATGGTGAAACCCTGTCTCTAATAAAAACACAAAAATTAGCCAGGCATGCTGGCACGAGCCTGTAGTCCCAGATACTCGGGAGGCTGAGGCAGGAGAATTGCTTGAATCCAGGAGGTGGAGGTTGCAGTGAGCCGAGATTGCACCACTGCACTCCAGCCTGGCGACAGAGCAAGACTCTGTCAAAAAAACAACAACAAAACACCGTGTGAAAATAAAGACACACACATACATGGAAGGTGATGTGAAGATATACTGGGAGAAGATAGCTGTGTTAGGCTGTTCTTGCATTGCGATGAAGGAATACCTGAGGCTGGGTAATTTATAAAGAAAAGAGGTTTAATTGGCTTATGGTTTGCAGGCTATACAGGAAGCATAGCACTAGCATCAGCTCAGCTTCTGAGGAGGCTTCAGGAAGCTTCCAATCATGGCAGAAGGTGACGTGGGAGCAGAAATCTCACGTGGCAAAAGCAGGACAAGGGGGTGAGAGGTGCCACACACTTTTAAACAACCAGATCTCGTGAGACCTTACTACAGTGAGAACAGCACTAAGCCATGAGGGATCCACCCCTGTGACCCAAACAGTTCCCACTAGGCCCACCTCCAATACTGGGGATTACATTTCAATGTGAGATTTGGGTGGTGACAGATATCCAAAGTGTATCAGTAGCCATCTACAAGCCAAGGAGAGAGTCCTGGAATAGACCCTTCCCTCACAGCCCTCGGAAGAAACTATCCCTGCTGACACCTTGATCTTGGACTTCTTACCTCTAGAACTGTGAAACAAATTTGTATTGTTTAAGCCATCCAATGTATGGAACTTTGTTATGGCAGCCCTAGCAAACTAATATTACATGTTTCTTCAAAGACTGGATTTCCGACTCTTTTAAATATGCTCCTATAAGTAAAGACTTAGCACATGCACAAATATACCCCAAACAGCTCCATATTCCACAAATAGAGGGACTCACAAGAATGGCAAGCGCAGGTGGCTGTTAGTCATCACGGCAAGCCGCCAGTTTTAGCTTCCAACGACCCCCTCTCCCTGGGTATTCCAGGAACTTCACCCAAGTGGGCAGGGAGGTGCGCCTCTCTGCGAGCCCCCATGGCAGGGGGAATGTGAGCTGGTGGGCCAGCAGGTGCTTGTTTTACCCTCCCAGTCAGGAGAAGCAACGGAGAAAAAGCCAGAAGAGATGGGGCTGGGACAGAGCAAAGATCAAGGAAAGAGAGAAATAAGAGCAGGAATGCGGAGCCAGTGTGTGTTCATTCGGCCTCCAGAACCACACCACAGGATGTCAGGTTAGGTTGTACAGAAGCCAAGATGTCAGGCGGGAATTTCCACCCTTCTTAAAAAAAGCTCTCCTCCTCCATTTGATTGCAGCCTCTAATAAGCAATTCTTCCAAATTTCTTCTGACTTCAGAAGTTCAGAGTATGTTGAGCTGAAGAAACACCAGGATAATAATTATGGTTATTACAGGGAGCTGTGTGCCCATCACCACAGCATCTGGCTGTAATCACATACTTAATGGAAGGCGAGATGATCTGTTGCTCATAATGGGCAGTTTCTGAGCCAGGCAGCCACCAAGTGCCCACCCTCCAACTTGGAGGCCCAACAGAACAGATGTTTGTAGAAAGAAGAGATGCTTATGTCTGTCTGGAGGGCCAGTGACTTCAGAAACAGTGTCAGGGAAAGCAAGTTCCGTAACTGGGTCATGGCGCATGTATGGCTCAGACCAGCCAGTAAGAACAAGAAGCGGATTTCCCTCCACTCTGGGTGGCAGGGAAGGGGTAGAGTGGGGCAGATCTCATTGCCTGTCACAGATGGTGAAGTAGAAAGCTATGACTGTGGGGCGTGAACCATCATTTATTCCCATTAGTATCAAGTACCTTGCCTCATTCTTCAGCAACTGAGATGCCCAACACACTGAAAGGGCAGAGGGAAAATCCCTCTAGCCAAACAAATCCTTTGAAGCGTGATTATCTTAGTCTGCTCAAGCTGCCATTACAAAATACCACAGACTAGGTGGTTTAAGGAGCAGAAATTGATTTATCACAGTTCTGGAGGCTGACGAGTCCGAGGTCAAGGTGCCAGCAGATGCGGTGAGGACCCCTTTCCTGTCTTGCAGATGATCACCTTCAGCATCTTCTGCTGTGTTCTCATAGAGCAGAAAGAGGAGGCTCTGGTGTCCCTTCCTCTTACAGGAGCACTAATATCATCATGGGGGCTCCACCCTCTTGACACATCCTAACCTAATCACTCCCACAGGCCCCACCTCCTAGTATCATCATACTGGGGATTAGGGCTTTGACATATGAATTTTATGGGGATGCAAATGTGCAGTGCACAATAATTAAACTTATTCTGTAAATTGTGTGTGTGTGTGTGTGCATGCCCACACCATCCACTTCTTTTTTCAGACTTCAGGTTGGAGAGCTGAGAAACCTAGTGCCTGAGCAGGCCTCATTCCCTACAGAGAGGGCCTCTGATCCCCTCAGGCCTCACCCTGTCTGAATCTACAGACCACAGTGCTTACCTTGTGCCCTGCACTTGCTGCACGAGGTCTTGACTATAGCAGAGTCAGCTCATTCATCAGCGAAGCCCTTAAGATTGGCACTATTAGAAACCCTGAAGCCATGTGATTCTACTGTGCCACATATTCCGGGTCCTTTAGTCAATATCCTTAAACATAAAACCCTACAGTCATCTAACCTCTCTTGGATGACCATGCCACAGTTTCTATACTTCTCCCTTATTCCAGTCTACTGCTGCTGCTTGCCTTCTATAGTTCCAATGAAAATAAACTTCCTTATTTCCTTAGGCAGTTTTATATCCAAAAATCTTCTGTGTGTCCTCAAAGGCATCTCAAACTCAACATGGCCAACAGGGAATTTAAAATTTCCTTTTAATAAGAATTTATTTTTGCACATTTAGAAAATTGTAATTTTCAGGGCATGTAAGAAAAATATTTTTTGAAATAAGCATACCTTTGATATAGAAATCATACTATATGTGTGATCTCTAACTAAAAAAATTAATCAAGAACTATGACCTCATATGCTAAACAAGATTATTTGCCCATCCATCTGTCCTTTTTCATAGCCCCATTGTGGGGCTTCAGGATATACTTCTGTACACATCTCCATATCTACAAAGAATTAAGATGCTATATCAAAGATATCCAGAAGTTATATTTGGTAGAGAATTAATTGGCTTAATTGTTGATGCATAACACAGACCACTAAAAAGCAACATAAGATATAGGACAAGCAAAATAGAACATTGTCACTAAGGTCAGATAATGCAAAAACAATCACATCCTTTAAATTTGATGCATTGAAAACAAAGTCACTTCTTCAGAATTATTACATAAACAACTTGCAAAACTCCAAAAGTAATAGCACAGAGCCATGATTTTAATAAGGCACTTTAAAGACAGCAATCAAACATATAAAAATATCAAATATAAAAAATATTAAAAGCGGTAACCATGGAACTAAACAGGGAAAAATATTGTATTAACCTGTTCTCATATTGCTATAAAGAAATAGCTGACACTGGGTAATTTATAAAGAAAAGAGGTTTCATTGGCTTATGGTTCTGCAGGCGGTACAGGAAGAATGAGGCTGCTTGGCTTTGGTGGGGGGCCTCAGGAAACTTTCAGTCATGATGGAAAGCAAAGGGGAAGCAAGCATCTTCACATGACCAGAGCAGAAGGAAGAGAGAGATAGGAGAGGTGCCACAAACTTTTAAACAACCAGATCTCGTAAGAACTCTCTCACTATAGAGTACCATGGAGGGATGGTGCTAAACCATTCATGAAAACTCCACCCCCATGATCCAGTCACCTCCTACTAGGTTCCGCTTCCAACATTGGGGGTTACAATTGACCATGCTATTTGGGTGCGACACAGATCCAAACCATATCAAACATGCATTCCTGGCCTGGCGCAGTGGCTTATGCCTGTAATCCCAGCACTTTGGGAGGCCGAGGCGGGTGGATCACCAGGTCAAGAGATCAGGATCATCCTGGTCAACATAGGGAAACCTCGTGTCTACTACAAATACAAAAATTAGCTGGGCATGGTGGCACGCACCTGTAGTCCCAGCTACTCGGGAGGCTGAGGCAGGAGAATCGCTTGAACCCAAGAGGTGGAGGTTGCAGTGAGCTGAGATCACGCCATTGCACTCCAGCCTGGTAAGACAGTGAGGCTCCGTCTCAAAAAAAAAAAAAAAGCATTCCGTCTAGACAGTCTTTTATTTTCTGAAGTAAAGACTTTTAAAAAAATTATATAAGGGCAAAAAATATTTATCATATATTTTTTAAAGCTACCATCAAAGTTCAAGTTTCCATAAAAAAGAGTGTTTTCCTTCAAGTCAATGAAGTTCTGATTTATACTTTTTTTTTAGAGAAACAATTATAGTCTTCATGCTAAGTATAGGAAGAAAAAATAGCGTTTAATTATGTTTGTCAACTTTTTTATTCAACATACATTTAGTGAGTGTTGTGTGACACTGTTTCAGATGCTGAGGACAGAGAAGTAAATAAGACACAGTCGTTGGTTCTAGAGAACTTAGTCTAATGGAGGTGGATCTACCACTGGCAATCTTAAAGTTACCTCCCTTGGTCCATAAGATTAAGCTCTACTTCAAACTCTGGCATGCTTGGCATCTTGTTGCAAAACAAATAATAGTGTACCTGGTTTGTTACTTATAGCACCATAGCACTATTAATATTAACTATCTACTGATTAAATTAACTCTCATAAAGGATTCTATAAAAGCTTAGAGGGCAGAATGTATTTAAGGATAAACAAGTATTAGTCAGCTTCAAAAATAGCATCAGAATTCTGCTTTCTCAAAAGTCAAGAAAACCAAGAAAAAATTCACTCTGAGTATATATAAAAATGCTGGAAAGAGATCATCCTATACATTTCACACATGTGCAAATATCATATATGAGGAAGTATGAATTATTGCACCGTCATTAAACAATGAAGCATGCCAAATCAGCTGTCAGGTTTTGAGGAAGAATCATAGTCCTCGTTCAAGAGTTCCCACCACGTTTTCAGGAAACATGCATTTTCTGTAGACAAGTTGAAGGCAAGCTCTTCCACTTGTGCTCATACTGCAAATGGGGCTTCAAGAAGTTTCGTTCACAGTGCTCTTCTCAATAGGAAAGACATGGAATCAACTTAGATTCCTATCAGTGGTGGACTGGATAAAGAAAATGTGGTACATATATACCATGGAATACCACACAGCCATAAAAAGGAATGAAATCATGGCCTTTGCAGAAACATGGATGCAGCTGGCTGCCATTATCCTAAGTCTATAATCCTGAGTGAATTAAAGCAGAAACAGAAAACCACATACCACATGTTCTTACTTAGAAGTGGGAACAAAATATTGAGTACACATGGACATAAAGAAGGTAACAATAGATCTGGGGCCTATTTAAGGGTGAAGGTGGGTGAGAGGAGAGTGAGGACTGAAAAACCACCTATCAGGTATTAGGCTGATTACCTGGGTGACAAAATTATCTGAGTGACCCAAATGCCCACGACATGCAATTTATCAAACAAACCTGAACATGAACCCCTTGAACCTGAAACAAAAGTTGAAAACAAAAAAGTGTAGTTAATGAGAATGCATCTCCAATCTGCAGCTCCTGTTCCTCCAGTGGATCCACCATTTGGCTGCTGTCCCTGCTTGGAACTGGCCAGCCCAAATTCACGGGAGCACTTGGGGAAGATGCCGAAGAGAAGTCTGAAGATGAGGGAGAAAAGGGAGGCAGCAGGGGTGGTAAAGAAACCTGCAACTCCTCAGGGTCAGCCATGGGGAAGGGTTGGGATGGCAGAGCCAACCAGAGCAGCCAAACCAACACTAACTCTTTTTCAACTACTTGCCAGCAGTGAGTTTTTAATATCCCTTTGCCCACCCTACCACCTGTGAAACTATGTCTCTGCCATTGGCTAGTTCAGTTGGTAACACCACCACCTACTTACCTGACTTCTCCTCTTCCCTCGCTCAACATCCTACCTACCTATCAAGTCCTGCAGAGTTTACTCTCAAAATACTGCATATGTCGAAATATAAGGGAATCTGGCATTCAGAGTAGAGACTCGTGGTGTTTTTTTTTTTGTTTTTTTTTTTTCCAGTTAGAAGATCCTCTCCATAAATCTCAACATTTTTTGAGGGGAGCTAATTTAATTGATAGATAGTCAAATGTCTACCTAGCTATATTTAAATTATTAATTTAGTGATACAGGCATGCTTAAAATATAAGATACTAATTTAGAATTTAATATCATCACTCACATTTCATCAAACAGTTCCATTTAAATTCCTCATGTGCAATTTTGACGGCAGGAGCTTTGTCACCTCTGGAACCCCTTGTAGAATTAATACTGTTTTCTAGAGCAAATCATGGTCAGTTCTGTGGTGTTTAAGACACTGTATTTTTGGAGTCCAGATGTGACTGTGTCTCTGGAAATATTTTCAAAAGTCACAAAAACCCATAGTACAGCTGTTTTTTCAGCTGTAAACTGTAAGCCTCACAAAGTAATTACTTATATCTTCATTTTAAAGTCATCTTTCAAACATTTGTTTATAACACCATCCAGTACTTGCATTGGTGAGGTCATAATCTTAGGGAAAATATTTCTTGAAGTCCTACTTTTTTTCTTGTCAGTTTCCAAATGATTTCAGTAAGAACCTCCTATGTTCAGCATTCTTCTATGTATCAAGCTAGGAAAATAGTAATTTGCCGCTAATTGAAGAGATCCTAAGAATCAATATTGAAGAGTTCAGGTCTCCCTTCATTCCCCTTAGAGCAGGCTTTCTAGAAGCCTGGCCCAAGGATGTTTAAGTATCAGAGGGAGCTCTCCCCTCAGATGAGCTGATTCACTGGCGTCCAGGGCCCAGGCTCTAAGCTGGACTTCAGTTGAAATCACTATGTGCCAGAAATGTCTCACCCCAGTTCTAGCTTGGCTGGACCGTGCTTGTCTTCAAACAGGGCTTCCTCTCTCGAGACCTTGGCGTGCTCCTCTTCCTCCTGCTAGATGCTGTTCTCTCTCACTCCCCATGTTTCCATATTTCAACCTACTCGTCCATTGCAGTTCAGCTTCTAAAATGATCCCAAATCCTGGTTAGCCATTTCACACTTTGGATGAGAAGATATGAATAATTCAGCCCAGTCCATCACTATCGTAAAAGCAGCTGAAGATCAAGTTCCATCAAGGTGGAGCCAACTACATCTTTCCTTACATTTTCAGAGGAAAGCAAGCATATCTTTAGAATAGTGATGAAACCTGCCATGCATGCCTCTGAACATTCTCTTGTGTATTTTCTGTGGCCCATTATGGTAATTTCGTCTCCTCTTTACCTTTTTTTGTAACTGGGTGATTATACTGCCAGTCCCTGGGTACTATAATTTGCATTGCAATATGAGGCTTCCATTTAATGCTTGCAAATTATGGGACCAGGGCTGAAACTCCAACGTGGGAGTTGCTTCCACGTAAGTCAGAAGAAGTTACATATAAATGAGTGTGGCTCTGGGAATAAAGAACTTCTTTTCATAATCACAATTTAATATTTAAAAATAAAATCTCAGTTAACAGAAAAATAATAGGAGCAGGATTACCGTAAAAGGCAGAGGAGAACTGAAATGAAGTACTCTCATGAAAGTTTCATAAAAATACAACCACACACATATTACACACTTGGGAGAAATCCCATAAAAGTTCTACACAGGAAGAGGCAATGTTCTTTCTGCCGCCCTTCCATTTCAGCAAGGATTTGTTCTGAAGTCCCTATAGGTGAGTGCTCACAGGCATTGCAGCATTTCAAAGGAAAGAAGTTACTATCACTGGCCTGGGAAGATGGGGAAGAGGAATGAGCTCTATCCTGGGAAATCACAGGTGACTGCTATCAGAGGACAAGGATTTTCATATAGATGTGTTCTAATTCTGGTATTTCTAGAAGACATAGTGTGTATTTTTTTTTGTGTGATCTCAAATTCAGGGGAAAGCATGGTGTTTTGAAGGAAGACAATTTTCCTAGAGGTAAGAAGACCTGGGTTCTAGTCTCATTTCACCTCCTAACTATCAAGTAACCCCTTAGTAAGAACTTGGCTTTGTTATCTATTTATTATGGAGATTGAATGACAATATCTTGAACATTTAATACTCTAGTCCGGCTACCTAGTGCTTATTGGTGTGTGAAGACTAGTGTAGCCGGTTCATAGTCTATAGCCACCAGGGCAAAATCTTTATCTGAAGTGTGTTACTCCAGCATTGAGCTACATAAACGAGTTAGTGGGACACCAGATCTGGAGCCTGAGAGTTGGCTTGTCTCTGATTTGTTGGCCTGGCAAAATGTATTCTATTCTGCACAACAATCTCCCATGGAGTTAATTTTTCTGTGGAAGATGTGCACACAGGTGTGTGTGTGTGTGAGAGAGAGAGAGACAGAGAAAGACACACACACACAGAGAGAGAGAGAGAGAGACAGAGAGAGCCAGCTATGCTCCAAGAAGTACAAAGTTAAAATACATGGAATTAACAAAACCAAGGACAGAGAGGTGAAAATGAAAATGAGACAGTCCTGAGCCAGATTCTGTTAGAAAAATAGCAACAGAAAAGTATCAGTACTTACAAATAACACTGAAATAATGCTTTGTTCTCTGCAGTTTAGCTATATGTCTGTATTTAAATAAGATTTTTTTAAACTTCCCACAGTACACTGATGTATAAATAAGATTTATGCAGAGTAAAGCAATTTCAGGTTCTAGGAAATTCCTTAAGTAAAATTATTTATTTAAAAATACTCAGATATGATAAACATTTTCCAGTTTTCAATTAAGGTCTTCTTATTTCAATAAATATCTAATATAATAAACCAAGATACAAATTTCAAGGCTGCTACCCTACAAGAAAAAGATACAGATGTTCTTTTGTGTTTTATTGTTATAAAATTGGACACATATGGAATTGTTCATAATTGTTCCCATAGTAGGAAAAATGCGTAGTGACAATTATGAACCTAAATCTCTTTTTCTAGTCATTTGACCTATTTGGAGGCAGCATGGTAGAATGCAAAGAATAAAAGCTTTGTCAATCATGGGCTCAAATCCCAGCATTGCCACTTCTTGTATGATCTCGAGCGAGTTCCATAATCTATCTAAGCTTCAGGTTCCTCTCCTGTAAAAAAAAAAGATGGTATTTTAGGAGATGGTTTTGAAAATTAGAGATGACGTATTTAAGTACACAGCGAATGGCACTTGATAGGAACTCTATGATAGCAGCTATTTGCAATGGACTGAACGTTTGTGTCTCCTGAAAATTTTATGTTGAAACCCTAATCCCAGTGTGATTGGTATTTGAAGATGGAGCCATTGGAAGGTGATTAGGTCATGAGGGTGGAGCCCTCATGAATGGGATTAGTGCCCTTATAAGAAAAGGCCAGAGAGCTAGCTAGCTTTCTTTCCACCATGTGAAGACACAGCAAGAAGTCAATAGTCTGCCACTCAGAAGAGGACCCTAACCAGAACCTGACCATGCTAGCAGCTTGATCTTGGACTTCCAGCCTCCAGAACTGTAAGAAATGTTTCTGTTGTTCATAGACCACCCAGCCTATGGCACTTTATTATAGCAGCCTGAGCTGACTAAGACACTATTGTTATTCCATTCCATTGACATGGCCTGTTGCAACACTCCCAGCTACATGTCTACGTGTAGGATGAGAAAGAACTAGTATATCCACAATGTGGACATGAAAATAAGTTCTCTCTTCATTGAGATGCAGGGTCATGAAGGAAGCCCTGCTAATATGAATATACATGAAAACTGCTCTCTGGCGGTCACCCCTGATTTTCCATGCTCACAGTGACGCGCATAGAATGGGCTTTCTCATTCTAATCCTAGACGCACCATCATTGTAAACATTTGTGCTCCCATTGGAAGTTCCAATTTTTTGTGCTCTCATTGGAAGGTCTAATGACCACTTCTGAACAAGATTCTTACCTGCATGAGTTGGGAAGCTGAGCCAGAGGTGTCTAGGATCACTTCCAGCCACAAACAATTTAAGGAGAACCTAATCTGGAAGAAGTGTTAAGGAAAAGTGCAAACACAAAAAGTTTGGCAGCTGAAAAGAAGTCCTGTCACTCCAACAGCTTCTCATCATTTAAAAAGAAGTAAACACACACACAAACACACACACACACACATGCAGAGAGAAATGTAAATGTCTAAGGGTGGTCTGTGCAGATCTAGCCCCTGACTGCGACATTTCCCACAATTTTCTCCTCACTCTGCCTTGGCTGCCCTGGTCTAGCTTCAGGCCTGCACTCCTGTTCTCTCTGCCTGGAAAGCCCTTCTCCCTGATCTTTGCATGGCTCAGACCCTCATTATGCACAGGTATCTGCTCGAAGAGAAGGCCTTCCTGACCCTCTCTGGGTAAGAGAGTGCCTGCCCCATCTTTCTCTTCTTCCATCCTGCATTTTTTTTCCTTCTTTCCCTTCCTTCCTACCTTTCCCTAACCACTACCCTGCTTTCTTATTTTTTTTTCTTCATTGCACTTAACACGACTGGAAAATTATTTATTCACTTTTTCTTGTTTTCTTATGTCTGTCTTTAACACTACAATTTAAGTATCATTGGAGCGAGGGATTTGTACTTACATTGCTGGTATGCGGTAGGCACTCACTCAGTATTTGCAACATGAATGAATAAATAAACAGAGAAGCAGGAGACTGGATTGTCTCTTCGAGTAGGTAATGACTTTCCAACTCCATGATTCTGCAAGTATTTTCCAAATGCAATTAGATTGGGTGTATTAATGAATTTCTGTTTTCAGTTTACACAAGGTCATGACTATTTAAACCAGTTCCTATTTAGTAGCTATTCAAGTAACTAATTCAAGTAACAGTAAGTAATTCAAGTGACTGTACTCAAAGTTAAGCCACTGAATCTTTAGGTTGGAGGTGAAATCTGCCATACAGGCCTCTGAGTATTCTCTTGTGTGTGATCTGCGGCCCATTACGTAATTGGACAAGTCTAAAAACTACAGAAGTGTTTGGGTTCTCCACTACCACAAAACCAACAGTACTGTTTATAAGCAATATTTAGACCCAACACTGTTAGCTCAAGGAGGACAGGAAGCACATTTTTTTCTCTCACTGTTTCATATTCAGAATCTAGCACAATACTGGGCACATCATTTGATGAGGAGCTTAACAAATGCCATTAAATAAATAGACATTCAACTTTTATTTCTCCTGGTGACTTTAGCATTGTAAACAGCTAATGAGACTATTGATCATGCTCTGGCCTTTGCATCTTAATACCCACCCAGTACAGTTACTGGGGTGCTGACACCCCGATCCTTTCTCCTTCCTTCTGATGAAATGGCACCTCATTCTTCTTGGTAATCTTTTTCCTGCTGCCTTGGTGCTTGTTGGCCTCATTCAGTGGATGTTGCTTTTATAGCTACCTCTGTTTGTGTCTTTGTCCCCACCTGTTGCTCCTCTGGGCTTGCTGTTTGGCTGTAGCCACTCCGACGGCTTCTGAAGATGAAGCATAGTCACATCACAACTCATGGACAAGGCTTTCTCAGCTCGACCCTGAGTGGGTGACAGTGTCATCCTCAGAGTAATCAGAGGTCTTTTTCAGTGTCTAACATGCAATCTGCTCCTTCAATGTGACAACACTGCCTTGAAGACCTCAGAGCACCTTACCCAAGACTGTACTAGAAGATGAAGGAAAGGCATGTGACTCTCCCTGACCCTACTTGAATATCCCCAATAGCTTACATCTTTTGATTTTCTTATCAAAAGAAAATCAAATTCTCTTGATTCTCTTATTAAAAGGTGTTAAGGTAAAAACACCTTAGGATGTTTTCAAAATCTTCCCCACCTGGGTCATCCTTATTTTACCCATGGATGCTGGGCAGCCCTTTTCTCCCCTTCTGGTCTGAAAAACTCTTCCTTAGCATCCACTCCTAATGCCCCAGGAGCACTCCTGCAAATGAGACCCTAGAGATCTGGAGTTACCAGCAGGGGGAAATTAAGTCCCTACTTGAATTTTTGTTACATACTTAATTTAGTTGACCAATATCCAAAAACAGAAAAGGATAAAAGAAAAGTAGAGAGGTTTATTGTAATTTTAACAACTATTTTCCAAACCTTTCTAACTTGATATTTACTTATTTAAAAAATATTTTCAGGCTGTCCTCTCCTTAAAGGAGTAAATTTTGCTCTGTTGCCATTAGCTTTACACATCATCAAAACCCTGAAATTCCATAAAGCATCCTTAATTTTAACTTTATTTAATGTTTTTATTTTTTAGAATAAGAGTTCAATGACTGACCCCCACTGCCCTCTGAGGGTAGAGATTACCACTCCTGAATTCACAAAGTCTATCTCAGTGAAGAACATCTCTGTCCATCAGCAGAAGACCCAAATTCCTTATAGAAAATGGGCTTTTAACTTGTTTTTTTTTAATGATCCAGGACCAAATATAAGATTTTATTAACATGTAGGCTAAATTTTTCCTGTTCAGTATAAGCAGTGGACCTCAGGGAAAAAAAACAGAGCATATAAGCCCTAAGATGTTTTAATGAGAAAGTTCTTTTACTGATGCCTAGTATGTATCTAAGAAGTGTTAAATATTGTTGATGCAAAGAAGAATGAGCCATGTTCTATGCCCTTAAGGAGCACAGTCTAGTAGAACAGAAAGGCTTACTTATGTTAGGTTTAAAAAAATAATCACCCTGCTGGACATAATTGATATATTTCAGACCTCTGAAAGAATGGAGAGGATGGAGCCACTTCCTTGCCTGCTTTAGTCTGTGGTTTGAATGAGGGAGGTGGATGAGACATTGAGAACCAAGAGAGGGCATTTCTCTATCCACCCTCCCTCTCTCCCTTCTTTCTTCTTCATTTTTTCTCCTCCTTGTCCTCCTCCTTTTTCCTCTCTCTCTCTCTCTCTCTCTCTCTCTTTACCTCCTGACTTCATAAAACCCCTCCACTTGCTAACATTTCCTTCTGTCTCCCCACCGATGTCTGTTCTTCATATCCTCTCACAACTCAGTGATACTTATAGGCAAGGAAAGATGCTTCTTTGGACCTTCTGTCACCAAATGGAAATGATAATGTCCAGGTCTTTGAGTTCTTTAAAGGCATTTGCTCTCTAAAGCATTTTTACAACAGCCCTGTTCACTGAAGGTAAGTGATGCTCTGCAGTCAAGAGTCTTTTCTTTTGCCGCAAGGAGCGGAGGAGGTTGTTTATTATACACTTGGAGAGGTGCCAGTATATTTGTTGAATTTATTGCAAACCTGCTTTAGGGTACTATTGGCTCATTAAACTCAGTATTTTAATGCACAAGAAACCCAATAAGACCTGATAAGACCATCTGGACCATACTAGGGGCAATGCTAGCTATTAATACCTGCAAATTACTTACACTTTAAAATAATCCGTTTCAGTCTGACTAATTAAGTCATATTTTCTCCAGGAAATAGCAGCAAAACAATGTTTTAATAGTTCCTTAACCTCCTTTTGCATAATTTGACTTGATGCATGATAGTTTAAAAAATTTTTAGAGCATATATTTATATAAAATAATTTTAAATTATAACTGATGTTCATGTTAATAATATCAACTATATACTATCTGGTATGAGCCATTAATACATAGTATGTATATTATTGTCATTTTATACACATTTCCATTTCAAACTGTATCCATGCAAGATAGGTAGTGTTCTTGCTACTTATCAAATGAAAAAAATTGAACACCAGAAAAGTTAAGTATCTTTCTCTAATTCACACAGCTAGTAAATGGCAAAGCCAAGATTTAAGTGTAGTTGTGTATATTAACACTATCGCATGTATATTTACGTCACGTAAATTATATGATAAATCATTCTCATGTTATTTTATTTTCAAAGAATTGTTGAAATTGAAATATAACCATTTTCTTTTCTATATAAAAGTAATTGTATTAATCTGTTCTCATGCTGCTAATAAAGACACACTTGAGACTGGGTAATTTATAAAGATAAGGGGCTTAATTGACTCACAGTTTAGCATGGCTGGGGAGGCCTCAGGAAACTTACAATCATGGTAGAAGGTGAAGCAAACATGTCCTTCTTCACGTGGCAGCGGGGAGGGGGGAAGGGGGAAGGGGGGAAGGAGGAGGAAGGGGGAAGCCACCTACAAAACCATCAGATCTCATGAGAACTTACTATCACGAGAACAGCATGAGAGAAACCACACCTATGACTCAATTATCTCCACCTTGTCCTGCCCTTGACAGGTGGGGATTATTACAATTCAAGGTGAGATTTGGGTTGGGAAACAGAGCTAAACCATATCAGTAATATAGGCTGATTGGTGGGAGAGGAGATGACAATTGGTGATAGATGTCAACAAATCTTTTTAGGATCAAGAAAGGAGATTAACTAATTGGTGACTGACAGCAGAATATGGACAACTAAAATCGAACAATCTGCAGAAAGAGAATATGAAAGAAACAGTTGATGTGTGCTACAGAGCTTTGGGAAGGCTCAGAAGTAAGGACTTCCCGCAGTGGTGTGCTGGTTAAGAAACTCTCTAGCAAAACAAGAAACTCTTTGATTTGCAGTGTTTGTTGATTTCTGTGGTTGCACATTCTCCCGCTATAAGCAATTTCAAGCAACCAACAGCTCCAGTGCAACAACGAGCCAGGTATCTCAGAAGGTGAGGAAAGGAATGAAACTGACAACAGCAGGATTGATCAGAAGTCTTTAAATTCTAAAACATTTTTAGATTCAGAGGGTACACGTGCAGGTTTTTTACATGGATATATTGCATAATGGTGAGGTTTGGGCTTTTAGTGTACCCACCACCCAAATAGTGAACATTGTACCCAATAGGTGATTTTTCAACCCTCCTATCCTCCCCTCTTTTGGAGCCTCCAGTGTCTATTTTTTCCATCTTTATGTCTATGCGTACCATTGTTTAGCTTCTACTTATAAGTGAGAACATGTGGTATTTGATTATCTGTTACTGAGTTATTTCACTTATGATAATGGCCTCCAGCTCCATCTGAGTTGCTGCAAAGGACATTATTTATTCTTTTTCTATGGTTGCATAGTATTCCATGATGTATGAATGCTACATTTCCTTTACCCAATCAACTGCTGAGGGACACTTATGTGATTTTGTGACTTTGCTCTTGTGAATAGTGTTACAATAAACATAGAAGTACAGGTGTCTTTTTGATATAATGATTCCTTTTCCTCTGGGTAGATACCCAGTAGTGGGATTGCTGGGTTGAATGGTAGTTCTATTTTTAGTTCTTTGAGAAATCTCTATACTGTTTTCCATAGGGGTTGAACGAATTTACATTCCCACCAAGAGTGTGTAAGAGTTCCCTTTTCTCTGCATCCTCGTCAACATCTATTGTTTTTTTGACATTATAATACTAGGCATTCTGACTGGTGTGAGGTGGTATCTCACTGTGGTTTTAATTTGCATTTCTCTGATGCTTAGTGATGTTCAGCATTTTTTCATGTTTATTGGCAAGTTGTATGTCTGGTTAGAAGTTCTTTTAAGTAGGAGTTAAACTCACTCTACAGAGAACTTCCATGACCTCAGTCAGAGACAAGAATTTATTCTTGGAGATAAAGAACCAGGGCCATTTAGCCCTCAGGCACAGCAGAGGAAGAGTGAGTGCAGTACTGAAACTTTAAAAGATGAGTGTAATAGTCTGTTCTCACACTGCTAATAAAGACATACCTGAGACTGGGTAATTTACAAAGGAAAACAACTTAATGGACTCACAGTTCCACATGGCTGGGAAGGCATCACAATTATGGCAGAAGATGAATGAGGAGCAAAGTCACATCTTACATGGCGGCAGACAAGAGAGTGTGTGCAGGGAAACTGCCCTTTTATAAAACCATCAGTTCTCATGAGACTTATTCACTATCCCAAGAACAGCATGGGAAAAGCCTGCCCCCGTGATTCGATGACCTCTCACCAGGTCCCTTCCACAATATGTGGGGATTATGGAGAGCTACAATTCAAGATGATATTTGGGTGGGGACAGAGCCAAATCATATCAATTAGCATAGGAGTTTTAATGTCTAATGGCTTTCCAGAGAGCAAGGGGAGAGGATGCAGAGAGAGAGAGAGAGAATGAGAGAAAGAGTAAGAGAGAGAGAGCAGAGGAAGTAGGAAAAATATTATAGAAATAATGTAAGGAAACTTCTGAGAACTGGCAGACATATATTTTCAGATTGTAAAGGCCTAACGATACTCAGTACATTGAATTTAAAAGACTCACACTAGGGCACATTGTGAAATTTAATAACACTGGGAATAAAGAGACAAGCCAAAAAGTTTTGAGAGGGAAAGAGACAGAGACAGAAAGAGAATGGCAGATAAAGAAACGGGGATTATAATAAGTATTAGGCTTCTCAGCATCAACTCAAGAAGCTCAAAAACAGTGAAGCACAGTTTTAAATATGAGTGGAAATTATTTCTAACCTAGAATTGTGTCCTTATTCATGAACTACGAAGATAGAATAAAGACCCATCCAGACATGTAACAAGTAAAGAAACCAAAAAAAAAAAAAAAAAAAAAAACCAACTTCCCATGTATTCCCTCTTAGGAAATCTTTGGAGGCACCTCCCTCCCTCCCTCCCTCCCTCCCTCCCTCCCTCCCTCCCTCCCTCCCTCCCTCCCTACCTTCCTTCCTTCCTTCATTCCTTCTTCCCTTCCTTCTTTCCTTCTGTTTTCTCTTTCTTTCTTTTATTGAGACAGGCTTTGTGCTGTTGCCTAGGTTGGTGTGCAGTGGTGTCATCATAGCTCACCGAAACCACCAGCTCCTGGGCTCAAGCGATCCTCCCAGCTCAGTCTCCCAGGTAGCTGGGTCTACAGGTGTATGCCACCAACCTGGCTAATTTTTAAAATTTTTGTAGAGATAGGATCTCATTTTGTTGCCTAGATGGCTCTCAAACTCCTGGCATCAAGCGTTCCTCCTGCCTCTGGCCTTCCAAGCTGTTGGGATTATAGCTGTGAACCACCACGCCCAGCTCTGAGGCTTTTCTTATGTAAATAAAGAATAAACCAAGAAAGAGGAAGACACGGAGTCCCCAAAACAATGGCTCAAACTTGGGAGAGAAGAAAACGGAATTTCCAGGTGGATGGAGACAGTAAGTTTCAGGGTGTCACCCGTGGAGCAGGCCAAGCAGCCTGGTCACATGAAGCAAAAGGAAGGAAGGCCCCCAGAGAGAACCTTTCAAGTAAAATGATGAGATGGATAGATGGCCTGATGTGTTTGATCCTATTGAGAGGGACTTCATGCTTCTGATGAAAAGTTTGGGTAAGGATTAGTAATAGCGAAATTAAAAAATTAAGCAAGCAAGCAAACACATGAGGCTATTAGTATAATAGCTTCAGAAAGTAAAAGTTGTGTGAGAAAGTATTTGTAATCATAGACACTACCTGGCTCTATGGTACAGCTGTTAGAGCATCAAACTCCACAGCGTGATGTAATTTGCCATATGAATTTAGATTTGATGTGATCAAGGAAAACCAGAGATATGGCAGTTGCCTGGGAACATTTTGATTTGTAACTATCATAGTCTTTCAGTAGTTTCCCCTTGTCATTCTCTTGGGGTGTTATTTTTCCCCCCAACAAAATTCTGCCTTCTTCTCTAGGATTCTATGATCAATGAAAATAAGTAACACTCTGGAGCAATTCCTGTCTTTATTTAAGCAGGTGCTAAATAATTATAGACATCGTTAACATTTAAAGGGTGTATTTCCTTTTAAGTCCTTAAAGTACATGTTCACATTCATGTTTCCTATGAAAAGTAAATTTCAATGAGGAGAAGAAACAAAATGGCAAAGCAGTTTGAAAAGCCCAAATCTTGACTGGTTCTGGTAAATAGAAATGTGACAGGTGGTTTCACGTTCCTGAAATCACTATTTTATTCTGAAAAGAATGGAAGTAACTGGCTTAGAATCCTTTTAGAAATGATAGGGACTTTGACTTCTTCTTCTGTAAGGTGCAAGTTGTGAGTTACATATACTTTCTAGGGAGTCATATGCAATTAACTGATGTGTTGACATCTAGAGATCAGTTGTGCCATGTATCTATTTTCCAGGCTTATTGATTTAAAATAGCTCCACAATGAAAATAAGGGTTGACACTGAGGGTTACTAGACACTGAGGGTTTTTTTTTTTTTTTCTGGAGTTATTGTTCTTATGTCCTGGAATTTACTTTCTTGAAAGTCTTAAAACTACGATAGTATCTCATATTTCCCCAGTGGTTCTGCCTGAAGGCAGAGAAATAGATTTCAATGACCTCTCGAGACCCCCTTTGAGTCCTAATGTGTCTGAGTTTGCCACCTGTCCTGCAGGCCACCAGAAGGTGTCAACCATTAACTACAGGAAGTTCTATGGCCCCATGAAAATAGTGATTAGTAAGAGAGGCATATCCGAAGTTGACCTGCCATCCATGCACCTGATTTTCTCCTTGGATACCTTAAAGGTGTTAGAGTTAAGATGAGAGATCTCCATAACACCCAGAGAATGGATCTACAAAAGAATTTTAAAAGATATTATTTTCTCTCATCTTTTTGGTGATACAATTTGTAATGAAGGTAAACCTGTGAAGATTCATTGCTGTGTTTTTAAAAGCTGTAATTGCAGAAACTGAAACCTCCTTAGTCTGGAATTTGGGCTAAAAACCACCACTAAATTAGGAGACTGCCAATACTCCTTCTTTTAACCATACAGACGAAATATAATCTCACTAGAGCTTTTCTTAGACCCCATCTGGATGCCTGGGAAAAGTAATATGAAGAATTCAAAATTTTCCTAGGCATATAAAATAATGAGCATGTTTTAATGTGTTTCAACTCAGTGAAAAATTTTTACTCCGTGAGTGTGAAAGTAAGATTTGATCTGGAAAAGATTTCTGTATTATATTAGGACTACTTTTTTTTTTTTTCAGATAAAGCTGTATCATTTTACAAAGTGCAACTGTATGAAGATATAGAGAACTGAAACTTACTTTACAGCAAAATCTGAGCAATTTTATGATTAAACAGTTTCCTTCTTCCCTAGACACATAAGTATAATAAAAACTGCCCCCGAATTATGTGATTTAATCTTTGTTCATTCAGACATTCCCTCAACATTTCTTTCTTGTGGTTGTGTTTGTTGTGTTAGTGGATTATTTATATTTTCCTAATTTTTCTTTTCTCTTCTGTCTCCCTCTTTCATTTATAAGCGTGCTGGTGGTTACATTGGGCCCAGCAGGATAATACAGGATAATCTCCTTATCTCTCCAAATCTGATCAGCAACCTTAATTCCATCTACAAGCTTAACTCTCCTTTGCCATGAGATATAACATATTCAGAGGTTGCAGGGATGAAGACATAGACATTATTCTGCCTACAACATCATGTCAATTCTTACCACAGTAGTCTCAGGCTGATCCATTAAAAAACATATGTTAGCTGGGTGCGGTGGCTCACACCTGTAATCCCAACACTTTCAGAAACCAAGGTGAGAGGATGGCTTAAGCTGAGGAGTTGGAGGCTGCAGTGAGCTATGATCACACCACTGCATGCCAGCCTGGGCGACAGAGAGAAACCGAGTCTCTAAAAAAACAACAAATAACATATGCTGGATAGCATTACAACTCTATTTGAAACCTTCCAATAACTTTTGATGTCTGTTAGGGTAAAAACCAAAGTCCTTGTAATAATACTTCCCATGCCTTTTATGGTCTGACTCCCTGCTCCATCCCTGACTTCCAGCTTGCTCAGCCCCAGCCGGTCCCAAATACACCCCACCCCTCCAAAAAAAGCTTGCCTCAGGGCGTTTTCCTTAAATATTCACATGGCTGATTCCTTTAGCTGCAAAAATATAATCAAATGTCACCTTATCAGTGACTTTCTTGATAAAATAACTTCTCTCATTCCTCTGGCAATTCTTATCACCCTTATTTGATTTTATTTTCGCTATAGTACTTATCTTTATATGACCTGCTATATATTTACTGTTGTTGTTTTAATGTTCTGTCTTACCCATGTCCGCTAGCAAGGCTGTGTGTAGGATGAGAGTAGGACTTCTGTTCTTATTGTTCACTGCTGTATCTCCAGTTCTGAGAAAAGTGCCTGGCACATAGAATACTTCAGTGAATGCAATAAATGGATGGATGGTGGTTGGATGGATGGATGGATAGATGAATGGATTGGATGGATGGATGGACGGATGGACGGATGGACAGACGGACAGACGGATGGATGGATGGATGGATGGATGGAGTGCTGTTGCTTTACACAGGGCAGAGTTTATGAGGTGAGGGAAAATGACCCATGTTAAGTAGAGTGCTTGGATTTATCACAAATATGTTTTTGAATAAAAGGAATTTTCTCAGCTTTATCACTAAGTGAAGAGGTACAGAGAGTTCCTTAGTCAACATGACTAATTTTTCCTAGAATCATAAGAATTTGCTCTAAAAACTCTTCGGGAGAGGGCAGAATGCCCGGGAGCACACCCAGCTTGTGGCAGATGCCATGTGGAGCCTGTGCCCAGGAAACTGCACCCAGGTCCAGGGAGCCTCACAGCCTCAGACAAAAAGAGAAGCTCGGCTTAAAGTCTACATGTGTTTAAATTTGTTTTTAAATTCTTCATTTAGAAAGGTGAAAATGGGGCCTGGCACAGTGGCTCAGGCCTGTAGTCCCAGCACTTTGGAAGGCCGAGGCGGGTGAATCATTTGAGGTCAGGAGTTCGAGACCAGTCTGGCCCACATGGTGAAACCCTGTCTTTACTGAAAATACAAAGTTAGCTGGGTGTGGTGGAGCATGCCTGTAATCCCAGCTGCTTGGGAGGCTGAGACAGGAGAATCGCTTGAACCCTGGAGGTGGAGGTTGCAGTGATCTGAGATCGTGGCACTGCACTCCAGTCTGGGCGACAAGAGCAAGACTCCATCTTTAAAAAAAAAAAAAAAAAGAAAGAAAAGAGAGGTGAAAATAGACCAGGCATGGTGGTGCCCACCTGTAATTGCAGTGCTCTGGAAGGCTGAGGTGGGAGGAACACTTGAGCCCAGAATTTCAAGACCAGCCTGGGCAACATATGAAGACCCCATTTCTGCAAAAGATAAAAACAAATTAGCCAGATGTGGTGGCATGCACCTGTAGTCCTAGCTATTCCAGAGGCTGAGGTGGGAGGATCGCTGGGTCCTGGGAGTTCAAGGCTGCAGTGAGTTGTGATGGTGTCACTGCCCTCCAGCTTGGGCCACAAAAGGAGACCCTGTTTCTTCAAAAAAAGGTTGTGTGTTGGGAGTGGGGGGAGCGGTGTGCGAGAGAGAAAATTCTTCTCCATTAAATTTCTGCCAAATTGTTGTCTATTTCTTAGAAATATTGAAAATAGTTAACTTACCCGTGTTAGCACATATGTGTTTCAGACAGAAATCCACTGATACACCAATTTTAAGTGGTAAAATGTATAAACTAAGAACAAAACACAAAAAAGCAGTACATGCAGAAAATTTTTAATCTCAGGGTGAAATTTTCAAGGACAATGGAACCTAAAGGTAATTTATTGGAAGTAACCCAAATTTCATGCAAAAAATGCTGCAGGAAGAGTTGACAGCACTTCCCTTGAGGCAAAAGAAGAACCATGGTACAGAAACTGCATTATTCTTTTCTGTGCCCTGAATCATTTTCTGAATTTCTTTCTTCCCATTCCCATTCTAAAACTTTTGCTTTAGCTGTGTGGTTCTTTATATAATGTTGAAATTGCAAAAAATAAACAAAAATGGTATAAGGTTTTGTGGAGTTTTATTGCTGCATTTTTGTCCTTAAAGCAGACAAAGAAATAGCTGATAAAATTCAGAGTCCTTCTATATTTATCCAGTATCTGCTTTTCAGGTGCATTAATTTTATATATACCTTTGGGAGTGATAGATATACTCACTATCTGGACTGTGGTCATGACTTCATGGTATATACATACATCAGAACATCAAAATGTGTGTTTTAAGTGTGGGCAATTTATGCCAACTCTACCTCAGTGAAGATATTTTTAAAATTTTAGAAATGCACACACACACACCTTCTAAAGCTACACTGCCTAATGAACTCCCATGGTTATTTCACTTAATTAAAATAAAATAAAGTTAGAAATTAAGTTCCTTCGTTGTACTAGACACACCTCAAATGCTCAATTGTTTCATATGGCTAGTGGCTATCCTATGAGACAGTGCAGACACAGGACATTCCCAGCACTGCAGGAAGTTCTATTGGACAGCATTGCTGTAAATAATTCTCCTACTTAGCCCTTGTTTTCATTTCTATGCCTTTACTTCATGATCTTATCAAAGCTGAGGTCTCCTGCTTTTAGCCTCCATGTAGAAACTGGGGCAATCTTTCTAAAATGCAAATCTACCCTAGTTACTTCCTGCTCAAAATCCCTCAAATTTACCCACAAGATGAAATCCAAACTCTTGCAAATGTAAGCTAAGGGAAGGACATTTCCATCCTCATTTTCTGCCCTGTCTCTTTACTCCTTTATCTAGGCTCCTGTTCTCTAGAAACATTAGTGAATTTGCTCCTCATCTTTGCCAAGGAAGCTCACTGTTTGCATCTCTATTGGGTGCATTTATGCTTACACTTTTAAATTTTGAAAATGATCATACCTATGAAGTCTTCCAGCTCTCCTTGGATTTTTTGTTTTTTAAGAGATGGGGTCTCACTCTGTCACCTAGGCTGCAGTGTAATGGCACAATCACAGCTTGCTGCAGTCTCAAACTCCTGGGCTCAAGTGATCCTCCCGCCGAAGCCTCCTGTGTAGATAGGACTACATGGGTGTACCACTATACCTGGCTAATTTTAAATATTTTTTTAGAGATTGGGGGTCTCACTAAGTTGCCCAGGTTGGTCTCAAAACCTGGACCTCAAAAGTGATCCTCTCTCCTGGGCCTCCCAAAGTGCTGGGGTTCCACGTGCAAGCTACCATGCCTGGATCTTTAGATAATTAAGTGGCAAAGTTTGCCCCATGACATCTGCACGTGAGTCTATTTATTTTAGGAATCTATTGAGACTTTCTTTGTGGGTTAATGTATAGCTATTTTTATGAGTGTTCTATGTGGACTCGTAAAAGAAGGTACAATTTCTGTTTATAGAGTAGGAGGTTTGATGTCTGTATTTTACATCATCCTATGGATGACATTTTGATACATGAACTGTATTTTCCATGCTTATACATACTCTAGAATATTATATATATTTTATTAAACATATAATCGTATTTTAAATATGTTTTTCTAAAGGATTTAAGCCTAATTTTCTTGGTCATAATAAATTGTGTACATTCACGCATCAATGCATCAACGATGGGGGTACATTCAGAGAAATGTACCATTAGGTGATTTTGTCATCATTTGAACGTCATAAAGTGCATTTCCACAAACATAGATGCTTCAGCCTACTACACACCTAGGTTATATGCTACAGCTTATTGCTCCTAGGCTAGAAAACTACAACATGTTATTGTACTGAATAATTCAGGCAATTGTAACACAATGGGAAGTATTTGTGTATCTAAACATACTAAATGTAGAAAAGGTACAGTAAAAATATAGTATAATCTTATGGGACCACTGTCATATATGCAGTTCGTCGTTTACAGAAACGTTGTTATGCAGTGCATGACTGTACTTGAATTATCTTCATTGGAGACAAATAATTTCATACAGTTTTAGTCTCCCCCCGTTCTCCTCCAAACATTTCACCATTTTTAAACTCTGAGGTTTCAGGCTAGGCAATAATAATTGTGGAGAGGGTTATGAGGTTGCTCGTCCCTGTCTCATGATCTTAGACATCTTGTAGGGATAGTCAACCACTGATCATTCCAGTTCCTATTACCCATCTCTTTTACGTGTCATCGTTTGAAAATCAGAAAGTGCATGAGGTAATTATGTGACTTATTCTCTCTCTGTCATCTCTATGACTATGCAGAGTATATACACACATCACACAAACCTATGAAACTAAATCCGCAGTGCTGACACATTCCCTCCCCTGAGGCCTCTTCCCTATTTGACTGCTGGAACACTGATAACTGGGCCTCGGACCATCCAATCCTCCAGGCAGGAGTTTGAAAGAGCCTTCTCAGGGCATCTAATAAACCCAACAAGAAAGACATACAGATAATAAAATTCAATGGCATCAAACTGTCCAGATAAATCCTCTAATGTGAAGTGTTCGGTGGACAATTCCTCCCACCTACTTAGGGCTACATATTGATTTTTTAGTGTTCCTCTCTTAAATATGAAGAGACAGCCAAGAACTCTCTCACTTCTGAGGAAAGTCCTTAAAATGAAAACGAGACAAGAAAGGAAACCAGCAGCAAAAGTAACTTGCAGAAAAAAAAGCTATACAGAAAGAAAGAATGTATTTAAAACCTTACTGATATCCTCAAGAAACAAAAGAAGACATTGTATGCAGAAAGCAAGAACAGGATGCTATACGATAGGCACATCCAGGAAACTAAAAAAGAGCTTTTGGAAATTAAAAAGCTGTTAGCAGTTGAAGAACTCAATTGAAGAATTAGAAGATAAAATCAAGAAATTTCCAAGAAAGTAGAGCAAAAAGGCAAAGAGATTTTAAAAAGATTAGAGGAACAATGACTACTGTTTATTACTCAAATTTTACATTTATTAATATGTGAAATAATTAATAATAATAAATTTATTTGACGAAAAGATTTTTTTTTTAATCACCTGATCTGGATTGGTCCTTGCAGGCAATGCAAGAGTTGAGGACATGGTGATATGGAATGTCTGAAAGGTGACCTTGACTTGTGGTTGATTAGTTTGAAGAACACCTAAAAGAGATGCATAATAGGAGCTGGTATTATGAGTGGTTGACCGTCACTACAAGTTGTCTAAGATCATGGATGGGGCGAGCAACCTCATAACCCCCTTCAAAATAATCTTTTTAACAGTTTATTCCAGTTTTCCCTTTTGATATGACTCCTATAGCTATTAGGGCAAAAGACTAAGACTCAGGCCAATTTTAATATGTGTAGTCACAGATTTAATCCTTCTAAATCTTATGTAATTTTCCACTGCCTCTGAACTTTAAGGGTGACGAACACTGCATAGGAATTCTTTACATTAAAAATCACTATTTTTTAAAAATAAAAAAATTATTTGCCCTTAATAGCATCTTGACTTCCTCCCTCAGTGTTCACAAATTTCTCTTGTCTCAGAGCCCTGACCAAGACTATCATTTATAACACTAATCTTTTCTTTTTGTTGTTGTAATTACCAAGATTTACATTCAGGTTTTATTTTTCATTAATTAGAGCCAAGTGGACAATTTCTCTTTGGGGTAATTTATAGATGTGGCATGTTCGAAAAACACTGATCTTTTCTTGAATTACACTGTTGTTTATCTTTCCTTTGTGTTCCGTTTCTTCAGTTGGATTTTGAACTCATGAAGGTCAGCAAATTACCTTACACTTTGAATTTGCCCTTTAGTTCCAACTACATTGCATTGAAAAAGTAGCACTGGCTTTTATCTCTTGAATTCTTATTAGAAGTGAGGCCATCTTCACAGCCAGCTCATTGAATGTTTACAATAGCTCTGCGAGGAAGGAGACACTATTATCTCCACTTTCTGGATGAGAAAACTGAGGTTTATAGAGGTTAGTAACAGGGTCCCCCAGCCAGTGAATGGCAGAATGGGGAATCAAAGCCATGCCTGTCTGGATCTACAGCTGGAGCTCCTAAGAACAACGCTATTTGAACTGACTATTCATTTCCTTTTGTTTCAGACAGAATAGTTTTCTTTCAGCTTCAGGAAGGTCAGCTTGGGAATATGTCACAAAAGGCAATGAACGGTGTTATTCTGTTCATTTCTCCCTTTTCTTATCTCTCTGCTGTTTCCTATGATTGCCCCTTTCCACTGTCCCATCGCTGGGACAGTGACAGAAATAAGAGAATGTGGGAGGATGTTGGGGACAGAGTTTTGGGGTCTCTGGCAATCATCAATATGCTAATCACTTACCAATCTTCAAACACTTTAACAGTAGAATGTCCAATGTCCAGGAACAAATTCTTTCCATTGCTATCCCTTATGGTGGGGAGCACAAAAGAATACTGTTCAAGGTTAGCAGGGGGCCTGGCAGAATCCCAGGTCCACTCTGAACCCACACCCACACCCTTGTCTCAGGCCCCCTCGCCTGTCATTCCTCTAGAGAAAAGCAGTCAAGCCTCTCAGTGGTGGGGAATGACCATCACTCCCAGTGTAGGCTGTGAAACCCACGGTCTCAAAGAAGGAGAAAGAATGCAAGTTGTGGGGAAGGGAGTGTTGTGGACAAGAATAAAGAGAGGGAACTGAAGCCTAATAAATGGGCAAAAATAATGAGTTGAGAAACAGGCTTGCTAGAAAATAGCCAGAAATCTGTGAGAAGGGGAGAGTCCCTGAGGAGAAGAGGAGGGGACAGGAGAAAGAGAAGGGGTCCCACTGAGAAGAGCAAATTGTGTACAGCCATCATTATCTTGGGATCGATTCCAGAGCCATCCTCAAGTTATTTTTCTTGTACTATCTTTCAAAATGTAGAATTTTATACATGTAAAAGAATATATATATATATATAAAGTATGTTATAGACACACACACACACACACACACACGGTAATTTTTACATCGTTACAATTTCATGCCTAAATTAAGTGTGAGAAAAGCACATAGTAGGTAAAACAGGTTCTTTTCCTGGGTGACCATGCAAGAAAGGAGATATATTTTTACCAGGAGTGTGGGACGGTAATTTTTTCTCCTTTACTATTTGAAAGGGTGTATTGCAGGTAAAAAAAATTTAACTTCTGGGGATGCAAATAGCTTTTCCCAGTGTCCAGGGTTTACACCCTTGTCTCCTACATTGCTGAATTGGAAAGGTGTTTTAAGCTCAGGCCCTCCAGTGGGGAAACAGTCGTTTCTCCTGGCCATAGTCTCAATTGATATTAAAATTATAGAGCACTTTGTGCCTCCAAATAACTTTTTATTAGATTGTGTGGCAAGAAGTTAACTTAATGAATGTTATTTGCAAAAATTAAATAACTCCAAAATTTTGAAGGACACCTATCAAGAGAGATCTGCCCCAAAAAACAATCCTGACTGGGAATTTAGTTCCACTGGGTTGTGGCACTTCATGGGTGACTTAACCCAGATATTTCCCACTCCTGTTTATTGAATTTCTTCCCTTGTTCTCTGGGTCTCTGTCCCAGCCCAGATAACAAGGTTGGAGGCACACAGAACTTGAGGACAAGAATGTCAAAAGTCCTCAGCCCAAATGTGAGGCAGGAGTGATTTGGGAGAAGATGCAGTAGGCTATCACTAGTCCCTGTCACAACCAGAAGAGCCTCTAAGCTGGAAGGGAAGAGAGCTGGCGTAGGTCTAAGAGAGTTAGACACCAGAACAGGGGGCCTTGCAGTCTACTCTGGGTTGAGTCAATTTCTTGGTGGGATATAGCAGGAAGAGAGAAATACCACATAATTTGGAGGTTGCTCACATAGAGGCACTCCATAACTTGCTGTTGATATGGAATCCTCTCTTGCAGAGATATAATTGATAACGTGATATATTCAAATATAAATGCACCATTTATTTTTCTTTTGGTGGGAATTGTGGAAATAGAGTTTATACAGATTTCTATGTTTATAGGGCACAAACCATATAGATGGTCCATTTGTGTGTGAATTTGCACGTTTTATGAATCCTGACTATCAATAAAAAAGCATTTGACTATGCTAGAAAAAAATTAAATTATCTTTCTATTTTCTCTATTGAAAATCATAATATAAAGCCAATAAAATATATACAATCCCAACTCCAACAAAAAAGAAAGGCAAGGAAAAAGTAGCATAGAGGTGTGGCAGGCACTCAATGAATGAGAATATTTGTTACTGTTCTGCATTTTTTTTTTTTTTTTGAAACAGAGTCTTACTCTGTCACCCAGGCTGGAGGTCAGTGGCACCATCTCGGCTCACTGTAACCTCCACCTCTCAGGTTCATGCAATTCTCATGCCTCAGCCTCCTGAGTAGCTGGGACTAGAGGCGCGCACCACCATGCCCGGCTAATTTTTTGTATTTTTAGTAGAGACGGGGTTTCGCCATGTTGGCCAGGCTGGTCTCGAGCTCTTGACCTCAGGTGATCCACCCGCCTCGGCCTTCCAAAGTGCTGGGATTACAGGCATGAGCCACCACACCCTGCCCCTGTTCTGGATTTTTGTGTGTGGCATTTGTCAGCTTTGTAAAATTAATAATTTTTTGAAGAAATGTTCATGTTACTAATTTCATATATTTTTTCTTAAATAGGGCCTCCAACATAGTTAAATCTGCTGTCCTACAACACTGTATCTGCTCCTGATTCAGTTATAGAAAAAAATTAGTAATCTTGGCACATTTACTTCATCTCTCAAAAATATACCCATGAATATCTCAATATAGAAAATAAATGTCATTTTATTCTTAGTGGAAATAGAATTTCAACGTTTTCTTTTTTTCCTAATAGTACTAAATGCAGTTTCACTCTATGAAATCAGTCATTCTTTATATGGAGACACTGTGGTATAGGGAAAGAGATGCTCTGGGGACAGACAGGAAAACACTGAATCTTGGCATTGCCACTGACTGCAGTGGGCGCTTCAGAATGTCACTGGTCCTACAATCTCAGTCCCCTCAGTTTCTGGAAGATATGTGACAGACATACCATTATGAATCCATCTCACCCTAGGATGAGGCCTGTCTCTATTTCAGAAGGCCCCTGTGTCTGCCAGACATAAAACAACTCTTTCATGAATAGATATTTAATTTTGTCAAATGCTTTTTCTTCATCTGTTGAGATTATCATATGGTTTTCTTTTTTATTCAACTAATATTGTAAATTGATTTATTTTATGACGCAAACAAATCGTGTATTACTGGGATAAATGCTACTTGTTTGTGACGTATTATCTTTTTTTTATATTGCTGGAGTCAACTTGCTAATGTTTTGTTAAGAATTTTTGTGTTTATGATCTTGAGGGATGCCGGTCTGTAGGTTTCTTTTTTGTGTGGTTTGTTTGGTTTTGATATTAGCAGGAATGTCTCTAAAATATGTAGAGCTCCAGACAAATATTTTTTGCCAGGCCTTTGTCTATATAAACAATTTGATTTAAAACATGTTACAAAATTCATCGGCCTATGTGAGGTCTAGTAAAGATTTAGAAAAAATGGGTGGAGAAGAAGTACTTATATATTTGTTTATTGTCTAATTATTGTTCATAAAATCTTATTTTGGTAGCATCTCTTCCTGTTTAGGTCCAGAAACCATCTCCTCCAGTTGTTTATTATCAAAGGCATAGCTTCTGGCTTATGTTCTGTCTCCCATTTTGAGAAAATGTAGCAATGCTGTTATTACTCACAATGCTGGAACCTGTTTGCATTGAAACAGCATAGATCTTCTTACCTTTCCAATTCCCTAATATCACTCCTTTAATGTTCGTTACATCATTACTCATGATGCCACATCAACCATCGGCTACCCATGAATATTAGCTTTCAAAGACTCACAGTAAAAGTTGTTACTGTGCTTTGTTGGTGATGGCCACAAACACAGGTCTTACCCAGAGTGTGCAGAAAAAATGTAGGTGATATTTTGTGTTCTGGTCATGTTAAATTTACTGTTTGGGATTTTATGGCATAAATGTTGGACTCTTTAGACTGTAACCAGTGCATTTCTAGAATGTGATCTCTTTCAATGTTGACTATGCTATTGCCATCTACACACTGCCACGAGGGGCCCATGGGTAGGGTAAGAAGGCAGTCCCATTTGTGCAAGAAATGTCCATTCCTCATCTGGTGTGACTTAAAAGCATCCTGGGAGAGCACAACCACACCAATCAGAGGCAAGAGAGAACATCAATCAGAAGGCCAATTGATGCTGCAGGGCAATGTTCTCAAAGGCCCCCCAGCAGGCTAATTCTTTAAATATTGACATGACCAGAACACAAAATATCACTCACATTTTTTCTGCACACTCTGGGTAAGACCTGCATTTATGGCCATCAGCAACAAAGCACAGTGACAACTTTTACTGTGAGTCTTTGAAAGCTAATATTCATGGGTAGCAGATGGTTGATGTGGCATCATGAGTAATGATGTAACGAACGTGAAAGAAGTGGTATTAGGGAATTGGAAAGGTAAGATGATCTATGCTGTTTCAATGCAAACAGGTTCCAGCATTGTGAGTAATAACAGCACTGCTACATTTTCTCAAAGTGGGAGACAGAACAAAGCTAGAAGCTATGCCTTTGATAATAAACAACTGGAGGAGATGGTTTCTGGACCTCGCTTCCAGGGGACTGCCTGGCATATTGTATGAAGCTGATGGAAGGGGCCAAGTGACCAACCTGGGTGTTAAAGCTGGGAGTGTACAGGGCACAGGATTCTTGCTACCATGGGCAAAAGACACCTGCTGCCTTTAGGTGCTGTGATCATGGGCAGCATTGCAGTCAGGATGTAGATGGGTGAGAGTCCAGACAAGGGTCCAAACATGTGGCTCAAATCCAAGGCTTGGCAGTGACTTCTTGGTAGGCCAGAGTCCTGAACTTGCTCTGTGTCTGACATAAGTGAGAATCGCTCAACATCAGCATGTTTTCAGCATCATTCTGGGAGACCAATCTTGCATGATCCTACAAGAGCAATATTGTGTTGCCCGGAGGGAGCAATCTGCTAGCCAAGCCTCCCTCCTGGAGCTGGATCTTTGCCATGGGATCCTGGGATAACCCCAGAGATGTGAGTCCCTGAGTTCTTTGGGCTTCTGGTTGATACCATGAGCAGTGTAGAGGGTCAGAGAAGGGAGAATCTGGGCGCAGGGTCCGTGAGAGTCCCAGTCCAAACTCAAGGCACCCTGCCCAGATGACATTGCCAACCCCAACAGATTCCAGGCAGCAGAGCATGACTTAGAACATCTTGAGAAGGGCATGCCAAGTGGGGTTTCTGAAGCATAAGGGCACGAAGCAGAGGCCGGTTTTTTTGAGTCCAAGGGCAGTACTGGATATCAGGGTGATGTACGCCTTATAGAATGAGTTGGGGAGTATCCCCCCTCCTCTGTAGTCTGTGTTTGTATGGGATTGGTGCTATTTCTTTAAATATTTGATAGAATTCACCAGTGAAGACATCTGGGCCTGGAGTTAACTTTGTGAAAATCAAACTAGGAATTAAATTTCTTCAGTTTTTATAGGGCTATTCAAGTTTTCTTTCTTCTTGAGTTCATTTTGGTAAGTTTTGTTTTTCAAGGAATTTTTCTATTTTATCTAAATTAAAATTATTGGCATAAAATAATTCATAATATTCCCTTATTACATTGTTAATGCCTATAGGATTTATTATGCAGTTTAGTATTTCTCCTCTTTTATTTCTGATATTGGCAAATATTTGTCTTCTTACTTCTTGACCTGTCTAGCTACAAGTTTATCTATTTTCAAAGAAACTGCTTTTGGTTTCATTGGTTTTCTCTATTGTTTGGCTGTTTTCTATTTTATTAATTTTTGCTCTTATCCATATTATTTTCTTTCTTCTTCTACTTCAAGTTTATTTTTATTCCTTCTTTTACCTTTTTAAGGGGAAAGATTATTTTACTCCTACTTTTCTAAAATAAGCATCTACAACTATACGTTTCCTTCTAAGCACCCCTTTAGCGATAGCACACAAATTTTGATATGTTGAATTTTCAATTTTACTTAGTTGGATTTAATTCCATTGTAGTTGAATAATATATTTAGTATGATTGCAGTATATTACAGTATATCTGTGGAACAACATATATGTAATTGGACACCCACAAAAAGAGGAGAAAAAGAGGAGAGTCAGAAAAAATATTTTTAAATATTTTGAGACTTGTTTTATGGCTCAGTGTCTTTTTAAATATTTTGAGGCTTGTTTTATGGCTCAATGTAAGGTCTATCCTGATGTATATCCCATGTGAATTTGAAAAGCATGTGTATTCTGTAGTTGTTAGATGGAGTGTTCTATAAATGACAATTAAGTCAAGTTGGTGGATGGTGTTATTTAAATTTTCTATATGTTTATTGATTTCTTCTAATTACTCTATCAATTACTGAGAGAGAAGTTTGAAATATTCAATTATAATTATGGATTTGCCTATTTCTCTTTCAAAACTATTCTTTTTTGCTTTGTATAACTTGAAAGTCATTCATTAGGAGCACGAACATTTAAAATTGTTATGTCTTCTTGAAGAATTAAGTCTTTTGTGATTATAACATGTTCATCTTTATTCCTGGTAATATTCTTTGTTGTAAAGTTTACTTTGCCTATAATTAATATAGCTGTTCCACCTTTCTTGTGACTAGTGGCATATTGTCTATATTTTTAACTCTTTTAACCAGTGTCTTTATTTTTAAAATAAATTTCTTATAGGTAGAATATACTTTTGTCTTGCCTTTGTGCTCTTTCATAAAGTTTCTGTCTCTTGTTGAATAGTTTAGAGTATTTACATTTAATGTAATTATCGAGTGATTGGGTTTAAATATAAAATCTTCTGATTTATTTTCTTTGTCCCATCTGTTTTATGTTTTCCTTTTTTTTCTTGCTTTCCATTAGATTGTTTTTATTAACTTTATTGAGAAATTACTTATTTACAATAAACCGTGTCTTCTTAAATACTTTGCTGAGTTTTGACAGTTGTAAACTCACATGGAATCACCAACATAATCAAGATACAGAACACCTCAATAATAGGATAGTTTTAGTATTCCATCTTATCTCCACTATTAGTTTATTAGCTATACCTCCCTTTTTTAGTGGTTGCCTTGGAGTTTACAAATTGTATCCTTAATTTATAAAAGTTTACTTTCAAACAGTATCATACCAATGAAGAATTAACGAAGAAACTTACAGCTATACACGTTCATTTTCGCCCTCCCATCCTTTGTGCTATATATAAGTTTTCAGATATTTTACTTCTAAATATATTTTAAACCCCATAACACATTATTTTATTTTTGTTTTAAACATTCGCTATCTTTTAAAGAGTTTATAAGATGAAAAAATGACTTATATGTAACCACAGATTTGCCATTTTTAATGTTCTTCATTCTGTGTAGAGATCCAAGTTTCCATCTGGTTGCATTTACCTTCTTGCCTATAGCACAAGTTTGTTGACAAAGAGTCAACTTCTGTTTGTCTGTAAAAATCTTTTGTCTTAATTTTTGAAAAATATTTCTCCGGGTATGTAATTCTGGGTTGACAGGTTTTTTTCAGCACTTTAAAGATCTTGTTCCATTTCTTTGGGCTTGCATCATTTCTGATGAGAAATTTATAATAATTTTTGTATTTGCTCCTCTCTAAGTGTACCTTTTTTTCTATGGATGCATTTAAGATTTTTCTCTTTATCACTTGTTTTCAGCAATATGATTATTATTTCTCTTGAAGTTTTCTTGGTTTTTTATTCTGCATGGGGTTTGTCGAGCTTTTTGGATTTGTGGGTTTGTAGTTTCCAACCAATGTGAAACATTTTCTGCCATTATTTCTTCACATATTTTTCCTTCCTCTCCCCTTTTTCTCCGCTTTTTGTGGGTGCCCAATTACATACATATTATTCCACCGATCACTGAGGCTATGTTGAATTTATTTCCTCTTTTTATTTTCTGTGCATCAGTTTGGATAGCTCTTATTGCAACGTCTTCATGTTCACTGATTTTTTTCCCCTGCAGTTTCTAATCTGTTAATCCAGTTCAGTGTAGTTTTCATACGTAAAAGTTCTATTTGCATTTTTATATCTTCTATTTGTCTCCAAGACATGTTAATTTCTCCCTCTGCCTTCTTGTCATATGAAATATATTTATAATAGCTGCTTTAATGTCTTTGTCTGCTAATTTCATCTCCTTTATCAATTGTGTCTATTTCTATTGATTAATTTTCTCCCTGTTTTTGGGTCAAGTTCTCCTGCATCTTGGCATATCTAGAAATTTGATTGGATGCCAGGCATAAATTTTATGTCTTGAGTGTTGGATCTTTTTTTTTTTTTGTCTTCCTTAAAGAGAATTGTGATTTATTCTGGCAGGTGGTTAAATTGCTAAAGATTAGTTTAATAATTTGGAGGCTTCTTTTAAAGCTTTTTAAGAGTGGGTCTAGAGTAACCTTTACTCAAGATCTGTAACAAACATCTGACTCTTCCAGGGTCTTTACTGAATGACCTGTATGTTCAATGAGGCCTCTTCACTCTGGCTAGTGGCAACTTGAATGGTTTCTGGCCTTATGGGAACTCTTCTATTTATTCAGCTTATGGTGCCTCAGCAACTGTTCTTTCCCCAAAATTGTAGAGTTTTACCTAATTCATGTGCAGACTGAGTCAACCAAAGACTAGAGGGGATGCCATGCAGATTTCTAGAGCTCTTTCTCTTCTCCACAAATTCTAGTCACTTCAGTCTTCCTGAACTTTGGTCTCCTTAACCCAGTGAGACCACCAGGCTTTGTTTGGGATTCTCCTCTTAGTGCTGTAATCTGGGAATTGCCTCTAGGCAAAAAGCCAGTGCTCACAGAGGGCTCACATCGTTTATTTCCCTTTCTTCAGAGATCACAGGCCTAAACAGTTCTGCTGATTAGTGTCTGAAAATTGTTTTTTATTATATTTTACAATTTTTCTAGTTATTTATAGTCATGTATGTGTGCATGCATGTGCGTGTGTGTGTGTCTGTGTCTGTGTGTCTGTGTGTGTGTGTGTCTGTGTGTATGTGTCTGTGTGTGTGTGTCTGTGTGTCTGTGTGTGTGTGTGTGTCTGTGTGTCTGTGTGTGTCTGTGTGTGTGTGTGTGTTTGTGTGTGTGTGTTTGTGTGTGTGTGTGTGTGTGTGTATGGTGATCCAGACCCAAGTATTTGGCGGGAATTACATGGAAGCAGAAATTCCCCAGATACAATATACTTTGAACTTTGCCTCAATATTCTTTGAGTGAGAAAAAAATGCTGAAGATTGCTAGGATCTCTCATAAATGAAAAGCTGTTTAGTCTTAGACATCCTCCCCTTATCTATATTACTTCTAGTTCTCAGAAAACTTTTTATCCCAGAGCTTTAGTTGGAATTTTGAAATCAATCTAGTGATCTCCCAAGTTATAACTGAATTAGTGCCAAGATTACGGTCTCAAGTTGAATTAGTTTAAATGGAAAACTTAGTTCTTAGAGGCAAAATGTTATAAATTGGGAATCTGTCTTGGAAAACCATTTTGCAATATAAAAATTCAAAAATTAATGACTACTATAGTATGAAATTAATATTTTTAAAAAGTGATAAAGTGGTAATAAGGGACATTTGTGCCTTCCTGGAACAGCCAGCTAGAGTCCATAGTTCAGGATAAAAGTTGCCAAATATCTCACCTTTCAAGGGCAGAAAAATGGATTCTTAATGCCAGTCCTCCACTGTGGGATTTGCTAGCAGAAGGCATTTAGCAGAATCAGTTTCTTAAGCCCCACTCTTTTGGGTTTTATAAAATAAAGGACACAGAGAGGGCAAGAATATGGGAGCACTGAAGGAAGCAGAGTCCTTAAAGCATGAACAGTGCCTTTTCCCTCCTCTTCGCTTGGTGGAGAGACTGGGAGGCAGGGAGCAAGGAAGTTTCAATGTGTTCCACCCTGTTCTAATGAAATCTGTGTTCTCCAAATTCCCTATACCCCCAGGAAGAACTGTCAGAGTGGGGGCCTGGGGAATGCCACTTAGCTGGCAGAGCCGTTGATGCTATTGTTGCTGAAACTGTGAGCATGCCCTAGGGCAGCCTGTGATCCTCCCTTGGCTCGGCAAGGAGGGATGAGTAAATGCTGTGGAAGATAGTCTGGGTTTATCAGAAGCAGAGACTTTTGGGTGGATTGCTTGTTGCCATGGCATTAAGGGAGAAGAGGACAGGACAGTGCAAGGGTGGGCCCCCATGGAGCTCCCTAAAGAGCTAACAATTTCATCATTCCCACTCGAAAGACACTGCTAGCACTTGATGTTGGTCCCTTTGTATTGGACTGAGAGGCAGAGAAGGAACTCATCACCTCTGATGTCATTTGCTATGAAAGCGTAAGTCATTCTCCTTCTCCAGGGACCAAGGGGAAAGAGAAAGGAGAGGGAGTTTTGGAAGTTTGATTTCAAAAAACTCAAGATTAAATATTAAACCTGAGTGGGATAAAGAAATAAGATGTCTGGCCTAGTCAGAATGCAGGGCTGTGGGCCCAGAATATTTTGTGCTGTTTGAAAATGAATAAATTTCATTCTTACATACATCTATGTTGAGACAATTTCATTAAATATTAATATGCTTATGCAAGTATGTGAAACCAAACATAGCATTCAGACAGCTTTTTTGTTGTGTTTGGTTTTACATGCTTGCGAAATTCCTTTGAGAGGATTTTAATGCATGGACTGTTTTGACTGAGCTTTTAAAAATATATTTTTTTCATAAAGCTTGGACATAAGATAACTCTCTCTTTCTGGCAAATCTCCCTATAGTAAGCATAGACATTTGTCATTACTTTAAAATTCTTTGAACTGTACTCAAAATTATGATCATCTGTCCTCAAAATTTTCATTACTTCCTTGATGAGTAGTCATGAAAGCATCTAAATATCTTTGAATGGCAAATGCTGTTTCTATGGTACTTCTTCAATGATCCTCAGTGCTTCCATTTCAATCAATTACATACATGAATTTGAATGATTTTGACTGGCTTGTCAGCACCGGATAATTGCTTTGGCTTAATGAGGGACAACACTGTTGGCCACCCAATTATTAGAAAATCACAATCATGAGTTTTAGATATTACCATATGGTTATTACTATGTGTACTATTCAGCATAGTACAAGAGTAGCCTACATAAATAAGTAAAAATTCTTATACATTAGTTCCATTACTGCTATTAAAACTTTATCACAAACTTAATGTCTTAAAATACACATTTATTACTTAACATTTCTGGAGGTCAGAAGTCCTCAAATCAAAGTGTCAATAGCATAGTACTCCTTTGGGGGCTGTAAGGGAGAATCCATTTTCCTTCCTTTGCAAGCTCCTAGAGGCTACTTGCATTCTTTGGCTTGTGGCCCCTTCCTTGCATCACTCTGATTTCTGCTACCATCATCACATTTCTTTCTCTCATTCTGACTCTCCTGCCTCCCTCTTATAAGGACCTTTGTAATTACACTGGAACCACTGGATAATTCAGGATAACCTCTCCATCTTAAGATCTTTAATTAATTAATTATTAATTTTCTTTTTCCAGAGGTGAGGCTAGAAGAACATTTCTCCCTATGATTGTAGACTGCAGCTCAGTCTTTACATACAGGCACAGAGAGAGAGAGAAAGAGAGAGAGAGTGAGAGAGAGAGAGTAAAGCACAAACATTCTCCTGAGAACTAGTGGGGGGAAACAGGAGGTTCCAAGGCAGAGTTTTTTTTTTTTTTCTCAACACACAGTGATTATAGAGCAGTAGGTAGAGTCATCCTGATGGGCTATGCTGCTGGGCAAGCCAAGTTGCTGTGATGGGTCAGTTGGTGCATTAGCCCACCTGGACTGGGTGGGTGTGTCTTAGTGCCTTCCTAGCACCTGGAGAGACAGTGCTGGGTGTGCTGCCAGAAGCATGGCCAGGGTTTAGGGTCTGGGGTTCCCAAAGCAAACTAACCCACCATGAGAAAAAAAAAATCTAGACAAAACAAAGCAAAGCCTAGCCTTAAATCTAATGACATATTATATTTTCAATATAGCAGTGATCCATACATTTAAATTGTTGTGCTGTAAGTTGAATCAATTTTATGTCCAAAACTTACAGGTGTCAACTTCTGTAGATGTCAATGTAGTGGTCGAATAAAAAAGTTATTTCCTGGGAGAGGGGTAGTCACAGGACCTCAGAGGAACTGTACCAGAAACTTCTTAAAAATAATCTAGTCCTTGAGCTTTCCTCTTCTGTGAGTCATCTGGAGAGATGATTGCCTCCTAAATATTGGTTTTGCTTCCTTCTTGCTTTTTCTTACATTTAACTTTCTATTCCATTAATAATTTCAATTCTATAGTTACTGTTTTAGTATAGTTTTAAAAAGATTTTTTAAAAAAATAAAAATTTTTAGAGAACACTGAAATTCAGCAGGGAAGTGGCAGTGAACCTCTGAGGCACAGAAGGAGAGAAAAGCAAAGAAGAACCTGGCAGGATCAGCTCAAAGCCAGAAGGAACTCCACATTGGAGGGCAAAGCCGAATAAATCATATGGTGACTACAGTACTATGGCCACCCAGAATCAAAGCCAAAACATCCTACTAAAGCAACGCTATAGCTACACCCACAAGAAAAATTCTTACCCTACCAAAGCCAATCCATAACATTGGAAGAAGAGACTGTAAAGTGACTTTTACATCAGATGTGCAGATATCAATGTAAGGACACAAGAAACATGAAAAAGAAAGGAAACATGATACCTCCAAAAGGACATAATAATTCATCAGTAACAGACCCTTAAGAAAAAGAAATTACGAAATGCCTGAAAAAAATTTAAAATAATGATCCTAAGAAAACACAGGTAGATGAAAGAGAACACAGACAAATGATACAAAGAAATCAGGAAAACAATTTATGTTTGGAAAAAGAAATTGAACAAAGAGATAAATATCATAAATAAGAACCAAACAGAAATCCTGGAACTGAAAGATTCAATGAATGAAAAAAATACAATCAAGATCTTCAACAATGAACTAGATCAAGTCGAAGAAAGAATTTTTGAACTTGAAGACAGGTCTTTTGAAATAACCCATTCAGACAAAAAGAGGAAAGAAAAAGAATAAAAAATTAAAAAGAATGAAGAAAGCCTGTGTGACATATGGGACACTATAACATGAACAAATATCTCATGTCTAGGAGTTAAGCAGGAGAATAAATGGGCCAAGGCAAAGAAAACCTATTAAATAAAATAATAGCTGAAAACTTCCCAAGTCTTGCAAGCAATACAGACATTTAGATACAGGAAGCTCAAAGTTCCCAACTAGATCAAATCCAAAAAGGTTTTCTCATATATTTTATAGTCCAGAGGCTAAAAGTCAAAGACAAAAAGAAAATTCTAAAAACACCAAGAGAAAAGTGTCCCCATCAGACTAATGGTGAATTTCTCAGCAGAAACTTTGCAGCCCAGGAGAGAATGGGATGACATAGTAAAAGTACTTAAAGAAAAAAATTGCCAGGCAAAATACTACACCCAGCAAAGCTATCCTTCAGAAATAAAAGAAAAATAAGTTATTTCCTAGACAAACAAAAATGGAGGGAATTCATGATCACTAAACTAGTTCTACAAGAAATGGTAAGGGATTCCTACATGTGAAAGCAAAAGGACAATATCTACTTTTGTGAAATATATGAGGATATAAAACTCACTGATAGAGAAGATAACAAAGAGAAAGATAAAAGAATCACATATTAACTCTGCAAATCCCCACCAAATTGTAAAGGTAAACAATAAAAGAGGAAAAAAGAATCAAAGGCTATATAAAACAACCAGAGAACAATTAACAAAATGACTGGAGTAACAACCTTGAATGTAAATGGTTTAAATTGCCCAATTAAAAGACATAGGATAGATGAATTGATTTTTTAAAAAGATCCAACTATAAGCTACCTGCAAGAAATTCATATCACCTGAAAACACATAGACTGACAGTGAAGAAGTGGTAAAAATTTTCCTTGCAATTAGAAACCAAAAGCATGTAGTCATAGCTATACTTCTACCAGAAAAAAACAGACTTTGGGTCAAAAAACATAAAAAGAGATGAAGAAGGCCATTCTATAATAATCAAGTAATCAATTCAGCAAGAGGATATGACAATTATAAATATATGTGAACTCAATATCGGAGAACCCAGATATAGATAGTGCATACGATTAGAGCTAAAGAGAGAAAGAGAAAGACACAATACCATAATGGTTGGGGACTTCAACAACCCACTCTTGGCACTGGACAGATTAATCTCGTCAGAAAATCAACAAAGAAACAGATTTAATCTGCACTTTAGACCAAATGGACCTAACAGACATTTACAGAACATTTTATCCAACAGCTGCAGAATACACATTATTCTCATCAGCACGTGGAACATTATTCAGGATAGACCACACGTTAGGCCACAAAACAACTCTCAACAAATTGAAAAGAAGTGAAATTATATTAAGTATTTCTCAGCCCACAATGGGCTGAGAAAAAAAAAAGTGGGCAAAGGATATGAACAGACACTTCTCAAAAGAAGTCATTTATGTGGTCAACAAACATATGAAAAAGAGCTCATCATCACTGGTCATTAGAGAAATGCAAATCAAAACCACAATGAGATACCATCTCACACCAGTTAGAATGGCGATCATTAAAGTCTGGAAACAAAAGATGCTGGTGAGGATGCGGAGAAATAGGAATGCTTTTACACTGTTGGTGGGAGTGTAAATTAGTTCAACCATTGTAGAAGTCTGTGTGGCGATTCCTCAAGGATCTAGAACCAGAAATCCATTTGACCCAACAATCTCATTACTGAGTATATACCCAAAGGATTATAAATCATTGGCCACCCAGAATCAAAGCCAAAACATCCTACCAAAGCAACACTATAGCTACACCCACAAGAAAAAGTCTTACCCTACGAAACCCAATCCAAAGGATTATAAATCATTCTACTATAAAGACACATGCACACATATGTTTACTGCAGCACTATTTACAATAGCAAAGACTTGGAACCACCCCAAATGCCTATCAGTGATAGACTGGATAAAGAAAATGTGGCACATATACACCATGGAATACTATGCAGCCATTAAAAAGAATGAGTTCATGTCCTTTTCAGGCACATGGATGAAGCTGGAAACCATCATCCTCAGCAAACTAACACAGGAACAGAAAACCAAACATTGCATGTTCTCACTCATAATTGGGAGCTGAACAATGATAACACATGGACACAGGGAGGGGAACATCACACACTGGGGCCTGTCAGTGTTGGAGGGAAAGGGGAGGGAGAGCATGAGGACAAATACCTAATGCATGTGAGGCTTAAAACCTAGGTGATGGGTTGATAGGTGCAGCAAACCACTATGGCACATGTATACCTATGTAACAAACCTGCACGTTCAGCTCATGTATCCCAGAACTTAAAGTAAAAAAAAAAAATCTCAACAAAGAGGCCTAGAAGGAACATACCTCAACATAATACAGGCCATATATTACAATCCCACAGCTAGCATCATACTAAATGGGAAAAAGCTGAACGCCTTCCCTGTAAGAACTGGAACAAGACAATGATGCCCATTTTAACCACTCTTATTCAATATGCTACTGAAAATCCTAGCCAGAGAAATTAGGCAAGAGAAAGAAAGAAAATGCAGCCAAACTGGAAAAGAGGAAATAAAATTGTCCCCATTTTTAGATGACCTAATCGTATTTATAGAAAAGCATAGAGACTCTACCAAAGAACTCTTAGAGCTGATAAACAAATTCTGTAAAGTTGTGTGATACAAAATCAACATGAAAAATCAATAGCATTTCTATAGACCAATAATTAACTGAAAAAGATATCAAGAAAGCAATCCCATTTACAATGACTACAAAAAATAAAATACATAAGAATAAATTTAACCAAGGAAGTAAAAAAACTCCACAACAAAAACTACAAAACACTTGAAAGAAATTAAAAAGGATATAAACAAATGGAAATTTTATACTCATGAATTAGAAAAATTAATATTGTTAAAATGATCATACTACCCAAAGCAATGTATAGAATCAATGCAATCTTTATCAAAATACCAATGATATTCTTCACTGAAATAGATTTTAAAAAAAACCTCCTAAAATTCATATGGAACCACAAGAGATCCTAAATAGCCAAAGCAATAGTGAATGAAAAGAACAAAGCTGGAGCCATCACGCTACTTGAGTTCAAAATATATTACAAAGCTATAATCACTAAAAGAGCACTGTATTGGTACAAAAGCAGACATGCAGACCAATGGAACAGACTAGAGAACCCAGAAACATACATAGAACCTAGAAACATACAATTGATTTTCAATAGAGGTACCAAGAACATATACTGGGGAAAGGACACCTTCTTAAATAAACAGTGCTAGGAAAACTGGACATTCATATGCAGAAGAATGATACTAGACTCTTATTTCTTACCTATACAAAAATCAATTAAAATTAAAGACATAGGTGAAATGCTTCAGGAGATTGATATAGGTAAAGATTTTATGGTTAAGGCTTCATAAGCACATGGAACAAAAGCAGAAATAGGCAAATGAGATTATATTAAACTAAAAAAGCTCTGCACAACAAAGGAAACAACAGAGTGAAGAGACAACTTGTAGAATGTGAGAAAATGTTTGCCAACTGTTTTCCTGACTATGGGCTAATATCTAGATTATATAGTGAACTCATAAACTCAAACAACTCAACACCAGAAACAAATAATCTGATTAAAAAGTGGGCGAAGGAACTGAATAAACATTTCTCTAAAGAAGATATACAAATGGGCAACAAACATATAAAAAAATGCTCAACATCACTAATCATTAGGAAAATGCAAATCAAAACCACAATGAAATATCGTCTCACCCTAGTTAGAAATGACTACTATCAAACAAACAAAACATAAGTGCTGACAAGGATGCGGAGTAAAAGTAACTCTTATACACGGTTGGTGAGAATGTAAATTAGTACAGACATTATGGAAAATAGTATGGAGCTATCTCAAAAAACTAAGAATAGAACTAGCATATGAGCCAGCAATCCCAGTATTGGGTACTTAGCCGAAGGAAAGGAAATCAGTATATTGAAGGGATACCTGCACCCCTATATTTATTGCAGCACTATTTACAATAGCTAAGACATGAAAGCAACCTAAATGTCCATCAACAGATGAGTGGATAAAGAAAATATGGTGTATACACACAAACATACACACACACACGCGCACGCGCACACACACAAGGGAATACTATTCAGCCACAAAAAATGAAATCCTGCCATCTGTGCAGCATAAATGAGCCTATAGGACATTAAGTGAAATAGGCACAGAAAGAGAAATACTGCGTGTTCTCACTCATATGTAGGAGCTAAAAAAAATTCAGCTCCTGGAAGAAAAGAGTTAGAATTATGGATACTAGAGGCTGGGAAGGGGTAGAGGGAGGGGAGCGTGCGGAAAGGTTAGTTAACAGATCTAGAGGCTGGGAAGGGTAGAGGGAGGGGAGCATGGGGAGAGGTTAGTTAACAGATACAAAATTACAGCTAGATAAGGTAAATGAATTCTGGTGTTCTGAAGCTCTGCAGCATGAATATAGTTAACTACAATTCATTGGATATTTTTAAAAAGCCAGAAGAGGGGATTTTGAATGTTCACAACACAGAGAAATGATAAATGTTTGAGGTGATGAACATGCCAGTTTCGCTGATTTGATCGTTATACATCGTATACATGTATCAAAATGTCACACTGTATCCCATAAATACACACAACTATTACATGTCAACTAAAAATGGAAAAATGTTGCTTCATTGAAGGTAAAAATATAACTCATTTGAAGCTAAATCTGACATCCCCAACTCCTCAGAAAAACAAGAACAATAACAGTGTTGTGGATATTTTTGTCTCATTTCTGACTTTAAATGGGAAAGCCTTTGGTGTTTTAGATGGCTATTTCTTATAATGATATGGGATATTTTTATATTTTTCTTTCACTAATATTATCGTAAATCAATGTGAAATTTTCTCAAATGTCCTAGAGCAACTATAGAGAATATCATGATTTTTTTCTTTTGTGCATTATTGAGATAGTAGCGTTAATGAAAATTCTATTAAGCCATCCTTGAATTTTTAGAATAGAATTATTTAGTCATGAAAACATATTTAGTGTTGAATTTATGTTTCCAATATTTTAGTCAAAGCAAGTACATTTTTTTCTTTGTTGGCTTTTATAAGGATTATATTAACTTTGAAAAGTAATTTGGGAAGTGTTTCATCATTCTGCAATCTTGGAACATTTAAAATAACACAAGAATTGTTCAAAAGATTTTTTAAGGACTTGCTCATAAAATGCTCTGGACCCAATTCCTTTTATGGAGATAGTTAATGAAAAATTAAAATGTCTTCCCTAAATGTAAGCTTATTAAAGCTTTCTAATTCTTATTGAATCAATTTTCCCTGAAAATTGTACATTTTATTGAGTTCTAATAATTTGTGTCCATGAAGCTAAAAAAGTTTTATAATTAAAAATTTTCTTCCCATCTGTGTTTATATTGTCAAGTATTCGTGTTTCTCTCTCTCTTTCTTTCCAGTTAACACGTCATTAGTTTGCATATTTATTGATACTTTTATAGGTGAGATACTGTATTTATCAGTTTTGCTGTTTTTCTGCTTATTTAACTTCTGCTTTTATTTTTATTTTTCCTTATATTTCTCTATGATTTGCTTTTGTTTTCTACTTCTTCTGCTGAATACGTAGTTTGTTTTCTTCATTTGGTTTTGTATAAAAGTAAAATCTAAGGTTACATATTTTTTTTGTGTACAGCTTTGGCCACATTCATTAAGTTTAATTATGAGGTATTGTGCCATTATTTCCTGAATAAATTGCAATCCCTTTTTAATTTTCCTCTTTAACATACTTTTCCTTCCTCAAAGAATTAGTTTTAAGATTATTAACTACCTTTTTTAGAACAGGTAATATAATTAAGTTTTTCAAAAATAAAAAAATAACATGTATAATGAACAATCTCCCACCAATTCTATTTCCATTTTATCAGCCCCATTTCCCCCGCTACCATTTAAACGGACAGCTTTTTACACTTTTATGTATCCTTCTAAAGTTTTCTTATGTGTATACAAGCAAGAATCCATTCTTTTATCTCCCCCCATCCTTTTTGAAAAGTGGCATGCTATACACACTATTCAACATATTTCTTTTTAGAATTTAAAGTAGATTTTTAGAAAATTTTCAATATCAGTGCACAGAATGTCATCATTTCTTTTCTCTCTTCTTCCTTCTTTTTACAGCTCCTCCTTTTTATAGTAGTCATTAAATGGAGGCATCATAATTTCTAAAAGCAGTTTCCTATTATTAACATTTCTGTTGTTTCCATTTTTTCCTATTACAAACTTTGCCGCAATTAATAAGCTTAACATATGTGGAAATAAGAGTTAGCATAAGTTCTGAGTAATAGAACTGCTGGGTCGAATGATTTGTGCATTTGTAATTTTAAAAGATATAGACAAATTCCTTTCTATAAGGATTGTGCCTGTTTGTACTTCCACAAGCAATTATGAAAGTGTCTATACTCTTATTCAATAGAACGCGTGGTCAAAGGCTAGAAGTTATGACAATCCAATAGATATAAATGAAATTCAGTGTGGCTTTAATTTGTATTTTTTCTTGTTATGATTGAAGTTGCATTCTTTTCATTTGTTTAAGAGATACTTTGTTTTTCTCTGAATTATTCATACTTTCTTGCCATTATTTTCCTATTAGGTTGTTGTTTTCTTTCTTTTTTAAGGATCTCTATATATATTAGGAAGATAAGCCATTTGTAAAAATATGTCATGGTAAAAGATGCAAGATATAGATCCAACTTTTTTTGTCCAGATCACTTTCCAGTTGTCCTAATGATATTTATTGAATAACCTATCCTTCCTTGCTGATTTGAGGTACAACTTTTATTATATTCTAAATTCTCACATGAATTTATTTCTATTATTGTTCTTCCTATTTTGTTCTATTAGTTGGTGTATTCACAGTCAATTTCATACTGCTTTATTAAATGAGGCTTTTATACTATATTTTAATATTTGGTTGGGTTAGTCTTCTAGTTCTTTCTCATTGCTTTTTTAACTCAGAGCTTTCCTAACAATTCTTGTTTGTTAATTTTTACATATGATCTTAAAGATTAACTTGTCTAGTTCCAAAAATAAACAAGCATATAAATAAAAAACACAGGTTTGTATTTTTGAATTATAAATTAACTTGGAACTTGGTATCTGTGATATAGTCTTGCTTTCTAAGCACATGGTATATGTTTCCATTTCTTCAAACCTTCGTTTGCATCATTTAATAGTTTCAAAATTTTTTTCTTAAAGTTGTTGCTATTGCAAAGGGTCTTTTCCTTTCATTATATCCCATTACATCTTGTATATAATAAAACTGTGGATTTGCATGTATTTGTACTCTATAACCTTATTATCTTAATTTCAAAGTCAGCTTTCAGTTTATTGTTTTGGATGTGTGTGACAGATTGCAGTTTCCAAATCTAGCCACCAATATTTCATAATCACATATATTCTTTTTACAATGTAACAGTGATAGTTTCTCATCAAGACATGGGGATCTACATTCCCTTTCCTTGAATTTAGGCCAGACTATGACTGCAGCAGAAGTGACACTATGTGACTTCTGACTCTAAGTCATATTAAATAAAAACTTTTCATCTGGGCCTGCTAAGATCCAGGCACCACATTGTGATAAAGCCAAGCAACCACATGAAAAAGACACACAGTCACATGGAGTGAAGCCAAGAGGCAATGTGGAGAGGCCACATATAGTTGTTCCAGTTACAGCCTTAGCTGAGGCCTCAGTCAACCACCAGCAGCAATCACTGGGCATATAAGTGAGCAAAACTTCAGAGGATTCTTGCCACCAGCCTTCAAGTCACCCCAGCAGATAACCAGTGGCACACAGACAAGCTCAGGCTGCCAAGTCCTGCCCAAGTTGCAGATTCATTTGCAAATAAATATTCTAAACAACTAAGTTTTGAGATAGTTTTTTGGCAGTAATAGATACGGATCACAAGGTCAGGAGTTTGAGACCAGCCTTGCCAACATAGTGAAACCCCGTCTCTACTAAAAATAGAAAAAATTAGCTGAATGTGGTGGTGGGCACCTGTAATCCCAGCTACTTGGCAGGCTGAGGCAGGAGAATGGCTTGAACCTGGGAGGTGGAGGTTGCAGTGAGCTGAGATTGCACCACTGCACTCCAGCCTGGGTGACAGTGCGAGACTCTGTCTCAAAAAACAAACAAACAAACAAAAAAATCATTCATCAGCAAATTGTAATGATTTTAGATTTTTTGTTATAATTTTTATAACTCAATTTTTCTCTGGTTTTGATCTAGGGATAAGAACAGCACACTCAATGCGACATATGCTTCCTTCAAAATCTAATAAGACATACCAAGCAATGTGCTTCTTTCATAGTGGTAATGCATGCAAAATGAAACAATTTGATTTTACTTTAGAGGGCATATATTGATATGTCTCGTTCAGATCACTGCAGCCCTAGAAACTTCACAAAGGTAGATAGCCCAATTTTTTTTAAAGGGGGCCGTTTATCTATTACCCTCTGGCATGCCTGTGTCTTCTCAAGTTATCTAGGGTACTTGCTGAATTCTTCAAGCAGTGTGATATAATCAATGTAACAGAAACTTGATTTCCCATGGGACAGTTACACAAACAAGGTCACTGTGGACTAAATCACGATATAAAGCCATGATTGAAATAACCTTGAGAAGGCAATCCTAAACAAAAAGAATAAAGCCAGAAGCATCATGCTACCTGACTTCAAACTATACCACAGGGCTGCAGTAACCAAAATAGCACAGTACTGAACAAAAACAGACACATAGACCAATGGAACAGAATAGAGAATGCAGAAGTAAGACCACATGCCCGCAACTATCTGAGCTTCGACAAACCTGACAAAAAAACAAGCAATGGGGAAAGGATTTTCTATTCAATAAATGGTGCTGGGATTACTGGCAAGCCATATGCAGAAGACGAAACCAGACCTCCTCCTTACACTATATACAAAAATTAACTCAAGATGGACTAAAGACTTACATGAAAAACCCAAAACTATAAAAACCCTGGAAGACAACTGACTCAATACCATCCTGGGCATAGGATTGGGCAAAGATTTCATGATGAATACACCAAAAGCAATTGCAACAAAGTAAAAACTGACAAATGGGATCATATTAAACTAAAGAGCTTCTGCACAGCAAAGGAAACTATCAACAGACTGGGCAGACAACTTAGAGAGTTGGAGAAAACATTTGCAAACTCTACATCTGACAAAGGTCTAATATCCAGCATCTATAAGGAACTTCAATAAATTTATTAGAAGCAAACAACCCCATTAAAAAGTGGCCAAAGTACATGAACAGACATTTTTCAAAAGAAGACATATATTTGGTCAACAATCATGAAAAAAAGCTCAACATCACAGATCATTAGAGAAATGCAAATCAAAGCCACAGTGAGATAGATACCATTTCACACCAGTCAGAATGGGTATTATTAAAAAGTCAAAAAATAACAGATGCTGATGAGGTTGTGGAGAAACAGGAATGCTTCTACACTGTTGGTGGGAATGTAAATTTGTTCAAGTATTGGGGAAGACAGTGCGGCGATTCCTCAAAGGCCTAAAAACAGAAATACTATTCGACCCAGCAATTCCATTACTGGGTGTGTAACCAAAGGAATAGAAATCATTCTATTATAAAGACACATGCATGCATATGTTCACTGCAGCCCTATTCACAATAGCAAAGACATGGACTCAACCTAAATGCCCATCAACAGTAGACTAGATAAAGAAAATGTGGTACATATACACCATGAAATACTATGCGGCCATAAAAAAAGAATGAGATTATGTCTTTTGCAGGAACAGGGATGAAGCCGGAGGCCATTATCCTTAGCAAACTAATGAAGGAACAGAAAATCAAATAGTGCATGTTCTCACTTATAAATGGGAGCTAAATGATGAGAACACATGGACACATAGAAGGGAAAAACATATACTGGGACCATTCAGAAGGTGGAGAGTGGGAGGAGGGAAAGGATCATTTTATATTTGTTGTTCATTTATTATTTATTTATTAAAAACAACTAATGTGTACTAGTCTTAATACCTGGGTGACAAAATAATCCGTAGAACAAGCCCCCATAACACAAGTTTACCTATATAACAAACCTGTACATGTATTTCTGAACTTAAAATAAAAGTTAAATTAAAAATATTTATAACACACGCACACACACACACACACACACACACACACAAAGAAATAGCCTTGAGAAAATGTAGTGAGGGCATTCTGCTATCCTTGCAAGGTAAAAGAAATTTTTTTATTTTTTTATTTTTTACAAACTAGATGTAAACCTTTATTTCACAACTATGTCATTTTCACTTTCTGAAAAGACACGGACCCGGGGACACAGCTGAAAACAGTGGGAGGCCAGATGCCGGCGTCTTCCAGGCGGGAACATAGCCATGATCACTCTAGGGCCGATGTCTCCTGGGGCTCTCAGGCGGCACAAGACAGATGAACCGGTACTGTGCAATCCCAGTTTTACTTAGAGCCACCTCTTTTTTTGGGGGGGGGGGCATTAGTCCTCATTTCATGCCAGATTTTCACTAGAGGCTCCCTGTTCTTCCAAATCAGTTCATGACTGTAAGTAACATATCATATTCCAAAGAGAGCTCCCCGAAGATGTGCTGCATAATCAAAACATTTCCATCCCAGGATCATTCCTGCCATATCTGTGGCATTAATGGATTTTAGGGCATTTCCTGCTGTGAATGTGAACATTGGAAGAAAATAATGGCAAGCCTCCCTTCTGGGATCTTAGTGCGGACAGCTGCGAGGATCATCATGATGGCGCGAGATGCACCAAGTGATGGTCCATATCTTCGTGTGGCAACTTTACACACATAACTGACAAAATTGGAAATAACACCTGCAGATAGGTACACTGCCATGAACTGCTCTTGACCCAGAATGTTCACTATACTGAAGGAGAAGCTCCACAAAACATACGTATTTGCTGCCATGTGAAATAAGGAGAAATGATTGAATGTTGACAGCAACATTGGAGAACAACGGACCTTTGAGGCTGGATTAGATGTGAAATATCTGATCACTGTCCACTGCAGAGAAGGTACTCTCCACAAACAGAATACAAGGACGTTTGCAGCTATGATACCTGAGTCCGCTGGCCATCACTTAGGTTATTCCACCGCTTGTTAATCTCCTTTCTGAAGTCTCCTTCTTTTTGTGGTCTTATGCTATCCAACCAATCAGCTTTTATGCCATCAAAATAACTCTGGACCCTGGATTTCAGTGATTCGTATTGCCAAATAGCAGCTGATCCAAATGCACAGCCTGTAAACCCAACAGTAAAAAAATAAAAGTTTTATGAGGGTCCTTATAGGATAGGGAGAAAGATAAAAGACTGTTTCTTCCACCAGAAGAATCAAAGCACTTCTCTTGTATGCTTCACCACTTGTTGCCGTGTCTGATCTTCGAGGTCCAACCTTACTGGGTTCTTTTCTGAATCCACACTTTTCCTGAATAAAGAAGTTAAACCTGAGTCTGAGCAGCTGCAGAGGGGCTAGAATCGCAGTGAGCTCCTCGCAGCTGCCGCTGCCCACCAGCGGAGCCCACACTGAGCCGCAGCCCCAGCCTCTCTGCGCCCAGCCTCGCCACCCCATTTTCCTGCTAAAAGAAAATTTTAGGACGGGCACGGTGGCTCAAGCCTGTAATCCCAGTACTTTGAGAGGCCAAGGCGGGTGGATCACCTAAGGTCGGGAGTTTGAGACCAGCCTGACCAACATGGAGAAACCCCATCTCTATGAAAATACAAAATTAGCAGGGCTTGGTGCTGCATGCCTGCAATCCCAGCTACTGGGGAGGCTGAGGCAGGAGAATCGTTAGAACCAGGGAGGTGGAGATTGCAGCGAGCTGAGATGGTGCCATTGCACTCCAGCCTGGGAAACAAGAGTGAAACTCCGTCTCAAAAAAAAAAAAAAAAAAAAATTTAGTACCTTCATTCGATATCCCAGGGATTGTATTGTTTTACTCCAGCAAAAAGAGTTCTGGAAACACTGCCATCAGTGGAGCCACCGCCTAAGGAAACTTACAATAATTGATCATCCTCCAAAATTCATCCATCTTTTGTACACAGTTCGTATTAATTTGCTGTTACTGACATAGCAAAATGTCAGTCCACTGACTGGTGGCTTAAACAATATTAATTTATTTTCTCAAAGTTCTGGTGGCTGCAAGTCCAAGATCAAGGTGTCAGCAGGTTTGGTTCCTCTGAGTCCTCTCTCCTTGGCTTGCAGTTGGCCACTTTTTCCCATGCCCTCACATGGTCTTTCCTCTGTATATGTACTTTCCTGGTGTCCCTTTGTGTGTCCAAATTCCCCCTCTTTACAAAGACACTACTCAGATTGGATTAGGGCCCATTTTAATGGCCTCATTTTAACTTAATCCCCTCTTTAAAGGCCCTGTCTCCAAAAACAGTCATATTCTAAGGCACTAGGGGTTAGGGGTTCAACATATAAATTTTAGGGGGACACAGTGCCACAATGTAGCCCATAATAGAGGTCAGACAGGTAAGATACATGTAGTTGTGATGGAAACCAACTCTGGATCCTTCAAGTCTTTGATCCTGTACTAATTGCAGCAGTCATTCCAAGGGTGTGGTATTGCTGTGCTTTTCTGTTTTGGTGGATTTCTGTTTGACTTTTCCTACTTAAAAGTCTCAGCTCCATGAGTTAGGAAACTAATATGGTAATGCTGCTAGATGCATTCTATATTTCTATCAATTTTGCTTTCAGAAATGGGGGGCATATAGAGTGAATGTGTGTGGGAGAAAGAGAGAGAAAGAGAGATAGAAGGAAGGAAGAGAGATTTTTAGCATTTAATTACATTTAAATGTAACTGTAATTTTAAATTAAATTTTTTGAGTTTAATTTTTTTCAAATTAAAAAGTTTAATGTTTTTCATTTTTAATTTTAAAATTTAATTATAATTTTGGAGTGAATGGTTTTATATCATTTGTTGATCTCTCTCAACATTGGGCAATCAATACTTATATCTGTGTTAAGTAGCATTTTATAATTTATATAACATATTTTTCATCTTAAAAATAATTACGGTCAAAGACTTTGTAAAATAGTTTTTTTAAAACAATTTTGTGGCTGGGCGTGGTGGTTCATGCCTGTAATCCCAGCACTTTGGAAGGCTGAGGTGTGTGGACCACGAGGTCAGGAGATCGAGACCATCCTGGCTAACAAGGTGAAATCCTGTCTCTACTAAAAATACAAAAAATAAGCCGGGCGTGTGGCGGGCGCCTGTAGTCCCAGCTACTTGGGAGGCTGAGGAGGCAGGAGAATGGTGTGAACTCGGGAAGCGGAGCTTGCCGTGAGCCGAGATCGCGCCACTGTACTCCAGCCTGGGCGACAGAGCGAGACTCCATCTGGAAAAAAAGAAAAAAAAATTTGTTTTGGAGTTATCAAAAAGATTCATATTTTTTAAAATCCAAAAATTATAGGAAAGAACCAGGTTCAGTAAACCCATTTTCAACAGGTAATAAAAATAAAAAGGAGACACTAATGCTGTTAGGATTTTGAGATGCAAAATGCAGACGTCAGGTTCAGGGTGGCTTTGTCTTTATTAGTCAGAATTTGCATCTAGGAAAAGTTTCACATGATTAAATCAAGAGATGCAATACACTCAGGCTTTTCATGAAATTGACATCATTATTACAAATGGTGCTCATCTGAGGCAACTGTGACATTATGCAATGAGAAACATCTGTCCCCTTCCCTCTCAGGTCCCCATGATGGCCTAGGTTCATGATTATAGCCACCTTTAGGACTAAATACACAAAAGCCTTACTCTATATCTGCCCCTTTGACTTTAACATAGTTCTCAAAAAGAAGTGCAATAAACTTTTATTCTTTCTTGATTAGATGGAGTTACAATTGCCAAAATAAAAATCCAAGGTCCAATTTTGGTTTTAAAACTAGAAAAGGAAAAAATGTTATTATCAATAATGACTTTGGGAAGAATTCTTTAACACACAGTGAGGGTGAGTTCTTTTGGAAACAACTGTATTCTATGTTTATACATATTTATATATAAAAGGTGTCCTCATTGGGGGAGGGGGGTGCTGATGCCACCAAGTTCCTTTGAAGCCTTTTCTCCCCCACTGTCAATGCCCGAGGGGAAGGAGTCTTCAATGGCAGCTCAATCTAGCTCTTGCGTTTAGACTTGGATCTCATTCCAATTTAGGCTTTTCTTTCTCTTCTTCCATACCTAGAAATACAGGCAAAGTGTTTTATTTGAGCATCAGATTAAACTATGAGCAGTTCGTTTAATCTGGTTTGCTAACGCTAGTCACACATCCACTCATCTGCCCTCACTTCTCCCATTCACCCTCCTGACACACCCCCCTTTCCCTCCTACCTAAGAAGGAAAGCCATGCACAACTTTCTCCAGAAACATCCTCAGTGACCTCTCTTCCCCACCCTTTCCACAGAATCAGGACACAGCATCTCTGGGACACACCCAGCTCCTATGGCCTCTGGGAGACAAGGCTGCAAGTTGATTCATGACTTGCTGAGTTTGCATGGAAATCCCAGCTAGATTGCTTTTTAAACCAGCTTCTGGCAACATGAGGTGTGCAACTCATGAGTTTCAAACAGACTTCATTTATTTTTACTTTAGTCCTGTCCCTTAAGGCAAGGACTTTGGATTTTAAAAAGCCATGCTTTTTTTTTTCTTGTTTTCTTTTTAAAGTTCATAGAGAGTTTATTAGCCACAAGAACTGTTTATTTCCATACTCATGAATCTTAAACTGCAATTTTCTCTCTATTCAACCCAATCCTGGTAGAATCATGTTTTTCTTCCTGAAGGACTTGTATGTACTGGACCAGTAAGACCCTTTGCCTACTGTCTGTAGAGAATAGTCAATGATGTTTCATGTTCCTGAAGATGAAAATGTTCATCATTTTTAGGAATTATAGTTAAATCTGGCAAGTGCTTCTTTCTTTTTTCTTTTTCTTGTACCTAAACATTTTTTGAATCATACCAAATTCTCAGTTTCTTTGTTTCAATAGTAAAAATGAAACAAAATAACTTAAAATACCACTTTGAAGGTTTTGTTAGTATTCTTTCATAAATTGCAAGCTTTCTGAGGGTAAGGCCCTTCCCTATTTTGTTCCCCAGCACCTAACATAGTGTGTGTGTCTCATTGCAGGAGCTCAATTAATCTTTGTTGAATAAAATTAATAAGCAATGAACACAGAGAAGACCTCAGAAGCCTGGACTAGTGGAAAGCAGTAGAACAAAATATGGGACTCCACAATATGAAAATTATAAAATTTAACCCCAGAGGGTCATAATGTTAGGGCTTACAATGGGAAGGACTCCCCCACCACATAACCCCAGCTCCTGGTATATGTTTTGTGCTGTCAGAGTAGTGGTGGTGGAATGTGGGTAACGTGCTCTTAACGAATGTCCCCAGATGGTCTTTTATGTTTGGTTTTCATGGCTAAGGAACTGGCAGAGATCTGGAGCACTTTTTCCAAAGTCCTTCTCAGAAATCCTATGAAGGAAAACTTCAAATTGAGGAGTAAGGACATCTGACGGGAGGAGGAACAGGTTTGAAGGCAAGAAGGTACAACACGCCTTCGTTGTTGGGTAACCACGGAAAGAAGAAAACAGCATAGATTCAGCTCAAACAGCACATGTGTCTTGAACCTCAGCTCTGTCCATATTCCCTCTCCTGTGGAGAAGCTATCAGGGGCTAAGAGCAGTTTGCTTTTCTTTTTAAAGTCTGTTTTTTCCAAAGCGTTCTCCTGCAGATGGGTTGACTTGGCAGCAGTGCTGGAATCTTCAAAAGCGCGGGTGGAGAACGGGGGTGGGGGGGGATATTCATTGACCTAGAGAGGGAAAATGGCTTCCCACCTACTTTAGTTTGGCAGCTGTGAGGTACAGAGAAAAAATTAGACAGCTGTAAATAATGTTTGCAAGAACCAGAGATAAAATTTCCACGCAAAGGGCAGGAAGAAACCTATCGCAAAGCGGAGGCAGGATATACTTTTGGGACCAGAGGGGACAAGACTGCTGGGCCCTGAGGGAGTCAGTCACATGCCCTTCCTGCAGGCCGGTGGAGGGCTCCACCAGGAGGCAGTGCTGGGACATCGCTAGACCTGGATGGGCCTGGGCGGAAATGACCTGCACGGGTAGCTGGAGGAGAAGAGGTGCAGGTTTCTGCACACATAGACCTCTCCTGTCTCCCCGCTTGCCTACTTTCTCTGTCCTCACACCAACCTTTTGGTTTTGAAAAGACTCATTTCTGGTCTTACAAAATGTAGCTTTAATAAGACTGGTCAGATATACCAAAATTGGGATAAAGTCTTAGCTTAAGTAAAGAAATATTTCAGCTGTGAATTGTGTCTCCCCCTCACCCCGCCAAACTGCTACATCGAAGTGCTTAACCCTCAGTACCTCAGATTGGGAGAGAATGCCAAGGGTGTGGCTGGACAGCCATGTGCTAACGAAATTAGGTACGTGACTCACGGATCCAATCAGCCTCCACAGTAGATGCCAGAAATAGAGAGATGGTTATCTGAAAAAGATCCGCGGAGTGCCCTCTTGTCTGACTGCTTGGAACCCCGTGACTTTCATGGGAGGCCAATAAGGTTTTTGAGAATTTTATACCAGCAGAAACATTGACAGCATGGACTGAAAGGGACAGAGACAGGATGAAATGAAGGACCAATGGCTTCAAAGATGGTTCAGTGACTGGCTCCTCCTTGGTTGTAGAGGGTGGAACTATTGCCCAGGGCTGTGGGGGTGGGGCTCCTGTGACCCTGCGCCTGGAAGGCAGGGCTATGCATCCCCTCCCCTGTGAGCCCTGAGGACAGAGCATCTAGCCAAAGAGGATTATTTTCAAGCCTTAAAATGGAACGGAATTTCCCCCGCTAGCTTCAGACTTGCTTGGGAACCATGATTCTTTTTTTTTCCCCGCAACTTCTCCCTTACAGAATGGGAATGTATATTCTATGCCTGTCCCACTATTCTGTTTTGGAAGCAGATAACTTTTTGTCTGGTTTCCCAGGTTCACACACAGCTAGAGAACAATTTTGCTTCAGGATGACTCATACCCTGAGTCTCACGCATACCCAATTTTATGATATTTAAGATGAGATTTTGGACTTGAGAGTTGATGTCTGAAAGACGTTTGGGGTTGTTGGGATGGAATATTTTCATTGGGTGAAGGACATGTATTCTGGTGGGGAGAGAGTGAAGTATTATGAGCTGAACTGTGTCCCCCGCTTCCAAATTCATATGTTGAAATCCTAACCCCCAGGATGTGGTTTTAAAGTCAGAATGTGACTTTACTTGGAGATAAAGTATTTACAAATGAGGTTATCAGGGTGGGCCCTAATCAAATACAACTGGTATCCTTATACAAAGGGGAAATTTGGAGACTGGACTGAACATCAGTTAGAAGGCACTGGCTCTGCCATCACCTATTCTGGAGGGTCACTTAAGATTTTGGGGCCTCAGTTACTTTTGGTAAAAGGAAAGGGTTGGTTTCGATGATTTCCAATCTCTCTTTCAGCAGTAAGATTCTGCAATAATGTGATTTTTATCTTGAAGTTGTAGCTAACATAAGTTACCCAAGTAGACAGAGTTGAGCTATTAAAAACCATTATGGAAAAAGGAGGGTGGCTCCAATGCAATCTTCCTTCTTCTTGGGGGATTGTACAGTAACTGATGTGAAATAATCAGGATTGTAGTACTGTACTCCCATGTCCTCAATTCATCCTAACACATTGCTTTTAGTGAGTAGTTTTTGACTCAACAGCTAACAGAATCAGGCAGCTAATGTGACTGAGTAAAGTGGCCAGGTGAGAACGAGGGAAAGTTAGTCATCTAAAGCGGATAACTGATACTCAATTCTTTTTTCTTTTCTGTTTTTTTTTTTTTTTTTTTTTTTTTTGAGACAGTTTCTCTCTGTGGCTCAGGATGGAGTGTGGTGGCATGATCTTGGCTCACTGCAACCTCTGCCTCTAGGTTGAAGCGATTCTCGTGCCTTAGCCTCCCAAGTAGCTGAGATTACAGGCGTGTATGCCCGGCTCATTTTTCTATGTTTAGTAGAGATGGAGTTTCGCAATGTTGGCCAGACTGGTCTTGAACTCCTGGCCTCAAGTGATCCGCCCACCTTAGCCTCCCAAAGTTCTGGGATTACAGGTGTAAGCCACTGTGCCTGGCCAAGGGATAACTGATACTCTATTCTAAACCATTGTCACCAGAAGAGAACAGTGGGCTCTGTGTTTCCAGATCTTAAAATATTTCCTAAGAAGCTGAAAATCTGGCCTTTATGTGAAATCTCCCTTTTTTTTTTTTTTTTGAGACGGAGTCTTGCTCTGTTGCCAGGCTGGGGTGCAGTGGCACAATCTCAGCTCACTGCAACCTCTGCCTCCTGGGTTCAAGCAATTCTCCTGCCTCAGCCTCCCAAGTAGCTGGGACTACAGGCACACGCCACCATGCCTGGCTAATTTTTGTATTTTTAGTAGAGATGGGATTTCACCATGTTGGCCAGGATGGTCTCGATCTCTTGACCTCGTGATCCACCTGCCTCAGTCTCCCAAAGTGCCAGGATTACAGGCAGGAGCCACTGTGCCCAGCCGAAATCACCCAATTTTAAAATACTGATTCAAAAACAAAAATTCCACGATGTAGGCCTAACAGAATTTGTTAGGCAGAAGTTGGGGGAAGCCATCAGTTTGTGACCCCTCTTGTAAATGAGGACGATACTTACTTGGCACAAAACATCTGTCTCTGTGGAACTAACTAGATGGTCCTAGGTACATAAACTTAATTTTCATATCTAAAATGAATTTTTAAAAAAGTTAGTCAATCCTTATGTTACTTAAGAGAATGGCATAAATTAAACAAATCATTCAAAAAACCTTAATTTCATTATTCATTTTTAACTCCTCATTCAAAGCTGCTAAAAAGCAGTATTCTATTAATGTAGAGTGGATATTTCTCTCTAGTGGTTTTCAGGTCATCCTCTCATAGAAGTAGTAGAACTGTGGCCAGATGACTGTCAAGTCAATCAAGTCAAGTGTAAGCAGGTACTTAAGTACTTCCTGAATAACATATATTGGACACATTCGTTTAAGTTTAAATACAGCCTTTCTCTCAAGAAGCTGAGAAAGGTTTATATTTTGTTCTCAAAATATTTTTGTCAAGTAACTAAATACTTCTGTAAATTAATGGAGAAAGATCATTATTTCCATTGAACAGGTGGAATATTATTAAAAGATTAGTGTCTGGTTCCCCAAGCTGTGGCCTGAACAGAATTAAAAATGTTGGTACTTTTTCTAATAGAACATTGATTAAAATCAAAAGCTGATGAGAAAAGAAACCCTCAAATTCCTCTGCGCCATTTAACATTGGCTAATACCCTGACACATACAATCTTAGAGGACCCACACACACAAAAGTCTGATTCATTAACCACGCACAGTAACCATGCACTCACTGTGCTTTATTTGTCTGATTCGATTGAGCTCCTGGTAGGGTTTCTGGCACAAAGCAGGGTGCTCAATGTCTGTGCCACAGAGTCCATTTACTGGGGATGTCTAGAATGCTGTGATTGTGTCAGAGGAAAGAGCCAGGGCTTCCTAAAATCTCCAAACCATCTTGCCTTTGGATGTATTTTCATGCAGGACTCAATCACTACATGTCTGTTCTGGCACTTTTTCCACCTTTCAATTTTTATGTTATTTTACATACACTTTGGACAGGTTTTGCACAGCTTGGATAAGATTACGTGCCTTGCCAAGATGGAGGATCTACCGTAAATGGAAACAAAAGAGAAATCAAATCGCAGGTTAAAAGAGTTTTTCCAGCCACGAAGTATTATCTTTTACTGCGTGTAGCTCTTTGCCACTATCAGACTTTCCATATGACAGCCACTGGTGAGTCAAGGTGGCCGGAGCATCGCACACTGCTTAGATAGAGCTCTAGCAGAATGGTAGTGAGACCTCTCCCAGGTGACTGCACTCACATAGAAAGTGGAGATCTGGGTGACTTTAAAGAAGACTGGTTACATTTAATAATGTATCTATTTAATTTGAGGTCCCTTTAGCTAACTAAGGCAGCATTGTGTTGTTAATGAGGACAAATTTCCCTAATATATATTTTTTGCTAACACTACATTTTTCCCTATAAAATTTTATAGACATGCCTCTTTCCTCTTTAGATTTGGACGTTTTACTAGCTAATAAGACCAAGTGACTAGTAAACCTTTCAGGTAACTGTCAGCAGCTCTTAAACTCATATTGTAGTTTTAAAAATGGAGCTCTTTATAGGAGATCCTGTGTGAAGGCTAAAAGAAGAGGCTACAGTGGAATTTTCCCTCAGTCTCTGCATAGACTGTTGCCGGCAGTAATTCTCTTGTTTTATGTTCCCTCAGACAATACTTACTTTTCTGTGTATCCCAGATATAGCTGTTCAGAACTTCTCCCAGCAGGTACAGGAAGTTCATTAGGATGGTTGTAGACCCAAAGAAGATGATTCTGGCTCCTGGGCCAATGTGTTCCAGGAAAGGGTACACCCACATGCCAGTTACATGATGCACCCAGCACACCCTGCAAAAGAATTGGAAAGGAGACTAGGACAGGAGTCACTCTTATGGCAGGCATCAAAGCTGCTATGATGCAAATATATACTCCCTCACTCTCCCCATGCTTCAGCATTTGCCAGTCTCAAGTTCGCTTCTGATACTCAGGAGCTACTGGAAACTTGGTTGTTGTTTATTTTCTTTTACTTTTTATTCTGAAATAATTTTAGACTCACAGAAGAAGCACAACACACTCAGCTTCCCCTCATGTTAACATCTTGTATAGTCCTGGGACAATTAACTAAAATTAAAAAATTAACATTGATATGACAGTACTAAATTATAGGCTTTATTCAGAATTTCCCAGTATTCCTGTGAATGTCCTTTCTCTGTTCCAGGATCCAATCCAGGACCCCATGTGGTCTTCAGTCTTCACATCTCCACAGTCTCATACTGTGGCAGTTTCTCAGTCTCTCCTTGTCTTTGATGATATTTGAAGGGTATTTGAAATGGTTGACTTTATTAACACTGTTAAACAATCTGGTCATGTATTTGAAATGGTTGACTTTATTAACAGTGTTCAACAATCTTTTAAATCTCTTCTTTACAGGATGAGACAATATGGCATTGGGCAACCACAGGAGAATAAGACCTAGGTGAGTATGTGCCAGATACCTTGCCATATGGCCTTCCAACTAGACACCAACATTCATGCCATATGCTGGCACAACCATGCATACCCTAGCAGGTACCAGCTTCCCACTCCTCTGATCTTCAGATGTGACATTGATTTCATTTTTTTTCCTATTTTACATACTTACTTAATCATTCTCTTTGTGTTCCAGAAATATTTTTGACTCAGTGGGAATAGTAGCATCATGAATTGCCACTGCTTTCAGAAGTTTAGTTAGAATATCGGCTCCATTGGCTTGGTCCTGACATGACTGCTTACAGCTGTTTTCCAAACAATCTTGAGTACATTCCTTTATAAACTGTTGGAAATTGTGAAGACTAAATAAAATACAGATAACTCTATTGCATTGGGAATAAAGATGACTTTTCATACTTATGTGCTCTGAGGTCATTTTCCTTATCCTTGGCTTCACTCTAAGTAGTTTATCTATATATCAACATTACTGGCAGGGTGCAGTGGCTCACACCTGTAATCTCAGCACTTTGGGAGGCTGAGGAGGGTGGGTCACCTGAGGTCAGGAGTTCAGGAGTTCAAGACCAGCCTGGCCAACATGGCGAAACACCATCTCTATTAAAAATACAAAAATTCGCTGGGCGTGGTGGTGCGCGCCTGTAATCCCAGCTACTTGGGAGGCTGAGGCACAAGCATCACTTGACCCTGGGAGGCAGAGGTTGCAGTGAGCTGAGATCACACTACTGCACTCCAGCCTGGGCGACAAAGTGAGACTTGGTGTCAAAATAATAATAATAATAATAATAATAATAAACATTACCTACACATGTACCTCATTTTTGGCAGGAAACCTGGGGATCTATACCTGAGAACCTGCATTATCATTGAGGGTAATATCCCCACTCCTCTTGCAGGTGAAAATTCATTCTGGGGTTGGGGTGGTGAAACAATTTTACACTTTTTATGTAGAAAGCACAGATACACACACACACATATACACACACACACACATATACATACACACAGATGTACACATATGTATATAGAAACACATGAATAGGTGAACAATCAAATGTGGCATATGCATGCAATGGAATATTACTCAGCCATAAAGAAGAGTAAAATGTTGATACAAGCTACAACATGGATGGACCTTGAAAACATTATGCTAAGCAAAATAAGCCAGACACAGGTCATATATTGTGTGTGATTCCACTTATATGAGGTACCTAGAATAGGCAATTTCATAGAGACAGAAAGCATGGTATCTATCAGTTACCAGGGGCTCGGGGGAGTGGAGAACAGGGAGTTATTGTTTAATGGGAACAGAGTTTATGTGGGGGATGATGAGAAAATTTTGGGTATAGATACTGGTGATGGTTACACAATGTTGTAAATACATTTAAGGACATTACATAGTATACTTGCAAATAGCTAAAATGATAAATATTATGTTATGTATATTTTAGCACAATAAAAAATGTTCCTGTGGTGGAAATTAGGGAAAAAAAACATGTCTACAAAGGTTCCTTGGTAGAGGGAAGCCGTAATGAAAGAAAGATTGAGGAGCAATCTTACAGCAAAGAGGCATTCTCTAGGTCCGTCCAGGTCAACCTGAATCACTGTCCAAACGAAAATATTTGTATCAAAAAAAGAGGCCATGTTAGTCCAAAGATTCTGTTAGAAAAGCTGAAGCAGTTGTGAGAATCAGCAGAAATTAAACGGTTAGAACTACCCTGTGGGATTCTGAGATATCATATTGTTTGTCTATAAATTAGAAGCAGTTTCATCATTCTGACATTGTCTTAAATAACGTAAGGAAGGTGCTGTGTACCCATCAAGTGGTTTATTAATTTCCATGGAGAGAATACGCAATATTCCCCCAATTTAATACCATTAAGCTGTAATTGATGTTGCAAATCAACTTATAAAATTTTAATCAGTCTATGCTACAGGGTGTTTGCACTGGAGCAGCCGGATGGATCTGGATTAAATGTGAGTCAGGCCATGCCACTATTCTGCTCAAAACTTGCTTCCTCTCCTACTCAGAGTAAAAGCCAGAGTCCCTAGATGGTTCTTCAAGGCCCTACCCAGCAGTTTTCTGATTTAATTTCCTGTTATTCTCCCCATCGTTCCCAGCCACTCCAGTCCATCAACTCCTCGGTGTTCCTCAAGCACTCTAAACTCTCTCTGTCTCTGGGTTTTTGTATTTTTCCCCTGCCCGGAACAATACTCCTCACCACCCCCACAGCACTCCCTTGGGCTCCCTTGTGTCCTTCGGGTTTTCACTCAAGTGTCACCTTTCCAGTGATGTCTTCCCTGGCCACTGTATCTAAAAATTGCAACCTCTACCCTCAAACTCTCTATTCTCTCTCCCTTTATTTTTTCTCCCAGCCATATAATATACTTTACTTATTTTTATTTGTCTGTTTATTGTCTATTCAATGAGCAAAGGAATTTTGTCCAATTATGTTCATTGCTGTATTCTGTGGTTCTTGGAGCAGTATCTGGCAGAGTATGCACTCAATAACTATTTGTTGAATTAATAATCTAATGAAGGAATATAAACAGCAACATCTGTTTATTGAGCCATTACTATATGGCAGACACTTCACCAATAACTTACGAATTTTTTTAAATCTCAAAAAAATCCCTAAAATCTTTACGCTTTCTGTCACTATATTTAATTTAAGTCAGGAGTAGGGAAACCTTTTCTGTAAAGAACCAGATAGTAAATATTCCCATATGGTCTTGATCACAACTACTCAACTCCACCATTGTAGTGCAAAAGCAGCCATAGACAATATGTAAACGAGTGTGGATGTGTTCCAATAAAACTTTATTTATAGACACTGAAATTTGAATTTGATGTAATTTTCACATCATGAAATATTCATCTTTTGATTTTTTTCAACTATTTAAAAATGTGAAAACCATTCTTAGCTTTTGAGTCATAAAACAAACAAACAAACAAAAATCCAGGTGGTGGGCTGGATTTGGCACACCGGCTGTCATCTGCTGACTACTTGTTTAAGTAGTTCTTTGTATTTCACAAAGTTCCTTCAGCACACAATGTCATCTAGTCTTCTCAGCAATTCTAGATATAGCATGGCATTCTCATTGTACTATTGTATGAATCAGAGCTTATAGGGTATAAATGAGACTATGTCAGAGCTGCCAATGTGATGTGAAATTCTCAGGTTTGCAACCTACGAGGCAGAGAAGCAGACAGCTCTTCTGAGTGTGGTGCCTATAAACATGAGATGCAATCTCCTTTACTTTGTACAACCTCCCTATTAGGTATGATTATTCTCTTTAAACAGATAAAGAAACTGAGATCAGACTAAAGAACTTATCATAAAACTGGCAAAGCTGGGAAAGAAGTGCACATCTGATTTCTTTTTTGCTGCATGGACTTGCTTCCCTAAACGAGGCATTCAATATTGTCTCCAAAATGGAATTGAGCGTTTCTTGTTTGGTTTGGTTTGGTTTTCTTAACTTGGTAGGTCATCAAACCATCTCAGATAAAGAAATCCTGTTATTTGGGGTTTCACCTGGATCAGTGTGAATGATGCATCCACTTGTCTTAACAAGTTGTGCTTTCACCATTTGTTTCCTTGATTTTTATCAGGGCTCAATTCTCTGCACAAAGATGACTCATGGCCTTGCCCATCTATCTGGAGAGTGCTTAGTTCTTGGATGACTTTTAATTTCTCTCCTTCTAAGGTCTTCTTGTCTTAGTGATCAAATAACATATGCTTACGGTCATGGTACCAATTTTAATTTTAGCTTAAGAAATCAATAACCATGATATGTGTGCATACATATATATGCACATATTAGTATAATAAGATTTTTGGATTGTCTGTTTTATTAAATGTACCTCCGATTGCATTCACGTTTATGTACAATTAAAAAAGTAACATTTATTCATGCCTCCTGAGTGCTTTGTTACTCACAAATGATAAAAGGAAATGGCTTATATGAATGAATTAAATTACACATGTACCTTGAAACTGTGTACATCTATAATGCATCGATGAAAAAAAGTAAATGAGGCAGAGCTAATTCCTGTCCTCATGGAGTACAGTGTAATGAGAAATACAGATAATTAACAATTACAAGTGTAGTCAGAATTAAGAAAGGGTAAGTGTAGGTGTGCCATGGGTACACGGGGATTATTCCCCAACTTTTTTTAAACTTGCCTTTAGTCTTTTTTTCTCTCGTGTATTTAACTTTCTTTCAAACCAATGTTTTTCATAGCTGATGAATATGTTCAGATGCCTTTCATTAAAGCACAACCAAAAGTTTCCAAATATTTCACAAGTACTACTCATGTCTCTCCTCTTCAAAAGCAAACTTCTCCGATAAGTGGTCCAGATTCACTGACGCCATATCTGTACATTGTACTCACTTTCACCCACAGCAGTCTGGCATCTCTTCTTGCTCTTCGATCAAAAGATACTGGCTTCTTTGACATCAGTTTCTCCCGGTTTTCCTCCTACCACTTGGCTGTTCCTTTTCCCTTTGTCAGTGCACCCTTCACTACCCTACCACTAATTTTTGGATTTGCTTAAATCTTGGTTTCCAAACTGTTTTCTCTTATGCATTCTCAGTTGATGAGTTCATTCATGGCTATGGCATCATGTTCACTACTTATACACAGGTATTTTACAAACCTATATCCTAACCCAGTTCTCTCCTCTATTCTAGGCAGTTTATCAAACTGTTCTTAAGACATCTCATTTTGCCCATCTTAAAGATACCTCAAACTCAATATATCTAAAGACAAAATCATGTTCTTTCTCCCCAAACCTCCAGTATTTCTTATTTCTGCAAATAGTACTATCATTCATTCAGTTTTGTAACTCAAACATTGCAAGTCATCTTTGATACTTCCCTCTCTTTCATCGCATTTAGTTAATCCATTCTTTTTTTTTTTTTTTACAATTTTATAACTTTATTTGATGTACTTGACAATCAGCAGTTAGTTCTCATCCACATTGACTGTCTGCAGATTTTTGAAAGTGGTAACAGGTACATAGGTAACTGAAGTAAAGAGCTTATTTGGTGAATCTTCATCCTCAGAATATTTTCTGGACAACCACACATGGATACAGTATGGGACATTCCTTATTCCTTTGGCCCAGACAGTTTTGTTGGGCCTGGTATCAATGCGCACATCTGGAGTTCCCATCTCCTTCGTGGCAAATTTCCAGATCTCTTTGAGTGCCCGAGGGGCAGACTTCTTGAAGCCCACTCCATGGACGCGCTTGTGAACGTTGATGGTGTATCATCACGAGGTCACCGCCTTGTTGACGGCTGAATGGCCCTTTCTGTCTCACCACCCTTCTTTGTGAGAACCATTCTGCCAGGCCCAAGATGGAAAGGAAGAGCGTAGCAATTGTTCAATCCATTTATCTTGTCTTATCAAGGTTACCCCTTACATCTCTCTAATATGTTGATTTTTCCCATGTGCATCACCAGCATCTTAATTTGTGTTAGAAGCATTTCTGTCTAGAGGACTGTGATAGTTTCTAATTTGTCTCTACATCTATTTTTTCCCCCTTCCATGTCATCCTCACTGCTGCCAGAGGGATCTTTCCAAACCAGAAGTATGAACACACCAAATCCCTGCTTTCAACATGTCAAAGGCCTCCCACTGGTTTTTTGTTAGAGACCCAAAGTTTCAACAAAGTCTAGAGTGCTCTTCATAGAGTGGCTTCTGTCTCTTTGGCCCCATCCCATGTCTTGCTCCTGTTCCTTTTTGCATTCCTGTCACACTGGCTTTCATTTGGTTCCTTGATCTTGTCATGTTCCCTCCTGCAATGTGGGTTTTCACATATTCTTCTTCCTGCCCGTACTGTTAGTTAGCCACCACTTAGAATAATTAGGTTATATGTATCCTTTCTATATTAGCTCAACTGGTACAATTGATCAATTATCAGTTACTCACGGAAAGTCTCCCCTGATCCATCAGATTAGGATAGATTTTTATAAGTTCTTATAGAACTAGGGCTCTCGTTCATTTTTAAAGCTCTTTTATTCATACTTAAATTCGAATATCTTTATTTAAATAATATGTTTCTCCCCCTCTACAGTGTAAGTTCTGTGGGGTGAGGGACTGTGTTTATTTTTACCTCTCCTTGGATCCTCAGCACTTATCAGAATGCCTGTCACACACTAGAAGAATGAATGAAGTAGCATTTAAACTGTGATAGAAAGGATAAGTAAGAATTCATTGAGTAAAGATGAGAGGAAAGAACTTTCTAGCCAAAAAAAGGCATGTCTAAAGAACCGAGAACAAGAGAACGCTCCCAGAAGTTCAAGAAGGGAACACTTTTGTTGTGATCAAGGAAGAGAGGGCAGAAGGAGCAGGCAGGTGCCAAACCATGGGCTGATTTTTAAGCCATGGTAAGAATTGTAGACTCCATCCTAGTGTGCAAATAGAAAGTCTCTGAAAATATGAAATAAATCTGAAATAGATCAGATTGAGCTGAACCAACTGTATCAGAAATGGTAGCGGCTAGGAGAGGAACAATAGCATTGGCAATGAAAATTAGCTGAAAGATTTAAGAACACTTAGACCAGTGTCTATCAAACTGTTGAGTCATGAGTGTGGCATGCTGGAGATTGTCATGAGAGCTGGTTGTTAAATCTTTAGGTGGTTTGCAAGCTGGTTGGTCGGTAGCTTGAATTCAGCCATGGTGGGAATATTCACACCAAGGATATGGGCAAATGCTACACATCAGGTATTCCCTCCCTTGCCTCCAGAAGACCTAGCTGGTTGTTAAACATTTGTCAGTAACTCACTGTTACTAGCATTTTAAAACAGTAACAGATGCGAACAGAAGAGAAAATATTACAGGGCCTTGCATATAATGATGATAAGAATAATTTTGTGAAACTTCTATTTCAGTTATGTGTGTATGCCTGTAAAAGAAATTTGACAGGCACTGATTTAACAAATAGAGTTAAGACAACGTGGTGATTGATTAGATTTAGGCAATGAGGAAACTGAGATGAGTTAAGGATTAATCACAGATTTCTGGCTTGATTAGCAGGGTGGAAACAGCTGCCATTTCCTGAGAAAGGGAATGCTGTAAGGGAGCCTGTTTGAAGGGATGATGAGTTCAGTCTGGACATGTTGAGTTTGAGGTACCTGTAAAATATCCAAGTGGAGATGTTCTGAAGGCAGTCAGTTCTACGGATTTGGACTTTGAAGAAAGGACCGATCAGGCAATACAGGTATCAAGTTCATTGGCAAAAAAAGATTGTGGTTGAAACTATCAGGACACACTGAGACCCAGGAAGAGTACAGGGTCTGAAGGAAGTGGGCCCATGAGAGGACCTTGGAAAAGGTTAAGATTTAAGGGACAAGGTCAAGCAGGATGAGCCTAAAAAGGAGATCAAGAAAGATGGGCTAGTAACAGGGAAGCAAAATAGAAAAGTGTGATGTTGTAAAGCCAAGGGACAAGTGCTTCAAAGATACACAGCATCTATTAGCACAGGGTCTTCATAGAGAATTATTAGAAAACTGGTTTGCCACCAATAAAGTGGAAGGGAAAGCATTTTCAGATTCCAAGTGGTATGTACAACATTCGAATCTACTTTGGATGTTGACTGGATATAAATGATATATAGTCAGTTGAAAAAATGACATTGTCAAGCTCAGTAGCTCTTTTTGCTACATGGCCAAATTTCATCCTATTCTGTCATGAGTTGGGGTGGTCACTGGAGCCCTTGAGGAGTGCAGTGAGGTTGCTATATCATCCTTTACCCTTCTAGCTATGTCACCTTTCTATTTTTCAGATTACTTTAAAGAGGATTTAAAAACTTGCTCTATTATTCACATTTAGATAAGGAATTAGGTTGCTTGAGATCTAGGCTATTAGCACTGAAGACACAGACTCATACGCAATAAGAGCTAATTAGCTAACCACACTGAATGCACATGTGCTAAAGGCTTTATATGAGCAGCTCTTTGGAGAAGGTATTGTATTAGTACCATTTTACAGATAAGGACACTGAGGCCTAGACAGATTAAGTAAGTGGAGAATCTGAGATACACACTTCAGCAGTTTAGTGTTCAGCCTGGATGCCAGGCTCCTGTACTGCTCTGAAGGCTAGATGGTGATGGATGGGGACAAGGCTCTGGAAAGCTTTTCTTTTAATGTTTTGCTCAGAACCAAAAAATGATCTAAGTATAAAATCTCCCTGTAAAGTTTTTTTCCCACTGACTATAAAAGTAATTCATGCTCATTATAGAAAATGTGTGAGATACAGAAATGTTGCAAGATGCAAGATAAATCACTTTGGGTGAAGTTTTAACGCAAGACTAAGTGTCTTATAAAATGCAGAGCTCAGAATTTTACAACTTCCCCTGAGGAGGGGGAAGAAACGCTGCAGACATAAAGTAATAAACACTTCCTTCAGAGAAGGCACTGACTTACCTCTTAAGAAACAGTTACATCACATGTGCATTTAACCTACTGGAATTTACTGCATGGCTTGGAAGGCAATAAGCATGTGCCCCAGGGTGGGATAAGATATGGGATGTGCATCAGTTTCTCACCCAGTAGGTTTCTGTGAGCCTCTCATGGTACCTCCAACCTGAAGCTCCTGAAGGACTTTTCAAGGACAGGTTTGACTTTTGGCTCAAATGCTGATTTTAGACCTGGCCCTCTCTTGAGACCTAATGGTCTAATTTTAGAACCATTCTAAAGGTCCCTTGGACCATTGCCTGAGTATTGATTGCATGGAGACTGCTTCTTGCTCCATTTTTGAAAATCTGATATTCTGCTGCAGTTTCCTAGAGTTCATGCACTCATTCATTTATTCAATGAATATTTCTTGAGTCTTCACTCTGTGTCCGGTGGGGTGAGCAGCAGTGGGGATTGCGTGGCTGTGAGGGGGTCACAGTGTGTGTGGGGGTCTGCCAAGATTCCTGATGAACAGCCTGTAGGTCCCAGCAATAGGACAAAGGACATCAGCTTAGATGGAAACAGGGCTCAAAATGGTCTCCTCAGTGAAGTGTATGGTAAAGCCAAAAAATTAATGCATCAATATCAAATAGAAGGAGCCAATCTGAAATAATATCGAAATCATCTCTAACTCAGGTACAAATATCATTGTAGAAGTCCATTTTTGATATACAGTGGGTTTAACAGTATTTTTCAAGACAATATTTTAAGGCATAATCATAGTTTAAGATTCAACAAAGCTGTCCCAATTTTTTTTCAGTGGAGCTAGCCCAAATGTACAGAATCTGGGAGGTATCTATACATGGGGCAGGCTTATGCATTTGTATCCTGTGCAGTCACACAGGGTGTTGTGCTCAGAAGGGGATCACACTTGGTTTAAGGATATGCTGTCACCATCTTGAAAGTCTTGCATCATTTTTGAACAATGGGCTCCACATTTTTATTTTGCACTGGGCATCACAAATTTAACTGGTCCCGCCTACGTAGTTATGAAATCAGCGATTAACTGGTCCTGCCTACGTATATTTGGGATCAACTCTGAGCTCATCCACAAATTTGTTAGTTCACCTTGGATACTATTTAACTTCACTGAGCCTCAGTTTCCCTTTTAGTAAAGTGCTATAAACCATACTGCCTACCTTAGAGACGTGGTCATCAGATAATGTAGTTTTTGGCATAGTCAATTTATGTTAGATCAAAAAAAAAAAACAAGCAAACAGAACAAACAAAAACTTTCCACTGCTTTTCCTTATGCAGAAATATATAATATTTTTCTGTACTTCTGACATGCAAGAATGTTTTCAAGGTTACAAGTCCCTCCGCCCATCCCTGGGGAAAGAGGCAAATTGTGAATGCCTCCCAGAATGAATTCCTGTAATGAGGTAATGTGCTTTCTTCCTGATTCTAAATCACAAATATCAGAGTGATTAATCCATAAAGGAGGCCAATAATCTCCTTCAGAACATTTTCCTCCAACACATCTCCTGGCACACGTCTACAGTGATTTTAAGTGATGTGTTTCCATGAATCCCACTTTCTACAGTCTACCTGGTTTTATGGTGATGTTTCCCTGGAGAGAATTCAATTTGAATTCCCCTGAATAACATTCATGACCTGTTTTGCTTAACTGGAATCATTTGGAGCTTCTCAAGGCACATAGATGCCAAACATTAAGTAGACACATCGAACATTGTAGAGAACACGTGTTCTTTCAGAAGGGAGGTAGGGAGTGTGGTTAGCAAGGCACTGTAACGGCCCAAGCAATCATCAAAACAACGGCAGAACTGCTAGCTCTGGAGGGGGAGGAGGAAGAACATCTGAAATTCCACAACAGAAAATCATAATTTTCCATATTTTGCAGAAATTATCTTCAGTGTCTCTCTCTGGCATCGCTTATGTCCCTCCCTCCACTAGATGCTTATTTTTAGTACTACAAACAATGTCCTGATATCCCAGCCATGATAATGTCTTCCTTGATCTCGCTACCTCCTTGGACTACCAACCTCTCTCTCTCTCATCACCAACCTTCTTTAATAAAGAGCAAATTTCCAGACCTTTCTGAGCTCCTGCTCTATGCCAGTGCCTGATGTCAAACTGTAGTAAGGCTATCTCTGTATCATTTGTCACATCTGTCCTCTGGGTGCTGCTTCTACCACTGTGAAATGTTTCTTATATATTTTTTTCATTCAACAAATACGTATTGGCGCCTAGAAGGTGTCAGACCTGTGAATACAGCAGTCTATGAAGTAGATGTGGTCCCTGCCCTGTGACAGAGCTCCCAGTCTATCAGCAACACAGACATTAGATGACACCACAGTATCACGCCCTCACTAAGCAAGGGAGGGGTGGTGGTGTCAGATTTTTTTCCCAGTTGTGTTGCAGTGTTCCTTTCTAAAGTTCATTTCAATGTTTATCAGAATGAAACCATCAAAAGTTCTAAAATGTTTATATTAAAAAAGCAGAAACTCCCTGCCCCACCAACTGCCCTTTAGTTTCCTCTTCATGCCCTGTTCTGCTCCCAGAGGAAGCCACATTCAACCCTTTCAGCGGTTCCTTCTAGATTTCATTTCATTTCATTTTAATTTTTTTTTTTATACAGAGCCTTCCTCTTGTCGCCCAGGCTGGACAAGTGACCTCGGCTCACTGCAACCTTTGCCTCCCAGGTTCAAGAGATTCTCTGCCTCAGCCTCCTGAGTAGCTGGGATTACAGGCACGTGCCACCACACCTGGCTAATTTTTGTATTTTTAGTAGAGATGGGGTTTCGCCATGTTGGCCAGGCTGGTCTTGAACTCCTGGCCTCAAGTGATCACCCGCCTTGGCCTCCCAAAGTGCTGGGATTACAGGTGTGAGCCACTGTGTCTGTCCTAATTCATTTTTAAAAAATTGAAGTATGATTTATGTACAAGAAGGTACACATAATTAATGTATACATGTTGATGAGTTTGCAGGTAAGTATAAATCCATTGAAACCATCACCATAAACAGTGCCATAAACATAACCATCACCTGTAAAAGCTTCCTCTCTCTGTTTCTTGGTGATACAAACATTTAACATAAGATCTACTCGCGGCCGGGTGCAGTGGCTCACCCCTGTAATCCCAGCACTTTGGGAGGCCGAGGCAGGTGGATCACCTGAGGTCGGGAGTTCAAGACCAGCCTGACCAACATGGAGAAACCCCATCTCTACTAAAAATACAAAATTAGCTGGGGTGGTGGCGCATGCCTGTAATCCCAGCTACTCGGGAGGCTGAGGCAGGAGAATCACTCGAACCTGGGAGACGGAGGTTGCGGTGAGCCAAGATCGTGCCATTGCACTCCAGCCTGGGCAACAAGAGCAAAACTCCATCTCAAAAAATAAAAAATAAAAAAAAGTCTACTCGCTTAACAAGTTTTAACAAGTTTTAAGTACACAGTAGAATACTGTTAATTACAGCTTTTATGCTGTACAATAGATCTCCAGGACTTACCGTGTATAACTGAAATGTACCCTTTGAGCAACACCTCCTTAATTCCCTTCCCAGCCCCAGGTAACCATCATTCTACTTGCTGCTTCTATGACTGGCTATTTTATATTCTTGATATAAGTGGGATCATGTAGTCTGGTTTATTTCACTCAGAATAATGTCCTTTCGGTTTAATCCACATTTTAGTAAATGGAAGGATTTATTCCTTTTTAAGGGCTGAATAATATTCCATTCTATGTCTATACATCTTTTATTTATCATTCATCTCTCATTGGACATTTAGGTTGTTTCCATGTCCTTACCACAGTGAATAATGCTGCAAAAACATGGGAATGCTGATGCCTCTTTGAGACCCTGATTTCAACTCTTTTGGGTATATACCTAGAATCCTGGATCATATGGTAGTTCTGTTTCTACTTCTGAGGATCTTCCATACTGTTTTCCATAGTGGCTGCACCAATTAACATTCCCATCAACAGTGTACCAGGGTTCCCTTTTGTCGATATCCTTGCAAACACTCATTCTTTTTTTTTTTTATAATAGCCATTTTAACTGGTGTGAGGTGATATCTTATTGTAGCTTTAATTTGCATTTCCCTCATGATTAGTGAAGGGGAGCACCTTTTTGTATATTTGCTGGCCGTGTGTGTCTTTTTTGAAGAAATGTCTATTCAAGCCTTTTGCCCATTTTTTTGATCAGGTTATTTTTTATTTATTTATTTTTGCTATTGCATTGGATGATGTCCTTATAGATTTTGGATATTAATTCTTTATCAGATATAATTTACAAATACTTTCTCCCATGCCATAAGTTGCCTGTTCACTTTGTTGATTGTTTTGCTACGCAGAAGCTTTTTAATTTGATGCAGTCTCATTTGTCTATTATTGCTTTTGTTGCCTGTTTTTTGGCATATAATCGTTCATAATAATCCCTTAACATCTTTTCATTTTATTGCTTCAGTTGTAATGTTTCCTCTTTGATGTCTGATTTTATTTATTTGAGTCTTCTCTTTTTAAAAAGGTAATCTAGCTAGGGGCTTGTTGATATTGTTTATCTTTTCAAAAGAAACCCAACTCTTAGCTTTGTTATCTTCTTTTAAAAATTATTATTTTTCATTTCAATAGTTTTTGAGGAACACGTGGTGTTTGATTACATGGATAAGTTCTTTTGTGGTGATTTCTAAGATTTTGTTGCACCCATCACCAGAGCAGTGTACATTGTACCCCATGTATAGTTTTTTATTCCTTACTCCCGTACCACTCTCCCTGGAGTCCCCATAGTCCACTGTATCATTCTTATGCCTTCGTGTCCTCATAGCTTAGCTCCCACTTATGCATGAGAACATATGATGTTTGGTTTTCCATTCCTGAGTTACTTCACTTAGAATAATGGTCTACCATTCCATCCAAGTTGCTGCGAATGCCATTATTTCATTCCTTTTTATTGCTGAGTAGTATTCCACGGTGTATATATACCAAATTTTCTTTTTTTTTCTTTATTATTATTATTATTATTATTATACTTTAGGCTCTATGGTACATGTGCACAATGTGCAGGTAAGTTACATATGTATACATGTGCCATGCTGGTGCGCTGCACCCACCAACTCGTCATCTAGCATTAGGTATATCTCCCAATGCTATCCCTCCCCCCTCCCCCCACCCCACAACAGTCCCCGAAGTGTGATGTTCCCCTTCCTGTGTCCATGTGTTCTCATTGTTCAATTCCCATCTATGAGTGAGAATATGTGGTGTTTGGTTTTTTGTTCTTGCGATAGTTTACTGAGAATGATGATTTCCAATTTCATCCATGTCCCTACAAAGGACGTGAACTCATCATTTTTTATGGCTGCATAGTATTCCATGGTGTATATGTGCCACATTTTCTTAATCCAGTCTATCATTGTTGGACATTTGGGTTGGTTCCAAGTCTTTGCTATTGTGAATAATGCCGCAATAAACATACGTGTGCATGTGTCTTTATAGCAGCATGATTTATAGTCCTTTGGGTATATACCCAGTAATGGGATGGCTGGGTCAAATGGAATTTCTAGTTCTAGATCCCTGAGGAATCGCCACACTGACTTCCACAAGGGTTGAACTAGTTTACAGTTCCACCAACAGTGTAAAAGTGTTCCTATTTCTCCACATCCTCTCCAGCACCTGTTGTTTCCTGACTTTTTAATGATTGCCATTCTAACTGGTGTGAGATGGTATCTCACTGTGGTTTTGATTTGCGTTTCTCTGATGGCCAGTGATGGTGAGCATTTTTTCATGTGTTTTTTGGCTGCATAAATGTCTTCTTTTGAGAAGTGTCTGTTCATGTCCTTCGCCCACTTTTTGATGGGGTTGTTTGTTTTTTTCTTGTAAATTTGTTGGAGTTCATTGTAGATTCTGGATATTAGCCCTTTGTCAGATGAGTAGGTTGCGAAAATTTTCTCCCATTTTGTAGGTTGCCTGTTTACTCTGATGGAAGTTTCCTTTGCTGTGCAGAAGCTCTTGAGTTTAATTAGATCCCATTTGTCAATTTTGGCTTTTGTTGCCATTGCTTTTGGTGTTTTAGACATGAAGTCCTTGCCCATGCCTATGTCCTGAATGGTAATGCCTAGGTTTTCTTCTAGGGTTTTTATGGTTTTAGGTCTAACATTTAAGTCTTTAATCCATCTTGAATTGATTTTTGTATAAGGTGTAAGGAAGGGATCTAGTTTCAGCTTTCTACATATGGCTAGCCAGTTTTCCCAGCACCATTTATTAAATAGGGAATCCTTTCCCCATTTCTTGTTTTTGTCAGGTTTGTCAAAGATCAGATAGTTGTAGATATGTGGCATTATTTCTGATGGCTCTGTTCTGTTCCATTGATCTATATCTCTGTTTTGGTACCAGTACCATGCTGTTTTGGTTACTGTAGCCTTGTAGTATAGTTTGAAGTCAGGTAGTGTGATGCCTCCAGCTTTGTTCTTTTGGCTTAGGATTGACTTGGCGATGCGGGCTCTTTTTTGGTTCCATATGAACTTTAAAGTAGTTTTTTCCAATTCTGTGAAGAAAGTCATTGGTAACTTGATGGAGATGGCATTGAATCTGTAAATTACCTTGGGAAGGACGGCCATTTTCATGACACTGATTCTTCCTACCCATGAGCATGGAATGTTCTTCCATTTGTTTGTATCCTCTTTTATTTCCTTGAGCAGTGGTTTGTAGTTCTCCTTGAAGAGGTCCTTCACATCCCTAGTAAGTTGGATTCTCAAGTATTTTATTCTCTTTGAAGCAATTGTGAATGGGAGTTCACTCATGATTTGGCTCTCTGTTTGTCTGTTATTGATGTATAAGAATGCTTGTGATTTTTGTACATTGATTTTGTATCCTAAGACTTTGCTGAAGTTGCTTATCAGCTTAAGGAGATTTTGGGCTGAGACAATGGGGTTTTCTAGATATACTATCATGTCATCTGCAAACAGGGACAATTTGACTTCCTCTTTTCCTAATTGAATACCCTTGATTTCCTTCTCTTGCCTAATTGCCCTGGCCAGAACTTCCAACACTATGTTGAATAGAAGTGGTGAGAGAGGGCATCCCTGTCTTGTGCCAGTTTTCAAAGGGAATGCTTCCAGTTTTTGCCCATTCAGTATGATATTGGCTGTGGGTTTGTCATAAATATCTCTTATTATTTTGAGATATGTCCCATCAATACCTAATTTATTGAGAGTTTTTAGCATGAAGGGTTGTTGAATTTTGTCAAAGGCCTTTTCTGCATCTATTGAGATAATCATGTGGTTTTTGTCTTTGGTTCTGTTTATATGCTGGATTACATTTATTGATTTGCGTATATTGAACCAGCCTTGCATCCCAGGGATGAAGCCCACTTGATCATGGTGGATAAGCTTTTTGATGTGCTGCTGGATTCTGTTTGCCAGTATTTTATTGAGGATTTTTGCATCAATGTTCATCAAGGATATTGGTCTAAAATTCTCTTTTTTTGTTGTGTCTCTGCCAGGCTTTGGTATCAGGATGATGCTGGCCTCATAAAATGAGTTAGGGAGGATTCCCTCTTTTTCTATTGATTGGAATAGTTTCAGAAGGAATGGTACCAGCTCCTCCTTGTACCTCTGGTAGAATTCGGCTGTGAACCCATCTGGTCCTGGACTTCTTTTGGTTGGTAAGCTATTGATTATTGCCACAATTTCAGCTCCTGTTATTGGTCTATTCAGAGATTCAACTTCTTCCTGGTTTAGTCTTGGGAGGGTGTATGTGTTGAGGAATTTATCCATTTCTTCTAGATTTTCTAGTTTATTTGCGTAGAGGTGTTTGTAATATTCTCTGATGGTAGTTTGTATTTCTGTGGGATTGGTGGTGATATCCTCTTTATCATTTTTTATTGCATCTATTTGATTCTTCTCTCTTTTTTTCTTTATTAATCTTGCTAGCGGTCTATCAATTTTGTTGATCCTTTCAAAAAACCAGCTCCTGGATTCATTTATTTTTTGAAGGGTTTTTTGTGTCTCTATTTCCTTCAGTTCTGCTCTGATTTTAGTTATTTCTTTCCTTCTGCTAGCTTTTGAATGTGTTTGCTCTTGCTTTTCTAGTTCTTTTAATTGTGAAGTTAGGGTGTCAATTTTGGATCTTTCCTGCTTTCTCTTGTGGGCATTTAGTGCTATAAATTTCCCTCTACACACTGCTTTGAATGCATCCCAGAGATTCTGGTATGTTGTGTCTTGGTTCTCATTGGTTTCAAATAACATCTTTATTTCTGCCTTCATTTCGTTATGTACCCAGTAGTCATTCAGGAGCAGGTTGTTCAGTTTCCACGTAGTTGAGCGGTTTTGAGTGAGATTCTTAATCCTGAGTTCTAGCTTGATTGCACTGTGATCTGAGAGATAGTTTGTTATAATTTCTGTTCTTTTACATTTATTGAGGAGAGCTTTACTTCCAAGTATATGGTCAATTTTGGAACAGGTGTGGTGTGGTGCTGAAAAAAATGTATATTCTGTTGATTTGGGGTGGAGAGTTCTGTAGATGTCTATTAGGTCCGCTTGGTGCAGAGCTGAGTTCAATTCCTGGGTATCCTTGTTGACTTTCTGTCTCGTTGATCTGTCTAATGTTGACAGTGGGGTGTTAAAGTCTCCCATTATTAATGTGTGGGAGTCTAAGTCTCTTTGTAGGTCACTCAGGACTTGCTTTATGAATCTGGGTGCTCCTGTATTGGGTGCATATATATTTAGGATAGTTAGCTCTTCTTGTTGAATTAATCCCTTTACCATTATGTAATGGCCTTCTTTGTCTCTTTTGGTCTTTGTTGGTTTAAAGTCTGTTTTATCAGAGACTAGGATTGCAACCCCTGCCTTTTTTTGTTTTCCATTTGCTTGGTAGATCTTCCTCCATCCTTTTATTCTGAGCCTATGTGTGTCTCTGCACGTGAGATGGGTTTCCTGAATACAGCACACTGATGGGTCTTGAGTCTTTATCCAATTTGCCAGTCTGTGTCTTTTAATTGGAGCATTTAGTCCATTTACATTAAAAGTTAATATTGTTATGTGTGAATCTGATCCTGTCATTATGATGTTAGCTGGTTATTTTGCTCGTTAGTTGATGCAGTCTCTTCCTAGTCTCGATGGTCTTTACATTTCGGTATGATTTTGCAGTGGCTGGTACCGGTTGTGCCTTTCCATGTTTAGCACTTCCTTCAGGAGCTCTTTTAGGGCAGGCCTGGTGGTGACAAAATCTCTCAGCATTTGCTTGTCTGTAAAGTATTTTATTTCTCCTTCACTTATGAAGCTTAGTTTGGCAGGATATGAAATTCTGGGTTGAAAATTCTTTTCTTTTAGAATGTTGAATATTGGCCCCCACTCTCTTCTGGCTTGTAGAGTTTCTGCCGAGAGATCCGCTGTTAGTCTGATGGGCTTCCCTTTGATGGTAACCCGACCTTTCTCTCTGGCTGCCCTTAACATTTTTTCCTTCATTTCAACTTTGGTGAATCTGACAATTATGTGTCTTGGAGTTGCTCTTCTCTAGGAGTATCTTTGTGGCGTTCTCTGTATTTCCTGAATCTCAGTGTTGGCCTGCCTTGCTAGATTGGGGAAGTTCTCCTGGATAATATCCTGCAGAGTGTTTTCCAACTTGTTTCCATTCTCCCCGTCACTTTCAGGTACACCAATCAGACGTAGATTTGGTCTTTTCACATAGTCCCACATTTCTTGGAGGCTTTGCTCGTTTCCTTTTATTCTTTTTTCTCTAAACTTCCCTTCTCGCTTCATTTCATTCATTTCATCTTCCAGGGCTGATACCCTTTCTTCCATTTGATTGCGTCGGCTCCTGAGGCTTCTGCATTCTTCACGTAATTCTCGAGCCTTGGTTTTCAGCTCCATTAGCTCCTTTAAGCACTTCTCTGTATTGGTTATTCTAGTTATACATTCTTCTAAATTTTTTTCAAAGTTTTCAACTTCTTTGCCTTTGGTTTGAATATCCTCCCGTAGCTTGGAGTAATTTGATCGTCTGAAGCCTTCTTCTCTCAGCTCGTCAAAGTCATTCTCCGTCCAGCTTTGTTCCGTTGCTGGTGAGGAACTGCGTTCCTTTGGAGGAGGAGAGGTACTCTGCTTTTTAGAGTTTCCAGTTTTTCTGCTCTGTTTTTTCCCCATCTTTGTGGTTTTATCTGCTTTTGGTCTTTGATGATGGTGATGTACAGATGGGTTTTTGGTGTGGATGTCCTTTCTGTTAGTTTTCCTTCTAACAGACAGGACCCTCAGCTGCAGGTCTGTTGGAGTACCTGGCTGGCCGTGTGAGGTGTCAGTCTGCCCCTGCTGGGGGGTGCCTCCCAGTTAGGCTGCTCGGGGGTCAGGGGTCAGGGACCCACTTGAGGAGGCAGTCAGCCCGTTCTCAGATCTCCAGCTGTGTGCTGGGAGAACCACTGCTCTCCTCAAAGCTGTCAGACAGGGACATTTAAGTCTGCAGAGGTTACTGCTGTCTTTTTGTTTGTCTGTGCCCTGCCCCCAGAGGTGGAGCCTACAGAGGCAGGCAGGCCTCCTTGAGCTGTGGTGGGCTCCGCCCAGTTCAAGCTTCCAGGCTGCTTTGTTTACCTAAGCGAGCCTGGGCAATGGCGGGCGCCCCTCCCCCAGCCTCGCTGCCGACTTGCTGTTTGATCTCAGACTGCTGTGCTAGCAATCAGGGAGACTCCGTGGGCGTAGGACCCTCTGAGCCAGGTGCGGGCTATACTCTCCTGGGGCACCGTTTTCCTAAGCCCGTCGGAAAAGCACAGTATTCGGGTGGGAGTGGCCCGATTTTCCAGGTGCCGTCTGTCACCCCTGGAAAGGGAACTCCCTGACCCCTTGCGCTTCCCGAGTGAGGCAATGCCTCGCCCCTGCTTCGGCTGGCGCATGGTGCACTCACCCACTGACCTGCGCCCACTGTCTGGCACTCCCTAGTGAGATGAACACGGTACCTCAGATGGAAATGCAGAAATCACCCGTCTTCTGTGTCGCTCACGCTGGGAGCTGTAGACCAGAGCTGTTCCTATTCGGCCATCTTGGCTCCTCCCCATATACCAAATTTTCTTTATCCACTTGTTGATTGATGGGCATTTGGGCTTGTTCCATATTTTTGCAGTCGTGAATTGTGCTGCTATGAACATGTATATGCAAGTGTCTTTTTCATATAATGACTACTTTTCCTCTGGGTAGATATCCAGTAGTGGGACTGCTGGATCAAATGGTAGATCTACTTTTAGTTCTTTAAAGAATCTCCACACTGTTTTCCATAGTGGTTGTACTAGTTTACATTCCCATCAGCAGTGTAAAAATGTTCCCTTTTCACCACATCCATGCCAACATCTATTATTTCTTATTTTTTGATTAAGGACAGTCTTGCAGGAGTAAGGTGGTATCACATTTGGTTTTGATTTTCATTTCCCTGATCATTAGTGACGTTGAGCATTTTTTCATATATTTGTAGGCTATTTGTATATCTTCATTTGAGCATTGTCTATTTATGTCCTTAGCCCACTTTTTAATGGGATTGTTTTTTTCTTCTTGCTGATTTCTTTGAGTTTCTCGTAGATTCTGGACATTAGTCCTTTGTTGGATGTATAGATTGTGAAGATTTTCTCCCACTCTGTGGGTTGTCTGTTTACTCTGCTGATTGTTTCTTTTCCTGTACAGAAGCTTTTCAGTTTAAGTTCCATCTATTTATCTTTGTTTTCATTGCATTTGCTTTTGGGTTCTCAGTGATGAAGTCTTTGCCTAAGCTAATATCTAGAAGGATTTTTTTGATGTTATCTTCTAAAATTTTTATGGTTTCAGGTCTTGGATTTAAGTCTTTGATCCATCTTGAGTTGATTTCTGTATAAGGTGAGAGATGAGGATCCAGTTTGATTCTTCTACATGTGGCTTGCCAATTATCCCAGCACCATTTGTGGAATAGGGTGTTCTTTCCCCCACTTTGTGTTTTTGTTTGCTTTATCGAAGACCAGTGGCTGTAAGCATTTGGCTTTATTTCTGGGATCTCCATTCTGTTCCATTGGTCTATGTGCCTATTTTTATACCAGTACCATGCTGTTTTGGTGACTATGGCCTTACAGTACAGTTTGAAGTCTGGTAATGTGATGCCTCCAGATTTGTTCTTTTTGCTTAGTCTTGCATTTTTTTGGTTTCATATGAATTTTAGGATGTTTTTTCTAATTCTGTGAATAATGATGGTGGTATTTTGATGGAAATTGCCTTGAATTTGTAGATTGCTTTTGGCAGTATGGTCATTTTCACAATATTGATTCTACCTATCCATGAGCATGGGATGTGTTTCCATTTGTTTGTGTAGTCTATAATTTCTTTCAGCAGTGTTTTGGAGTTTTCCTTGTAGATGTCTTTCACCTCCTTGGTTAGTTATATTTCTAAGTATTTTATTTTATTTTTTGCAGCTACTTAAAAGGGGTGGAGTTCTTGATTTGATTCTCAGCTTGGTCACTGTTGGTGTATAGCAAAGCTACTGATTTGTGTAGATTGATTTTGTATCCTCAAACTTTGCTGAATTATTTATTAGTTCTAGGAGCTTTCTGGAGGAGTCTTTAGGGTTTTCTAGGTATACGATCATATCATCAGCAAACAGTGACAGTTTGACTTCTTCTATACCAATTTGGATGCCCTTTATTTCTGATTGCTCTGGCTAGGACTTCCAGTATCATGTTGACTAAAAGTGGTGAGAGTGGGCATCCTTGTCTTGTTACAGTTCTCAGAGGGAATGCTTTCAACTTTTCCCTCTTTGGTACTATGTTGGCTGTGGGTTTGTCGTAGATGGCTTTATTACATTAAGGTATGTCCCTTCAATGCCAATTTTGCTGAGGGTTTTAATAATAAAGGGATGCTGGATTTTGTCATCTGCTTTTTCTTCATCTATTGAGATGATCATGTGATTTTTGTTTTTAATTCTGTTTATGTGGGGTATCACATTTATTGATGTGTGTATGTTAAACCATCCCTGCATACCCGGTGTAAAACACACTTGATCATGGTGGATTATCTTTTTCATATGGTGTTGGATTCAGTTAGCTAGTATTTTGTTGAGGATTTTTGCTTCTACATTCATCAGGGATATTGGTCTGTAGTTTTCTTTTTTTGTTGTTATGTCCTTTCCTCGTTTTGGTATTAGGGTGATAACTGGCTTCACAGAATAACTTAGGGAGGACTCCCTCTTTCTCTACTTTTTTGAATAGTGTCAATAGGAATGGTACCAATTCTTCTTTGAATGTCTGATAGAATTCAGCTGTGAATCCATCTGGTCCTGGATTTTTTTTTTTGTTAGCAATTTAAAAATTACCATTTCAGTCTCACTGCTTGTTACTGGTCTGTTCAGCATTTATATTTCTTCCTGGTTTAATCTAGGAGGGTTGTATATTTCCAGAAATTTATCCATCTCCTCTAGGTTTTCTAGTTTGTGTGCATAATGGTATTCATAGAGGCCTTGAATGAACTCTTGTATTTCTGTGGTATCAGTTGTAATATCTCCTGTTTCTTTTCTAATTGAGTTTATTTGGATCTTCCCTATTCTTTTCTTGGTTAATCTCACTAATGGTATATCAATTTTATTTATCTTTTCAAGGAAACAGCTTTTTGTTTCATTTATCTTTTGTATTTTTTTTTGTTTCTTTGTTTCAATTTCATTTAGTTCAGCTCTGATCTTGGTTACTTCTTTTCTTGTGCCGGGTTTGGGTTGGTTTGTTCTTTCTCTAGTTCCTTGAGGTGTGGTCTTAGATTGTCTCTTTGTGCTCATTCAGAGCTTTTGATGTAGGCATTTAATACTATGAACTTTCCTCTTAGCACTGTTTTTGCTGTATCCCCTTTTGCTCTAACAGATTAACAGCAGATTTCTCAGCAGAAACCTTACAAGCTAGAAGGGATTGGTGTCCTATCTTTAGCCTCCTTAAACAAAACAATTATCAGCCAAAAATTTTGTTTCCAGTGAAACTAAGTTTCATAAGTGAAACTCCCTATGGGAGAAATTGTGGGCAAAGGGGATCTTTCTTAGTACTGTGCTGTGGTAGCTTAGGGGAAGTGGAAATCTGATAGAGGGAAACTACTCATTTTATCCTTTTAAATGAAGCTTTTCTCAGACATTTTGCACCATTGGTGTGCTGCAACCTTTTTCTTGGGTTCCCTAAATCTCACAAAGGCATTCTTCTTCATGAATAGTTGCTTAATCAGTGCTTTTTTGGGGGTAATGGCCAAGGCTAGAGACCTCCTATTCTGCCATGTTGCTGATGTCAACCTCTTTCTGGGTTTTATACCCATATGTCTTAACAATATCTATATACTGCTATTTCTTGATTTATCAGTTTTATATATTATCATTTGGTTTCCTAAAATAAAAGATATGGCTTCAGTCCTCTTACAATCTCTCCCCTCTTTTTTTCCCCTATCTGTTATCAACTAAGTTTAGTTTTGTCATATTTTGAGAAACTAAATCAGTACCCAGTATTTGTGATTATTATGATTATGTAACCTTTGCTCATGGCTGAGTCAAGTGGATTATTATTGTTTTCTCATGCCTTTGGTGTTGTATCTAAAAATTCTATGTCAAACTCAAATTCCTTATATTTTTTTATAAGTGTCAACTTCTACATTTAAGTCTATGATCCATTTTGGGTTAAATTTTGTGAAAGGTGTAAGATTTATGACTTGATTCAGCTTTTTACCATATGGACTTCCAATTGCTGCAGTGCCATTTGTTAAAAAGATGTCCTTTCTCTCTTGAATTGCCTTTGCTCCTTTGTCAAATATCAGTTGCCTATATTTGTGAGAGTCTATTTCTAGCTCTTTATTTTGTTCCATTGGTCTACATATCTATTCTTTTTCCAGCTCCACAATGTCTTGATTACTGTAGCTTTATAGTAAGTTTTGAAGTCAGGTAGTGCTAGTCCTCCTACTCTGTTCTTCTTCAACACTGCACTGGCTGTTCTGGGCCTTTTGAGTTTCAATATATAAACTTTAGAATCAGTTTTTGCTATTTACAAAATAACTTACTGGGATTTTTGGTTAGACTTACATTAAACCCTTTTCCCATCTGCCCTGAGAATACTTGCCGGCAGTGCTTGCGGCTGCCGCATTTACCCCGAGATACTTTTGCCACAAAATATCTCCCTTTTATTATTATTTTCACATTGCTCTAGCATATCAACTTTGGAAACAAAAGACATCATTCTATTTATAGCATTCTGTTTTTAGTAGTAGTATTTCCACTTAGAAAATATAGTAATTCTCGGTCACTGAAAATGTCAAATTCTAGAAAATGTAGCATTCCCACACGTGATATTAACATCATTCTCCAACAGTTGTTGGCCAAAGATTCATTTGACGAATCCAATTTTTCCAAAATAGATGATTCTGATGATTCAGACAATTCTGATGTTAGTTTTGTTTAGAAATAACTCCAAGAACAGTTTTTATATTTTCACATTGAAAATCAATCAGATTTGCTTCATCCTCAAAGAGTGTGTTTATGTAAAATTAAATGAGTGCTGGTAGTGAGCTGCACTTTTTTATTTTCTAAATGGAAAAGGGTTAAATCTATAGATTAAGCTGGAGAAGAACTGACATCTTAACAATATTGGGTATTGCCATGCATGAACACAGAATATCGTTCTACTTACTCACATCTACTTTCTTTTGTGAGAGTTTTATAGTTTATTGCATATAGATCCTGTGCATATTTTATTAGATATTATCTAAGTATTTAATTTTTGGTGCTATTGTAAATGGTATTGTTCAAATTTCAAATTCTGACTCTTTACTGTAGTTATAGGAAAGCAATTGATTTCTGCATATTAACCTTGCATTCTTCAATATTTTTATAATTACTTACAAGTTCCAGAAATTAATTATTTGGGATTGTCTGTATAGATAATCATGTCATCTATAAATAAAGACAGTTCTTTCTCCCTTTTCTCTCTCTCTCTCTTTCTTACAGGATCTCACTCTGTCATCCAGGCTGGAGTGTAGTAGTAGGATCATAGCTCAACTCCTGGGCTCAAGTGATCCTCCCGCCTCAGTCTCCTGAGTAGCTGGGACTATAGGCATGGGCTACCTCACTCAGCTACTTTAATTTTTTTTTTTTTTTTTTTTTTTTTTTTTTTTTTTTTTAGAGATGGCGTCTGGCTTTGTTGCCCAGGCTGATCTTGAACTCCTGGCCTCAAGCAATCCTGCCGTTTTGGCCTTCTAAAGTGCGAGGATTATAGTTGTGAACCACTGTGCCCAGCCCAGTATTTTTTCTTTCTTCCCAATTTGTATTTACATTTTATTTCCTCTTCTTGTCTTATTGCAATAAGTAGGATTTCCTATATGATGCTGAATAGGAGTTGTGAGAGGGAATATCCTTGCCTTGTTCCCAATCTTAGGAGATAAGTATCAAGCTTCTTACTTTAAATATGTTAGCTGTAGGGCTTTTTAATTTTAATTTTTAATTTAAATTTTTTAAATTTTTAATTGTTGTGGGTTCATAGTAGGTGTATATATTTATGGGGTACATGAGATATTTGGATACAGGCATACAATGCGTAATAATCATATCAGGGTAAATGGGGTATCCATCACCTCAAGCATTTATCATTTGTGTTGCAAACATTCCAATTATACTCTTTTAGTTATCTTTAAATGCTATTGACTATAGTTACCCTTTTATTGATATCAAATACTAGATCTTATTCATTCTTTTTATTGTTGTACCCTTTAATCATCCCCACTTACCCTCATTGCCACCATTAACTTTTCATGCCTCTGATAACCATCTTTCCACTATCTCCATAAGTTCAATTGTTTTCCTATTTAGCATCCACAAATAAGTGAGAACATGTGAATTTTGTCTTTCTGTGCCTGGCTTACTTCACTTAACGTAATGACCCCCGGTTCCATCCACGTTGTTGCAAATGGCAGAACCTCCTTCTTTTCATGGCTGAGTAGTACTCCATTGTGTATATGTACCACATTTTTCTTTATCCATTCATCTGTTTTTGGACACTTAGGTTGTTTCCAAATCTTGCCTATTGTGAATAGTGTTGCAATAAACATGGGAGTGCAGATGTCTTTTCAATATACTGATTTCCTTTCTTTTGGGGTCCCTAGCAGTGGGATTCCTGGATCATATGGTAGCTCTATTTTCAGTTTTTTGAAGAGCCTCCAAACTGTTTTCCATAGTGGTTGTACTAATTTACATTCCGACCAACAGTGGACAAGGGTTCCCTTTTCTCCACATCCTCCCCAACATTTGTTATTGGCTGTCTTTGGATAAAAGCCATTTTTACTGGGGTGAGATGGTATCTCACTGTAGTTTTGATTTGCACTTCTCTGATGATCGGTGCTGTTGAGTACCTTTTCCTATACCAGTTAGCCATTTGTATGTCTTCTTTTGAGGTCTATTCAGATTTTTTGCCAATTTTTGAATCAGATTATTTGTTTTTTTTCCTATAGAATTGTTTGAGCTCCTTGTACATTCTAGTTATTGATCCATTGTCAGACAGGTAGTTTTCAAGTATTTTTTTCCCAATCTGTGGGTTAACTCTTCACTTTATTGATTGTTTCCTTTTGTTGTGCAGAAGCTTTTTAACTTGATGTGATCCCATGTGTCCATTTTTTGCTTTGGTTGCTTGTGCTTGTGGGGTATCTCAAGAAATCTTTGGCCAGTCCAATGTCCTAGAGAATTTCCCCAATGTTTTCTTACAGTGGTTTCATAGTTTGAGGTATTAGATTTAAGCCTTTAATCCATTTTGATTTGATTTTTCTATATAGCAAGAGATAGGGGTCTAGTTTCATTCTTGTACATATGGATATCCAGTTTTCCCAGCAACATTTATTGAAGAGACTGTCCTTTCCCTAATGTATGTTTTTGGCACCTTTGTCAAAAATGGTTTTATTGCAGTTCCTTGGATTTGTTTGTGGGTTCTCTATTCTGTTTCATTGATCTGTGTCAGCTTTTATGCCAGTACCATGCTGTTTTCATTAATATATCTCTGTAGTATAATTTGAAGTCAGGTAATGTGAGTGTTTCAGTTCTGCTCTTTTTGCTCAGGATAGCTTGGGCTATTCTGGGTCTTTTGTAGTTTCACATAAATTTTAGCATTGCTTTTTTCCATTTCTGTAAAGAATGCCACTGGTATTTTGACAGGGGTTGAATTGAATCTGTAAATTGTTTTGGGTAGTATGAACATTTTAATAATATTTATTCTTCTAATCCATGACCATAGAATATCCTTCCATTTTTTGTGTGTCCTCTTTGATTTCTTCCACCATGTTTTATAGTTTTCATTGTAGAGCTCTTTCATGTCTTTGTTAAGTTGATTACTAGTTATTTAATTTTACTTGTAGCTATTGTAAAGGGGGTTACTTTTTGATTTCTTTTTCAGATTCTTCAGTGTTGGCATATTGAAATGCTACTGATTTTTGTATGTTGATTTTGTATCCTGCAACTTTACTGAATTTGTTTATCGCTTCTAACAGTTTTTTTATTTTTTTTGGAGTCTTTAGGTTTTTCCAAACATAAGATCATACAAACAAGGATAATTTGACTTCTTCCTTTCCAATTTGGATGCTCTCTATTTCTTTCTCTTGTCTGATTGTTCTAGCTAGGACTTCCAGCTATAAATTTTTAACAGATGTTCTTTATCAACTTGAGGGAGTTCTCTTCTATTTATAGTCTTCTGAGAGGTTTTTTTCCTTTAAATCACAAGTGGATGTTGGATTTTATCAAATTCTTCTTGTGCATCTTTTAATACGATCATATGATTCTTCTTTAGCTTATTGACGTTGTGGATTACATCAATTGGTATTTGAATGTTGACCATCCTTGCATGCCTAGAATACATTCCACTTGGTTTTGGTGAATAATTCTTTTAAATTTATTTTATTTTTAAATTGATACACAATATTTGTACATATATTTATGGGGTACATGCAATATTTTGTTTTATGCATAAACTGTGTGCATATACTTGATGCATGATCAAGTCAGGGTATTCGGGGGTCTCCATCATCTTAAGTACTTATTTCCATATGTTGAGAAAATTTCAAGTCCTCTCATCCAGCTATTTTGGGATAATTGTTTTTACACATTGTTCAACTTGATTTGCAAACATTTTTGAGGATTTTTTGCATCTATGTTCATGAGAGATATGTGTCTGTAAGTTTTCTTTCTTGTAATGTATTTCTCTAGTTGTTTTGGTATTAAGGCAATGCTGGCCTCAGAGAATGAGTTAGGAGGTATTCCCTCTGCTTCTATTTTCTGAAAGAAATTGTGAAGAATTGGTATCATTTCTTCCTTAAATGTTTGGTAGGATTTGCTAGTGAAGCCATCTGAACCTAATGTTTTCTGTTTTAAAAGGTTACTAATTATTGATTCAATTTCTGTAATAGAGATAGGTCTATTAAGATATTATCTTTCTCTTTGCATGAGTTTTGGTGATTGTTTCTTTCCAGGACTTGATCCATTTAATCTAGATTATCAAATTTGTGGGCATAGAGTTGTTCATAATATTTCTTTATTATTCTTTTAATGTCCATAGGATCAGTAGTGGGATTCCTCTTTCATTTATTATATTAGTAATTTGTATATTCTTTCTTTTTTTCTTGTTGAGCCTGGCTGGAGTTTCATAATTTTATCAATCTGTTACAATAATCAGCTTTGGCTTTTATTGTTTTTTTTGTTTGTTTGTTTTTAAATTTTATTTATTTCTTCTTTAATTTTTATTATTTCATTTCTTCTTACTTTTGACTTAAATTGTTCCTTCTCTAGTCTTACATCAGATTAGAAACTTCTAATATATGCATTTAATGTTAAATTAACCTCTAAGCACTACTTTCCTTGCATCTCAAAAATTTTGGTGAGTTATATTTTCATTTTCTTTTAGTACAAAGTATTTGTAAATTTCTCTTGCCACTTCTTATTTGAACCATGGGTTATTTATTAGTGTGCTATTTAATTTCCAAATACTTTGGACTTTTCTAGCCATTTTTTCTTTTATTGATTTCTAGTTTAACTCCCATGTTGACTGTGAACATACTTTGTATGATTTCTATTTTTTTAACTTTGTTAAGATATGTTTTATGGCCCAGAATAGGGTTGATATTGGTGAATGTCATACATAAGCTTGAGTGGAATGTGTAGTCTGCTTTTGATGAATAAAATATTTTATAGATGTCAATTAGATCAAGTTGATTGATGGTTGTTCAGGTCAACTATATCTGTATGAATTTTTTGCCTGCTTTATCTAATAATTGCTAAAAGAGGGGTGTTGAAGTCTCCAATTATAATAGTGGATGTGCCTATGTTTCCTGGCAGTTCTATCAGTTTTGTCTCATGTATTTTTATGCTCTGTTGTTATGTGCATATACATTAAAGATTATGTCCCCTTGGTGAATTAATCCCTTCATTATTATGTAGTACTCCTGTTTATCTCTGATAATTTTCCTTGTTCAAAGTATGCTTTGTCTGAAATTAATATAGCTAACATCAGATTTATTTTGATTAGTGTTAGCATATCTTTCTTCATCATTTTACTCTTAGCCCAGCTGTGTCTTTATGTTTAAAGTGAGTTTCTTGTAGGAAACATGTAAAATATTTTAGTCTTGTTATTTTATCTAATGTAGTAATCTTTGTCTTTTAATTGGTGTATTAGGCTATTCACATTTAAAGTGATTATTGATATAGTTGGATTAATAACTACCATATTTTAACTGCTTTCTATTCATTGCACTGGGCATTTCTTTCTTTTTTTATGCCCTTCCCCCTTTCTGTTTTCTTTGGTTTGAGTATTTTATATGATTCTGCTTTTTCTTCTTTCTTAGAATACTTCTGATTCTTAAAAGTATTTCTTTCTATAATTTTTCTATACTATAACCACCTAATAAGTTGTTGCCTTTGTAACATTAAAAAACACTTCTCTAATACCTCACTTAAAAAGAAAAATCATATATTTTCTTTGAGGATTATTTATTCCTTATTCTATGCTCTTCTTTTAGTGTAGATTCATGTTTCTGAACTATATTTTTCTTCTCCTTGAAGAACATCTTTTAATATTTATTCTAGGGTAGGTCTGTGGATGATGAATTCTCTCTATTTTTGCTTGTCTGAGAAAACAGTTCTGCTTTACTTTTGAAAGATAATTTCCCTAGATATAGAATTCTAGGTTGATGGCTTTTGTCTTTCAATACTCAATACTTTTAATATTTTACTCCATTCTCCTCTTGCTTGCATGACTTCTGATGAGAAGTGTATTATAATTCTTATCCTCTTTCTCTATAAGTAAAAGGAAGCCCCCCACTCTCCCACCCCCCACCACCAGCTTCTTTCAAGATTTTCTCTTTGGCTTTGGTATTTGTAGCTTTTCTTTTAAATATATTTTATATATGGCAGAAACTTTACACACCCCTATGGATGTTACACTCAGACTGTTTATGATGAAGGCTAAAACTACAAGGGAAAGCCATACAATGCTTTGTGGAAATTTCACAGATTAAAGTAATTAAAATGGAGGCACTAAAGGCTTACTCATTCATAAATGTTTTCAGGTATCCTATAGGAAGGAGAAAGGTAAATTAAATTAAGAGTTACAGCTTTTACTTTTTCCTGAGTAAGTGGCAGAAATGATGTTTTGGTAGGACTGAATACCAGAACAATGTTAAGTCTGAGTACATTATTCTCTTTATTTGAATGACTGAGTACTAGTTGACTTGCCTGTTGACCTCAGAACAAGGCAGGCAGCATAATAAAGCCCCCACGTGCTGCTATAAACTCAAATAATCAATTCACAATCAAAGAGAAGTGACACTTACCAGAATGCATTTATTTTAGACAATAGAGACAATGAGCAAGCCCAGGTATTGAGTCACCGGGAAAAATGAGGACACGCAAACCGACAAAAATCCAAAGCTGTTTTCATTCCTTAATGCTATCCTTATACCTTAAAAAGTAGAATTCTCTTTTCTTCCATAGTTTTTATGTTGTACTTTTATTACTGTGCAATCACAAACTTGTCTTTCATAAGATTCAGCATTAATGAAACTATTCTAGTCACCATTGAGTTCTATTTGTCTCCAGGGCAATAATATAAGACAACTGAGGGTTATTAACATGTAATAAGATCAAAGGGACACTAGTCTGGCTTAGCGGACAGCTGCTTAAAAGAAAACCTTGGTAGACATCATGCCTTGCCTTGTTGTCACACCCAGAGACCAGGTTCTTGACTCTACTGGCATTACCAATATTCTATTTATTTTCATTAAACAGTGACATGGTAAGTATTTGGATACTGTCTGATATGGTTTGGCTCTGTGTTCCCACCCAAATCTCACCTTGAATTATAATAATCCCCACTTGTCAAGGGAGGGACCACGTAAAGATAATTGAATCATGGGGGGCAGTTTCCCCCATGCTGTTCTTGTGATAGTGAGTTCTCATGAGATCTGACACTTTTATAAAGGGCCTTCTCCCCACCTTCGCTCTGCACTTCTTGCTGCCGCCATGTGAAGAACGACGTGTTTGCTTCCCCTTCCACCATGACTGTAAGTTTCCTGAGGCCTCCGAGTGCTGCAGAACTGTGAGTCAATTAAATCTCTTTCCTTTATAAATGACTCCGTCTTGAATATATCTTCATAGCAGCGTGAGAATGGCCCAACACCACGTGTAAGCTGCCAAGGCTTGGGGCTTGCACCCAGTCTGTGTTACCAAGGTGAATAACAAAAGAAAGACTGCTACCATGGAAACCTACCTGATGGCCTTTGTGGTGAGCTCCTTGCTACCTGAATACTAGCAAATGCCACACAATAAAGGGCTGATCAATGTTAGGCATAAAGCTTCTATACAAGAGCACTGATTATTAACTTTAATGACTGCCTTGAACATTCCAATCCAAGGCAGCATTATTCTTGTCCAAATTCATTATTAGATAAGCACAGGGGAACTTGTTTTAAGATATACTTTGGTTTGCAAAGCAAGAGTCAATTTATGGCCATCTCCCAATATTTGTCTTTTATAAAAACAAACTACACAGCTTAAAGATACATGAATTTAAAAATAAACTATTAACTTGCAGTGAGCTGAGATCGTGCCACTGCACTCTAGCCTGGGTGACAGAGCGAGACTCCGTCTCAAAAAAAAGAAATGAATAAAATAAAAAAAAATAAATAAACTATTAAAAGTGAACTAAGAAGCTGGATCATTGCCAGCTACATTTCAACAGTTTGTCTTCACCTCATTTGTATGTGTCAGATATTTCTTCTTCTCCATGATGCCTTCTTCATGGAAAATTCATTCAAAGGCTTACAGTATACATTTAAAAAATGTAGCTCTATTTTCTGTGTGTGGCTACTTTAAAGAATTTATCCGGTCAAGTCAAGCAATATCCCTATTAACTCAATATGCTATAAAAATCAAGACTTTCCTTAATTTGGTAGTTTTTAGAAGTATACATGGTCAAAATTTTAATTAACAAAAATAATTTAAAAGGTCTTTGAAAGCAATGGTTAGGGAAGGCATATCACTAGTAGTTTTTAATTTTTTCTTTTGAAAAGGGACTTACACCCTCTTCTGATGTCTATCAGGGGTTATCTCTAATGCTAGATTATACTGGAAATCCTGGCTGGTAACTTATTCTTTTCTACCTGTGTGCAACTGGGTAAACAGCCTCCTGCCTCTTTCCAGTTGTGTTCTAGAAACCATCATTCAAGAGTGGAGTGCCAAATGTGGACAAAGAAAACGGGAGAATTGCAAAGCTAATATTTCTGAAAGATTTATGTTTAACTTTGATAAAAACTTGTCCAGAAATACAAACAAGTATGTTTTGACAAACATTAATTACTCCAGTTCTCAATTATTTTTAAAAGTGCAGAAATTCATCTCTGAAGAATTTCCGCTGCCAATGTGTTGGAGAGACATGCTCATTGCTACCCAGTCCTAGTTCTCAGCATCTTCAACCCTCATAGATCCATGTTTCTCAAAGTATGCACCACTCATTCACTGATTTATTCCTTTAAAATTTATTGAGCCCCTCTTAGGCAGCAGGCATCATGCCAGACATGGGGGCTCATCTGGTGAATGTCACAGTGCTTGTCCATAAGATTCTAGCCCGGTGGTGGTGCAGGTTGGATGTTTCACAGCAGTGTCAGAAATGCTATGATGGGGTGAATGGAGGGTGCCACTTGGGGCACCTGACACTGACTCAGAATGTCAGGGAAAGCTTCTGGAGGATGTGACATCTGATCTCAGATTCAAGGTTAGATTGGGAATGGCAGTGAGACCTGGAAGGAAATTGTCTAGGCAAAGAGAAGAACACTGCAAATCCCAGAGGTGAGTTTGTGGAACTACAAGCAGTTTAGCAGAGTTGATGTGTGGCGTTCTGGGAAGAGGCAGAGCTTACTGTTGAAGAGTTTTGTGTGTCATAAATTACATGACTGTGCGGCATCATACTGTGGTTTTCAAATTCAACCAGACCCTCTCAGTGGCTTGAAATCCCTCTGCTATTCATTTTTCTCTTTAAGCATATGGGTATTTCATAACTTCCAACTTCCATCTTTAGCCAAAAAGTAGAAACAAACCAAATGTCCATCAATTGATGACACCTGTAACAGGCTCTGTTTGACACCTTCAGTAGCCCAGCTACGTGTGCTGCTATTCCAGCCATGCTGTTCCTGTAATGCTTCTGGTCATATACTGCTGGTAGACTTAGATGATTGTGGCACCCACACAATGCCCTTCTATGACGGTTACACCTGCCCTATGTCATGCTCTTTCTCGACTCTGCTAGCTGAGACTCGGAAGAGTATTCCTAAGGACTGTAAGAAGAGATTACAGCTTCATTATCACAGCAGAGAAGAAATTGTACATGATGCCAAGGAGAAGTGGTGCTGCTCTGTCCTGGATGTCAAACAGGAGCTACCATTGCTTACCATCTACCCTGGAGAAGACCACTAAGCTCCCTCACAGTCAGTTGATCACCTCTGTCAAGGAGAGAGTCATAGACCCAGAAGTTCTTTTCAGCCATCCTCCTCAGGTATGAAAGCAGTGACACTCAAGATAGCACTTCCATGTCACCCATGAGATGTGATGCTTATATTAGAAAAAAATCTACATGCCAACACAACACATCCCATCTGGTCTGGTAGTACTACCATGTGTCCTGCTATTACTGGCTTTAGAACACAGACAGATGTCACATCCTTGGAAAAAAAAACACAATAAAAATTAAGATTGCCCTTCTTCTGAGTGCACATACTGTTTCTAGCGACTGTCTTGACCTTCCAGCGGATGTGGAATAGCAAGCAAGAGTCTGATGAGTTTGACCTGCCCATTGCCCACTGCAATTTTAGAGACAGTCTTGCTCTGTTGCCCAGGGTGGAGTGCAGCAGCACAAGCATAGTACACTACAGCCTCAAATTCCTGGGCTCAAGCAATCCTCCCACCTCAGCCCCTTGATTAGCTGGGACTACTAGCTTGCTATGTTGCCCAGGCTGGGTTTTGAACTCCTGGGCCCAGGTGAGCCTCCTGACTAGGGTTACAGACATGAGCCACCACACCTGGCTACTTTTAAATGGACAGCATCTTATATTAGACTTATCTACTTGGAAGATGCCTTTTTAAAAAGATACCTGTCTTTGTCTAATACGCAAATAGCACTATTTCACCTTGTATTCATATTAACTATTTCTTTATAATACATTTTCTAAAATTCTTTACATATCTTTGGTTTAAGTTTAGCATGTGTGGCTAGACACTTTGTGTGGCAAAGGGAGAATAAGGGGAACATGTTTATAGAAGGCACTTGGCCTGATGTGATGGGTCTTTGGCTGACTGACAATTTCTTTCAAGCTGTTCACTCTTCTAGGGCCTGATCAGATCTCCACAGAGAACAAATGACAATTCCTGGATTTCTCCAGAGGCTGGCAAGAATTTATGAATGAATTGTCACTTCTTTGTTGCAGTCTTCCAGCAGAGGTAGAAAACGTACGTAACCCAGGCTCTAGGACTCCATTTTCTTTCTTATCCAATGTTTTTTTTGCAGCAGAATGTCACAGGGCTAAATTACTCATTCTAGTTGCAAAATGATTTGTATTTTTACCTGTAAATTTATGCATCATTTTAATTTATGTAAGAGTTTTGCACGTAATTCTCAGGTTTATGGATGACTTACACATCTTGTTTTTCTACTGTTGTGTGAGAATATCACAGTCCAAGGATACGTCATTGTGCAAGAAAGAATAAAAGTGCTACCAGAAAGAAAAAAAAAATACCCAAACTAGAAAAAATAAACTATTGAAGAGTTTTAAGTAGGAGGATTGACAGGATAAAATTTGCATTTTAAAAAAACTCTCTGGCTGAGACATGAAAATTGGAGGAGAGGCAGTGTATGAAAGCTTGCCAGGAGGGCTAGAGCATCAGGGAGTGTGAAGAATGGGGCCTCCCAAGGAGGCTGAGTAGGAGCAGTGTTACAGGAAATGGGCAAACCAACCGCTCTACCAATCAACCAATCACCCAGCTAAGCAACCACCCACCCAACCAACCACCCAACCATCCAATCACCCAGCCATCCAACCACCCAAACATCCATCCAACCACCCAAGCAACCATCCAACCAACCAACCAACCAATCATCTAAATAACCACCCACCCACCCACCCAATCATGAAATAACCAGTTCAAAGAAGGATACTGTAGAAACAAAAAATGAAAACAGTTTTGGTGGGGAGAGTTGAGGCGGAACATATATTGCAGTGACAGGAGGAGGGAAAATGTCAGTGGCTCCAGGTGCACTGAACTGCTTTGGCTGCCTGACTATGGCTTCCTCTCCATTGCTTCTAGGCCATCTGCTTTTTCTGCCTGGGACACTTTGATCCTGGACCTTCATAAAGCTAACTCTTATTCACCCTCCAAGAGGCAGCTTACATGTCATTTCCTCTGGGAAGCCTTTCAGGGCTCTCTAAGTCTGGGTTAGAGAACCTTCCGTAGACTCTATTTTTCCTCTTGCAAATAGCAGTTATCAACTGGATGACTATGGCTTTTTAGTTCCCGGTATCTTCAATAGACTGTAAGCTCCTTGAGGACAGAGCTGAAGCTTCTTCCATAGTCTACCTCCTGCACCTAGCATAATGCCTGACACCTGGTAGGCACTCAGTAAGTGCTTGTTTGAGAGAGTTAATGAACTTTGTCACCAGTCAAGATGTACCCAGATCTTTCAGAATATTGGAGAATTAAAATATTACAATAATAATAAGCCAGTTGCTTCTCTTACTTTGAAAATTATTAGGGAAATCGGTCTACTTACATGTACAAAGTCAACATTTTATATGGCTATTTTAGATCAAGTTTCTCTTGCCATTTCCATCCCATAACAAGCAAATGGTCTTTTTGGCTATACATTTCTGTTGACTCTTGGGGTATAAGCTCATCTCTGGCACAGATAACTCTTCATCTGAATTGTTTACTTTTAACCAGATTTTAATGTGTGCCTCTGTTGGGTGCTGTGGGAGATACAAATGCCTGGGGACTGGTTTCCTCTCAGTTAATGTCAGCTGTGGAAACCATCTGCTAAAGGTGGGACTGGGCAGGATAGGGGTCCCTGTGAAGATGCTCACATACATGTACCCTCCCATGCAGCCCACAAGAGAATATGTTCTGAGCCTTCAAAATGCTCTCATACTCTCAAAGACACCAAGAAGGCACCCCTCAGGGAAACGAAGAGGTTATGATTTTGCTAATTAATACATCTTTCCTTTATGTGGAATGTTTTCATTGCCTGAACTAGGTCATCTCTCCTATAGGATGTGAGTCACTCTGGCAAGGAGTGCAGTCTGTGAGGTTTCTGCTACAACTTTATCAGCTTCAGTTGGCAATTTAAATGAATTAGGCAGGTGGGAGAAGAGACAATAAAGCTGAAATTCAATAGTGGAGAAATGGATGGCAGGGGTGTCATAAACACTTTATATGGTTACCAATGAACTAAGTGTAAGAGAGGTAGGGGTGTGTGTGTGTGTGTGTGTGCGTGTGTGGGTGCATGTGTGTATGTGCAATATATATTCATTTTCTCTATTTGCTTGCATTTAAAACTCACTGTTGCAATTTCTCTTATTAAAGTCTATCTTAGAAATATTTTCTGTGACATTTTATTGATGTAATGTCTAAAGAAAATGTGCTTGGATTAACTCTTAGAATACTGGAGACAAGGAAGCCCTCTTTATTTTCTTTAAGATAATTTGAAGTGCTAATTCTCTTTCTTGCTCTAGATAGTGAAGGGAGGGGATTTTTGGGGCAGACTTTGGAGAAAAAGTTAATCAAATAACCACAAAACTTCAACTATTTTTTAAATCCCCTGGCAGAAATCAACAGATTATAGTAGTGTAGCACAGAGTAGCTGAACCAAGTCTGGAGAATCAGAGAGGGCTTCCCTGAGAAAAAGAGAGTTAAGTTGAGGCCTGAAAGAGGAGCAGGATTTGAAACTAACACTGGTGCGAGACACGACTGAGGGAGAGGTGGGATTTGTTGGTGGCACAAAGAAAGTGAAAGCTTTGAAGGTGGACGAAGCTTATTGCTTTTGACAATCAGAGAAGATCACTGTGTCTGGAGCTAGCAAGCAAAAGGGAAGGAGGAATATGATGAGGCCAGAGGTCAGCAGGGGTCAGGTAATGCAGGGCCCCCTAAACCATGTAAAGGAATTTTGGTTCTTATCTTGAGGAGCAATGGGAAGTCATCCACAGTCTTGGAGCAAGGGAGTAGCATGATGACATTTGTTTATAAAAGATTACTCAGGGATCCTTTGGATAGACAGTTCTAGCAGTGGTTGAGGGGAGAGATAACTGAGGCTTGGATCATAGTGTTGGCAGTGGAGATGGAGCAAAGTATAAAGATTCTACAAGTACACTGGAGGTACAGAAGTCAGAAATTGGTGAACAACTGCCTGGAGTGCGCCCAAGAGAGATGGGTTGAGGATGTCTCATAGATTTCCAGCATGAACGACTAGTTTTGGGACGATGACAAGGGGATGCAGGTTTGGGGTTGGATGCAGACATCTGGCATGGCATGAGGTTGGTTTGCAATTGCTAAGTGAGTAGATATGGAATAGGTTCAGGAGAGAGGTATGGGATGGAGTTCCGAAATGGAGGCATTGCAAATACATGTGGGTGGGTTTACCTAGGGAGAGTGGGTAGTAAAACAAGAGGACCTGGAAGCGAGCTCTGAAGAATTCCAACACTGAGGTTTGGGGGGAGTTGAAAGAGCCAGCAAATGAGGCTGAGAGGGATCATCTTCAGAATGGAGTGAAAATAAATGGTTACAACACCTAAATCAGAGGAACAGAGTGTATCAGGAAGGGGGGGAGGTGTGTTTTAGTATCAAATTGCTGAAATGTCAATTGAGAAGAGGTCTACAGAGCATTCCATAAATTCAGCAAAAGAGAAGTCACTGGTGACATCAGCCAAAGTTTTGCTAAAGTAATGACAGCTGAAGCCACATTGGTGTGGATTAATAATAATAATATTAACATAGTACATTCTCTGTGTGAGTTACTGTCCTATGCATTTTACATATACTAAAGACTAGTATTAGTTTAATGGTAATGCCAATCTGATGAGAAAGTTATTATTATTATCCCATTCTACAGATGAGAAAACCAAGGCACAGAGAGGTTAAGTGACTTGGCCCAGTTCATACAGCAGAAGCAGAATATAGGCTTAGGCAGTCTGGCTCATGAATCCACTCTCTCAACCATTATACCACCGTGTCTCTTAAGCCTTTGCTGTGTGAGAGTAGAGACAATGCAGACAACTCTTTGAAGGCACTCAGCTGTGAGTAGGGAAATAGGGAAGCAGCTAGATGTACAGGGGCTAGTCCTAGAAGAGCAATGTTGTAAGGTGGAGACCAGGACTACAGTGTGTTCAGATGCTGATTGAAAGGATCCAGCAGTGAGACTGAACTTACAGGAGAATGAAGTGATGGCCACGAATGGGGTCCCAGGAGAGGTGGAAGGGTATGAGGCCAGAGTCCAGAAGGAAGGACTGCTTGCTGAAAGACATAGAGGCCCTTTTCCTATTGTCTCAGGAGGTGAAGAGAGGATGGGTGCAGAAATGATGTTTGTAGGGGGAGATTGAAGGAGTGCTTGTTTAGAGTCTTTTATCTTCTCTGCAAAATAAAAGGCCAGGCCATCTGCTGGGAGGACTGGGAGAGTGAGGTGGAGGTGGAGGGGAGTGGATAGAGATGGCTGGAGAAATCCACAGGAAAATTGCCAAGTAGCATCAAGAGCACAAGCAGCATCACACTGGTGATTTGAGCAGACTATGGGGAAAAGAAGCAGTGGTGTGGGCATGGCTGCAGGGAAGCTGGGGAGTGTGGGAAGGATCATAAACACATAAAACATGACTTCAGGGTGGGGCAAGGTTAATAGCACATGGGGAATTCTAGTTCTTCATGTACTCCCAGAATGTCTGAGAATGGTAGGAGAACAAAAAACTCAGAATAATAAATACTGGGGATTGAGACAGATTATATACATAAGCCTTTTCTGTCCAGATGCAGGTCTAAGAAGCTGATTTGACCAACACCCAAGTGGACATTCTCAGGTGCCAAGGGCAAGACATACTCTCTGTTGTCAGGCTTTCAACTGCCCAGATAGACTTTTCCTTAGAAGATGAGAAAATAGTGCATTTTCAGCACAGTGCTTGTAAAAATACGCAGATTGGAATAATGGGAAAGCAATGACATTCTCGAATCTCATGGGAAAAGCAGAGCTCCGGAAATAACTTAATATATGAACCATAAGAAAATTTCAGAAAACTCTTTAACATTCTTAATAGGTTATGAAGAGCCACACATCCTGTAAAGTAGGACCAAAGCCCGTATGAAGAACAGAGGATAAAATGAAAATAAAATAAGGGTGGTGGGGAAGAGAGAGAGAAAGAGAAAGGAAATGAGCCTTTCTCCTAGGGTCTCTGCAGGCATTCAGGAATTTTGTCGCCTAAGAGGAAGGAAAGATGCTCTCATTTCCTGATCATCCCTATGGGCTCATTAATCCTCACAACTCTGTGAGGCAGGCATTCTTTCCCATTTTAAAGGTGGTAACAATGAGGCTAAGAGAGGATAAGTAATTTGCTCAAAGACCCGAGGAAGACGGGAACTAAACAAGGAGCATCTAACTTCAAAGATCTGGACTTCTGTCTTCCAGGGTAAGGTTCGTGAGGGAAGAAAGTTGCAGAAAGAACTAAGCTGAGGCTCTCTTAGGATGGAGTATTCCTAGCATGTAAACAGAACAACAATGGCCAGTGTAACTGAGTGCCAGTTAGGTGCTGGACATTGTATACCCATTTTTCTGATTCTCACAGCAATCCTGCCTGATCACTATCATCATGCTCTTTTTTTCTGTTTGTTTCGGATAAGGAAATTGAGGCCCACAGAGATTAAGTGATTTGTTCAAGTATTCATTTTTTTCTTGCTACTATGACACATTGCCACAGACTTGTGGCTTAAAACAACACATATTCATCAGAGAATTCTACAGGTTAGAAGTATAACATAGGTGTCACTGAGCTAAAATTAAGGTGTCAGCAGGGCTGAGTTCCTTTCTGGAAGCCCTAGGGGAGAATCCCTTTCCTTGCCTTTTTCGGCTTCTAGAGGGGGCCCTTGTTCCGTGCTCACAGCCCCTTCCTCTGTCTTCAAAGCCAGTGACGGCAGTTCAAGTCCTTTCTCCACTGCATCTCTCTGTCCTTCCACAGTCACGTCTCTCTCTGACCACAGTTGTGAATGGCTCTCCACTCTTAAGGATTCATGGGATTAGACTGGGTCCACCTGCACAAAGCAGGCTAACCTGCCCATCACAAGGTCCTTACCTTAATCACACCTGCAAAGTCCTTTTTGCCATGTGCCATGTCAGGGAACATATCCACAAGTTCTGGGGATTTTAGGATATGGATATCTTTGGGGGTTTGTGGTGAGCATTATTTTGCCTTTCATACCAAGGTTAAACATTATTAAAGGGGCTGAGTCCAGAGTTCAATTTAAATTTGGCCAGGAAATCCTGTTGACTCTACCTTCAAAATATATCCAGAATCCTATTAACGCCATTTCTAACACCAGGGGCCAGGCCACTTCATCTCTTATCAGGATTTCTTCTATAGCCTTCCCTTCTCTTCTCCTTGTTCTACCCTTGCCTTCAATCCACTCTTAACACATTGGCCAAAGTGATTCCTTAGAAATGTCTCAGTTCATGTCAAGTCTCTGTCCAAACCTTCCAATGACTGCCAATTTGAATTAAGGACAGTCTTTCCAGTGGCCTATAACGCTCTCCTTTCCTCACCCTAGGAGCTCTGTGCACTCTCCCTCACTCTGCTTCAACACACAGTGGCCTTCTGCTTTCCTTGAATACACCAGGCTTATTGCTGGAACCCTGAATGGGAGGGGGGTTTACTTCTTTATTCCAAGCACTCCAAGACCCTGAAGTAGAAGAGGAGGACGTGGCCTGGTTCTGAGATGCCTCTTTCCTTTCTGGCAGGGGAAATGGAAGAAGGATGAATATCTTCTGACTTCACTGCCTCTGCTTATGCAAGGGGCTTTCCCTGTCATTGGCAAATTCCTGCTTCCCACTAATTAGTGCTGTGAGGCTGAAGTCCAGGTGCTCACCTCTGCATCGGGTGCACACGTGTGAGGTTTGCAGGGGTCTCTGAAGGGTTTCTGAAATGAAGAGCTTCCTTATGTGGGGGATCTGGCTGGCTCCAGCTAGAACTCTTTAACACCCCCTGGCTCCTGTCCAGGGCAGCACACCCCATGGTTTCCTGCTGCTGGAAAACCCTTGCCCAGGAGCCATTCTTTCTTGGGTGGGCCACCATCAAGACAGCTCAACTCCAGCAACCTTCCTCTATGTCAAACCAGATCTATAAGAAACTTTGACACATACAATGATGGGATCACAGGCGGCTTTACAGCTTCCCCTCCCTCTGCCCTGCCATATCCTTCCAAGACTCTTTTCCTTGCTTAAATAGGAGATATAAGGAAGGCTAACGTGTCAGCTTCCTAAATTCCTGCCTCATCGCTATTATTTACCAGGGATTCTCTTAGAGCCTCACACTTGGCTTTGGTCCATGTGGAGAGGCCCTTCCTTCCCCTAACAGCTCCCCTAGATCCAAAACTCAAGACTGCAAAGAGCCTGTCCCTCTTCCCCATCTTGGGAAGAGGGTGGGGAAGACAAGCATAGTGGAGCATGGATGGCCTTGGTGATAGTAAGTGAGCAAAGTCCTTCGGCTGTCTCTTGTAAGCCCCAAGAAAGGTAGCTCTCTTCAGAATGTGAGATACTTATTGTTACAGTAGGTAGCTAGTCAGACGTGAAAGGGCAGGAGAGCTTCCCCTGCCACCTCCCAACAAACAAGAATGTCAGGCAACCATCAGGTGATGGTCAGTCGGTTGCTGTTAAAACTGCCTCTCTAAAATAATAATTGGTTGCAGCTGGCACCAGGGAACGGCCGTCTCCCAGTAGAGAAAGACACCTAAAGTTCATGATCAACAGCTTCCTGATAAGATCTCAGGAGTTGGGTGAGTGGGCTCAATCATGCACACTAAGTGGAAAAATGGTGGAGTTTAATTGGTATATGACTTTCCAGGAGCATTCAACTGGTAAGGGAAGAATGCCTCAAGTGAGCATGCGCGCAACTCCAGTAAACACGCTGCGCATGCAGCCCCTGCCAAGTGCTAGCAGGCCACTGTGCATGTGGGCAGCCCACTCCAAGGAAAGAATCAGGGGGAAAGGAACACAAGACCCCGGAAGCATGCCAACACATAAAACACCAGGTCAAAAGGTCAAACTGCACACTTCATCTCCCAAGTTGCCCACTTGACCCTCTTCCAAGTGTTCTTTACTTCCTTTCATTCCTGCTCTAAAGCTTTTAAATAAACTTTTACTCCTGTTCTAAAACTTGCCTCAGTCTCACTCTGCCTTATGCCCCTTGGTCAAATTATTTCTTCTGAGGAGGCAAGAACTGAGGTTGCTGCAGACCCATACATATATGCCGCCAGTAACATTATCACCTTCATTCATCTTGGACTCGGTTCTCCAATGCCAGAAAATCAGAAAAATGTATACAAACCGTTACAGATATAAAAGTCAACAGCTATGGTGGAGTGAAAGATTCAAGCTGAATAGAGAAAAATGTCATCTGCTGGTCAAAGAACACGTGTCAGCCAGATTTGTTTAACTGGTGAAGAAACATCTGATTAAATGGAAGGAATTGAATGTGGTCTAAAATTTCATTTTCTTAGTAAAGAGGGTACACATTTTTTCCTAAAAATTTTACTCATTCATGGCTAAAAATTCTAAGACTTTAAAATTTGAGTACACTCTTATTTTTATTTTTGAGAATTTTTTCTCTGGCTTACAAATATTGTATGTAAATAAAAAATAATGTATGTTTCCAGCAGAAACTTGAGGTACAAAAACATTTCAACAAGAAGCCAAAAAAATCATCCAAAATTGCCCAGTTAGGAGATAATCAAATTTTGTGGGAGATAGAATTTTGACATGAAATAATTAAGGAATGATCATAAAAGAATGAACATACTTCATTCTGTAAACCAAAAATAAAATTCTAAGCCTCTCAACCAACTGAATGGACCCCCTCTGGGCCAAGGGGACCCTAGAGAAACCTGAAAAATGGAACTCGCAGCCATTAGGGGAAGGCAGGTTAGACATGCCTAATTGTACCCTCTCCTTTTTGGAGTTTAGGCATAACTGACCAGGATTAACATTAAAATAGAGATCATAAGACTGACAAAACAAACTCTTTGTGGCAATAAGATTCCAAATTTCAACCTGATTTTGATGTAGCATCACGTAACAGACAGGAGGTCCTGAAGGAAATCAAACATATTTTAGCCCAAAATGTATTTCTTTGACATATTTTGAAATGGCTTTGCAGAGCCATCTTTTGTGGGGGATCTTTGCATTTGTAGAGTCTCCATTAATACAGCCAGGACTTTCCTGGATCTAGGAGAGATTAACAAAGAGCCTGATGCCATTTAGGGTCTGAAAAGAGACATTTACCATCCATTCTCTCTGAAGGCTGCCATGTATGAGGCTTCATCTACATAACAAGAACCTTGGTCTCCACAATCTCCTTTATCTTAACTCAAGCATTTCTTTCTACTGATTTAAAGTCCTTAGACAAAGTTTAATTCTTTCAAACAACTCCCAACCAGAAAAATCTTTGAATTCACCTATGACTTGTAACCACCCACTACTTCTTTGAGACATCCTACCTTTTCAGGTCAAACCAATGCATACCTTACAGGTATAGATTTATGTCTTTGCTTGTAACTTCTGTCTCTCTAAAATGTATAAAACCAAACTGTAACCCAACCATCTTGGGCACACTTTCTCAGGACCTCTTGAGACTGTTCCCTGGGCCATGGTCACTTGTATTGCCTCAGAATAAACCTCTTTAAATATTTTACAGAGTTTGCTTTTTCCATTAACAATTCTGACTTGACTTTGTTTTATTTTCTGTGTTGGAAAGTTATTCGATGAACACATTTGGGGAAATAAGATTTGGAATATGGAATTTGTTTAAAACCACTAGGGCCCAGAGACAACAGACATCTCTGTTTTGCTTTAAATACACTCACAGCAGTTGACAAGGAATATTTATCCATTAAGTGGAAACACCCAGGATCCATTTTGGCCCCTTCACTAAGGTCTACTTGCTCTTGATGTGTCCTGGGTTGAGAGATCAGCACGTATCACACATGGCTTCTGAGATCTCACATGGGCTCTGATTGAATGAGAAACCCCTGAAGGAGGGGAGAATAGCCAGGGGCTGGAAGAAGACTCCTTAGGAGAGAGACCACTCTTGAAGCTTTGAGGATGTACATTTCCTAGGGTCTGAGTTGGTTTCCTCTTTCTGTATCTTGCAGATTGAAAGGCAGAGCAATGAGGAGCAGCAGAACTGCAGGGAGACAAGGATTCCAGGTGCTTGGAAGTGAGGGTGGAGCCAGCCCGGGAAAAGATTCAGTCCCAGACGGCTGCACCAGGTGGAGCAAAGATGTCTTCTCTTTTATACATGTCAACTAGAAGGTGACAAGAGTCAGGAGCTCATGATCTTAAAGCTCCCTGTGTTACCCAGTACCCCTGTAAGATTTCCTAATCATTCTTTTATAATTAAAAAAAGATATTTTCATATCCCTTGGAGTTGTTTATGACTATTAAAATTGTTTTCGATTTTGTGCAAGTGATCCAGAATGAGTAAAAAGAAGAGAAAACACTTATGGTAACTAAAATTCTCAAGCCTTGAAAAGAAAACATTACTGTTTATACTACTATTTGTTGAGAAGCATCTCAGGACTGATAAACAGCAAATATAGTTTTTTTTTTTTTTTTTTTTTTTTTAACTGTAGTCAGGCATTGTTCTATGGGCTTTATATACAATAACAGTGTCTTTCCAACTATGAGGTACATTCTGTCCTCCTCTCTGTTTTACTTCTGAGTAAGCTAAAGCCTAGAAATGTTTCCAACCCAGAAAGTGGCCTCAGCTACCAGGCTTGGCTGGTTCTTATGTATTTCTTCTAAACAAAATAAAAAACTCAGTATGTCCATTCATAGAGTTACTCTTCACACAGCAAGGGCAGTGGAGGGTCCAGTTAACAGACGACAATCTGGAGCCACACACTGGGGCTTGCACCGTAGTTCTGGCAAGAGTCCAGTGGCTCATCCTGGGCAAGTCATGTACTCTTTCTAAACTTCAGCATACTTCCCTGTAAAATGGGCAAGATCATGCCTATCTCTAAGGACTGTTTGGGGAACTAAATGAGATAATATTTGAACTGAACTTGGCACAGTGTCTGGCTCAAAGGAATGGTACCCATTATGATTCCTGATACTTAAACTCAGGAATCATAATGCACTCCACCCTGTCTCAAAAATAAATAAATAAATAAATAAATAAATAAATAAGCTCCTCCCATTGGCCCCTCCATCAACTAGTAAAGACCACTTGCAAGGACTAGGGAAGTATTTGTTTTCCTAATTACTTTCTAAGTTTTTTGCCTCATCCAAAACCTTAAGTGTTGACTTTCTCTGATAAAAAATGTTCAAATGATCAGAACTCACACCTGCAATATGACTGAAGTTATGTCCTAAAAATGGATTTATGTGCTTTATACATATGAACTTACATTCAAATGATATATATATATATATCAGACACCAATGATATATATAATATCAGACACCAAGGAGACCTCTGTACGTATCCAGAATGCTAAGGGTCCTCTCATTGATTAGGGAAAATCTCACAAACGGGGTGCAGAGAAATGTGTGTGTGGGGGGGTTGATGATGGAGGGGGGTGTCCAGGAAAGGAGTTAAGAGCTTCCCACAAATGGACAGGTGATGTTTGGGCTGGGGGAAAAAGAAACATGGCAGGGAGGCAGAAGTCATCACGGAAGGAGACTGGGATGGCCTTTAGATGCTAAGCTTGGGGAGGACTGCAACGGGGCTGGGAAACAGAACGACCGAGAATGGGAGCTCAATGGGAACCAGTCAGTGGGGAAAGTCCAGGTATCCCTTACTTTCTCTACTCTCACTACCCAAACCTGGGAAGAGAATAGATTCAGATGAGGATGGCCACTGGATAGCAAGTTAGAGTCCCAGCAAAACAGCCAGCCAGCCTGGTCAGCCCCTGAGGTACAGATTTAGCTCAACCTTACTCAGTATTGCACAGGCCATCTATTTCTTTTATAATTTACATGTGATGAGAGGAATGCTTTCTTTCATCTTGGCATGGGGCTCTGGAATGTCCAGTTACAACCCTGGTATGCTATCAGAAGATTTCATATCCCAAACCTTTGGCTGTTGTGTCAATGGTATGTCGGCCCTAACATAGTCTGAAAGGAAGCAAAAGCCAGTACCTTTTTGATAACAATTAAAATCTTGGATTTACATAATGTGACATGACGTGAGGGCCATTGTTTAGCATTTGGCATAGTTATGAATGCCCAGGGCAGAACACCAAAGGAAAAAGTCTACTTTGAATGCTTTCTCAGAGCAAATCTGAGAGAATTCACTGGTTAATGTAAATACATGTCCAAACAAGTACTGGTTTGCTTAGGGAGTACGCAGAGCTGGCAAGCCTCACTTGGCATGCAGAGCATGAGTAATGCTTCATTTTAATGAGGGATCTTGGGGGTCTATAATGAGCACTATGTGGTATTTCCCATGTGTCTCTTTGGAACGTGGACTGATTCTACCCACAATGGAAGACAGGCCATCAGAAAGTACATAGTTCCTGAAATCTCTGGGGCTCTACAAGATGCAGATAATTTAATAGCATATAAATGAATTTGCAGAAATATACCTAGAGTTCCCAGAGTAAAGAACTTGCCTTTTCCACAGGTAAGCAAATATGAGTGCAAAGTAACAAGACCGTATTTGGGGTGGGGGTGGGATGCGAGACTGATTTTTAAACTATGGCTATAGGCAGTTCCAGGTATGTTTTAAACATCTGTGGCATCCCTGCAATAATTGTGCAGCCTCCCTACTTGACTCTTCTGAAAGACAACACTCATTTGAATGTAAGTTCATATGTATAAAGCACATAAATCCATTTTTAAGACATAACTTCAGTCATATTGCAGGTGTGAGTTCTGATCATTTGAACATTTTTTATCAGAGAAAGTCAACACTTAAGGTTTTGGATGAGGCAAAAAACTTAGAAAGTAATTAGGAAAACAAATACTTCCCTAGTCCTTGCAAGTGGTCTTTACTAGTTGATGGAGGGGCCAATGGGAGGAGCTTATTTATTTATTTATTTATTTATTTTTGAGACAGGGTGGAGTGCAGTTGCGCAATCTTGGCTCGCTGCAACTTCTGTCTCCCGGGTTCAAGAGATTCTTAACACCTCAGCCTCCCGAGTAGGTGGGATTACAGGCGCCCACCACCACACCTGACTAATTTTTTGTATTTTTAGTAGAGATGGGGTTTCACCACGTTGACAAGACTGGTCGCGAACTCCTGGTCTCAAGTGATCTGCCTGCCTGGGCGTCTCAAAGTGCTGGGATTACAAGCGTGAGCCACAAAACCCAGCTGGGAGGAGCTTTACCACATGGTCGTAAAGCTCCTCCCAGCTGGACGCGGTGGCTCATGCTTGTCCACATGGACATCCTCTGGATGTCCCCTTATATGCAGCCACAGGGTGTGACTTCCTGAAGCAAATCTCCTTTCTGCTCAGATTTGGGGCATCATGTGATTGTTTATGCAAAGTGTGTCATGTACTGTAGTGACCTTTATTTTATTTTTCAACTCCAGCTGGAGCAAGATGCTCCATGGAGATAGGGCCTCCCAAAGAGCTCTAGGATTTGGGGGGATTAAGTACAATTGAGGGGTTTTTGGAAGAACACTATCCAGTCCTTTGGGCTTAAAGGAGGGGATGGTGATCCAGAACTCAGGACAAAAGAGTCCCAGGAGGCAGAAATGCTGGCAGGAGGGACCTCCTCTGTGCATGTTAATATGTCAAAGAGGACTTGGAATTATAAAGAGAAATAAGAAATTCTCTATGTTAAGATAAATAATTTTTGAAGTGTTAAAAACCTGATAAGAACTGAAATTAATGTGAAGTAGACTCGCCAGGCAAAAATTCTTTTATCAGATAAATTTGGCACCTCACACTTCTATCTGAATTGTGCACAATAGATCAAATGAAGATTTCTTGTGGTTTATTTATCCCAATATTTAAAAACAGAACAGTTTAATGCATTCTCCATGTAACAGTTAATTCTGGAGTAGGTTTTAATTGGACCAGGGAAAACGTACATTTTCACTTGTTTCCTAGTAAGTTTAAAGTCATTGCTCTAAGAGGTCACTTCTGTTCTGGTTTCTGTTTGCTGCAACTCCCCTGCCCCCCAACAAAAGCAACAACAACAAAATCCCAAGCAAAAAAGCCCTTAAGCAATAAAACCGGTGTCCAAGAAAAACATTTAGTTTGAAAAAGAGTTGAAAAATGTAGCCTTGGAAGAACCACTGCTTACATGGGATTGTTCAACAAATTCCTGTTGTGTGAGGTTTGGCATATACTTTCTAAAAATATAAGCATCTGGGGAAACGAGACAAAGCCCAGGTCTTGGACCAAATGAGGCACACAGCGTGAATCTGTTAGTGATTATATCCATAATGAAATATGTGCCCAAATTTAGCAGTGCAAAATCTAATACAATAAGAAAGCCCAGCAGGCATGGTCCTTACCATAATATATAGCCAACAGAGAAGGTACATATGGCGGTGAGTCCGCTGCTCCTGCTGGGATACTGATGGTGCGATGTCCTCATCTCAATTAATATAAAGGGCAGAACCGTCGTGTGCTGGAAAATAACAGAGACTTGGTGACACAGATTGCTATCATCGTCTCTCTATAGTTGTTTTTTCGCCAGTAGGAGAATGCACACTATAAATTCCTAGGAAAGTGTCAGGCAGAAAGAAGTCTATGGCTCGCCAAAGAAGTAGAATGGACGTAAAACCACATAGTGCGCTGATTGCTCCATTAATATTTTTCTTCTGTATCTTAATTTTTGAAATTTTACTGTATTTTATGCCCATTACAGAGAATTTTGATAACCTAGAAAAATGTCTAAGAAAAAACTGGAACTAAAGAAAGGAATAACAGTCACCACTGTTAACATTTTGGTGTACGTCCCATTTTTTCCCTCCTTGTTCATATTACTTAAACACAGTTAATATCATACTGTGTGTGCAATTCTGTTTTGGATTTTTATCATAATATTGCAGCATGAGAATTTTTGATATGGTAGTTTAGAAATTCTTCTAGAACATCGGTCTTGACCATAGCTTTGGAGAACTCCATTATATGGATACACTAAGATTTATTTAACCAATTCTTGTTCTTAGATATCAAGATGTAAAAGATTTTCAACCATTCATTTATTAAAAACATCATGATGAACATCTTTCATAGAAGTCTTTGTCTGAAAGACAAACTATGTTAAATTATGTTTTTGTTGTCAAAGGCTATATGATTTTAAGGCTGTTGATAAATAATGCCAAATTATGTGTGCACGAGCAGCAGGTTAACAAACAACGCCAAATTAGCTTCCAGAAAGGGTGTGCCAGTTTGGACCAGGAGTGCATGAATTTAGACATGATGTCTGAAGGCAGAATCCCAAGAAGCTGAGTAGAACATCTATTTGTTTTTCTGATTCAGTGGTTACTCTAGACACTAAGTTTATTGGAACAGGATGGAGATGAAATTTATCCCATCTATAGGTAAGAAGAAAGGAAACTAAAATTCTTAAACCTTTCAGATATTCAAATGCCCTTGGTTTTGAAATTTAGTGGACAGATATAAGGAACAAAGAGTTTCTAAGATAAAACTGGGCCAGGATATATATTTACCTTCCAATACTGGAGACTTTCTCAAGAGTATAAAGATGGCAGAACTGAAAACTGACCCATCAGCAGGTTTAAATTCTATTTAGTACTTCCTAAACAGCCGTGAAAGAATCGTTGCCTTGCTCTGCCTGTATTATTTGTGTATTCAAGGAAAACGCAGGAAATTGAATATTATGATTTTCAAAGTCTAATAAGTATTCTAGCAAAATAGAACCAGGTGGCAAGTAGGCCTTGGCAGGCAAGAGGCATGTTGGGGATATCTAAATGAACATCTTTGGAGCAACCTATTGTTTATATTCCTAGAAAAAAATAGAAAGACATGATTTTGTAAGAAATATTAAGACAGTGGATGATCTTTGCCTTAAACATTCTCTTCTAGATAACTGTGCTGACTGCCAATACATTAGTAATTAGAGTGTGGCATTCTGAGAAAATCAGGTGAGTGATTCCACAGTTGGGTAGCTTTATATTTCTTTATCTTTTATCTTCTTTATTACTATTTTTTAAAAACAGTATAATTAGCTGTGAAGGAAGTCATGCAAGCCAACGTACATGTGTGCTAGTACAGAGACAGCATGCATTTTAAAGATCTATTGATTGGTTTTTCATTGTAATCTAGTTACCTCAGATGACATCAGCCTGGAATGTCACCAACAGTTTGAGATGGCAACAACAGTTTTACAATGGTGCATTCATGTAAAATTCAAATATACAGCTAGCAATAAGGCTATGTCTTATCAAATCTTACATAGAAGAAAAATACCTGCAGATCAAACCTTTACACTGATGATAATGCTGACCCTGAGGGCCTGTGTGGATCATAAATGACAATGACATTACTTTTGGATCACTGATATTAATAAATTTTTTAAGTTCTACCCTTCATTCATTGCTCCAAATGAAGTAGAAAATCCTCCATTTTTAAATAAATATATATTGGTTGTATAAATAACCAATCAGAATATGCTTATTCAGTTGTCATTATTTTATCAAGGAAAGTGATAAAATGTATGCATATCTTCCAGATAGGACATCTGATACTTGCTGATGATCAGATGTATCTGGGAGAATCAGGATGTACTTTAACCATTCCAGGAAGAAAATCAATTTGAAAAAGGAATATCTTTCTAGATCACTTCATCACTGGTGTCATCACCACTAAACAGGAGCAACTTGTCCCATCAGTGACATAACCACAGACAAAAGATCTTTTTGTGGCTAGCTGTGCATGTGCAGGTTTGTCCAGTGACAAATCTTAGTAGAAGGTTTTTTCTATGTCATAACAGCTTATCATTTGGAATTTTCATGCACTAAAGACTGTGTATCTCCCTCTCTAGAAATTTATAATGCAAATTATGTTTATTTATACATAGTATATATTAACAAACATAAATTAGCAGAAAATATTTACTGCAAATATAAATGTTGCCTTACAGATAACTAAAGTCTTGTGAACTAAAAGAATGGTAAAAAACTATGAATGGTCCTGCTGAATAAGTAACCTTTAGCAGTTGAATTATAACTTAAAATCTATAGCAGCAAGAGAGATAATTATTTTAGACCTACAGCTACGTGAAATCCAGTTCCAATCCATTCTCAGGTAATACTCTGCTTCAATGACTTAAGAACCAGGAAGGAAATATTTAACTCCAGTTAAAATCATCACTGCATAAGAACAGCACTCTTAGTGTTTTGCTCACTGTGGTATCTGCAGCACTTAACCTGGCACAAGAGAGGTACTCAGTCAATATTTTTCCAGATAATTTAATCTTCAGAACAACATATTGTATGGATATTATTAACTCCATTCTGCAGATGGGGCAAAAAAGGCTCAGAAAGGTTAATTATCTTGCCTAAGATCACAGAGCTAGTAGGTCTGGAGGTAGGATACAAAGCTAGTTCTGTATGCCTCCAAATCTCATGCTCTTTTTTCTGCATTAGTATTATATTTTTAAAAGATATCACAGTTGAATAATGTTTGAATCACTAAACCTGTAGGAGTGCATAATTGCAGATCACTTACATTATCTCCCAACAGATTGGAATTATTTTTTGGTTGGGCCTCAAAACAAATGAAAAGGTCTTCACTGTAAAAAATGATTTTTGCTAAATATGTTTTTCCTGTGGTATATTATCATATCAACAATAATAATAACATTAGCTAGCATAAAGTCAGAATTTTTTTCTAACTTTTATTTTAGATTTGGGGGTACATGTGAAGGTTTGTTACATAGGTAAACACATGTCATGGGGGGTTCGTTGTACATATTATCTCATCACCCAGGTATTAAGCCCAGTACCCAATAGTTATCTTTTCTGCTACTCTCCCTCCTCCCAACCTCCCCCTCAAGTAGACCCCAGTGTCTTTATTTCCTTCTTTGTGTTCATAAGTTCTTATCATTTAGCTCCCACTTATAAGTGAGAACATGCGGTGTTTGGTTTTCTGTTCCTGCATTAGTTTGCTAGGGATTACAGTCTCTAGCTCCATCCATGCTCCTGCAAAAGATGTGATCTCATTCTTTTTTATGGCTGCATAGTATTCTGTGGTGTACAGGCACCACATTTTCCTTATCCAATCTGTCACTGATGGGCATTTAGGTTGATTCCATGTTTTTGCTATTGTGTGTGGTGCTGCAATGAACATTTGTGCACATATGTCTTCATGGCAGAATGATTTCTATTCTTTTGGGCACGTACCCAGTGACGGGATTGCTGGGTCTAACGGTAGTTCTACTTTTAGCTCTTTGAGGAATCGTCATATTACCTTCAACAATGGGTTGAATTACACTCCCACCAACAGTGTATAAGTGTTCCCTTTTCTTCGTCACCTCACCAGCATCTGTTACTTTTTGAAAGTCAGAACTTTCTAGTGGTATGATGAGAGTTACAGATGGCTGGAAGCGAGCTGAAGAATGATCTGTTGCTGTTTCCCCAAACACAAATACCATTTACAACTTGTAGTATCTTCAGGTAGATGTATACCTGAAATACACCTTGGATAAATGAGAAGGTTACAAAGTCTGGTCACCAAAGGTGGCTCTTGGCTCTTAAGAATTGTTTGGACTGTTTTCTGCAGTACATTGTCAACAGAACAATTCCCCAGGAGCTGAGTTAAAAACAAGGCTTGACTTGTTTGAAGGGCTAAGTAAAATGAAGGGTTGACAGCCCAAGGAGTAAACCTTTGGTCTTCCATATAAACTCCATCCTAGAAAGTACTGGTCTAGGATATAAGTGGTGAACCTATCCCACGCTCTATCATCCATTTTAGCTAGTTTTAACGAGGAGCTATCATTTGGAAGATTGTGTCCAAAAAACGAAGCTTAAATCTATCCTGATTTGTTGCATCATTTGTGCTTTTCTTAATGGGGTCTTGGTGGGTCCCCCGTGATGGAGCGGAGTGAACTGACTCCACTGCCATAGAGGCTGTGAACTGACTGGCCTCCCATGACAAAGGTCTATTTGCAGAAGAGATCCACAAGGGGGTGTCACCTCCACACAGAGCAGTCCTCACACCTGAGATGGGGCTGGATTCACGGAAGGACCCATGATTAATTCTGATGTGAAGACCTTGAAGCAGATGGGACAAGAAAAAGGGCTTTTGCAGAAGAGGCTCAAAGGAAGACAGCAGCGTAATGAAGTGGAAAGATTAGGAGGCTGGCATCTGAGATCTAGTTCTGATTTTGTCCTTCCTCACTCTCAGACTCGCAGGTTCTCACACATGTGTGAAGCTTATTATTATTCTTTGTGAAATGAGGCAGTTGGATTAAATCAGTGCTTCTCCTGAAGAGCTAATGAGTTTTGTTGTAACACATGCCAGGGCTGACCCACCTATGCTTTAGGGACAGTAGACACAATGCCAGGGCCCATGAAAATGTCTTAGTTTCTTTTAGAATCAGAAGAAAAAATGAACTTTCAGAGTTGAAGATTATATTCATCTGTATACCAATGCCATCATAAAACATCATATACATATACACACATACACACTAATGTAAGAAGGGACTCACTAACACAAAGTGCTTAAAATCTACAAAAGCCATACTGTGGCCCTGTTCATGCTACTTGATTTTTTTTTTTAAAGTTCTCACCCAATTCACTCACATTTTTCTTAAATAAATGTACTTAAAGAAAAACTGTATGTAAACTCTCATAAATAGAATAACATTTGCCATAAATAGAAGATAACCGCAAAAACAAATACAATAAAAATGAATTAATCTTATTAGATTATTCTGAGGCCTGCCCTATCTGTGTTAAATAAGCACATTAATAAGTGTAGAGGGGCATTAAAGATATACTGGCATGAAGCTGGACACAATGGCTCATGCCTGTAATCCCAGCACTTTGGGAGGCTGAGGCGGGCGGATCACCTGAGGTCAGGAGTTCAAGACCAGCTTGGTCAACTTGGCAAAACCCCGTCCCTACTAAAAAAATAAAAATTAGCCAGGCGTGGTGGCAGGCGCCTGTAATCCTAGCTAGTTGGGAGGCTGAGGCAGGAGAATCACTTGAACCTAGGAGGAGGAGGTTGCAGTGAGACGAGATCGCACCACCACACTGCAGCCTGGGTGACAGAGCGAGACTCGGTCTCAAAAAAAAAAAAAAAAAAAAAAAGAAAGAAAGAAAAGAAAAAAAGATATACTGGCGTGAAAGAGAGACTCTCCTAAACAGAATGAGAAGGACTGAAAGATAATTCAGAGGGAATGAACTTTTCACTATGCAATTCAATATTATTTAATGTCACGTCCCTGTGCTACATAAATTATCTTGCAAAACGCAAGAGCTATACAGCCTACATACCAGGGTATACTGGAATAGATTATTCATAAGTTGTAGTTGTACCTTCTAACTACTAGATTATTTATGAATGGATGTTCTTTCACCAGGAAACTGGAAAGATGGATGAGTTGGAAGTTTAGATTCTGACAGACGAATGTAATGGTATTAAAGGAAAAATGTTCACACTACACAAGAAGGATCTGGACTGGCTCTTGGGGAAAATTTTGGACTATCTGTGATGGCAATGAATGACCTATAAACTACAGAGAAGTTTTGGAATAACCTTCGCTGTGGATTAATAGAAGGACAAAAATTATGCTGCATGATGGCACAAATCCAGGCAAGTCAGATGGATGAATTAGGGGACCTCTCAAGATTATTTTAGATCTCTAGAATTGAGAGTTATAATCAGAGTGTACAACACAAAAATTAATAGGCAATATTTGAAGAGTATGTTCAACTGCCATTTCTCTGGTCTTTCTCCTCCTCTCCAAAATATTTTTTAATAGGAGGGTACTACTCCCATATCATATGAACACCGGGCAAAAATCGTTTCTTCCTCAGAAGTAAAACCAGCTTTTCTAGGTGAGGTGTGGCCAGCCTCACTGGGTCATAAGAGACCTGGCAATCCCCTGTCTGCTACTGGCAACTGTAGGATACAGGCAGGCCTCTGGAAGTGTTTGCACAGTTATGTGTGCATCAAATTACTAAATGAGCTTGTTCTTGCCTTCATGTTTTCTGATAACCCAACGACAACTTTGGATCATAAATAAAAAGATGGCAGTGTGCATGTGCGTGTGTGTTGCACACTTAATAAAGACATGCATATCTTTGCAACGTGCATATCTTTGTGTTACTGTGCACCTGTATTCTTATGAGCACCTGGACTGCAGGCAGGGCCAGCGATGTGACTGGACTTGCCTACGAAGATGGGATAAGGAAGGGTTCCTAGGAGGTCCAATAAGTTTATAGCTATATTGTAAGTAAGAATAGAATGAAAAACTATCCTAAGATACAAAAAGTTGTGCACTCTAGATTGTAACTTGAATATTTTGTTTATTTTTTCCTGTTTCCTCTCATCCCCCATAGAACAAAAGGGTATTAAAAATGAGAACACTTTTATCCTGAAATAAAGCAAGAAGAAATTTCCAGGTTTGAAAATAAAGCCCACTGCATCAGCAAAACATGATCTAAAACAACAGAAAGGGGACATGAGAAAAACTGAGAAAAATCACCAAACTCTGGCTGATCCTAATCTTTGGCAAAGCTTCTAGGCTTCCCAAATAAGTCAAATGTTCGAAGAATACAGGAAAACGCAGCATTAGTGAGGGCATGAAGAGAATCAAGGTGGATCTTCCCTTGGGACCAGTGTACAGTGTTAGCTGGATGAGATGTTTCTCCTCTTCAAGGGAGATAGAAATGACATCCCAAGTAGCTTGGAAAGAAAACTGATGCAGGCTCCAAAAAAATCCCCTGAATTTTTACCTTGGGAAATCTGACAAAATGTTTTATCTTGAAACTATCATTATTAATTTTGCTAATTGGTCAGCTCAAAATCTGCCTCCCTCCCTCCCTCCCTTCCTAGTAGAGACATTGTAGTGTTTTGAACGATGAGGAACTGCCAGTCTCAGCCACTATAGTTTCTGTTTCTCCAGAAGTCAAACAGAACTTCCTCTTGTCATGGGTCTCCCTCTCCCCAGGGCCTGGTGCTGGCTTTAGTTTGGTGCTACCTATCAGTATGGCATAGAATCTCTCTCTGGAAACTGCCAGGGCATTTTTAACTGTGCCTTTTTGGCATAGGTTGGGTACCTGTTCCTGCCAGCTGTCAAACCAGGCTGAGATGCTCTTACACCAGAACAACCTCATGTTCAAAATGAGGTTAGAAACAGTGACCCAAGGTGAAAAACTCCGGTTCAGACAGAACAACACTTACTGAGTGCCAGTATGTTCTGGGCACTTCCAAAACTCTTTTTAGGCTAAGGACTAAATTTGGAATTTACTCACTTCTAACATCAGCCCCAACAACTCTTAGGATATGGTTTTAATAATTATGCCAAATAAAACAGTGTTGCACACTTAATAAAGACATGCATATCATAGCAATTAAGAGCAACTATATGTCATAGGAACTGTTACACTAGGACAGTGACACGTTTTACTGGGCTATTACTTTTACATTTAAAGATTTTAAATATGACTTGAGGCAGTAACTATCTCTTGCTGAATCCTCCTAATGAGGACACCCAGGAGGTGCTAAGGGGCCATGACATTACCAGGAGGCTGCAGTGTGGTATGTATTTTCTCTTTCCTATTCAGCTCAGCAGCCTGTGGGCTACCAATTAAGGAATTCTTTTTGTGAGTGGGATGCTAGAGATGACCCTTGTTGTACCATAAAATATAACACCCATTTTTAATGTGACCTAGTGTTTGCTTTCTTCCACGAAGATTTCCCAATTAGTATGTGTAGTTCTCACAGAATAGCACCTCTAATGAATGCCCTCAGACAAGCAAACCACTATACTATGATGAGCTGTATGCAGACTTGCAGACCAACAATGGCGCAAAGACCAGAGTGATTTGCTCTGCTTGGTTATGTCAAGGAAAGATCTCATATCATGGCAGACATTTGAACTGGGTTTTTAAATGTGACTAGGGGTTGATAAGCAGAAGGGTAAAAGACAGCATTCATTCACATGGCCAAGGAGAAGAAAAAGTATGTAAAGGTACAGCACAGTCCACTAAGGGCACTGTTACCACTGCAAGACGTGAAAGAGGATGAAGAGCTGGGTTTGCACGGGTGAGGGTGAGGGAGGTGTCTGCCAAACCCTAGAGGGCTTTGAGCTGGAGTATGCCCTGCAGGAAGCAGAGGTTCCTCTATAGGTTTAGACATCTTCCATGGAGTTTAAGATCTAGAGAAGTAGGAGAAACAAATTTGGATATTAATAGTAGAAAGATTAAGCTGGAGAAAGAGTGGAGAAGGGAGTGAAGAAAGGAGAGATTTATCTGCCAAGTCGCTCCCCTCTCCTGCCTGGTTTCTATCCTGCTGGCTTTTCAAGGAAGGGACTTTCCATGACTTTCTTCTAGGCCACTTCCCCAGCCTCACACCTCTTCCTCACCTCTCTGCAGCCTCGTCACCTACAATTTCCCCTTTTCTACTCTTCTTTTTCTCCTTTACTTTAATAAGCTCCACAATACTGAAAACAACATAAGATAAAGAAAAAAAGAAAGCTAATCTAACTTTGTAAATGTCAATTTGACAGGTAAACAAAGAAAATATTTATTTCATCTCTCTGTGTTTATGCTGCTTCCCCTATCATTAACTGGATGTGCAGAAATATGGAATAACAATAATAATAGCTACCATTTACTGAGCTCCTAATATATGCTGAGTTTATACTAGACATTTCCCACTGTTATATTTAATTCTCACAACAATCCTAATGCAGTAGTTATCTTCTTCATTTTATACATGATGAAATGAAGGAACAGAGGGGTTCACTTGTCAAAGGTAGTGTAGAACTGATAAATGGTGTAGCCAACATTTGATTCCAGATCTACCTGACTCTAAAACATGCTCTTTTACTGATACACACTGCTTCCCATTCTCGTTTGTTCATTCATTCATTCATTCAATAAATACTGTATTCCCTATACATCAGTCATCCTTGCCTCCAATGGACTGCTGTTCTAGGAAACGTGTCTCAATTAGGTGAATAAAAATTTAAAGTCTCTCACCTTGGAAAAGATCTCATTCACTGGGGTTGCATGTATAGGATCTTGGAGTAGAAGTGGCTCACACAACACATGCAAATAATTGAAGTTATTCTGTGAGATCTATTTATTGCATACCAGGAACTGTACTGATCACTTTACATGGAATAAAACTCATTTAATTCTCAAGATAATGCCTGAATAATATGTTATTATCATCATCAATTCCATTTTACAGAGACTGAGGCACAAGAAGTTAAGAAAGTTGCACAAGTTTATCCAACTGGAAGGTGGTGAGTTTGTGCTCAGACTTGGGCAGTTTGACTCCCAATGCTCCACTGCCTATGGAGCACCAGGACAACTGAAGGATAAAAGAATGGCCAGGGGAAGATCTCATATGAGGGAAGGGGAGCTGACTGTGTCATGGCTGTGCCTGGGAGAAGGAACCTGAAATTGTCTCTCATTGCCCCACCATTCAGCTTCTTAAGATTCCAGGGTCTGAGGGACAACAGGTCAGTCTTTATGCCCATGTCAGAGGGTAAATCCCATAGGAAGCAAGGGCCTCATGGAGGTAGAGGGGAAGAAGGGAGAGTAACTCCAAGCTGCTGTCACGGACAGGCATTCTCTTTCTGAGATTTGTGCTACCTTTCTTGTGTTTTTGGTGGCCCACTCTCCTTAAAAGCATTTTGGAAACTGATATGGTTTGGCTGTGTCCTCACCCAATTCTCATCTTAAATTGTAGCTCCCACGATTCCCACATGTTTTGAGAGGGTCCTGGTGGGAGAAAATTGAATCATGGGGGCAGTTTCCCTCACACTGCTCTCATGGTAGTGAATAAGTCTCACAAGATCTGACAGTTTTATACGGGGTTTCCCCTTTTGCTTGGCTCTCATGCTCTCTTGCCTGCCACCATGTAAGACGTGCCTTTCGCCTTCCACCATGATTGTGAGGCCTCCGCAGTCACATGGAACTATGAGTCCATTAAACCTCTTATTCTTTATAAATTACCCAGTCTCGGGTATATCTTTATCAGCAGCATGAAAATGGAATAATACAGAAACATTCTGGGGAGTGAGGTGAAGAATGCAAGAAGAGAGAGCAATGGGGGACACAGCAGAGGTGAATGGCAAGGGAAAAGTGAAACTCAAGTAGATGTTCCTGCAGTCAGTAAAATTTAAAGCATTGAAGTATTTTCTTAAAGAGCAGAAAAAAGTGACAAGTTTGGGGAGCAACTATAGAAAAATGAAACATCATTCATAGCACTCTGAAATTTAACAAAAGGAACCTTGAAAACAATAACCTAGGATTTTAATGTTATTCACCTGCTTTTCAGATATTTTCTCAGTAGAATCCACTTATTCATAGACATCAGCATCCTCCAATGTCAGAGTATGGCTTTAAAAACATAATTCTGACTATGTGGTTCTCTTCTTTAAAATCTTCCCACAATTTTTTTTTTTTTTTTTTTTTTTTTTGTGAGACAGAGTCTCAGTCTGTCGCCCAGACTGGAGTGCAATGGCATGATCTCGGCTCACTTCAACCTCCGCCTCCCAAGTTCAAGCGATTCTCCTGCCTCAGCCTCCCAAGTAGCTGGGATAACAGGTGCCGATCACGACGCCCAGCTAATTTTTCTATTTTTAGTAGAAACGGGGTTTCACCATGTTGGCCAGGCTGGTCTTGAACTCCTGACCTTGTGATTCACCCACCTCGGCCTCCCAAAGTGCTGGGATTACAGGCATGAGCCACTGCGCCTGGCCAAAATCTTCCCACTATTTTCAGGCGACGTCCAAGTTTCTTGGCATTGCCTTCAAAGGCCCTTACTATGTGATTCAACCTACTTTTCCAGATTAATCTTATACCACTCTGGACTGGCAACTGTTATTGTTCCACTAAAAGACCTCAAACTTTCACGTCTTTGTTCATCTTCCTCTTTCTGACTGCAATCCCTTAATATTTGGGATTTTATCCTTGGTATATACATATCGCAGAGTCATTTTCCTCCCATCAAAGAATCAGCCTCACACTTCTATGCATCCTCAGTTAGGCGGGGCCACAGAAGGCTCCAGTCCTGGCCAACGGGCCTATTATTAACAGAAGCGATGTGGACACTCCTAGGCCAGTGCATTTAAAAGCTGGTGTGTGTTCACTCTCTCTCTTCTCTACCATAGTGAGCTGAGAGCCACATGTTAAGATCATAGATGGAAGGGTTCTGGATCCCTGCATTACCACCTAGAAGAAAGCTGCTCTGGAGGGTCAACTGGATAACAACACACTTTGTGTGAATGAGAAACTTTGTGGGGTTAGTCTACAGAGAATTCAGAATGAAGTTACTATCTTCGGGTAAGTTAGCCTATTCTGACTAATACACTATTCCATAAGGTCAGCTCTGTCTCGGGCAGAGTTAATCCCTCTTTTTCGTGTTCCCACCGCATACCTACATGATGACACTCAATGACTATACTGAGATCTATCTCAGTATAATCATATAGAAATAGTATACACATACAGTATAGAAATAGTGTAGTAATATACAACATAATGCTATAATTACCATAAGGGAAGGTGACCCTGATGCATTGGAAGTACTTTAGGGAGAAGGTACAAACCAGTTGACCATTGTATGCTAAGCTTTTGTTGAAGGAACCTATTAGTATGACTTCCCCTTAAGCAAATCTTTTTCCATTAACTTTTCTTAGAGAAAAAAACGCTTGCAATTTAAGAAGAATAAGAAATAAGTGCCTGAATGCAATTTATAAGTAAACTGAAAGATATATTCATCTTTAAGGGACAAAAATGATAATTTCCTATTATGTAAAGAAAGGGAGCTATTTTGCGCCCACATCATAATCATATGGGAATAAGCCACCAAATTTAAGCCGTGTATTCACAAAATATGTAGAGGCATTAGTTTTTCAAGGTGAAAATAGTAACACATTTCCGTCTACTTTTATAATTTCATCACGCTCCCATATCACAGTGAGGAAGCAAATTTCAATGATACTAAAGATGCTTCTTCACTAAGTTTTCAAATACAATGATTTCAAACGGTTTTAATTTACCCTTGTTTATGATGAAAATAAATGTTATTTTGATTGATTGGCAAACATCTACTAGCAGCAATAAGAGCAATTATGTTGGACATGGAGACATTATAAAATCTATAACCCAAACCTTTAAAGCCTGATTTAAAATGTCAAATTTGACTTATCAGAACCAGTTATAATCCTGCTTCATGCAAAAAGCATTAGGTTAATGCTGGAACAAAGTACTCTTGCCAAGCATGGACTGGCATAATTAATCAGGGATATTTCAGAAACGAATCATCTCCAAGGGGTTATTGATTTACTGTCATGACACGTTTTTCTTATGGGCTGCGATGGTGCTCTGGAGCTGGGATGCACTGGCATGTATTTTTCAGTGACTAAGCCTTGATCTGTCCTCCTGGATTCCTGCCATCTCTGCACTGACATCTGCAAACACTCACATTTGACAGCCTCATGCCTGAGTGTGGTGGCTTCCAAGTTGATTAGAATTAGTTCAGAGGGGTTTTGGACTAGTCTGAGTGTAATCGAAAGCAGAGAACCATGAGTCTCAAGAGAGTGGCAAGCACCCTGCAAATGGCATTTTATCAATAGAGAATGTGCCTGTGCATATGCACACACACATGCAAGCATACACAAGCACATGACATGCAAGCCTATATACTAGTACAGATTCATGCATTTGCACACATGCAAACACACACACTCATCCGTGCACACACACACACAAGCACACACACCCATGTGCACACACGCAAATGTGCACACACACATATTAACATACTTAAAGAATGAAGAATATTTCAGCTTTAATCTTCAAGGTCATCTCTATCACCTATTAAATGAAATTAAAGCTCTTAGAGAAATACTAATTTATTTAAACACATATAAAGTAGTTATAACTTAGCTGTTTTTCACAATGATTCCATGACATAAGGTAATGCTCTCAAAAGGGGCCTTTAGAGCCCAGTATAGTCTAGAGTTCTCCCAAAGATTACAGCAAAAAGCCAAGGGAGAAAAAGGCAATTTAGCTCACAGCTCAAAACCTTTTCTCCGTAGTCTTTGGCTTTGCAAAAAGAAAATGACACACTTTCAACACAAAGCATTGTGGATAGTTATAGAAGCGTGGCTGGGAAGACAGTAGGTAATAGGTGAAATGGATAACGTTTCTGTTACATCAAATTCCTGTGCCTTTTTCAGGTCTTTGCTCATGTTTTATTTGCCTGTACATTCCATATCTTGCTTAGGCTGCCTGGATGATTCTGTGGTCAATGCTGAGCTCAGATGAATGGAGACTCCAGTGACCACATCGGCTCTGCTAAGTGTGGGAAGAGGGGAAAGGACGGGGCCAGGAAGTCTTTCACTATTAGCTGGCTATGTAACTTTGAGCCAACTGGAGCCCTTCTGGACCTCAGACTTGTCATCTATAGGAGTCTGCAGTACTGGACAGTAGGGGTCCTGTTTGAATCTTGGGAATTTTTGTCTACATCCGTGATGTCACATTTTTTGTATCCAGTGTTTACATCTGCCCTTCCTTCTTCTTCCTTCACTATATAAACTCTGAGTTTAAATACTATACCGTATCACAGAAAAGTGCACAAATAGTGAGTGTCCAGAAAAATCAACAAGTGTTCCTAAAGTGAACTCACTCCAGTAACCAGCAATTGGATCAAAAACAGCTTTGAAAGCCTCCCAGAATATCCCCTTCAGACTTCTTTTTGTCACAATGAATCTCCGTAAAGGCAACCACCACTCTGACTTCAAACACCATACATCAGTCTTGCCGATGTTTACATTTGTATAAATGGAATCATATGATATGTCTTCTTTTGTGTCTGGCTGCTTTTGCTCAATATTATATTTGTGATATTCATCTGTATTGCCTTGTGGAGCTGTAGTTTTCCTTCTCATTGTTGCATAGTACTCCATTGTGTGAATAAAATATGATGTATTTATTCATTCTGTTATTGACGACACTGTGGTTCTCTCCAGTTTGGTGCATTTGGGAAGAGTGCTGCTATGCCCATTTGTGTGTATTCTTCTTTTGGTGGGCATGTTTGCATTTTTCTTAGGCATATATACTGAGGAGAGAAATTGCTAGCTCATAGGACATGATCACAGATATTCAGCTTTAACATAGTGTCAAAGAGTTTTCCAAATTATTGTACCAATAGACCCTCCCGTCAGCAGTGTATGAGAGTTCCACTTATTCTGAATCCTTGTCAACACTTGATATTGTCTTTTTAATTTGAGTCATTCTCATGCTTGCCCTTTAAATTTCAGTGCTTTATTTCTAACTTATCACCTTCTGACTTAAGCCATGCAGATTGTCGTACTGTTGCTGGTCAGGTTCCCTGTGTGGCAGATTCTGAGATGGAAATCAGCATGCAGAAGTTTATTAGGGAAGTGTTCTAGGACCAACACCTGTCCAGGGAAAATAAGAAAGTGTGATCTAGGCAAGGAAGGTGTGGCCTTGCGATGCAGTCTGAACAAGGGCCTGAGCCCACCCTACTAGGAGCTGCAAAGCTGTGAAGGCCCTGCCCTTCAGAGTTGCCCCTAATAGAGGAAGTGGGTCAGGTCTTTATACCCCAGCATGGACCAGTTATGGGATGAGGGCTGCCACAGGAAGGGGGTCTGAACTTAGTAAGGCTGCTGTCTTCACATGAGGGCAGTTCTGGAGAGGGCTTAGAGCAGAGGGCTGAAACTGACGGCACTCCCACCTGCTGGGGAAGTAAGTCCAGTCCCCAAAAGGGACCTGTGTGGCACATCCAGCATCCACCAAACATGGTTAACACTACACCAAGTAATACAGCTAGTCTGAACCTCTGATTTTAAAATCCATAGATGGCATATCTACAATGAACAGATTCTGACAATCCACAATTGCACTACAGGGTTATGAATTTGCTGACATTGGCACTTATGGGGACTTAGTGCTCTTATGAAACAAGAAATTGGTCAGTACATGATTAAATTCCTTACCACCACCTAATTTTGGTGCTATAAAGTCAGCCCCTGTAATTTTATATATGGTCATGCACAGCTAATAAGCCTCCTTGACATATAACTGGCTTTCTTACTAGCCAGGGCATAGTTGGCACTTCATGCTCTTTAAAACTTGCTATCAATTTGTAGCTATTCAACACCTTATTCAGCTGAATAAGGCACACGTTAGACCATCTAGTTGTGGTCCCCGTAGACTCGAGGCTCAGGGAACAATGCCAGTCGTACAGACAATATCAAGTGCTAATTCCCTCATGAGGCAGAGCACTGGGGAAGGGGGCTGGAGGAAGAAACATGCTCTGAGCTCCACATGTAGATCACACAACCAACCTTTGGTTTTATTCCCCCTTATGGCCCTATGTTTTGTCATTTTCACCCACAGACCAATATTTTAAATGGCTTTATTTCCCAAACTGTATATATATCAAGTCATAATCCTCCCTATTTTTATTATAATTCATCATGGATATATATTTTGGCCAGCTTCAGATCAGCATGAGATCAACAGTATTACAACATTGTGCTCACAGAGTTCAGCCAAATCAAAGAAACCTGACATTTTCATCAGCCTCTGCAGCCTAATCCTGGGTAGAGGCACTTTTTTAAAGCTTAAACACAGCTGCAGATCCTTCCTCGTACCTACTTTGGTTGACCACTAGGAGTCAGGTCTCCATTCTGTGACTATCTCAGGTAAACAGAAAAGTCCCCAGTGTACACAGTGATGAGTGGCATTTCTATCTCTTCACCAGGAGCCTCCCTCATGAACAGAGACTGGACCTTCAAAAACTGCTCATCAGCTTTTGTGTTCAGGCCCACCCCTTGCTCCAGCCAATATATCTCCCTGACTCCATATTCCTCTTGCTTTGATCGTCATAAGTCTATGATATCTGGTAGCCACTGAAGAAGGAATCAAGATGAGGGCAGGGCTAACTTGGAGCCTTGAGAATCCTTTCAGCTTCAAGAATCAGAAAGGATGAAGGGGAAAAAGATGAGAGAAAGACTATTCAAAAGGTACAGAATGTGCAACTTTATGGGTTGCATGAACTAGATATAATGGCCGGTTCCTGGATTACTGGGGCTAGGAATCAAATGAGTAGAGGATTATAAAAATAGCTGTGTGCTGTGCTATACCAGGATAGGCAGCTTATGGATTATGAAAGTAGAACACACTAAAAGTAAAAATCAATCCAGTAAGTGTTTTGGTAAGTGGGTGAATATGATCAAGGAATAAAGAATGACTAGGAAAAGCTAGGATGCGTGAAGAATAGCAGGTGTTCTTGTAGTAAAGGGAAGTCCAACAAGCCCTTCTCCAACGTGGCTTCAGAGGACCCTTTCCTCTGCCCTCAACTCACCTGGGATCTGATCCTCAGTGGCAATCACCTCAGTCTGGGGGAAGCACCATGATTCCAGAATTTGAACAAAGATGTTTGAATCGTTCAAGTCCATGAGCAGGAGATGTTTTACAAACAGAGATGAGGATTAGGAAAGGGAAAAGAAAGAGAGAGAAGCAGGACGTTGACAAGGACTGGGTCCCTTTTCTGATTCATGCACATATTCTTTGAGGTCAGGTCCTTCTTTTGGCTCTGCTTAAATTGGTTCTAGATCATATTATTGTCCTTAATGAATTCTTACCAGGCTGGAGTGCCATGGTGTGATCATAGCTCACAGCAGCCTTGAAATCCTGGTCTCAGGCAATCCTTCCACTTCAGCCTCCTGCGTAGGGCTAAACTACAGGTGTGTTTCTCCATGCCCAACTAATTTATTTTTTGTAGAGATGAGGTCTCATCATGTTGCCCAAGCTGATCTCAAACTCCTGCCCTCAAGCGATCCTCTTGCCTTGGCCTTCCAAAGCACTGCGAATGTAGGTGTGAGCCACCATGCCCAGCCCTTCTTGACCAATTTTTTTTCAGTACTGGGGTATAATCGACAAACAGAAATTGTATACATTTAAAGTGTACAACTTGGGGTTCTGATACATGGATACATTGTTAAATGATTACCACAATCAAGCTAATTAATATATCCAACACCTCACATAGTTGTGTGTGTGTGTGTTAACACTTAGGGTCTACCCTCTTAGTTTCAAGTACATAATACAGTAAGTATCCCTGATTAATTCTTGACAGCTGATCTCAGGTGATTTCCACTTAACACCTGCAATGAATGGGCCATATTATTATTCCTTTTTTTTTTTGAGACGTAGTCTAACTCTATTGCCCAGGCCAGAGTGCAATGGCATGATCTCGGCTCACTGCAACCTCTGCCTCCCGGGTTCAAGCGAGTCTCTTGCCTCAGCCTCCCGAGTAGCTGGGATTACAGGCACTAGCCACCACGCTTGGCTAATTTTTGTATTTTAGTAGAGATGGGGTTTCACCATGTTGGCCAGGCTGGTCTTGAACTCCTGACCTCGTGATCCGCCTGCCTTGGCCTCCCAAAGTGCTGGGATTATAGGCGTGAGCCATGGCGCCCAGCTTATGGGCCGTATTATTCTTAATGCCCTTCAAATCATCGCCTGTGAAACACTACAGATAAGCAGGATTCTAAATCAGAGTAATGAAGAGAAATGCCACTGAACGGCATTTGAATGCCTGTGGCATGGTAGGGGCTGGAGACTGAGCAAATGAAATGCACCTTGAAGGAACAGCTGGGAAGAAATGTGCACACAGCGTTTTCAGTTAGTAGGTGCCTAATGCATGTTTATGGAATGAGGGAATGAGTGAGGATTTTGCAGAAACACTGTGAATACCGAAGGCATTACCAGGTTACTTCTTGTCACTTCAAGTTCACAGGAAGGATGAGGGGGTGTTTAGTTCTTTCTATCAGGGTCTCTCTCAGAAATCTTTCTCCTCCTAGTGAGGTATATTGTGTTCAGCTCTTGCCAAACTTAAATTGCATCCATGTTAAAGAGGAAAAAGGCTTTAGCACATTCCTCTGGGGAATGGAAACAATTTATTTTGTTTGTTTCTAATGGAGCGGGTTAGCTCCAAAATCTCACTGTGAGGTCTGAGAATCTGAGTTGAGGACCGCCAGGCAGCTAGAGGGGCAGAGAGGGGAGAAGAGGGAAGAGTGAGAGAAGGACTGAGACATTATCAGGTGACTGAGATAGCAGCAGCAGCAGCCAGGGATCAAGGCAATGCATAAAACAGAGTTCCTGGATTCACATCAGGAATACATATTTAGCCAAATATTATATGAATATAAACGCTTTCATGACGATTATTTAACAAAGAAACGCTAGTTTTTGTTTTTAAATTACAATCTTCCCCCGTGGCTCAGCACAACCAACTTCAGTATCTTTGGGGGTGGGGCAGAATGGAGTGGCTTTTGTTTGTCAGTTTTTCCTCCTCGTTATCCAGAACAATGAAACTGCCAGGCTTGTAGTTCATCTTCCTTTGCAGGAGGAAAGGAGAAGGGCATAAATGCAAATGACCTGGATGATAACAAGTAATGAGATTTTGGAAAGACTCTCCGATTTCTCAACACAAACTAGATGATGAGAAACATAAGCATGATTTCTCATCTGCTGGTATCCCTTGAAAGCTTATTTTATAATATAATTTATTTCCAAAGGGTGGGCTTGGTCTCCTAACAAGAGTGGAGTGTTTTCATTGAGCAGCTGCAAATGTCAGTACACAGCCTCAAGGTTAACATGGGTGGCATAAATAAAAAGGAAAACGCATCCTTTTCAGAGTTCTCAAGCCTATAATAAGACTTGCTGGCATGTTCAGTGATATATGGTCTTTTTATTTTCAGCAGACAGCAGTATGCTTTGGATCTTCAAAATATTGTTTAATTGCTTTACAGAAACCAATCAATAACACGCAGGTACAGTTTTTGGTAAGGCACATAAATCCTAGCATGGGGAGACCAGCTGTTGTGAGATTCTGGCTCGGTGCCAGTTTCCAACTGGGGAGTCTCAAGGAAATGATCCTGAATCTGGGGCTTTGTTTGGATTTCAATGGAACATAATCGGGCGACATCTGGTCCCCCACCTTGGGCTGGCTTGGCCACACTTCATCCACCATGGCTCTGGGCACCTCCTGCGGGGCTTCCTGCAAGCGCCAGGCACCCGTGCCCTGCCCATCACCAGATGCCAATCAGTTTTTCACAGTGGGGGACAAAAAGAGAATTTGGGGCCTTGAAGATGCCTGCTGAGAACATCTCATAAAAAAGATCTTAAAATGCAATTTGGGTCCCACTGCCCCACAAGTTACTGGACACCAGACAAAAGAGAATGCAAAAATAACTTTGAGGGAGGAAAAGTGAGCAGGAGCGAATAAGGATAAGGACTGCAAATCCGCAGTGTGGGCACAAGATGAAGGAAAGATGAAAAGGGCAAAAAAGTTAATGAATAAAGGCTAATAATAAATACCCAAGCACATACGCACTCATACTAATAAAATAAACAGTTATAATCAAGTTAAAAACCATGTACACATACTAAATTAGCAAACTTTTCTTATAAAATAAGAATCTGTCATGTTGCAGGAATTAAGTGAAAAGCACCTCTCATGAATACTGGACAGAAAATACAACTCAACCACTGTTTTGGAAGCAAACTGTCCCTACTAACAAGGACTATAATTCGATTTCTGGGAATCTATGCTAAAGAAATAATAACCAGCCTAAATAAAAGAAATAAACACAAGATAAAACACATTCTCCTTCAGCTTGGTAAACAAAGATATTTTCCCTAGCCCTACTTACAGTAGCAAAATAATTTAAAATAATCTTAATAATCTACCATTGGGGAATGGTTTTTCAACTAAGACATATCCACTCGGTGGAATATTACACAACCATTAAAAACATCTAAAATACTTATATATCATATTTAGACATCAAAGAACATCAAAACATATTTATATTATCATATTTAGTTTCATAAATATTACATGGAAAAATCTAAAAGGAGCACATCATAATGTTAACACCGATTCCTTTGTCTGAAGAATCATGAGTGATCTTTCTTGTTTCTACATTTTTATATTTTTTAGAATGTTCTTTAATTTGTGTGTATTACCTTGTTATTAAAGTTACATTCATAAAATTTTTTTTTAAAGTGTACATTAAAGAAAATGTGGTGTATGTACAGGAAAGTATTTGAATAAAGTGTTTCCAAGAAAACACAGAAATACGAAGAACCAGGGCAGGGCTTATAATAAGCTGAGCAGATAAGCAGGAGAAAGGGCAAATCGGCATGTTCCTGACATCAGAAATAAGACAGAGTGAGAAGGAAGTAGAAGCTTAAGTAAGTTATAAGAAAGAAAAAAAACCAAACAAATAAAGGACTAGGATATAGAAAACAAAGACGGGAAGCTAGCAAATAAAAGTGGTATTGCTGAATACTGATGACTTTTGCTTTGCTAGAGAACCATTTAAAAATGCTTGGTCACCATAAGCAATACTGGGGAAAGGCCATATGAATTTACAATGCAGAAAAGTCAAAGACAACTGTGGGGAGTAAAGGTGATGTACTAATCGGATCTTCCTTATACATAATCATGACCAAAAGAGTCATTTCAAGCTTTCAAGTCAGTCCTCTGGGACATCAGTGCCCTAACAAATACTACTTGTGGCTCTCTTCTGTCAATCTGCTCATCTGTGGTGTTAATTTTATGAATAATATTTCAGGATGGCTATGCAGATTTATTTGAGGAGGAATGTAAAAGGGAGAAAATTAGAAAGCATTGCAATAACAATGCATTTGAGAACTTTTGAAAAACTGACCACCATTTTGGCAGAAAAGTGTAAAATGCATGATTCATCTGTGGTCCCCCTAATGATTTTCTATCCCTGGATTGGCCCTTTGGGAAACTCTACTAGATAACATAAGTCTTTTTAAGATCTTCCCTTGCTAGACTATAAATCTTTATTTTTTTCTAATGAGTCTTCAATTTTTCGTTCTGTTTTGATGCATATTGCCTCCTTCTACCTTTTTCTGATCCTGCATAAAATCCCTTTCATCATTGTAGGAATCGGTAAGAATCCCTATTTCTTAAATCTGTATTTATCAAGTAGTAAGTTAATGTGATTCTTGGCAGCACCTTCCATCATTTGAAGAGCATGGCTTCTCAGAATTTTCTTAGTTTCTTTACCTCTGTTCCCCTATTTGCTTTGCAGCTTGAAAAAGTGAAATAATATAGGGGAGTTCTCGTTTTCCAGCTGCACAATCAATGTAAGGCAGAGCTGTATGTTAGAGTTTCTCCCACAGCAAATAATTCCTCCTACTTCTTACTTGCGGATGGAGCCTTCAATTTTCTGGAGAAAAAAGTACCTTGGAAATGATGTCACCTTGTTTTAACAACATGAAGTATTTAATATTTCCTATGCTACTTGGATTATGTAAGCCCATTTACCTTCCCTCCCCTGGCACAGTTTAAATTTACAAGTGGTTTTAATATAGAGATGATTTTGCTAAGCAATATAAAAACACTTCCTCTTGCAAATTCTTAGACTGCTTTCTGTTATTTATTTCACTGAACATCCATGGGCTGAGCTGCAGCAATTGCTGAAAGTGTCTTTGCAGCAGCACCTTGAATATGTCTTCCAATTCTATTTATCAACAGCAGGATAAGTTAGATACTCTCTCTCATAACTCAAACGTTTTCTGAAAGATAATCATTAAGAGAAATTGCCGTAAACTAACCATTTGCTTTTTCAAGAGTGCAAGGATTATCAGCCAACTTAAATTTAATGCACCAAAATCAATGAGGAAAAAGACATCAAGACGTTCCCTAAATCACTGCAAAGCTAGAGTTGCTTGTTTAGAATATCTTTAACTAGAGTTCTTTTTGTCTTGTGAAGCAATGGTAACTCTAAGTTTATGAGGTTTCCTCTAACTTTCCATCTTTGTGAACTTAACCCATTGGTGGAGGGTAGGCTGGTGTTGATTCAGTTTCTCCAGGTGTGTTGAAAAGCTTTAGACTCAAACATTAAAAAAAATTGCATAGAGGAAAGGTAAGGGCTATACTTTATATATGCTTTTTAATAGATTTTTTGCCACATAAATTCTGACATTTAACCAAAGCTACTTTTCAGGGTGAAGCTTTTGCCTGCTTAGGCCAAGGCCACCAGTATTCACACACCTCCCCCAAATTCACCCTTGCAGGGGCTGGAAAATGCCAACACCAAACAGCTACCAGTGGCCAGGCGTGTTGGCTCACATCTGTAATCCCAGCACTTTGAGAGGCCGAGGCGGGTGGATCACCTGAGGTCAGGAGTTCGAGACCAGCTTGGTCAACATGGGGAAACCTCATCTCTACTAAAAATAGAAAAATTACCCGTGCGTGGTGGTGTGCATCTGGAATCCCAGCTAGTTGGGAGGCTGAGACAGGTGAATCGCTGCAACCCGGAAGGCAGAGATTGCAGTGAGCTGAGATCGTGCCACTGCACTCCAGCCTGAGTGACAGAGGGAGACTCTGTCTCAAAAGAAAAAAAAAAAAAAGAGCTACTCTGCAACATCAGATGTTTGTGGAAGATGACTCAAGTCATCTCCAGGCTGTTTGCTTGTGGGTTTGAAACTCTGGGAGTCTCCTTACTTTTAATTTCTCCTCCTCTTCCCACCAGCTAAAGAGCTGAAACCAAAGAGAAAGACATTCTTTTTGTTTGTTAATTTTAATGAGCAAAGGGATGGTGGCGGGGGGTGAAGGGGAATTGGGGCTTCTTTAAGCAAAATATACTGTTCAATGAATTGCAGGCTTTTGCAGTTGTGGGATGGGAAGCCCAGTGGTTACTGAAGTTACACCTGGGTTGGAATTCTAGCTTTGCACTTACTAGCTTTGTGACCTTGGGGAAGACATTTAACTTATTTAAGCCTCAATTCACACAGCTATAAAGTGGGCTTAAAAAGGAATAAATACCTAATAGTGTGGTGCTGAAGTAAACCAGGCAATGTATGTAAAACAGTCACTACAGTACCTGGCACAAGGTAAGTGCTCAGTCAATGTTTGTGTTATCATTTTATTGCTCCAGCTATAGTATTTTCCTGATTCTTTCTTGTGACCACAGCACCCCAAAGGTTTTTGAGTTATCTTGGACCTAACTGGACCCAACAGGGAATCTATTATCATGGATAAATGAAAAACTGAATGAATAAAATTTACTGGTTTCCAAAGGAAAGCAGAGAATAGATTCAAATTTCAATTATTTAATAAACACCAAACACAACAATATATACTGAACGGAAGAAGCTGGATGGGATAGGGGGAGGTGTCTTTAAGAAGCAGAAGATGCGCCAGACACGGTGGCTCATGCCTGTAATCCCAGCACTTTGGGAGGCCGACACGGGTGGATCACGAGGTCAGGAGATTGAGACCATGGTGAAACACCATCTCTACTAAAAATACAAAAAATTAACCGGGCGTGGTGGTGGGCGCCTGTAGTCCCAGCTACTTGGGAGGCTGAAGGATGAGAACGGCGTGAATCCAGGAGGCGGAGCTTGCAGTGAGCCGAGATCACACCACTGCACTTCAGCCTGGGAGACAGAGCGAGACTCTGTCTCAAAAAAAAAAAAAAAAAAAGAAGCAGAAGACCCTCACTGTCTTCATTACTCCCTTCTCCAACGCAGCTTTGGCCACATACTCTACAGAATTTTTCCCTTGGCTTCCAGGTCACTACATTCAAATCTTATGATACTAAAATTTTAGGCAGCTCAAATGCAGTAAATCCAAAACTAAATTCATGATCAGCTATTGTGCCCCGCCACTGCTTTCCTAGTGCTCCCTATCCACTACCCAACTAATTGCTCAAATGAAACATTGAGAGTCATTCCTGACTTCCCTTTGAGTTTCTGGCTGGTAAAACTGGACAGGGAACACTAGCAGTGAACTAAGTTTGGGGGTACATTTCCAATTTTGGTTATGAGTACACAAGGAATGAGAAAACTTTTTGATGTTCAACTTAATGGGAGTCTGGAGCTTGTAAAAGAATTCTTAGCTAGGTGATAAATGCAGCTATAATTGTGAATACACTCATTTAAAAGAAAGGCATACATATATATTAAGACCAGAACAGGGCCCAAGAATAAACCTTGAAGGACTCCATGTTTAATGGCTGGATGGCAGAAGAGATGAGCCCGCAATGCATAGTAGAGAAAGTAGCCAAAGAGATGAAAGGAAAACCAGAAACTGTAGTATCAGGGAAGCCAAGGGGAAGAAAATAAAAGGAGAGAGTGGTCTATGGCATGTAATGCTGCTGAAAAGGCAAAATTAGGACTAAAAAACTTCTATTGATGTTCTGGCAAATGCAGGTTGTCTTAGTCTGTTTTGTGTTGCTATAACATAATACCCAAGGCTGAGTAATTTATAAAGAAAAGAGGTTTATTTGGCTCACAACTCTGGTGGCTGCAAAGTCTAAAATTGGGCAGCTGCATCTGATAAGGGCCTCATGCTGCCTTCACTCATGGCAGAAAGCAGAAGTGGAAGTGGGTGTGTGCAAAGAGATCACATGAAGAGAGAGGAAGTCTTAAATTCTAGACTCAAGAGTTTAGATTGGATATATGGGCTAAGAGGATCCACTGCACTTTTGTCTTCTGCCCCCATCATCTGCTGGAAATGGTTTTGCCAAGGTCTCTGTTGACCTCTGCTATGGTTTGGATGTGGTTCCCATGAGAGCAGATTGTTAAAAAGAGTCTGACTGCTCTCATGGTAACTAATCCATTCCTGCACGAGGGCATCCATCTATTCATAAGGGATCCATCCCCATAACCCAAACACCTCCCATTAGACCACATCTTCCAACACCAACACAGAGGGGACCAAATTTTAACCTCAGTTTTGACAGGGGGTGGGTCTAGAATATAAGACTTTTTCACAATTGTTCCTCTAATTATTTTCAAGTTAAGCTTTCATTTATACTCTCAAATGTCTCTTTGCCTCAACTGTGCTAGTTCCTTCCTTAGTTTCTTTCTCTATTCTACTTCATACCCCTCCTTGATTCTCTCTCTGCCAATCAAGCCCATGAAATACCTCCATTAGCTGGCAGAGGCTGCAGTCAGAAGCATTTGCAAGAAGAAAAATCTTTAAACAAAAATTTTGTGAGTTTTGCAAAAGGATATGGGTAAGAATGGAAGATATTGCTCTCTTTAGTGTTAGCAGTGGCTAAGAAGAAATTTTTGCATTGGAATCACATACAATCAGCATTGCTGAATCAGTACAAACAATTCTATTGATGATTTGAATCATAATATGCTGGTGGTTGTTCACAAAATTCACGAAGAGGCTGAATGAACACGAGCTCATTTGAATTTGTTCAGCCACAATCAATAGTCTCCCATTTAGTGACAGATGAGACAGGGTGGAAGGCTTTTGTCTTCATTTTACAGGTGAGGAAACTGGGGACTGCCCTTCTTTAGCATTTTATAGAAATGGTTAATCCTAGTGAGAAATCTCCGGCCTTTGTCACTAGGGATACCTAGATTCAAATACTGTTGATACCACGGATTCAATTGGAGGACTCTGGGCATCAGGTTGGCTTATAACAGGCATTCAGTAGTTATCAGTTTCTGTTCCCTTCACTTCCTCCTCTTTAACTTTTGAAATCCCAGTTAGAAAAAGAACTGGCCACTGTGCAGGGATATGCTGAGCTTGAGGGTGGCAGGAAGTGACAAACTTTAGGGGGATCTCAGCCTCTCACTCAAGTGCATACTTTTGGAACTGTCTCCATCCTCCACATATAGTATTGAAAAAAGTGATAATTAGAACTCATGACTTATATTTCTGTCTCCAAGGCCCTTAGCACAGCACCTAGAACTTGACAAATGACCCAAGACCCAACAATGATGTGCTGACAGGTTAAAACAGCAGATTAAAAACACCCCGGCTAAAAACCTCTGCATGACCTGAGGCAAATAACATAAAACATGGCAACTTTATTTGCTGAGCCATTTAGGGCTGGCAATGTTGTGAGAACTAAAATAAAACAAAACAAAGAACCAAAACCAAACCAAACAAACAAGAAACCAGAAAAAGCAGGCATAAAGCCTTCTGTAAAAATATAAATGCTTAACTATAACCGTTCAAACACATATACACATACAAAAATTCACTGTGTATTTCCACTGAAAACCCTAAAGATTCACAAGTGTTTATTTGTACTAATTTCAGAAGTTTAATTTGATTTTTAAAGATTTCCTCATTTTTTTGAGAAGGTCCCTGAATAATAATTTGCTTTTGTTTTTGTTTTTTTACAAAGTTATGCTACTTATAAATATTTAAGATCACTCTAAATAGTAAACATCACATTTCAAACCTCATTTTATTTTAGTGATTCAGGTGTTCTTGACTCCAGGAACGGATGAGACCACAGGATCTTGGAGCGCTCCATGAAAGCCATCGGGCATGGACGGAGGCAGTGGGAGCTGCCAGCTGCCTTTGCAATTGACACAGTGACTTCAGCAAAAATGACATGGGAGCTTTGACGTGATTCCTTCAGAAACAGCCATTCACTGGAAAGCCCTAAGATATCTTAAATGTGTAGATTCTGTGACTCTAGCTGCATGCTTTACAGACAAATGAGACTAAAGCTTAAAAATGCTTCCAAAGCCAATTATATCATTTAAGATTTCTAGCCTCCTCCTCACCATTGTCATAAAATGAAGAAAAGGACATGTATGTTGTCTTAATTTTTGCATCCCCTATTGACATTTTTACCCTACTGACATTTTTACAAGAGTCAGAGAAAATAAGTATCTTCCAGCTAATTTGGACTGTTTTTAAAAGAATATAAGTTTATTTTTTCTTCTAATATGTCAAAATCTAGAGAATGCCAAACAAAGAAAATAAGAATTTGCTACAAACTGCCGATGAAGTGGGGAATCATATATATAAAGTATACATTGGATTAGGCAAATTAGGCATATTGATAGTATATGTTTATTTCAGTAAGATCCTTTTCCACCCTATTTCAGCTATAACGGTTCCATTTTTATCTGCTCGATGTCCATGGAAGATTTTGTTTGGATTTAGGGTTCAATAACTAAAGAAACATTTGAAAAATCACTGTGCAAGAAAAATGTCTAAACCTGCCAAAATAAAATTTACTGATGGCAAATGAACAGCCAATGTTCGAGTTGAAGAAGTCAGTAGCATAATGTACAGTAAAAGTTGTAGCCCCAGAAACCAGCCTATGATATGACCTAAATAAAACTGTAGACTTAGAAGAGAAGGAGAGAAAACAAGGGGTTGGGGGCACTTTTAAAGTATCATTGATTTTCTTTTTCCACTTAAGAAATCCTAATTTTCCTTAGATTTTAATCATAGTGTCCATTTCCCAGCCAGTTGTTTTCACTGCTTTCCTCTACACATTACATAAACTTAAACAACACTGCCTATGTTGGGAAGTTTACTTCTGTTTATTCTAATTTATTTTTGTCCTAAAATTTATCTCAGTTCCTTTTGAATTTGGATTCTGTTTATCTAGCTCAGAAATTTGATTTATAAAGCTTTACATATTTGCTCAAGCACCTAAGCCACCATTTGTAAAGGAAGACTCCAAAACTGTACAATAATGAAAATAACCATGTCATAATTTTAGACAACTCAGGATAGGAAAACATGTTCTTCAACTACTCCTTAATCTTTTGAAAGATTAATGATTTGTAAAACAGATATTCTGCAAACAGAGTATCTCAAAATTGAGAGAGGACAGAGCAACAGAGTTATAGGATGACAGACTCTTTGTGAAAGGATTAGCATATAACATCACACCTAGAAAAATAATTAAATTAATATAAATTTATATTTCCTATCTTTTAGAATACCCTCAAATTTCCACAGAGTGTGATCCCTCTCTCCAGAAAAATCTATGTAGGCACATAGTCTCATACACACATTTTCAGAAAATATTTATGATCCCCAATCCACCCATGGATAATGTGGGTGACCCCATATTATGAACTGAATTGTGTTCTCCGAAATTCATATGGTGAAGCATTAACCCCCACAGTGACTGTATTTGGAGATAGAACCTTTAAAAAAGCAATTAAGCTTAGGCAAGGTCATAAGAGTGGGGCCCTAATGCAATAGGGCTGGTAACCTTATCGGACGAGACAGAGACACCAGGGGCATGCTTACACAAAGAAGAGGCCACATGAGGACACGAGAAGACACCATCTGCCAGCCAAGGATCGAGGCCTCAGGAGAAACCAAACCTGCCAACACCTTGATCTTGGGCTTCCAGCCTCCAGATATGTGGGAAAATAAATTTCTGTTGTTTAAGCCACCTAGTCTGTGGTCTTTTGTTATGGCAGTCTTAGCAGAACAATATACCTCATAACTGAAAGAACCATTTTCAGTTACAGAGAAGAGGGTGGTTCAATTGTTTTTGCTAACTGCAGGCCCCTGCTGTTCCATACCTGAACTGTTCTGTATTACGAAGCAACGTAAGGGGCTCTTCTATGCAGTCATGCTGGGTGATGTTCTTATGTGAGAGTTTACCTAAGATCACAGAATCAGAAACTTCCAGAGTGAGGAGAATCTTTTGAGACAGGTTCTCACTGTCACTCAGGCTGGAGTGCAGCAGAACGATCATGGCTAACTGCAGCCTTGACCTCCTGGGGCTCAGGTAATCCTGCCACCTCAGCTTCCCGATAGCTGGGACTACAGCTGTAGTAGTCCCACCACCACACACCACCATGCCTGGCTAATTATTACTACTATTATTATTTGTAGAGATGGGGTTTTGCCATGTTGCCCAGGCTGGTCTCAAACTCCTGGGCTGAAGCAATTTGCCTGTCGTGGCCACCACGCTTGCTAGGAATACAAGCGTGAGCCACTGTGCCTGGCTAAGAGCCTATTTTTAAGTGCCTCACAAAGCATCACAACTCTAGTAATATCTTCCTTAGGAAACAAAATAATAAACAGTTCATTAGAGCTACAGTTGTATATTATCTAAGTCAGTGACTTAAACTGGGGGCGAGGTGGGGAACAGAATCAACTCAATAGTCCATGAGTCAATATCTAAAAACAAAACAAAACAAAAGACGGAAAAGAAGAAAAAGAAGTTCATGCTTCGGGTGGTGTTTGCAGATAAAACAAAGCAGAGACACACCCAGGATGTCTAGGACTTTGCCTCACGGTGGGATCTAACTGTTCAAGTGTGCAGGGAAGAGTCTCATTTAAATAACTTAAGTTGTTTTAAATTTGTCATGATGCCTCCAGGATGCCCACCTGGGCCAAAATATCCACCTGAGGAGGGACCACTTTAAATGCCCCTCCCTGCTTCTTGCAGGTTACAGAAAGCTTCAGTACAACTGAGAATCAAGCATGTTTAACACCCTTTTCTCTAAGTCATGTTGCAAAGTGGCTTTCTTTGCTTTCCACATTTTCCCCAGATCTCTCTGTAATTACCAAGAACTGCTACTGCTGCTTATTATTATTTTTGTTTATTGCTGTGTACTCCAACAGACCCACAAAAGGCAGGAACCCACCACTTTGAAAAGGCGCTTTCTCTCTGCACAGAAGGGAGCAAGCCTTTGAAGAGGAACCGGTCCGTGGGAGCTGAGTTCAAAGCACACTCCCTGATAGCTAGGAAGCGAGAGAAGACTTCAAAAAGAGAAAGGGTCAGTCTTTGATGAATCTAAAAATTCAAAAGAATTTCTACTGCCAGCCTAATAGGGAGATTCTTTCACATTGTGCTGTAGGGAGAGGAGGTGGCATTTTTACTAACCCATGAGATTCAATGTAAACAAACCAAGACCAGTAATTTCGTGATAGGGGATTAAGTGTTGTTGGAGTGGAAGTTTCTGTTTAGTTTTAAGAATTTAAAAACAGTTTGAAACGCTTCCTTGAATTACACATTCTGAAAAACTGAAAATGATTTACTCTCCCTGTTTAAACATTTAGATTTTCAGTGCAAAAACTGAGGACTTCATAGAATAACTACACAGTAAACGCATCCTTGGTGACCATCAGCTCATATGCACTGTGGGAAACAGTTAATGAGTTACTGATGACGGAGGTATAAAGCTCCTAACTTCCCTGCATGGCTATGCTGAAGGCCAATTAACTGAAACATTTGTGCCAGGACCCCAACTTGAAATTTGGAGACCATTTTTCACAGAATAACAATGGAATAAATAAATGTTGGTTAGAGGGATTTGGTTAGCATGATATTTGATATATTTTGGGTAAAATGGGTCTTACTTAGGTGGTAAGGTCAGAAACCTAACTTCCATTGTTTGTATAAAGAAAATCATACTGAGTTCTTAGTTCCAAGTGAACAAGAAATTTTTAGAACATGACCCATTCAATACTTAGGAAATGCCTATGGTTGTTAACAGGTGTGAAAGACAGATTGTAAGATGTTTTTCAATGATTCCAAGTACTCAGTATTCATGCCCTCGAGTGTGGGCTGGCCTAGTGACTTGCTTCTAACCTACAGAACATGGTAAAAGTGATAGGATGTCGCTTCTACATTTAGGCTAGAAATGATTGTGGCTTCTGTTTTGCTAGCAAGTGCCCTCCCTTGGCTTTGATGAAGCAAACAGCCATGTGGGGAGGCCGACATAGCAAGAACTGAAGGGGCATCCTCTGGCCAAAAGCCAGCTAGAAACTGAGGCCCTTGATCCAACAGCCTTTGAAGAGCTGAAACCTGCCAACAGCCAAGTGCACTTGGAAGGAGATCTTTCCCCGGTCAATCCCTCAGATAAGATGCCAATCCTGGCTGGTACTTTGATTGTACTTTGAGAGGCTCTAAAACAGAAGACCTAGCTAGGCCTGTCTGAAATCCTGATCTACAGAAATTGTGAAATGATAAATGTGTGTTGTTTTAAGCTGCTAAATTTGTGGTGATTTGTTACGGAGCAAAACAGAAAACGACCTAACCAAATGCAGATGATCTAACCATTCTGACCTTACTCATACATGTTCGGGTTAGCCCACAACCAGCTCGACAGGGCCCCTAATGTTGTTTCAGAGGAATTTTATGTACCTTCTTAACTTCTCAGCACATTAAGGAATTTATGAAAAATTTCCCCAATCTTGGCCTCCCCCATATGCTCATTTTCCATTTATTCAATTACCCAGTATTTTGGATTCCTATACTGCTGCCTGTTCCTATACTGTGTATTAAGAGAAATATGGACCCTCACGTCTGTAATCCCAGCACTTTGGGAGGCCAAGGTGGGTGGATCACCTGAGGTCAGGAGTTTGAGACCAGCCTGGCCAACATGGTGAAACCCCATATCTACTAAAAACACAAAAAATTAGCTGGGTGTGGTGGCACACACCTGTAATCCCAGTTACTTGGGAGACTGAGGTGGAAGAATCACTTGAACCCGGGAGGTGGAGGCTGCAGTGAGCTGAGATCACGCCATTGCACTCCAGCCTGGGCAACAAGAGTGAAACATTGTCTCAAAATAAAAACAAAACAAAACAAACAAGAGACAGATGGACCCAATGGTGAGACCACACTCAAGTCTGGCAGAACGGATGGTACTCACATAAATATCTGCTTTCCAAGAGACGAATAAGTGATACACAAAAGGGACAAAGTGGCATGAAAATTTCAAAAAGAAGAATTACTATCTGGGGGATGGAGTTTGATTAAGCTTTGGAGATGAAGAAATGGAGCATATCAATGGAGAGAAGATGTAATGGGATTTATCTAGGAAACAATAGTTTGCTTCATTTAAAGCAAACAAAAGGGAGGGCAGATTGCCTTTCTTATCCAGCGTGTAGATGTAGATGGTGGGAGGAAAAACAGTGGAAAGAATGGTAAAAAGCCAAGGACCAGGATGGGACTCAAAAATGGCCAGAAAAGTTGCAGCTTGAAAGTGCGGTGTCATCTGGGGCCAGAGGAATCTAGGTACACAGAACCTGAAAAAAACAGCAGGCCAGTGAATTTACTTATTCATTCAGCAAATAGGTATTAAGCACCTGTAATAGGCAGCACAGTGCTGTTCTCCCAGAGCTTACAGCCCAGTGACCTCAGAAGGCTCGGTCATGGTGTTACCCCAAATCTACCCCAGGCCAAAATTTGAAGAGTCCAATCTAGTTTGCAAACAGTGTCAGGTGTGCTTGTTCTCAAGATAAGAGCTCTGGAGACTTCCATGGGTCAGTTAAGAAAGTATGTGAATTAATTTCTTAAGGCTGTTCTAAAGATGACTACAGCTTGGGTCATTTAAAACAACAATCGGCTGCGCACGGTGGCTCACTCCTGTAATCCCAGCACTTTGGGAGGCTGAGGCAGGCGGACCATCTGAGGTCGGGAGTTCGAGACCATCCTGGCCAACATGGAGAAACCCCATCTCTACTAAAAATACAAAATTAGCCAGGCGTGGTGGCACACGCCTGTAATCCCAGATACTCAGGAGGCTGAAGCAGAAAGAATTGCTTACACCTAGGAGGCAGAGGTTGCAGTGAGCCGAGACTGTGCCACTGCACTCCAGCCTGGGTGACAGAGCAAGACTCCATCTCAAAAACAACAACAACAACAATCAATGTATTCTGTCAAAGTTCTGGAAGATAAAAACATGAAATTAAGGTGGTGGCAGGGCTGCAGTCCCTCCGAAGTCTCCAGGAGAGAATTCTTACTTGCCTCTTCCAGCATCTAGAGCAGAGGTATCTAATCTTTTGGCTTCCCTGGGCCACATTGGAAAAATGATTGTCTTAGGCCACACATAAAATACACTAACAATTGCTGATGAGAAAAAATAAATCGCAAAAAAACAACCCATCATAATATTTTAAGAAAGCATACAAATTTGTGTTGGGGTGCATTGAAAGCTGTCCTGGGCCGCACGTGGCCCATGGGCTGTGGGTTGGACAAGCTTGATCTAGAGGCTGCTGGAAGTCCTTGGCTTGTAGCCACATCACTCCAATCTCTGTCTCTGTGGTCATCCTGCCTCTGCCCCTGCTCAATGTGTGTCTAACTTCTCTCTGCCTTTCTTATACAAGGACACCTGTGATGGCATTTGGGGCCCACCCAGGTAATCCAGAATAAACTCCTCTCAAGATTCTGAACTTAATTGTGTCTTTTTGCCACATATGTTAATCATCACTCTTTTGCCATAATAGGTTATATTCATAGGTTCTGGAGATTTACATGTGGATATATTTTTTGTTAAAAATGTTTAGATTTCAATATAAACTACTCATAGGAAATCTTTGAAATTTATAACTTGCCCATTGGCATTTTAGTTATCCCATGCTCAGATCAGAGTAATTGGCATGAAAACATTTAAAACGTAAAAATCACGTAATTCTTTTAGGAGATTCCACAGAAGAAAAGTGTGGAATAACATAAAGAGCTGCTTCCTATTCCAGGGCCAGCACTGAGAAGGAAAGAAGACACAGGTGATCACAATCATGGAGAAGACCGATTGAGCCCTAGGGCCCATGCACCTGCTAGGCCAAGACAGGGGACCACGCCTGAGCTCAACCAGCAGGGATGCCAGTGTGGTCTGCCTTGCTCCGGACAGGCCACCATGCTTAGAGGCCCCATGGTGCCTGCCACACATGCAGTTTCCTTTTTCTAGATTTCTTATGCATTGCTTGCCACGGCTGTACATCTCAGTATTCCACTTTCCTGGTCAAAGCCAGCTGGACAAGGAGCCAGGGCTTGATCCAAAGACAGCCTTCTGCAGGCAGGTAATGGCCCCTAGGGTGACCTCTTTGATTCACTACATGCCCAGTGGAGGTGCATAATATGGAATTATGACTGGTGATCCCAATCACATTCTTTCTTTTAGAGGCTTTACATGTGAAACACACATAGGGCATCAGCAAACATAGGGGGGTTAAAGCACAAGACACAAGAAGGAAGTAGGCAGAAGCCAGGAGATAGTAGAGGCTCTGAGTAACACAAACTATAAGCAGAGGGGTCGTCTGTAACAGTGGAGAAACCACGTACTGGTAGGGCAGTAGGAAGTCCATTCTGGAAGAGAAAGGAGCAGAGATTGGAGAGCTAAGTGTTGAACTTGGGAGGCTATCCGAGTTGCTATTGGCTTTCCAGAACTACTGTCAGATAAAAGGAGCTACTGTCCTGTCCTGGCTGTGACAATGAACAATGTTCACCCCTCCATGAGGCCTGGCTGTGAGGTGCCTGGCTGGTTTTATGCCCATGCATCCCCCTACTAGGTTCATAATAACTTCAGTAACCCAAGCTTGTTTCCTTCCCACAACATGAAAGGACTTAAAATCCAGCCTGGATATCCAATATTGTCGTCGTCGAGGAATACTTAATAACTGATTATTCCGTCACTATGTTACTGACAGTGTATTGAGGAAAGAGCTTCAAACCAACCTTTTGTCCCCACAGAAGATGTACAAGTCAAAGGACAACTCTATACCTGGATGTAGCTTTAGGATTTTCTTCTGCTGTGGTCATTAACATCTCAGGTGAAAACACTGTAAAAACTACGATGTATTTACAAGTGACAATCAAATTACTTTGTGGTAAACTTACCCTAATTTTTAACATATTCATCCTACATAATTATATACTTTACTTTTAATTAACACAAATGGCCCCTCTTACAAACCAAAATTAAATATAAGTGGGGGTTGGTCATTTCATTTCCCTCTAAAGAATGAACCTGCCTACGATGCTGAAAACTAGTATTAGGTGACAGGGTTTTGTTTCAATTTTTTTGAAAAATGTTTAAAATGGCATAATTTCCGATCTATTGTATTCTTGACATTTGCTGTGCTTCAGGATGTCCTGTGGGACTTTTAAAAATATGGTTGCTCATGCCTTACTCTGAGATTCTGATGAAGGAGAAATTCACCTAACTGATGGGGTTGGATAGGAAGTGGAGGACGAAGCACACCTCCTTTTTGCCTTGATTCAACAAGTATTCAGGCAACTGAACTCATAGAGCTTGACTCCTGGCTCAGGATGAGCTGGCCTTTTACATCAGCAAAGCTGAACTGTGGGTGGGAGATGCCCGCCCCTTTGGGTTTCATCAATGATCCCTCTCTGTTTGCAGTGGTTACCCAGAAAAGCTGTTCTCTGAGAGTGGTGGTGATGGAGGTGTTAATCTCCTCCCACTACTGGCAAAACCAACGAGCCCTGACGAGCAACTGAGACATGGTCTTTAAAGCAACAAGCTATAGCTTGGTGTCTCTAATTACACCCTATATTTGAGGGTACTGGAGACAGCCTCCTGAGACATAAAACTGTGCCTTCAAAAATATGGGAGGAAGCAAGGCCCTTATGTGTTCCATTGTGACGTACTCTATGCAAACAGTGGCAAACCCTAGCTCTATTTCCATACTTAGGGCACATGACTATCAATATCCTCCCTTGTCTTTAAATTTACTTGCAGATATTGGTATGTACTGGTAGGAGTTTTCTGTTTTTTCCCTGCAGAAATAATGCAGAATTATTAGCTCCATGGATAATATTACTTTCAAGGCTCATAAAAACTCCATTGACTCTCAATAGTCATAAGACACTCCCAGGAGACCACAAAGGAGTACTTTTGAGACAGATACTGACGCTCAGCATGGCTCAGTTTGCCAGAGGCAGAACCCAATATGGGTTATTAGCACTTCATCCATGAGACGCAAGAGTGTTTTAGACAGTGTTCAGTGAGGTTCTCATGTTTTTGTAAGGAAAAACCAGAGGAAAATGGAAAGATGAAGACCTCCTGAATCAGATCCACCCAGATTCAAATCAGGTCCTAACATTTACCAGCAGTCAGTCTGATTTCAGCAGAGTCAATGAACCTATTTTTAGACAGCAAGGAGAAATGTTTAGAGATCCCAGAAAAAGGCTGCCTGGCTTAGAATCTTGGCTCTCTCACGTACCAGCAAGGAGTTCTTAAGCAAGTTTCTTAACCTTTCTGTGCTTCAGTTTCTTTTACCATCAAATGGGAATAATATTAACAGTGAAGAATAAACTTACCCAAAGAGATGTCTGGCCATTTCCCTTGGCTACTGGAAGGTACCCACTAGGACCTTAGAAAGTCCTGGCTGGTAGAAGTGTCTTTGTTTATTAGGGCTTTAGCCACCAAACAGTCTAACAGTGATTTATGACGGGGGCTTTAAACCAAGAGGTATTAGTTCTGCCTCCAGAAATAACTGGAGACTAAAAGTCAGCAATGTGGGCAGTATGTGATCGAGTCCCCCTAAAAATCTTGGATACCCTTTGGGAGGCCGAGGTGGGTGGATCATGAGGTTAGGAGATCGAGACCATCCTGGCTAACATGGGGAAACCCCATCTCTACTAAAATACAAAAAATTAGCTGGGCATGGTGGCATGCACTTGTAGTCCCAGCTACTTGGGAGGCTGAAGCAGGGGAATTGCCTGAACCCGAGAGGTGGAGGTTGTGGTGAGCCAAGATTGCGCCATTGCACTCCAGCCTGGCGACAGAGTGAGACTCTGTCTAAAAAAAAAAAAAAAAAAAATCTTGGACATCAAAGCCCAGGTGAGCTTCCCTGGTTGACAATATTTCATCCATATTATCACACAGCATCACAGAGAGGAGTTAATGCCCTATAACTCCATGGGGACAGAACAACTGGAAGCATCACATCTGAGCCCCTTCCAGGCTCTGCTGCATGAGCCTCTTCCCTTGGCTGACATTATTCTGTATCCTTTTCCTGTCATAAACCATAGCCATGAATATAACAGCTTCCAGTGGGTTCTGTGAGTCCTTTTTTTCTATTCTATTTTTGAAGCTGCGAGTGTTTTTGGGAACCCCTGAACTGGCAATTGGTGTGAAATGAGGACATTATTCCTTCTAATTTCACAGTTGGTTCTTTTGTTCATAGTTGGCTAAACCTTTTGCATTCTCTCACTGGCTGTTGAGAGGATTACATGAGTTTTCACATGTAAAACACATAGAACATTACACGGTATGTAAGTGCTCAGTAAATGTTGGCTATTATTTTATGAACTTCACACACAAACATTTACTTATCATTCAATGCAAATTTCTGTGGTGAATGGCTCAAGCAGATTGTCTCATTTAATTCCTGATGTGGTTTGGCTGTGTCTCCACCTAAATCTCATCTTAAATTGCCATGTGTTGTGGGAGGGACCCAGTGGGAGGTGATTGACTCATGGGGGCAGGTCTTTCCTGTGCTGTTCTTGTGATAGTGAATGGGTCTCATGAGATCTGATGGGTTTCTAAGGGGGAGTTTCCATGCACAGGCTCTCTTTTTGCCTGCTGCCACCCATGTAAGATGTGACTTGCTCCTCCTTGCCTTCCACGATGATTGTGAGGCCTTCCTAGCCACATGGAACTGTAAGTCCATTAAATCTCTGTTTTTTTTTTTTTTTTTGTAAATTGCCTGGTCTCAGGTATGTCTTTATCAGCAGTGTGAAAACAAATGAACACAATTCCTAATTAACTGTAAGAGGAAACTGAATGAAACTTAGAGGGCTTCAGTAGTTTACCTAAGTTGAGTCAATTAGAAGCAGAAGTGAGGCCCTAAACTAAGCTTCTCCCACCTGCAGCCCAGGATGGCTTTGAATGTGACCCAAAGCGAATTTGTAAACTTTCTTAAAACGTGAGGGGATTTGTTTTGCAACTTTTTTTTTTAAGCTCAACAGCTATTGTTAGTGTTAGTATATTTTATGTGCGGCCCAAGACAATTCTTCTTCCAATGTGGCCCAGGGAAGCCAAAAGATGGGACAACTGTGCCCTAAACCCTGATCTTTGTGACCTGAACACACACCCACATGTCTTGAAAGCCTCTGCTTTTAGCTGATAAGCTATACTGCCTTATAAGCTATACTGCCTTATAAAATACCTCTGCTGAAGGAATTCACCAACTATGCATTGCTGTAAGGATTACAGATGATATTTGCAGGCTCCCAAGGAAAGTGTTCAATAAATAAGAGCAAAAAACATCAAGTTTCCAGTGTTTTTCCTTACAAGATAGAAACACTGAAATGATTCTGTAGGAAAAAGCTGGATGAAGAGCCCCACTTTTGGGACTGCTTCAGCACCCTCATCCCAAACTTGTTTATTTCTTTTCAAAGCAATTATCATTCTGTATGACTGCAGCTTTGGGAGGGGCAATATTTATTCTTGATTGGATTTTTGTACTGACAGATGAAATGAATAAACATTTCAGTTTCTGAATTAGAGTGTATCAAATTCCATTATAGTATCAATAAAATGAAAGAAGCAGTAAATTTAGTGCAGAGCCTCAGGGGAAAAAATCAAATCACCATGAAACTCTACACACTCAAAATCTTCTCTGGAAGCTGTGCTGCTTTTTCTTTTTGTATACTTCTGTATTTGTTAAAAAAGAAATTCAGACTTTGGATAGTGGTAGCACTTTTCACTGAAATAAACTGAATAATACCTTTCCATCTACCTTGAATGGTTATTGTAAGCATCAAATGATATAATGTATGTGAGAGAAAGTGTTTTGCCAACTGTACTCTACTAATATAAGAGATTATTATATTATTAACTTGGTAATGTTCAATGTTTTACTGAATAAACCCAGAAACCTTGTTCATTAAATGGGCTTTGAGATGGGTGACCCACCCTTCCTCAACTAAAAGAGACAATGGCTGCTGATCCTTAATGATGCTAATTTAGTGACAGGGATATTATAGATTTGTTTTTCTTCTTTGAAGGTTAAACTGTTGTTCAAATGAAGGACTGAGCATATTTCCTTCTTAGAGTAGCTATTTAAATATAATGACCTCTCAGAGAGTGAAGGTAAGTTCAAGTGCTTTGGGTTGTGAGAAAGGCTTTAGCGGTAACATAGCTTGGAGCTTGTGAACCCCAAGCTGAATTTATATATTTTTCAAAAAGAGAGGAATTAACTTGATAATGTAACATATCACAAAACACCTGATAAGACACTGATATCCCAATATTTCTCTAAAGAGCCTGCACAGGCAGCACCTCTTTGCAGTTAAATCAGCTCTCCAGCCTATACCTTGATGCTCACAGTGTTTTATGAAACTTCAGAGCAAACCATTGAAGGTGAAAGCCTTCTCTTTGCTACATCTTCTGCTACAAGTATATAGCGCATTCTCAGCAGTGACATTATTAAAGCCCATACCCATGTGATCCATTTAGTACGTTATCAGAGCCTACTCAGTGTGCTGTGAATTCATGCAGCCCTTGGAATAATCTCATGGCCCCCAAGGGGTTTACATACCTTAGACTGGGATTTTTTTCTGCAAGAAAAACCCTTAACGTCTTACCTAGCAATCAAAGAGGTCAAGGTCTTGACCTGAGGCTGTCCCCCAACCTCTTGCTATTCCTCCACTCAGCCCCTAGGCTGGGGAAGCACCTGCACAGTCCGTGCCATTTACCTCCACCCCTTGTCTACCTTGATTGATAAGTGAACTCCCACATCCTTCCAATCTCGTCCATGTTCATTTCCTTCAGGAAACACTCCTTACCTCCTTCAGGAATAGTTATTCCTCCTTCTGTCTTCCAGTACCATTTAACATATACATTCTATCATTTTATCTCACAATATTATAACTGCTGCTGGGTACGATTCCCTCAATAATCTGCCAGCTATTTGAGGGCAGGTGTCATGTGTACTCATCTTTGCGTTACTAGTGCTGACCATAGAAAGTAAACAGGTTTCAACTCATGACCCAGCTGTCATGGCTTGAGAGGACCTGCCTGAAGCATTGAGGTGAGAAGGATTTTAATGGCAAATCTAGGTCTGGCAGGAAAGAGTGTTGTGATGGATTAGCTATGTCTGTATTGGCAGCAGGCGGGGAGATGAGGTATGAGTGCCACATATGCAGTCTTCCCATAGAGGTGTGTGTTTGATAATGTTGGGATACGTTTTCCTATTTCACCCTCAGTGATAGTATGGCAGTTCAGGGCAATACTTCTGAACCATAGCCAGGTGGCAACACAGAGTTCTTTTTCTTCTTGATCAATTCATCGAAAGTCTCCTTCCTCTGCTGTCCTATATCAATACTTTAACAATACCTATGTTACCACTGTCTACTGCCAAATAAAATGTACAAGTTAATTTGGGGTGACTTAAGATCAGATATGTTGAAAGATGAGATGTCACCTGGTAAAAAGATTCCAGGCATTTTGTAGTCTACGATACTTTATAGGGTTATTTTTAACTGGGAGGCTAGTCAATGAAAAAAATAAAAGGCTAGGGTTCCAAGCAAGTGTATAATTACGGGAAGCACCTTGCTAATTCCAAGAATGTATGGGCTTCCTTTTTTTTGAAACTTCTATTAGTGTTATTTTCATAATCTCATTTGGCATAGAAAGAATATCACTCCTGATGATGCATCCTAGAATTATTTGTCTTTTATTGTCTTCTTGAATTGTTTTAGATAAGTGGTGAATGTCTTAGTATAATTCCAACTCTGCATGTAATAAGGCTTTAGCACATACATACCCTGCTGCAAATGTTCCCACATCATCAACTGATTATTTATCAAGTACTGAAAAGAAGCTGGACCAAGGATTTTTTTCTAAAAGGAAGATAGTGAATTTATATAAGCCTCGTGGAGTATGAAAAACACCTTCTAGCCTGATCTCAGGAACCAGCTCTATCTGCCCACAAACATTTTGTAGATCTAGGATGGAAATAATGTTGGCAGAACCCAATAACTCTAGTGGGTCATTCATATAGGCCATCAGATAGGCGCTAGTCTCAGTAACAGCACTTCACCTTCTACAACCACACACAACATGGGATAAGAGAGACAAATACCCCAGGACCAGCAAGGGCTCTCCGTGGGGGCATATCTGCAGCCATGATGTCGCACGCACTTCCTGCAGAGATGCATGAAACATTACTATTTGTATTAAATGGAAGTGTTTTGTGTCAGGCTAATGGGTGCTAAGTTTATCTTTCTTGGATTTTCCAAGCTTAAAAAAAACTAATTTAGGTTTATCTGTAGGTGCCATCTTTCTGAGACTTCTTGGGCACGTGGTGACTCGGCATATGGATTTAGGATTCTCCTAAGCACCCCTATAATGGCATCGGGCCACTAACTCTAACAACGTGGCTGCATCAAAACAACCCATGATTTAGAGTTAGACAGAAATGGATGTCGATTCTGGCTCTGCCAATCACTAGCTATGAGATTATGGTCAAGTGATTTTACCTCTTTGTACTTTGATTAACTTTTTCATCTGAAAAATGGGGATAATGCCCCCTTCCCCATATAGTTGTGGGGATTAAACAAAGTTACTTATAAAAACTGCCATACAGCAGAGTTTCAAAAAGCATAGCTATTTTATTATTATGGTTATTATTATAGAAGTGTTATCACATCCATTAATTTGAGCTTGGTCATGAAATATAGTGGCTTGGGTTCTATTTTCCTCATATTACACAGCAACCCTGCCACTCAGTCTTCAGTTTGTTTTCTCTTGCCAGTGACTAGAATCCCTTGTTGTTTCTGAAATTTGGCTGCGGTCTTGCTTCTCCTGGCCTGAGGATAACTTCTCCTTACCCTGCTATTGCTCGTGCTCATTCTAAGCCCTTCTTCCTACTGCTTTTCTTCTTTATCCTGGAGGAGGAGACGTGTCGACAGAGATCAAAACACAGTTGTGTGACTTAGGGATACACAGGTTGAGTATCCCTTATCCAAAATGCTTGGGACCATAAGCAGTTTGAATTTTGGAATATTTACAAACACCTAATATCTTGGCGATGGGACCCAAATCTAAACATGAAATTCATTTACTTTTTATATATGCCTTATAGACACAGCCTGAAGGTAATTTTACATGATATTTTAAACAATTTTGTGCATAAAACAAAGTTTGTGTTAGGTACCTCCATGTGAAATTTTCCACTTGAGGTGTCTTATCAGTTCTCAAAAAGTTTTGGGTTTGGGAGCAAGCATTTCAGATTTTAGATTTTCAGATTAGGGATGCTCAACTTGCATTGCTTAAATGCTCTGTGTTTCAGTTTCCTCACCTATAAAATCGGGAGAAAAACAGAACCTACCCACAGGGTTGTCCTGAGTATTATAATGAGTTGATGTTTGCAAATTCCTTAGAACAGTGCCTGACACACAGTGAGCACAGTGGAAGTATTTGTTAAATAAAATGAAATACAAAGTGAAGCTTTTGATAGGAAGTGTAACAGTAGGGCTGCATGGAAACGAACTCTTTCCCTAGCTACATTCCTTCTGTCTCTTAATGCCTCATCCCAGAAGTGGTAAGATGATGACAGCCAAGTCTGAGTTTGGACCTGAGGGAAAAGTTGTCAGGAAAGTCTGGTTTGAGTCAGGGATACAGGGCAAGGGGCAAAAGGGCTCCACACAAGTCTAAAATGGTTCAGTCTTGCTCACCAGGGTCAGGGTTTTCACATAGGGGTTTGGGATAGTTGTTCGCTGAAACAGCGTTTCTCAAGGACTCCCAGGGCTTGTTTCTTTCGGGGGCTGTCTTGAGCCTTGTTAAAAGTGACTTTAACATTTACCTTGTGCCCAGCACAGGATTAACTATAAAGGCTGTGTTTTATGGTTTTATTTGTTGTTGATTTTTTTTTTTCAGACCACTTTTCTAACGCCCTCTGCTGATGGATAGAGATTCTCCAGGTAGCCTCACAAACATCAGGTCAATGTTTGTAAAGGAAAATCTATAGAAATCTGAGAACTTCTCCACAAGCTAAGAGCAAACAGGAATGTGTATCATTTCCATCTGAGGAGTAACTAACTCTTCATGGAAGTCCTTTAAGTCAGATACTCATAGAGTATGGTCTGCAAACTGGTGGCTGGCCATTGGTATAGATTCACAGAAAGGTAAGTGCAGGAACTGAAAGTAAGCACTTGAAGGATTTTTAAAGCCACTTTCCCATTGAATGCAATAAAAAATGTTGGCCCTGAATATTGTCTGGTTTTTAAAAAAATTTATTTTTCTAGTAATTAATTTTTTATTATATTTGGTAAAAATTTTGGTTCATGACAGATTGGAAATTTTTTAAAAACCAAAAACCCAAACAAATGCTCCTTTACCAGGGATAGCTTTAATTGTTGGGAAAATTCCACTAGCCATTGGTCCAGAGGGAAGGAGCAAAGATTGGACGATGTGCTCCATCTATGATGTCATAACTTCATGATCCTAGGCAGAACAGGGTGGCTGTGGTTTATATGTTTTATGTAGAAATTGAGAAAATTCTTATAGAAAATCCCAGCTATTATCTTGCCATGTTAAGATCAATAGACTCGCCACATGTAACTTCTCCAAGCTAAACTTTCATCATATGTAAATATAAAAGTTATACTTAATTTCTAGGGTTGTTCTGAAACTCAAGTAGTTGGCACTTGTACAGTATTCTGCATTTGCCAGGGCCCATTGTAATATGAAACTACACCACCTATACTCATTTCATCCTTACAACAATCCTTAGAGGTATTCACTATTTTCATTCCTATTCTGTAGATGAGGAAACTGAGGCATAGAGGGGTTAAGTGACTTGTCCAAAGTAAAACAGCCAGGAAGCAATGCAGCTGAGATTTAAACCCAGGAGGCCTGGCTAAAGAGTCTGTTCCTTCATCGCCTATGTCACACTCTCTTTCATAATTGGTTTCAATAAATGTTTGCTCTTGGCTCATTTATTCTCTTTGTCCATTTTAGATGGGCTTAGGTAATAGTGAAATTCTACCTGGAACCTCTAGTGTTAAATATATCTAATTACAGGGAGATATTTGGCCTCTGCTTTTCTGCCTGTTGCCACATTTCACAAGTTCCAGTCAGGTAAAACATCCTGAGCCAGATACAGTTAATATAATGAAGGCAGGAGACTACAGGATGAGTCCTAATTGTCTATGTGGCCAACACATAGGCCACCCTCTGCCCAACTTCTGACTTCATTTATTTGACCATCCAATTGTCCAAATTCCACATTTTGAACACGGGCCATGTGTCAGGTCTTGTGATAGGGCACAGGAAAGAACAAGATGCAACAACACATGTCTTAATGTGAAGGGGGAGAAGTTTACTGAGTAAGGTAGACTTATAAACATGGATGTGGAAGCGGAAAGATGAGAGGGAAACAAGATCGTGTGGTGAAAGAGATGGGAGATAGAACACATGGTCCTTCCTACATTCTTTAGGGGCTGCTGTTCCAGCCAGTGGTGGCCCCTCAGCTCATCGACAAGCAACCGGATACAAGCATCCACCATCTCCTCGTTCTGAAGCCACAGCCACAGTCTCACCCAACAAAGGAAGTGAGCACAAGATTTCTGAGTGGCAGTGTTAGCATGGGTTCTGTGGGTCATGAAGGTTTTACCGTTAATATCTGCTCAAAAATATTCAGAGGACTTTCACTTCTATTATGAGATTCCACTGGACTTGATTACCCTTTTCTTACATTTCAATTCTGAATGCCTCTTTTCTTCCTTCAGGGGCCACACCAAATGTCATTTCCCCTATACATCCTCCCCTCATCACCACCTGCCCCACTCCAGGCAGTGTTGCCAGTCTCTCCCCAGTGCTCCAACTGTGCTCTGTGCACACCCTTGGCAAAGCACGTATTACGCTGCAGTTACAGCTGGAAATTCATCAATACCTAAACATTCTGCCATGAGTGGACTGTGTCTTAGTCATCTTTGTTTCATAGTGGCCAGTTCAATAAAGACTTTTGGATGACTGAGGTTCTTTTAGGCTGCCCCAGTGTCAATCTATCCTGGTAATTATGTCTACAGTGTCTGGATTCAAGATGAAAGGGAAGTTGTACCTGGTTCTCCTCCATTTCAAATACAAGCTAGTCATACAGATTTCATAGGAGTCTCTTAGTGGCAATCTTATCCCCTACTTTTCCCTTTTAGGGACAAAATCTTTTTAGATAACAAAGGTTTTGCTCCAGGACCTATCCTTTCTAGCATTTACATGTTAGGCGTTCCCACTCATTATAGTTCCTTCAAACATTCCAGCTTTTCTAGGGCCAACTGGCCATTGCTAGTGTCTGCTTCCACCCGCCTCTCTATGACAGACACTGTTAATTGTCTATTCACTTTCTTCCTTTCAAATCAAACACAATTTTTTTTTAAGCTGGTAGAGATCCCATGACCTCAGAGAAAGCAGAACCCCTCCCCCAGACCCAAAGGACAAATTATGATTGGCTTAGGGCTCAACATATGACCCAGTTGTAGCCAATGAGATAAAAGGAAAAGTTGGGTGGGGAAGGGCTCCCTTTCTAGAGTGAAAACTAAAACAAAACAAAAACAAATGCCATAGTATGAAGAAAGTCTTTCTCTATAATGGCTTCCTTTCTGCCTGGGTTGTTGTTATGAGAAAATAATTCTGGGCACAGCAGGAGCCATTTTGTGGACAGGAGACCATAACTTTGAGGATGAAAGGCCAACACTAAGGGTGGTGATAAGAAGCCTGAAAAGAAAATGGGGCTGGGTGCAGTGGCTCATGCCTGTAATCCCAGTACTTTGGGAGCCCGAGGCGGGCAGATCACCTGAGGTCAGGAGTTCAAGATCAGCCTGGTCAACATGGTGAAACCCCGTCTCTACTAAAAATACAAAAATTAGCCAGGCATGGTGGTAGGCACCTGTAGTCCCAGTTACTCGGGAGGCTGATGCAGGAGAATTGCTTGAAACCAGGAGGCAAAGGTTGCAGTGAGCTGAGATCATGCCACTGCACTCCAGCCTGGGTGACAGAGTGAGATTCCATCTCAAAAATAAATAAATAAATAAATAAATAAAATGGGTCTTTGGTGACACTGTTGAGCAATGGAAGTAACACCAGAAACACTTACCCTTTGACTTCTTTTTATGGGAGAAAACAGACTTCTACGTTTTCAAGCTTTTGGTCGTTTTCTCTCACTTGTAGCCAGAAGCTTCCTGGCTGATATACTTCATAATTTCTTTTTCCTGCTTCTCTCATGAACCCAGACTCAACTCTTTTCTCTTTTCCTACACTTCTAATAGAAAAGTTACTTCAAAGCTAGGTTCCGTTAGAGCAGAAATTGTTTTTCCAGAGCTGGTGGTAACCGTACATGTTATCTACTGAATAGGTGAAGAAACTAAGGGAGAGAGAAGTTCAATGATTTGGCCAGGACATGCATACTAAATATTGGTAATACATACTAAATATCCCGCTTTTCTGATTTGAAGTTTAATCATGAGTTTATCATATATTAGTTGAGAGAGATGGTATCTTTCTTGACTTTATAGCCCCAGTCCCTAGCATAATGCCTGCATACCATATGTTCCTTATAAAGGTTTATTAAATGAATAAATTGTAGCCTCAACTACATTATAAGCTTCATGAGACAAGACTTCTTCATGAGACATTATAGAATAAATTGTAGCCTCAACTACATTATAAGCTTCAAGAGACAAGGGTCCAGCATGGTACATGGCACACAGTAGATGCTCAAAAATATCTGTTGGATAGATAGATGGGGATTGCTAATGGATGTGTGACACTATGTTTAAGGGCCGAAAAATTAATTAAAGGCATTGAACTTCAATGCATTAGATTATTAATATCAAGGGGTGGGGGCAGTATACAAAACAGTTAAACTCTTGCACTGTGGAGCCAGGCAGTGGGGTTTAGATTTAGATGCCTTGCTTACTGGTAGCATACTCATTGTAAGTTATTTAACTTGTCTGAGCCCCAATTTCCTTACATGCAAAAAAACCAAGATAGTGATAATACCTCCTTCATTGGGTTTCTGTGAGAATAAAATGGAATCATGAACATAAATAATGTAGCACGGTGCGTGGTGTGTAGAAAAAATATAATTGCTATTACGATTGTCTAATTTTTTGGTGAAAAAAATTTCTTAAGGAAGTATGGAAATTCTTTTATACATGTGGTTTAGAGCAAACAAAGCAGTGTCATTTAGGTTGACTTGATGCAAATGTTTTAGTTGGGGGGCGGCATTTTTTCGTTTAGGTAGCTCATTTTGCTTACAGTTTGAAGAGGAAAAAAGCTAAGCAGATGGCACGGGGACACAAAGGACTGGAGCCTACTGTTGCTAGAGGTTGTAAAAGTGGAACCCCATGGTTGCCAGCTTGGCTGGACTTCAAACAAGTCCCATAAAGAGTGTGACTCGCTCAAAAGGGGGCAGGAACTTGGTGTGAAGCTCTCTTAAGTGCAAAGAACAACATCATTATATCCACAGTAGCTTGACTCAGTGCTGGGCTCTGGCCATAGGCTGGATGGCAAAAGGGTGTCAGAAAATCACAGGCAGTGCACCTGTGAAGGGACTCCAAAGACTGAATCATTTGAAAACTCCTGACTCCAGAACAATGACAAATTACCAACAGATGGCCTGAGTCACAGACTCGGAGTCCGAATGAGGCATCTGCAAACTCACGGCAGAGGCCCTGCCCCGCTGGGCTGTGCCGGACAGACACAGGCCCCAGCCCAGATGGCTGCGAAGGTCACCAGGAGGGACACCAGCCGTATGCGCTCAACTCATGAGAACTGGCACAACTCGTAAGGCCCAAGGAGGCTTCCCAGGATTACAGGGAACAGAAACCAGATATCCTGGTCAAATAAAACCTCACATTTTTGGGGCTTATTAAATACAAGAAAATAAAAATGTGATGGGGCTCAATATATATACCCGAAAGTATTTTAAGCTGAAGGAATTTGGGAAAATGGCAGAAGTAGGAAGGTCTTCTTACCTCCTCCCTTCCCTGCCCTGCCTTCCTTGAAGCAAACCTTGGGAGGAGACCCTCATTGGAGAGGTGCCCTCCCTAGATCCAGAGGAAAGAAGCATCTTTATCTTTGAAGAGAAGAATTGGAAAAAACAGGATTTCCTCCAGTTTATTATCAGTAGATCACACTTTTTAGTCCAATTATACTTGGTAACTATCCACTTCTGTGTTAAACCTAGCATAAAAAATACGTGGTTTCCCTGTTTCTTCAGGTCTTCCTTTACCTTAGGAAGGCATCCATGTCACGTAAAACCTAAATACATCTGTATCCTTTTCTGTTGTTTATTTATCTTTGTTATAGGGGCCTCGGCCAGGAACCTAGACTTTTTTTCTTCCCCTATAAATGAATCAGGGGAGAAGAGAGTGAGATGGGGAGCCTGGGAACATGGCATGCCAGGGAGGCATTTAGCAGAAAAAGGCCACCATTTTCCATTCCAGAAGCTTATTTGATGTACTCCCTTTCTCATGCACAGGTTTAGCTTCAGGTCAGAAAAGTCCTGTAGATATGTACATTTCCCATATACCTTCCCTGCCATTATTCTATAAAATATGACCATATGCCACAAAGTGAAAAGGTATCTATACAAATTTCAGATGTTTTTCCTTCTTCCAGTGTTACAGAAACATGTATGTCCTCACAGAGACCAGCAATGATGAAAGGAAATACTAAATTCTATTTAGGAAAAAAAAAAAAAACTTGCATGGGATAAAGTCCTCGAAGCATCTCATTTGATGAAAAATCCTGTCTTCTGAGTTTCCACGGCACCCGGGGCATAGCCTACCACCTTAGGTTGTATGTCACCATTTTCTACTCTGCCACTAGAATTTCAGCTCGTCATCTGTTGTTCATCTTTAAATCCCTACCTCCTACCACATCATCTAAATTTCAGTGGGCCCTCAATGAATGACAGATGAATGAATGAATAAATACATGCATGTATGCAGAGCTATGTAGTAATGATTAGGCCTCCCCACCCCCGCCCCAGGAAGGGAAGTGCATTTAACTCAGAGGGAATAATCCCTTTGCCACATTCCAAGACAATCTGATTGGAGTTCATTTCATCCTCATCTCTCAAGTAGTGTTTGCTCATGTTATGTATCATGAGATATCCACCACGAGTCATGAAAGGTCACTTTCTAAATTAAAGGTCCAAGCATTTTTGTTCCATCTTATTATCAATGGTGTTGGTTTAGGTTCCTGAGTCTAATTCTGATCCATTCTTTTCTGACAGAAATATCCTAATCAGCATCTGTGTGAGGAATCCTCACTCACCTGATTCCAAAAAGAACACTTGAAAATCTCAGTTAAAAAAAAAGGAAGCCCCAGTGAGGCAACACTGGATGGATGGGTACCTTTTTCCCCTTCCTACTTATTTCTCCAATAACTAAACTATTTTTTTTTTCCAAAGAAAGACAACTCCTACTCAGCTCTCAATCAGTGTTTTCTTCTCTTTTGAAGCAAAGCTCCTGAAAGGCATTTGATGCTCCCAACCAGGTGGGGGAACTCTGAAGGATTTTCTCTTTTCTTTGGGGAACTCCCTTAGGATATTCATGGCATTCTCACTCATCACTCTATTTCTGAAAGAAGGCAATTGACAAAAGCAACAGGAGTCAATCTCATTGTTGCAATTTTCCTGAGCAACATTACTTTTTCTTGTTTTATGAGTGTGTATGTGTGTTTGTGTGACAAGAGATTATAAAAAGGAATCTTTTACCTTTGAAAAGGCTAATTGCCTAAGGTTTTACTTAACAGTGGGAAAAACTGTCAAAGTCCAAGTCTCCCTCTCCTCACAGCAACATAGTCCCCCTCAACCACCAACCCCCGACCAGGATGGGCAGAGGTGTGTTTAGGGGGGGTCTTTGTAGTTTTCAGAGTATCCTTGCCTGCCGTTCAGGCACCATGGACAGATGCCAGAGAGGCAACAGAGCTGGCTTCCCAGCGGCATCTCACTCGAAGTACAGGTTCTTTTTTAAAAGAAAGAAAAAAAGACTTTCTAATAATTTACTAACTTGGCAAACTATGCACATGCTAGAGAAAAAATAACAATTATTTACATGTGGCACAACAAAGTGAAGGCAATTCCCCATTCATACTGTTAAATTAAGTTTAGCCTAAAGCTACTGCTTACATACTTGAAATTCAGCGTAAGGAGTTTTCTGCACATAGTGAACTGTAATCTAACTGAATGTGTAAACAGATTGTAACCTACTCTTCTACCAATCACTGAGTTTAGGCCAATCAAACGTGGCCAACTATTCAAACCACATTCAAATAAGACGAATGCCAAAGTGTAACCAATCTGGCTATTTCTATACCTCACTTCTGTTTTCTACACATCAGCTTTCTTTTTCTTCTCTTTTCTTTTTTTTTGGTCCATAAATCTTCTTTGACCACGTGGCAGGGCCAGAGTCTCTCTGAACCTACTCTGGTTTGGGGGCTCTCTGGTTAACAAATCATTCTTTACTCAATCAAAGTCTGTTAAATTTAACTTGTCTACAGTTTTCCTTTTAACAATACATAAGCAGGGTCCATTTTCCCCTTCTTCTTTATCTCATCAAACCACCAAATATTTCCAAATTTCCTGGGTTCTAATTTGAGCAAAATAATCACCCAAGGTCATATAATCTCAGGACTTGGTTTTGAAATGTAAAAAATTTTAGATTAAAAAATTGGGGTTTTAAATTTCAGATTAAAAAAATGTCTGCAGTGCGAGGCAGAGCCACCCTGATGCTCCATGCCCTCAAGGTGATGGCCATGAGAATCCCCTCATGCTTCAACCCCTTTCTGGACATCCGGGACAAGAGGGTTGGGTGGTGCCTGGAGTGGGGGCAGACCCCAGGGGTCCAGAAGTGAGACTCATGGATACCAACTCCACCAGAGAGGGCAATACCTCCCTCTGGTGGTGGCCTCCAAGCTTGCTGACTGCTTCATGCACATGCCAGTTGTCATTATTTGGCTCAGGGGGACTAGCATAGGCCTGGGAGCTCCCAGAACAGAAGGAACAGGAGGCATGGCCAGTGTGACTCTGAAAGGACATCGCTTTAAGTGTCTATGTCCATTTGCACCACCTTCCACACATAAACATGTATTGATAGGCAGAATTTTGGATTATAGGCCAATGGAGCTAATATGGTGCCATGGAGCAAAATTGGCAGAAAGGCAAAATAAAAGGAAGAAGAAAGGACCCTGTGAAGTAGGCAATCTTGGGGAGAAAAATGAATTTGGAAAGCTTGTATTCTGCCATAAAGGGAAAAGGGAAGCAAATAGCTCAGTTATTAGCAGGTTATGGTGATAAAAATATGTAACCTACTCAAGACATTTGCCTCTTTAGAAAAGATGGCTAGAAAAATCAATTTTTACCTCAAAGGAAGGATTATTATCTAGAGTTTAGGGGTAAGAAGCATCTTGGCAAAGAAGGTGATTGGGGGATGGTGGATAGTTCCCTTTGATGTATACCTTACAATTAGGGACAGCTGGCCTGCACACACGCATTTGGTGATGGTGTACTGCCTGTGCACCATGGTTTGGTGGAGGACAGAGTCTATTTGACTAAGAACCACACTTCATGGGCTGCTCCGCCTGAGCCTCAGGGTGTCCACACGCCAGACTTTCTCTCTTAACACCTGATATTCTTAGCTCCGCTTCCACCTTACCCTTAATTCTCATGAAGTTCTGGAGTATAATAAAAACTCAGGAAACACTGCTAATTCACAAGGGCTGCCTGTCTACTAATTGCTGGGGTTTATATGAAAATTCCATTAAGCACAGACAAACAGAACAGATTGAGAAATACCTCCAACTTTCTTTGCACTGTGGCCCCCACAATTGATCCTTCACACATTTGCCAGAGGAATCTTTCAAAACCTCAAATCTGATCTATATAAAATCTTTCAAAGGTGGCAAAGGCTCCACAATGCCTTTATGATTAAATGGAGAGACCCCTTGACTTGGTATCTAAGGCCTTCGTGCTCTGATATCTGACTACATTTCCCTTTCTTCTTCCACCAGTCTCCACCTAGAATCTGTGCCAGAGGCATATCAAAGAACTCATGGTTTATTTAGTATTCTGGGCTTTTCCTCCATCATCTATACATATGCTGTCAAACACAGTAGCTACAACATGCATGTAGCTATTAAGCCCTTGAAATATGATTAGCCTAAACTGACATGTGCTGTAAGTGTAAATGCCAGATTTTGAAGATTTATTTGAGCACAAAATAAAGCATGTAAAATACCTTTATAATTTAAAAATACTGGTTATCTGTTAGATGGTAATATTTAGTATTTGTTGAATTAAATAAGATATACTATTACAGTTAACTTCACACTTTCTTTGAACTTCTGTTTAACCTAGTTTGCATTGCATTTGTGGCTTGCCTTATGTTTCTGCTGGACGTTACTGGTCTATAGCTATGCCCATGCTCCCTCAGCCAAGAGAGCCCTTTTTCACTCTGTTCACGAGATAGCTCCTCCCCATCTTGCAAGATGCAGCTTCAGCATCACCTCTTCTGGGAAGCTTTCCCAGCTTAGTCAGTGCGCCTCATCTTACATCTATTTTAAAAATTAGCATAATACCTTATTTGTAATTACCTCTTTAGGTGTTAGTCTCCTTCACTATCTTGAAGGAAAATATCCTTCCTCCATTATTTCGGCATTAGGTACTGCCATTCTGTGAATGCTTGCTTAATGAAATAAATGCCATTTCAAACCTGAACATCAGTGGTATACATTCATTTATTCTCTAACACATATGAAATGAACACTTGCTATGCACTGTGAGAGATGTTAAGATAAAGTATTATAATCTCTTATATCTGTATAATTTACTACAGTTTACACAATACTATATTATATCCAGTAACTTTAAGAAAGTTTTGGTGGGTGGCGGTTCGTTTATTTTTATGCCTATTTGTTAGATGAGGAAACTAAAGCCAAAGAGTGTAACTGACTTTCCCAAGGTCATCCATATGTGATGTGATTAAGCCAACATTTTAATTCAAGAATAGGAGGTGTGAAAGTTAATTGTACATTTAAGGAGCAACAAATGGTTCTGAAAGGCTGAAATAAAGAGGGGCAAGGTATAAAACTGGAGACAAGTTGAGGAGTCAGACTTTCTTCTGTTGATTAATATTTCTCCAATTTTAGTGATTCTCTTACTGTGTTCGTGAGCTTTCCTATATCTAAAAACAACTTGTGCTGTTATTTGCTTAGTGTTTTGAAAATGAATTCTACGTTGACTCACTTATTTTACTGACCATCTAAGTAATAATATCCATGGTTTGATACATATATATTATTATTAAAATGCAAAAATATAATGATATATTTGTCTCATTAATGCAAAGGATATTCTTAATATATAAAAGTTAATATTATACTAATATTAATCATATTATAGTTGTAATATGATTATACTAATATGATTATTATAAAAGAAAAAAGTGTAAAAAAGAAAAGTGTGAAGTTAACTTTAATAGTATATCTTATTTAATTCAACAAACACTAAATATTATCATTTAACAGGTAATCAGTATTTTTAAATTATACTATATTATGCTAATATGATAATATGTAAGCTATAATAATATAAACTATAATATATAAGATAGTATGTTATAACTTAACTATCTTACATGTTATAGTTTTACTTTAATATGTATTTAAATTTTTACTAACACATAGTAAAATAAGTATAATAAGTTTGTATAAGTAGTAAAATCATTCCCCACTATGCCCCTAGATCATTTCATGTATCAATAGCAATATCATACCTTCCATTGGGAAACTGCTAGGGACATTAGCAAACCATTAAAGGATCTTAAACTTTTACAGGTTAGAATTTAATTAGATTTTAAACCTAATCGGGTTGCTATTTTAGACTTATAGAAGCCAATCTCCACGTTTGAGGATAAATGGAAAGAAGATGAGATATTAGCACTAGTCAATTGTAAGTTAGGAAAGTTCTATGAGCTCAGGATCACATTTTTAATTACTTTTAAAATAAGACACTAAGACCATGAAATGTCCCATCGAATCTGATGTAATGTCATTTTCTCTCACTGAATGATGAAGTCTTGTAAATGGGACAGGTTGCATATGAAATAGTACCACAGAAACCCACAGATTTCCTCCTTGACTCTGGTCAAAGATCTTTTTTTTTTTTTTTTTCTTCTGAGAGTCCAGAAACGAGAGGCATTAAAAATGAAATTATTACAAAAGGATTAAGAAAAAAACAACTAAATGGCATTGCCCTGGTCATCTTTTTCTGTGGAGGGTGGTCTTTGGGGATGGTATTATCTGCTGAAAGAAGAATGATGAGTTGTCATTGTCATGGTGGTTTAACTCATTTGAGACACAAGCAATGACATCATAGCAGTCTCCTGGTAAATGAGGGTGTGGTAGCATTAATGATGGTCTACATGTTCTGGTGAGTTGGAAAGCACTAAATTGCAAATGTGAAAATGTCCATTACATGATAAAATATACACTTTTCCCAACAAGCTGCACCTATCTGTTTGTAATAGAACTCCAGAGAGGGTAGAAGGGAACGGACAACAGGTTGTAGGAATGCTTTGTTGGGATTCCCAATTTGGGATATATTAGAAGTGAATATGTCTTTCACCAAAAAAGAAACTAAAAGGTTAAAAAAGTGGAATACAATTACACACTAAGGTAGTGTCAAAGCCAGAATTATAACTTAAGTCTCTTCAAACCAATTCCATGTTGGAGGCAAAGGTCTTCATATATGAGTAGTAAGTACAAATTGTTTCATGTGCTTTGTTCAAATTGCAAGAAACAGAGCTGCTGTCTTCACATTGCCTTAAGGCCAAGTCCAAGGGTACTCCTGGAGTCAGGCCTTGCCCCTACTGAAGTACAGGACCCACTTAGGGCCATATTCTGCCTCCTTTGGCTTGGAGAGTCACAGTTCCTCCTACTGGCCCCAAATCTGGGTTTCTATCATGGCAATGGCATGATCCAGCACTGCCAAAAAGATCTTAGCCAGGCATCCTTCAAAGCAGTGTCTCATGTGGCCACAAAGGCAACCTTTGCCCTTTACAGAGAATAAGAATTGAACTCTTAAATTTAAAGTGAGTTGGCGTTTTATACTTGACATCTTGGAAATGAAAAGAACACATTTTTTAAAAGCTAGCTCCACACCTACACAAAGGAGCAGATGAAGGTTACTTTTATTTTCCCTGTTCCCCAGACCACACCCATCTTGGGGCCAATTCATCACTTTTGTGACAATCTTTTCTTCATTGGTTTTGAACTTTCAATAGTCCCAGAGTCAAAGCCCTGTGAGTCCCTCTCGTTTGTCCAAGTAAATGTGGTCCCACCCTCTAATGGTGACTCAAATCCTCTTTCCTGCTGCTCAGCTGTTCTCTCCCTCATGTGGGTCTGTGGCTGTTTGATGCTGTTGCCTGCCTGTAGACTCTCCTAGTTTTGGTGTTGGGACACTTGCTCCACCCACACATGGCAGTCATGGTGCCTGTCCCACACACAGTCCCGCGGAGTGCCACCGTCTTGCTCAGTCCCTGCTGTAGAGATAGCCTTACCTAGCCACATTTTGTACAACTTAACTCCATCCTCGCCTTGGCCACAACTGACTGGTCAGAGGTGGGCGCTTCATTCAAGAATAGTCCAGTCTGTATGTAAAGAGGCCTGATGCAAAAAAACCAAAATACAGCCCCTAGGGGGCCTAAAGTGGTCATTGTAGGTCACGGAGAACAGTAAACTATGAGAGAACCAAATCTAAGAGGGCAGGGCAGAGATTTTTCAAAGCATATTCCAAGGTGCTTTTGGGGTTCTTTTGGAGGTAACACAGGGACTGGTGCAGGGATGAGGGGAGGTCCGAGTGGGAGGGGCTGAGCCTACTGCCACTTTGCAGTTCAGTTTTTATCAGCTTTAAATATAAGATGTTACTTGAAGAAAGAGTTTCAGGCTTTAAAGTGTCTGAAATCACTACAGAGAAAGATAAAATAGAAAGAGAGGAGGTTAAGGGAGGTAGATAATAGATACCTAACAGATAAAGAGGAATGCAGCAAGCTCTGGGGGAATTGCTGAGTCACATTAAGGACCATGAGGTGACAATCCATGCTCTTCCATTCTTCCTGCAGCTCCGCCCTTCGGCGGCCCCAGCTCCTCCTGGCCTTTCCTGGGTCCCTGTGCATGTGCACCCTGAGAGTAGACGCTGCCAGCCCCCGCAAGGTCCTCCAAGACCCAACCCCTATGGCCACTAAATCTTCGTTTTTGCATCAAAAGAACCCTGTTGAAAGAACCCTAAAATATCAGTCAGGGCTTTGCATGCTGAAAAAAAAATTACCCCAAAGAGATCAAGCTCTTTTGGCCTACATTTGGAGGACAAGACTCTGCAAGGTTATTGGAATATTTTAGGCCCTAAAAGCCTGTTTTTGTGCTTTTGCTTTTTCAATTTTACAATCTCTTAGATCCAAGAATTTAGAATTTTCCAGGCCCCAGGCTGGAGGACACTTAAAGATTATCTCTCATTAGTGCTTTCTGAAGTCTTCCTCCGATGCCAATAGGGCCAAATGGGGATGAAGGAGGGGCACGGGGCAGAGGCACGGGGCAGCTGTAATGGCTCCTCTCCACCAGACAGCATACTCCACGCAGGACCCTGCTGGGCTGTTTCCAACCCCATTCTCAACACTTTGTCCAGGGCCCAGGACATAACTAAGCCTTTGTTGACAGGGTGACTGACTGGCTACAGGTAAAATTCTTGCTTTCTGGGACAACCTTCTGACTTCCAAGAAGTCTTTTACCTTTGTTCAAGAGACTTAATTTGATGATAGAAGTTCAGACAGTGAATTATCTTCTTTAGGACATGGGTGTCCAATCTTTTGGCTTCTCTGGGCCACATTGGAAAAAGAAGAATTTTCTTGGGTCACACATAAACTATACTAAACACTAACGATAGCTGATGAACTAAAAAAAAAAAAAAAATCACAAAAAACTCAATGTTTTAAGAAAGTTTATAAATTTGTGTTGGGCAGCATTCAAAGCTGTCCTGGGCTGCATGTGGGCTGCAGGCCACAGGTTGGACAAGCTTGCTTTAGGGCACTAGGTTCCTTATAAAAATAAGATCCTTGGTGGCCTGCCCTGACATCCCACAGTTCCCTGAGAGAGGATGGGAATTAGCTACCCCTTGCTAACTCCATTCATTTTTTAATGGCCACCTAAGTAGATTCTACAGAATTTTCACAAAATTATGCTAATTCTGAGGCCTACCTATTTTAAATTCAATAAAAATCAACTGCCTATATTTTCACTTCCAAAAACACACACTAAGATGAAAGTCTGGTAAAAATATTTGCAGCAGCTAACAGAATTATTTGGGGAATTATGTAATGCAAAGAAAAAGATCTCTTGAATTAAAAAGTTAAGAAGAGGATGGGTGTGGTGGCTCAGGCCTGTAATCCCAGCACTTTGGGAGGCCGAGGTGGGTGGATCACGAGGTCAAGAGATCAAGACCATACCGGCCAACACGGTGAAACCCCATCTCTACTAAAAAAAAAAAAAAATACAAAAACTAGCTGGGCATAGTGGGGCACGCCTGTAGTCGCAGCTACTTGGAGGCTGAGGCAGGACAATTGCTTGAACCCTGGAGGCAGAAGTTGCAGTGAGCCGAGATCATGCCATTGCACTCCAGCCTGGTGACAGAGTGAGACTCCATCTCAAAAAAAAAAAAAAATAGTTAAGAAGAACGGAATGTGTAACTGCCATTTTAAGGCAAGCCTGAAGAGGTGTGACTCTTGTCATTATACCTGAGCACTTTTGTAAGACAAACACGTGGATAAATGTTGAAACAGAAGTCACAGAACAATGATCACTGGTTTTCTTTATCATCATTACACAAGATTCACTGGCAATTACAAATGATCTCTTTGCAAATGAGCAGCTTTCTCTTAAAGAGATCTGGAGCAATTTTTTTTTTTTAATTTGCTAAAACCTGTTCCCTTAGTCACAGATGTGCTCTTTAAAAAAAGCATATGTGTTATTGACTATAAAACAATTATAAAAACAAATATGCCAAAAGAGAGAGTAGAGCCATATTACATTAAAATATATACAAATTTGCCTCTAAAATTGAAACAGAAACAAGGGAAAAGTAAGACAAAGTTGCCCCATACAGTTTGGAGTTTGGGGACAGGCAGTCAATGAGACAAATTGTGTTTTCCAATACCTGAGTTGTAAGCAGGTTCTGACTTTTACTTTATGATATGTAAAATTCGCTTCTTGGAGCTACAGGGTTTTTTTTTCTAATTATGAAATAAGCTGCTTCTTTCAGGCAAATAAAGCTAATAATATCAATGTGAAGATGCAGGAAAAAGTCATTTGTAGTTTTAGAATCTTTACTGTCAATGACAGTAAAGACTTCAATCTCCTAGTTCTTAAAAGAAGCAAAATAAACAAGAACACCTGCCTTATGTTTTACGAAGTTTTGCTTACTTAAAGAGAAAGCAATGGCAGTATTTCATTATTGAAGGCAAAAATGACTTTCAGTCAGTCATTTATTCATTGTTCAACAAGCATTTTCTGAATTCCTCTCATGTGTGAATTATCTGAGGCAAAGAGGCTTGAACTGCCTCCCATTCCCCTTCCTTGCGGGATGTCTAAGACATGAACCTGATTAACTACAATATAAAAAAGAGAGGGATATGAATAAAACATTGTTAAGATAATTTAGGGTGGGGGAGAGCTTCTCACTGGGCAGACAAGGGAAGGCTTTCTGGAAGAGGCCACACTTTAGCAGAAAGGACAGTGGATTTGAACAGGCAGAGACAGGAGGGAGGACTCCAGCAGTCAGGGAAGGCAAGGCTGTTGGGAAATGGTAGAGTTTGCCAAGAACCTGGTATAGACAAAGGACAGTGCTTAGAATTAAGTCTGAGAAAAGCTACTGGACTCCAAGCAGGAAGACTTTTAAATACCATGCTGGAGAGTTTTAACTTTATTAAGTGGGCAATGGGCACTCATTTAGGGGTCTTGAGGCAGAGAATGGTTTAAGAGATGTGGTTTCAGAAGATTAATCTGGCAAACGTACACGGAATCTATTTGAGGGGAAAAATGGAAGGCAAGGAACCTGGTTGGGAGAACATTACAATGGTCTTAATGTCAGGGACTGAGGACAGCTGTAAGTGTAGGAGGGATGGAAACCACAGGCAGATTCAGAAAATACTGAAGACAAACATTGTTATAACAGGAAGGAAGGGAAAGGGAACATGTATTTATTGAGGACCTACTACATTACTCATAGCACTAAACATGTAGAATGAACACACATCCTGTTTTGCTTGGTGCAGCTTAAGATTTTGTCTTTTTTGGAGGATCATGGAGTAATTATCAGCAATAGCCATGTTCACTGTCAGTATGCTCTGGTTTGGATAATACATTACACAACCAAATTTTAATATACTTTTCCTCTCTTATTTCTCCAAACAATTCTCTGTTTACACATGAAGAAGCTGAAGATCTGAGAAGTGAGTTGCCTAATGGCACTTGACCAAGAGGTGGCCAACCTGGATTTGAATCCAGACCTACATAGTTCCAAACCCCAGAACCTCCTACTATTCCTGGTTTCCTGCCCTCAACTTAATGGCAGGTCATGGGTGGGAAATGCCCATTAAAGGAAATAGGGATGTTGGGAAGAGGAAAGGGAGGGTAAAAGATGAGGAGTTCCGGTTTGGATATGTGGTCTTAAGGCGCTGGAAGGACATTGAAGCAGTTGGTGACATTGGCTACAACTCAGGAGCGAAATCACCCTCTAGTTACAGATTTGTGTGCCTTCCAAATCAACAGATGCAGGAGTTGAAACCCTGGGACCGGATGATATCACCAAGCATGAGACTGCAGGACAAAGGTCACAGCTCAGACGCCTGCAGTGGCCAGGCAGGCAACACAGAGGAGGCAGGGCAGGCAGGAGACGTTCAGGAGGAGGAGGAGGTCTTATGAGAGCTATCTTAATTTCCCCTAAAAATTATTTGCAATTTTAAATGGTAACACTACAGCCCTTACGATGGTAGTCTATTTCTTAATTAAAGCCGGTGACTAGACTGATTTCCAGTAATTTAATTTAAAATAAATCACAATTTATTTATAAAAAATAGTTATTCTGTTAAAAAGAAGGCTCATTGATAGAACAGAACATTATAAATTGTAGTCATTCAATTTTTGTCCACCTTTTCATCATAAGAGGAACTTCAAGTGAGAGTCTTTTTAAAAAAATGCAATTAAATTTTTATCAAAATTACTAGCTACATTCAAGTACATTAAACCAAATTGCAGTGCATTTTCACTGTCTTAAAAACAGACAAATATAATTCAGACCCTGTTGCCATAAGCATGAAGTGGGGCTGGGGAGGGAGATAGGAAGAGAGGGACAAAGACTTGGAGCGGAGAGCATTTCAAAAAGCAACACCCCCAAATTTCAAATTATTTACATTTGAAAAAAAATTAATTCATTAACAAAAACTTGAGTTACTAGTCTTGTCCTTGTTTCAAACTTCCAATTGCAAGGTAATAAACACCTGTAGCCTTCACAGGCCTAAACCAATGGTTTGCAAACTTTCCTCAGTACCAGAAGTACCTAGACTTGTTTACCTGGAGGACTCATTACAGCACAGATTGGGAGGCCACATTTTGGAACGTTCTGATTTTGTAGGTATGGGATGGATTGTGAGAATCTGCATCTCTAACCAGTTGCCAGTAGATGCTGATGCTGCTGGCACAGGGACTACACTTTGAGAATCACTGCTCAGCACACCAGCGGGTCTGCTAGACAGAGGCTGGCTGGGTTCTGCCTTTTTCAGAATTACTGTGGAGCACAAACATCCACCAAGGCTGTTTCTCATGGCACTCTGGAAAATGATTCAATGACACTGCTTCGAACAGAGGTCCAGCTTTTTGCCTCATTGTCTGTGTTCTGAATCCAACCTAGTTTAATATTTTGGAAAATGTTACCCTTTTCTGTACTGAGCAAAGTAAATATTTTGTCAGTTGTTAAGGATGAGCTGCAGAGTAAGACTTAAGGATGTATCCAAATTCAGCAGGAAGGCTTGGAGCTGCTTTGGAACTTTTTCCAGATTGTGATTTGTAATGTATTTCAGAAGCCAGCCGAAATACCAACCACTTGATCTATTAAGAAAAGGCTGAATGAACCTTTTCACAGGAGAATATATTTTTCCACACCAACTCTCATTACACTTGGCAAAAAAAGGAGAAAGGGGAGACAAAATGCTTTTCTGTCAATAGGATTTCATATGAGTATTGTCCTTATATAAAGAAATTGGTAGCAGAGAGTTTTTAAACCGCAAGAAATTTTTAGCAATCCTCTAGTTTGTCAACTGAGAAAACTAAGGCCCAGGGAAGGTCAATGTCATTTGCTAGAAAACCAGACAGTGGCAGAGCTGAAATGAAATTCACAGGCTCTGGACTCTGGGGCCAGCACTTTTCTTATCACGCCACACTACTTCCCTTGCAATAAGAATCAGAACAAATTGACATAAAACAACAACAACAACAACAAAAACAGATACTACCAATGGTGCATTTCACACTGCCTTTCCTGATAATTCCTAACCCCATTAGTTACTGATGGCTTCACCTACTAGTGAGTGCTATGGGGGAACAGAAAGAAGGGAGTCCTGGAGGGTCCTTTTTTTGATGTTCCTTACTAACCAAGCATTTCCTGAAGAATCTTCCACTATGGTGCTTTGGGGTCTCTTTAACGTACTATGTGAGCTGAGACTACAGAAATATAATCCTCATTATGGTGAAATTCGCATTCTGTCAAGGAAGGTTCACATGAGGTAAGGGATCTCAGAGATCACCAGGTTCATATATCTCATGTATAAATGAGGAATCAAAGCTCTCAGGAGTCGAGGAACTGCTGGGGTGTTCACAGCCTATTAAAGTGCAGAGCTAAAGCCTGACCCCAGATCTCTTGCCCTGCAGCATGTTGCTATTTCTACCTTATCATCCTGTCGACTGTAGTACAGTGTGTTGATTTAAGCCAGAAAATTGCATGCTCCACTGTGAATCTAGATCCAAAAATACTGAATCTGTTCAGCATCAAGAAAGAAATATGGTAATCACAACAGCTAGGATTTCTTGAGTGCTAAGTCTCTCCCAGGCACTGCTGTAAGCACGTTATATGAATTATTGCATTGAATCAGTCATATCACTGAGGAAGATGATAGAATATCATAAAGTAGGAAATTGAAATTAAGGATGAAATGAAGAAAATGCATGAAATGCATTACAAGAAAAGAGGGCCTATGCTATTTTCCCAGAATATAATATTGTCTATTAAATGCAATAATCCAAGTAAAAGATTTAGAACAATTCTTGGTTCACAGTACATACTATATATTAGCTGCTATTATCATATTTTTCTCTATTTCTTTGTGTGGAACAGAACAGAAAATTTGGACCTAGATAAAAGTTATGAGCCATACAAGATCCCCAGTTGCCACCAGCAAAGACCACAGAGACCACAGTGTAGTTTGGACTAAAATGCTCTCAAAAGCCAAAAGCTGAAGCCAGAGACCACAAAATTGAACAGGTTTGTATTGGGCCTTGGTTTTAAGGAGCTCAGAGGTTTTACCTGGTTCCTCCTCATCAATCTTTATCACATTCAAGTTGGAGGGGGGAATGGATATAGTATGAAAACCTTTTTCATATGAAGACAGCTTGCATAGACAAAACGAATTACTCAAAGCCAGTGGTGACAACCCAATTTCCTTAAAAAGAGTGTGCTTATCTACTAGCTAAGAAAAAGAATATCACCATTAATTAAGATGAAACTACAATAATAATACTCATTAAAGCACCCATGGCAGGTAAACTGTCTTGTAAATTACCCACCTGGGAATGCTTGACTTACTAGGTATTTGCAAATCGGTTAAACAACAACAACAAAAACTAGTGATATCCAGATCCCAAGTCCATTCTTTGGCCACCTACTTTCTCTACCTGGCAGCTAGAAGAGATTCACTGTGTTTGTTATAGAGGGATAAACTGAGATCAGTGGGTGAAAGATGCATAGTGGTAGATTTTGGCTCAAGATAAGAAATAACTTTTAAAAAATTAGAGGTAACCGGTAACAAATGTGCTGCCAGCTGAGGTGGTGTGTGCTCTGCATGTGATCAAGGAGAGGCTCAATAAACACGTGAAGCATAAGCAGTTATTGGTATCACAATTTTCATTGTCATTGTAATCATTATCTTATTAGCATCGTATCAGGTAGATGTAAACATTGATGAGAGTTGAAAATGGTTCCACTTAGAGAGGCCAAACAGCAGAGTCAAGATTCGCTCTTAGGTCAAACTTGAGTTTGAATCTAGAATCAGTTGCTTACCAGTGATGAAGCTTCAGAGTTGGCAATTAAACCACTCTGAGTCTCGGTTTCTGCATCTGTATGATAGAGATTATAATAACAATGTCTCCTGTTCATTTTTTCATTCACAACTTACTCACAAAGCATCTACTCTGGACCAGGCACTTTTCTGGATGCTGGGGGATGGACAAGACAGATAAGATCTCTCTTCTCTATGGGTTCACATTTCAGTGAGTGTAGAGGGATTCAAATAAACATAAATATAACAAACTGACTAAATACATATGTACATAGTAATAAATGTTATGAATTCAATAAAACAGGACATCCAGGGTATCTTTAGTTAGGATGGTCAAAGAAGACTTCTCTCAGAAGGTGACATACAAGTTGGAATCTGAAATAAGAGAAGGGGCCAGCTTTGACAAGCTCTAGCAGAGGAAGCAGCAAAGGTCCTATGATCTGACCCCAGCCCCCTAAGCTAGATTGGTGTGTCTCAAGTAGGTTGGCATGAGCCACTCAAGATGAGGTTGGTGGTGAGAATTAGAGTTAAGGTGGGAGGATCTGCAGCAGAGTTCACAGGACAAAGGAAGCACCTGGCAAAAAGAACAGTTGGGTCATTATTCACATTCTGAAAACTCCATGACATAGCAATGCCGTTGTGTAGTGAAGGCAGACAGAGGTAATGGCTTCTTTGTCTGGTGACACCCCAAAATGCCCAGGCCTGGGCACAGGTACAAGTTTTCCGTGCTACTCTGCTAATCTAACCTACTCAATCTAAAAGCATAATCTATATTTTAACCACGTGAGAGTAGAGAATTTTAGAGCAGGAAAATAACTGGGCCTGTTCATATATCAACAATCGTGATAAGGAATAATCTGAGGCCTTCTTGAAGCCCTGAGGAGTGGAAGAGAGAGTTAAGAGGGTGGGATTCTAGGCCACCGGCTCTTATTCCCATCAGAGGAGTTCTACAGGCATCTGTTCTTTTGTTACATTTTTCACTTGAAAACTGAGTTGTGTTGCTAAAAACAACTCCAAGTCTTGAAAATCACCAATTGACTCCAGTTTTGTTTTGTTTTGTCTTTAGAGATAGGAGCTCAATCTGTCACCCAGGCAAGAGTGCAGTGGCACAATCATAGATCACGGCAGCCTCGACCTCCTGGACTCAAGTGATCCTCCCACCTCAGCCTCCCAAGTAGCTAGGACCACAGGCATGCACCACCGCACCTGGCCTGACTGCAGTTTTATAGATAAGGAATCTGAGCCTCAAACTGAGCCTGAAGGTCATTAGCTAATTAGCAGCAACCTGGGGCTAGGGTCCATCTCTTGACTTCTGATTTAATGTTTCCCACCTGCTTTATTACATTAGAACACTTATTCTGATCTTTACAGATATGGCATTTGCTTCTATGTCATGAAATTCTCTTCTGTGTCATGGCATTCTCTTCAGCTCTATGTCAACCAGTATGTGTTCCCTTTCATATAAGTGTGTATCTGAGTTCTGCTGCTCTAAATGAGTTCTGCTATTTTGGAAAGTAACTCTTCTATTTAATTAATTTTGAACAACGAATACAGGACCAGTTTTCAGTATATTTTCAGTTCACAGAGGTTTCCTCAGAACCAAAAGATGTTTCAGCTAGGGTCTAGGAGTGAGGTTTGAGGGAAGAGGATTAAAGCAACAATTTCTGAAAGGACTATACAAATGTCGAATTGCTCTGTGTTACCTGAGGGAAAACTAAAGCTGAAAATTGGTTAAAGAGAAACTATGGAATCAGGGGTCAGAAAGTAGCAGAGGTTCAGGAAGATAATAAAAGACACAATTTTCAAAATGTTGAGAATGAATGAAGCGTCCTTCATTTTTACCTTTTTGCCAAGGGCTTCCTTTGTGCTGTGATGCCCATTTTTAAGAATCGCCATCTTAGATCATAAGAATGGTTTATGTTCTATCTACACTCAAGTTTTTGTGGTGGAGGATAGCACCTGGATACTTTAAACCATTAGAAGCTGGTTTAGTGGAAGCAAGAAATCTGTAAAGATTTGTAAAGGGATATGTCAAATCCTTGCTTCAGGGACAGCAAGTTGGGCTGGAGGTTTGGCTTAAATAGCAACGAATTTCCTATTTGGAAAAGAACAGTAACGATGGGAAACATATGATATTTTATCCTATTTTTGACCATGGAAGGCAATCCTGGCATGTAGGGAAAGGTATCTAAAGTGTTTCCCAGATTAGCTGACAGGAGTGGGTAAGATGCTTTCCTTTGGTTAATTAATGCTGGCAGCTAGGGCAGGTGACCCAAGCATTTTCACAAGGTTGGAAATTTTCAGAGTTCAAGGTTTTGGAAGAAGTTAAACAGGATTCTCTTCAAAGGACAGTAAAGATGTTCCCCAAATATCCCACAACTAAATAGAAGAACAAACCCCAAGTGAGGATAATATTAACAGTCAGTATAAGTTAATATCTTCATTCTTTATGGAGTTCATTTAGGTTGCAAAAGACAAGTAAGTGAATTCACAAATGAGACGATGTAATTAGCAACACGCAAATGAGAAAACATTCACACTAAAATAACAATGAGCTGTTGTACTTCCTTCTATTGCATGAGTGCTGACAGGGTTATAGGGAAACTGGTGATCTCAAGCATGGCACGGGGCATTGTAAATCAATATAGCCCTTCTGGAAAGCAGGTTCGTAATACATATTGAGCCATAAACATGATCCTACCATGTGATCAGTAATCCCACTCTTGAGAATTTATCCTAAGTAATCAAAACTATGTGGAAAGTGGCCAGGTGCGGTGGCTCACGCCTGTAATCCCCGCACTTTGGGAGGCCAAGGTGGGCAGATCACTTGAGATCAGAAGTTCCAGATGAGCCTGGCCAACATGGTGAGACCCTGTCTCTACTAAAAATACAAAACTTAGCCGGGTGTGGTGGCAGGTGCCTGTAATCCCAGCTACCTGGGAGGCTAAGGGAAGAGAATCGATTGGACCTGGGAGGTGGAGGCTGCAGGGAGCAGAGATCACACCACTCCACTCCAGCCTGGGCGATAGAGCGAGACTCTGTCTCAAAAAAAAAAATGTGGAAAGATATAACCATAAAGACGTTTGTTAAATAGTGTTTAAAAGAATACAAATTTAGAATAGGTGAGAAATTTCAATTCAATTCAACAAATGATAATTGAATATCTACCATGAGTGAGGTGTACTAAGGCAGACTTCCATCCCTCAATAATTTATAATCACAATTTAATGACTATACTCTTTGGAATATTATGCAACCATCATATCAATCCAAGTTTTTGGTTGTAGGCTATAGAAACTGACCCTGAACATCATTAACACAACAGCAAAAACACACAATGATTGGAAGGCAACTGGGGCTCACAAAATTAAATGGAGTCTGAAGGATCGGGCTGGTAAAATGCCAGCAACAAGAGCTCTAGAAGTTTAGTTGTTGGAACACCAACAAGCTGGTTCTATTCTATGTTAGAAATAAATTATGAAAAATTAATGAAAAGTATAAAAACTTCTCAATTGAATATGTCAAGTATTGTGTAATGAAGAATACTACTGTTGACTTCTAACAGTGGTTTTGCTGCTAACTAGTCATAGAACCCTGTGTGACTTATTTTACATTTCCCAGCCTTAATATTACAGCCATGTGTAAAATGAAGAACCAGATTAGAGATTATTTAAATGATGGTGCCCTGATAGCTTCCTTGTCGCTTGAGTCTATATCAAGAGAGGCAACCTGTTTGAGATTCCTTCTTTCCCCTCACTGCCCTCACGCAGCTGGGGAAGACACTGTAGGGAGGCATAGACCACTTCGGTTAAAACCTGGACACAGCCACATAATCTCTCTCAATACAATGTTCCAGCTATGTACTAACCATCAGTTGGAGTTTGCACGGAAGGAGAAATCAATTTGCCATTCCTGGTCTGTACTATGTTGTTCTGCATTCACAGGATAAGTTAAACCAGAAAAGCCAAGACATCCTAGCAGCAACAAGTAAAGTCTCTGCTGAAAAGAATCTCCAAAAGTAGCTCTTGTCCTGCTGTTAAACATCAGTTCAGCTTGTACAATCTCCCTGGTAACAGAGTACAGTAAGCTATCATCCAGGCAGCCTGAAAGTTTTGTCATATAATTCAAACACATTTTAGGAGCTCTCAGTATGGTGTTATTCATTCAGTTCCTACAGGCCTTGCCTTTTGTCCTCCATCCTCCCTGTCCATATACCTGATGACTGTCCCATTTATATTCTGCTGGAATCCTCCAAACTGAACATAATGGAACTGAGAAACCTAGAAAAGCCCTGGATCATCTGGTCTTAATAATCAAAAGAGTCTGGAAACAGAAATGCCAGAACTTTGTATAATCAAATAAGGATCAATTAAGGGAGAAAGAGTCTACTGAAGGAAACACTTTTTAAAATGAAACAAGAGTCTTGACAGTTTCTCTCTTTCAAATCAAAAGTTTCATCTCACCAATAAGATGTGTTCATTAGGGTGAGATTTAGCTATATATATCACAAGGACTCAAAATCACAGTGCCTCGGAGCAGGGATCAGTAGGCTACAGTCTATGAATCAAATCCAGCCAGCCACCTGTTTCTGTAATTAAAATTTTATTCTAACATAGTCACTCATTCGTTTATGTATTGTCTGTGGCTGATTTTGAATTATGACAGCAGAGTTGAGGAGTTGTGACTGAGACTGTATGGACTAAGAAGCCTAAAATGTTTATTTTCTGGCCTTTTACAAAAAAAGGTTTACTAACCACTGCCTTAGAGTGTTCATTCATTACATTCTTATGTAAAGAACTCTAGAGGCTGGGACTGTAGGATTAATAGTGCCATCAGAGAACCAACCCATTACATCTTTTTGCTTTGATATCCTAGCACATAGGTGCTAGGATCTTATAGGTCATCTCATGGTCCAAAGTGCTGCTGGGACTCAGCAGCCATATCTAAATATCTCAAATCCAGGCCCGAAGAAAGAGGAAAAGTAGACATTGGTGAAGGAGGGCTCCTCCTTGATGAGTCAGCTCTCATTAAACAGTCCTCTTGATAGTTCCACAAAACACTTCCACTTCTATTTTATTTGCCAGAACTTAGTAGTTTGCAATATCTACCTGCAAGGTGCACTGGAAAATAACTGTTTTCCGTTTGTTTGTTTTATTGTTGGTGGCCACATACCCAGATAAAAATAAGAGTCTATTGTTCTGGAGAAAGGAGAAAGTGGATGCTGAGTTAGGCTAGCACCAGTCTTTGCCAAAAAACACTATTACTTAGTGACCTCATGAGTATCAGGATTCACAGCTCATCCATACCTTTTTCCACTTTTGGGGTGGAAATGTTTAAAGAATGAAGAATTTGCATTCTGACATCATCAATACAATTTATTTTGTCTTATGTTTAATCAGTTGGTGTGCATATTAGCCAATTATGAATCAGTCAGTGATTGATCAATTCATTAATTCAACAAGACCTATTGAGCACCTAAAATGTTCCAGGCTGAGAGTGAAGCAAAGGGATATGAAGTGCAATGAACCCAATCTCTGCCCCCAAGAAGTCCCAGGTCAATGAAGGAGAAAGACAAGTAAATGGACAATGGCCATTGAGGGTGGGAAATTTCCCACACCATGGTATATTTGTACACCATGGAAAGCACATAGGAAAGGCTTACAATTTGAGGTGCATGCTGAAGAACCAGCTGGGAGGAGTTTGTGGGGAGAAACAGGAGCACAGCTATTCCAATATGAGGGAGCAGCAGGTGCCAAGACATAGAGGGGAAAGGGAGAGAACGGGCGTGGAGAGGCTGGTGCAGCATAGGTGTGGAGGGGGAGGAAGGTGAGTAAAAATCATACCCAGAACAGAGGGGACCATGGCACCAAGATGTTGGGTTTCATCCAGACAGTGATGAGTAGGCACTGAAGAGTTCCCTGAGAAGTGACAGGACTAATCTGTGTTTCATAAGGATCAAATTCTGGCCACAATGAGGTGGATTTGGATGGCATGGGAAGGCAGGAAGACAGGCGAGAAAACCTCTATTTACCCCATCACATATTCTGCAATGGTGCTTAGGTTAAAGTATGACCTTGTATTGTTGCACAAGAAGACCCACTCACCCAACAGCTAATTAGCAAAGAGGCCTAATAATAATAACCTAGATTTCATTTAATCTTCATAGTCATCCTGGGGAGCTCCATCTTACAGAAGAGGTAACTGAGGTTCAGAAAGGTTAAATGACTTGTGTAAAATGTCACAGTGAGTGAGTGACAGAGTGGGACTTGCATTAAGGTTTTCTGATCTCAAGTCCAGTTCTCTTTCTGCTGCTCATTGAGAGCAATGAGCATTCCAGACTCGACCAGTCACCCTAAATTGAGTCCAGGCAGGACTATCTGCATGTTTTGGCAGTAACATATCTTGATGGCATTAAATGTAGGAAAACACGGAGGCATTTCCCCTCTGTTACTTTATGAGGCAAGTTATCAAGAGTATTTTACTAGGCTTTGGCAAAGTCTCTTAATAGGAAAAATAAAGCATATGTTTTATTATACTTTTGTTCAGTGTTGTGGCAATTATTCAGAAACTCATGAAAGATCTGTTTCTCTAGCATTCCAGCTTTCTATTTGATTATAGTCCATCTTGCATTATTTATATGGAGAGCCATAAGCATGATCAAAATAGACATATTGAAGTGTCAAGTCAACTATATTTAATAAATTTTAATCTTATAACTCGTTCTCATAGATTGTTGTCTTCTCAGAAAGAACTTCCCAGGCCGGGCATAGTGGCTCACCCCTGTAATCCCAGCACTTTGGGAGCCTGAGGCAGGTGGGTCACCTGAGGTCAGGAGTTTGGAACCAGCCTGGTCAACATGGTGAAACCCTGTCTCTACTAAAAATGTAAAAATTAGTCAGGTGTGGTGGCGGGTGCCTGTAATCCCAGCTACTTGGGAGGCTGAGGGAGGACGATCACTTGAACCCAAGAGACAGAGGTTGCAGTGAGCTGAGATTGTGCCACTGCACTCCAGCCTGAGTGACAGAGCAAGACTCCATCTCAAAAAATAAAAAATGAAAAAGAAAGAAAGAAAAAGAAAGAACTTTCCAGACACTTGTGCTCCTCTCCCAACCTTCATGTTTGAGTTAGATGCTACCCCTCATTTATTATACTATCCAATGTGCAGTCAAAGCACGTAGAAACCTGCTTCATGATTGTCAGCTTCCTTGCCTGTTTCTCACTTCAAGGATGGTAAGATCCTTGAAGTCAGCAACAGGATATTTATTTATCTTTATATATCCAGCATCTGGCACAGTGATTGCCATTTAATAGCTCACAATAATTATTTGTAGATTAATAAAATGAAGCAACAATGTAACTAAACACATACAATTATACTTAAAATGATACTGCATCAAAATCCTTAGCACGTTAAAACGATTTTTACTTTCTCTGTAATTTTACTGGCAAAAAGAAAACACAAGTGCTAAGAACAACTTCAGAGTATTCAAGGGGCTATTTAGGGGTCCATTTTGATATTTGTTAAGATTGAGGATCACAGTGCTTTTTCAGAAGTTGATCCAGAGATGGCTGCATTGTGGTTCCATTTTTTTTCTCCCTCTGTCATATCTCTCACAATAAGCAGAGGCTTTGCAGATTAACTCTGCCTTGGTTTAAAATCAGAAATCTTATGTTGCTGTCTTAGAAGATGAGATGTTATGCTGGGCATATATGCCTTTCAAATCCACTCTGCTTTCTGTTTGTCAGCCCACCATGCTGCTACTTGATAGGAGGATAAGGCTCCTACGTTTTGGTCTGAATAGGAGCTAAACTCAAGGGACTCACTGCCCAGAGACACACACACTTGAAGCTCTTCTACACTCAGACGTTTTACCTCTCTCCTGAAGAGTGTGGCACCCTGAGGCACCCAGTTTTCATTTTGTGATTCAGTTTGAAGGCCTGAATGAAGTGCTACTATAAATTAATGAGACATTTTCACGAATTCCTATTCAGGAATTCATGATCTGGTCAGTCACTTGCTTAAAATGTGTCTGGAAGTCATTGCCTTAGACCCTGTTCTAAGAGTGAGGTAGAAAACCCCAAACAAATCTTGTACTACCACAGGTGATGCAGAGGGAGCTTGAAGTCCTGATTAATTTCCTCACACTGTGTGCTCCTTCCCATCCTGCAGGGAGGCTGGGGTAAAGAAGGGTTGGCTGATTTCAGAAAATGCTATCTGCTGAGCTTTAAAGACTGTCTATATAGTGTGGTTTTGGGTTTTTGAGAAGGTGGAGAGAAGAATGGGCTCGAAGCATGAGGCGATTAAAACTGGTCTTAAGAATAGGCGGAATTTGAATTGTTGGTGGGTTGCAAGCATTTTTCAACCTAGGGCAATTTTGCTCTCGGGGGGACATTCAGCAATGTCTTGAGACATTTTTGCCTGTCACAAATTGTAGGAAGAGGGGTTGGTACTGGTGAGAAGAGGCCAGTACCTCTTCTCACCAGAAGAATGTACAATGTGCACTGTACATTCTACAATGCACAGAACAGCCCCCAGGCCCACCCAACAAGAATTATCCGGTCCCAAATAGTCAATAATGCTGAGGCTGAGAAACCCCGGGTTACACAAAGGACATTCAGAACAAGTAGGATACCACAGGAAAGGAAAGATTTAGAAATAAACTTATGTTGGAATTTTTTTTTTTTTTGAGACAGGGTCTCGCTCTGTTGCCCACACAGAAGTGCAGTGGTGCGATCTCAGCGCACTGCAACCTCCACATCCTGGGTTCAAGCAATTCTCCTGCCTCAGCCTCCCAAATAACTGGGCTTACAGGCGTGTGCCACCATGTCCAGCTAATTTTTGCATTTTTAGTAGAGACAGGATTTCACCATGTTGGCCAGACTGGTCTCGAACTCCTGACCTTGAGTGATCCACCCGTCTCAGCCTCCCAAAGTGCTGGGATTACAGGCATGAGCCACCACACCTGGCCAATTGTTGGAACTTTTAAAAATTGTTTAGACTCCTTCTCATCAATCTCCACTTAACCTAATGTTCACATATGAAGGACTTATGGGATATTTTCACATTTAAATATTCATTTGCTCTTGGTACAGAGTATAAACTAGGAAATTTGCAATGTGGTGGGGCTCTGTGGTTCCTGGAAATGGGTTAGCCCACACTAGAATTCACTCTCAGGATCCTGTGGTCCATGTCTCCTTCACAGCACCAGCTGCAATACACATCAATGCAATTCTTATTTATTATATGCCTCCTCTACTAGAATATAAACCTCCCACAGCAAAGGACTGGATCTGGTGTGCTTCCAGTTTATCTCAGAGCCCACCAGTGTCTGGTGGTGGAAGGGGAGCTAAGAGAGTAAACTCTTGAGTCAAACTGCCTGGGTTTCAATCCATACGTCACCACTCACTCACTCACTCTGTCACCTTAGGTAAGTCACTTAGCTTTAACAAAGGCTCAGTTGCCCCATCAATATAGAGAGGGATATCTGGTGCCTACCTCACAGATAAAACTAAATAAGTTAATGTGTGCAAAATGCTTACTAAATTTTGTTGATGAGGGAAGCATCCAAAAGCAAGCAAAGATAGGGTTAAAAATCTGTCTGCCCCCTACAAAATTAGGAAGAAAAAGCTTAATAAAACACATTGGCTTCTACCTTTTTGGTGTTCAAAAAATTTAAGACTTTTCTTATTTGTGATCTATGTGGAAGGCTGTATGTTAATATTTTTAGTCAAGAGGGCTTGAAAGCCATAGCAGAAGACACAATTTTGCCATATTGATTTGACTTAATAAATGTTCCACCCAGTTTCTCTGCCATGTCGGTTTCTCTCTACGTATTTTCTCTAGGTTAATTTCATTTTTTGTTGTCTCCTGACAAAAACTGATTTACGGCACTTTGGTAAGTCTACCTAAGAAAGGAACTGAGTATTCTGTGGTTGAACCCCACTAGTCTCCTTCCTATATACGAGCAGCCTCTTTCTACAGTGTTACCTTCTTCAGCATCACAGGGCTCTTTCAAGTACACAGAGGGTTTACACTTTGTTTTCTAATTCAAATTTTCTGAAACTTTACTGTGTTCTGTACATCTACTACTCCTTCAGGTTTCTGACCTCTTGCTACTTTTCATCTTTCCTTTGCTATTTCCTATGTTTCTACCTTGTGGAAGCTCTGGGGAGAGAATCATGATTTCTGGTCATTCACTTAGGTATACAATTATTCACTTGACACTCAAGAAGCATTTACTGAGCACCAGTGTATTAGTCCATTCTCATGCTGCTAATAAAGACATACTCAAGACTGGGTAACTTATAAAGGAAAAGGTTTGACTCATAGTTCAGCATGGCTGGGTTGGCCTAAAGAAACTTACAATCATGGCAGAAGTGGAAGCAAACATGTCCTTCTTCACATGGTGGCAGGAGGAGAAGAATGAGCAGAAGGGGGAAACGCCCCTTATAAACTCGTCAGATCTCATAATAACTCACTCACTATCACAAGAACAGCATGAGGGTAACTGCCCCCATGATTAAATTACCTCCCACCAGGTCCCTCCCATGACACGTGGGGATTATGGGAACTACAATTCAAGGTGAGATTTGGGTGGGGACACAGCCAAACTGTATCAACTAGTGTATTTGACACTCTGCTCCTGGCTTGTGGGATACAGCAGTGAACACGACAGGCAAGGAAGGCCTTGCCCTCTTAGAAGAGACGTTCCTGAGTGTGAAGGGAGATGGTAAGAAATAAGCAAGCTAGTGAACAAGGCAATTTCTGACATTCTTACAAAAGAAATCAACAGTATGATTGTACTAGTTTTCTATGGCTGCTATTACAAATTACCATGAACTTGGGGGCCTATAACAATACATATTTATTATCTCACAATTCCAAGGTCAGGAGTCTGACGTGGGTCTCACTGGGCTAAAACGAGGGAGTCGTCAGGGCTCTGCTCCTTCTGGAAGCTCTAAGGGAGAATCCATTTTCTTGCACCTCCCAGTTCTAGAGTGGGTCCACATTCCTTGGTTCATGGCCCCCTCCTCCATCTTCAGAACCAGCAATGGCCAGTGAAGTTTTTTTTACATCGTATTACTCTGACATTGACTCTTCTGCCTCCCTTTTACACATTTAAAGGACCCTCGTGATTACAATAGGCCCCCTGAGATAATCCAGGATAATCTCCTTATCTTAAAGTTAGCTGATTAGCAATTTGCATCTCATCTACAACCTTAATTCCCCTTTGCCATGTAACATAACATATTCACAAGTTCCGGGGATTAGGACTCCTTTGGGGGACATGAGTCTGCCTACCACAATGATATAATGGGTGACCATGATTTTAGTATCCTGTTCAATACCTACATAGAATAGATGTTTGGTAAATTCAGTATGTGGTAAATGGATCACAACTATATACATTTGCTTCTTGTTAAAGGATCAGAGCAAGGGCTGTGTTTTCTTTATTGCAGGAACTGCAGGGGTGAGGTGGCTTCAGCCAACCTTCTAGGTTAACTAACAGTTTTCCCAGTGCAGAGAGACACTCAGGGGTCCCTGCTATTAATACATCAGGCTCTAGAGGCGAAACCCCTCAGCCTTTCTCCTGCTTGTTCTCTATGTCTAGATGCTGCCATTTGGCTACTGCAGGACCCAGGGTGGTGATCTTTCTTCATCTGCTCTCAGCAATCGCTTCTCCCTGCCGCTTCCCTGAGCACTCCACCACCTTCATTTCTGTCGGCTGTGGCAATTTTCCTGAATTATAAATGGAGATTTTTTTTAAGGATCCTAGGAGATCATTTTCCAGATAAGGAAAGTGAATTTTAGAATAGCTGGGGGAAAATATCTAAAATGGTTTAGAAAGGCTTTTGATGGATGAAGTGTGAGATTAGACAGTTTTATGGGGTTGCTTTTATGCAGTATGAATATGGTAAGTTTAATTTTTAATTTCTGCAGCGTTGCTTGATTTTATGATGCCACTATTTTGCTGGATGTATCTGACAAATGCTATTCTTCCTCCTCACTAAATTACAGCCTTCCGTTCCTTAAAATGTCTCATAAGAATTAAGCCTTGACAGTCTAACAAGACCTAGCATCACTGACCCTTCCTGCCCCTGATTATATAACAGAGTTGGCTGCATATGTGTCACTTTCCGTGTTTTATTTGTATGTATTTATTTTATTCTGAATTCATGGCTGTGTTCTCCATGCAAACATAAGCTCTCAGCAGGAAGGGAGAAAGTGGCCCATGGTTCTTATTTTGCTTGTACTTCTACCCAATGGCTACAGAGTTGTGTGGCCAGAAGTTGCTAAGTTAGATTATTTACTAAAGAGTGTTGCTTGAAAATACTATAGAAAGATAATTTTATTTCCTATTTACCTTTTACCTGTGCAATAGGACATGGGCAGTGTTCATCAGAAAGATTTCAGAATTCATTTTTTTCAGAGAAAATTAGTAACACCAAGGCACACTGGAACATTCAAGAAGGCCAGTCTTACTCACATGAAGAAAAAGCCTCTACAGTGCATTCCTTAGCATGCTTTAGATGGCATTCCGGTCTCATTTCATATTGAGTTACAACCAATTAGAAATTACCCTTTATCTCTTTTCATCTCTTCATAGAATGGCGACTAAAATCTCTCACCTAGAAGATGGTAAAGCAAGTCTGAAATATCCTAAATTAAAGACATGACTCTGCTGACTGAAATTCTGAGGGCAACAAACCTTTTAGGCAAAATGAATTATGTCTGTCAATATTATGTTTTATGCTTGGCAAAATGTACTGTGAAAAAAACCCGAGAATTTATTTTCTTCATTTCCTTTCTAATTTTTCCTTAAATCTACCCTAAGGATCAGCACACACTCATTGATTTTATATTCTACTCCCATTTGGAATCTGAGATCAGGAAATAACTCACCTTCTATGACCAAGAATGTGAGTTGCCTGAGTTTTCATTCTGCTATGGAAGCCCAAAGAACGAGTTCCATCCTGCTCCTGGACATGAGGATATAGCTGATGACACTGTATTTATGACACAAATGGGAAGGAGTAGGGGTGTGTGTGTGTGTGTGTGTGTGTGTGTGTATTGTAATGGTTACGGGAAATCTAAATTGAAAGTTTGCTGCATGTAGCTATAATGTTCACTTAGATAATTGCTTTTTGTAAACACAGTTTCTTACAAAGTCTTAGCTTGCTGCTATGGAAGCAATGACATTAACAGAAATAACAGTGGTGCCACAAATCTTCAGGGATTTTTTTTAATGGAAAGGAAAATTCTAAAACTAAAAATATACTTTTTATTCGCAACTATGGGAATACAAACACCAGAAAAACACAAGAGGACTGTATAGTTGGGACATGGAAGGTATTCTATCTGGTGGTTTTAGCGAGACACTCATGGAATGGAATCTAAGTCTTAAGTCATTGCAACTGGGGCAAAGGAGGGGAAAAAAACTGCATTCACAAAAAGAAGATATCTGGAGGGTGTGATACAACTCCCCTCACTTGTTCCTCAACATGCTCCATGTACTACTCTTATGGATACAGGGGCAGCACCTTAATATCTCTTGAATTTATATTACTTATGACATCTTAATTGACATTTACTTTGCAGGGCCCATTAAAAAATGTCCAGATCTAAAGGCACTGAAATATAAGAGAAATACCTTCTATTTTATCTCCACTCTAAACATCAACACTAGTTGGACTTCTGAAGGCACATTATTATAATCACTGGCCTAGCTCATTTAAGTTGGCCTCTATCAGCCCTATTACCAAAGACCATGAAATGGTTTTCTGCATGCTTGAACTTAATGATCTCATAATTATTGCTGTAAATTATTTATATCAAAATGCTGATTCATAAAATTTGGTTACAGAAAAACTTTCTTTAAATTAAAGACCTCTATGCTTTTTTGTTTTGTTTTTGTATCTTTTTACTTTCTTCCTGATCTCACAAGTTGTAGAGGGTTAAAAGGAGAAATATTACTTTCTGTATTTTAAATCCACTGTAAGGCTATGGTAGACATATGCCAAAAAAGCAAAGATTTGCCTCTGTTTCTCTTATCAAATGGATATTTGAAAATACTACCACCAACCTCTGAAATCTGAAAATGAGTGGAGTTGGATTTATGACTTTCTGTTAGCAGGCTGGCAGTGGCACCTATATTTACAAAGTTGAGTATATTATACCAAGGATATTTTTATTCACTTAAATTTTACATCAGCTAATTGATTTAGAAAAATATTATTCCAGATTTTTGTGATACAGAAAATGTAATGGTTAAAGATTAAGAACTACCTTGAGAAGGGAAAACATAGTTGTTACTTAAAATAGATCCAGAATGACTCCATGCCAGAATTACATCAACACTGCGTTGTAGAAAGTTGCCTGCCAGCTATTACAATGGACAGTGACGGATTCAATTTTAATTCCTGCAGTTTATGTCATGTCACACATGTGGTTGGGTCAGCTTTCACTGACCTTTTGGATCTGACAGTATGTCTATGCAAGCACTGGAGCAAGTGGAAACTTAATAAGAAAGAGAAGTCATGGATCAACACAGTCATAATACCTTGGTCATTTAAAAACACAGATTCAATAAATGAATAGATATATAGATGATCTTTAAAGATTTCGAGGGGAATGAAATAATATAACAATTACACAGTATTTCCATTGGCAAGGCCATCAAAAGTTGATTCCTCAAGCACTTCTGCTATCCATAAATTCTCACGGTTGATACTTTTCTTTGCCCTGAAATCTGTATTTTATTAAAAGCTTTTGTCTGGGGAATTCTTTGCTGCTGGCTGAAAGACCTCATGAATGCCCTAGAGTGTTGTAATAGCACATTAATGCAATATTACATTAATCAATAGCACCACAGACATATACAATTTTAAAAACAAAACAACTGCAAAATCCACATGTGTGTTGTATGGGCAAGTGTGATGTTGACTTGGCAAAATGTCACATTCCAAATTCAGCTATCCTGAAACAAATCCAATTTGTGTACTTTACATCAACAACAGAAAACACTGACTGAGCAAAGGTAATGTATTTATGGATCCATCATTTATCACCGGAATATATAATGTGAAAAGAATGAGACATGAAGCCAAAGAGAAATATTCCTTTAAAATGAATTAGAAGCTTCTAAAGATACTTATCAAAAGGATTCATACAGGAAAAACTGTATAAATTAACCCAATCAAACAGCTCTGTGGATACAACAGGAGCCAAGCCATGGTCACTGCAGCTTTGAATACCTGCCAGACTGTCACCCTCATGCAGCTCTGTTTTTCCTCCAGAAGGGGATTGGAAGAGATTACCTGGATAATTTGTAGAAAGCAGATTTCATGTTTTGCTACTCTAGCCTTAGTTCATGGCTGGTGTCCTCCATCCCTTAAAAGCATGAACTGGGAATGAGGCACATAGATGGACATATTTTCCAGGGAAGCCAATTTACCTGCCCCACTGCCCTGGACTACACCAGAGTTTGGTGTGCTACATGTGTTTGGTACACAAAGAGCATTGAACAAGTCAGCCAAAAATCTTGCAGACAGTGTCTTTAGACAGAAGTCTGTGGAAGACATGTCTGGTAAAATCAGTGACAACAAAATTATCAGAATGAGGAAACAACCCAGAGGTAAAAGACATGGATGGTGGGTAGCATAATTTTTATTATGCGAAACTCCTCTTCTACTAGATAGGCTTGGATTACTTAACTGTAGAAATGACTCCTTCTCCTTTCCCTCATCTTCATCTCAAAATTTCTGTTTCCACCTTCTGGAACCCCTTTTCTTTGTCCTTATCTCTGAGGTGGACATGTCCCTCCCCCATTCTAAAGATAATCACTCTACCTTTGCTCTCAATTTGGACTCCGCACGTTGTTCAGGATCTTGTTCTATCAATTGTCTGTATGGGTGATGAAAGATGGCTATACATTCTTTGCTACTCCTTCCACTGAGAGGTGCATCTAGTTCTTATGCCTGAATCTGAGCTGGCCTTAGGGACTTGACTGATGACCAATAAGAAGCAGCAGAAGTGATGCTCTGGCCTTCTGAGGCTAGGGCTTATGAAGCCTGGCAGTTTCATCTGGAATACTGCTCTGGGAACTATCAGCTGCCAATAAAAAGTCAGACTACCCTAAGAGGCTGGTGGAATTCACCTCCTGGAGTACTGCTCTGGGAACTATAAGCCGCCAAAAAAAAGTCAGAGTACCCTAAGAAGCTGTCGAGGCCACATGTAGGCGTTCTGGTCAACAGTTCTAGCTGAGCACAGCCTTCCAGCCATTCCCACCAAGGGCACAAAACAATGTCAGCCAAAGACCACAGAGTCACCTCTGTCATCCACATGTGGAACAGAAGAATCATCCTGCTGAGCATTGCCTCAATTCCAGACCAACACAATCCTAAGCTATAACAAAGTGATTATTGTTTAAAGCCAGTATGTTTTGAGGAAGTACATTACACAACAGTGGATACTGGAACAGGGCCCTCTCTAACCTTTAGTTTTGCATTTTTTAACTAATTACCTTCCTTCTTCTATCTACAAATCTGTTCAATTCTTCCCAGTGTTAAAATCTTCCCTCAGTCCCACCATACTATACAATAAAACTCTGCTTCCCTCAGTGGTAGCCATCTCTAAAAGACTACTTTATACCTACTGTTTTTATTTTCTCACTTCCCACTCTGTAAACACGAGGCAATTTGGTTTTCACAACCTCCATTCTAAAGTGGCAGCATTTCAAAATTGGAAGAGACATAAAAGGCCAAAATCATCCAGCCATGTCTTCTGTCAAATTCTTCTTCATAAGATCCCTTTTTTGTTGTAGGTGTCTCATCCATGATACAGCACCTCAAGGGATATGGCTCATGGTCCCAACCAAGGATGTTCATTTTATCTCTGGATATCTGAGACTGTGAGAAACTCTCTCTGATTCTACACAGAATTCTGTTTTTAAAGCTTCCATCCATTGGTCCTAGTTTTCTTGCTCCTAAGTACATAGATAAGCCTAATCTCCCCAGTTTAGAGGGCACAGTCTAGGTAAGACATAGATTAGGCACTGGTAGTAGAGATGGAGAGATGAGAATATATCTTGAACTTCTTCCAGTCTAAAACATTTTACTGAAATTTACATGCATCTTGAAATTAAGTTGGAAAGTCAAAAGGTGAACTTTGTAATCACCCTTTATCTTTCTTGAATGTAATTTAACTTAAGGTCTCAAGCCACTATTCCATTTGGCTGTGGGAAACATGGAGACAGTAGGTATAGAACAGTATAAAACAGTGTGGAGGTTTAGAAAATGGACTGTGAAGTCAGACTGCCTGGACTAGAATCCTGGCCACAGGACTGTCTAGCTATGTGATCTTCAGTAATATAGCTGCTGAAACTACAGCCATTTCCAAGAGATTAAATCTTGTTCAGTTATTTTGCAGTCATATTCAGAATTTAAACGTGATCAAATTAGAGTTCTAACTTTCCTTATCTTTTCCTGGGATAGTAATTCTAAGAAGGCCCATATGTATCATGGCATCATAGGGGAGGTATCTGGTTCATTACCTTCTCATTTTTGATGGAGACTTCTACCCACATTGCTTTTGCTGCAGACATTGTTTCTGTTTCCACAGCCTCCAGCACAGAGAATCCACAACAAATTTACTGATGATGTTCCCTCATCAGGTTATCAAGGCCCTTCTGACCCTCTCAGGGCAGCCTCTTGGGACATGAATCTTAAAATGTTTTCCATGTTGCTGGGACACCTCCACTAGTGATTGCGGCCTTCCACTCCTCTGTGATGCTGCTTGCTTCCTCTCCTGGGAAGTGATGCTCTAAAAATCAAATCCAGGTTCCCTGTATGCTGGGACTTCTCAAAACACTTCTGGGGTTTCAGTGATCTCCCATTCCAGGGGCACCAGGGAATGCAGAACCTTCTCAGGGTCCTTCAGCATCTAAACTGCAGATTCTCCTCCCACCAGCAGCTAAAACAATCTCTTTTGGGACAAGAAGCTTCTCTGACATCATCCTTAATTCTCCCCAAACTCTACTGTTGATGTGAGAATTGTCAGGCTTTAGGTCTTGATATGCAAAGGAAACATTAAAGAATTTTTTTAAGTTTATCTTTAACAAATTCTCTCTTATAATTCAAACCAAACCAAACCAAAAACCAACCCTGGCTCCCGGCTATCTTTTATGAGTTGCATGACCCAATTTTAGAAGTCAATAGCCAAGAATCTGCCTGTTTTTTTGTGATTAGCTGTCCCTGAGGATTTTAGCTTCAGGGACATGAAGTAAAAAAGGACTTACCAAGAAGGAAAAAAACGTTGGTTAGAATTTTAAAAGACAGCCCCACTATAACTACACTTGATTTGGTAGTGCTTACTTTATTTCCTGAAAACTGTTATTAAATTAAATTGATGGTACCTCTTACATCAATGGCACAGTAGGAATGAGAGGAAGAAGAAATCCAGAAGTCGTTTCTCTGCAACACGATATAAGAGAGTTGTTAAGAGCAGACTTGAATAGCCTGGATTTAAATTGTGGGTTTGCATTAACTGGGTATCTTTGTGCCATTTACTAACTTTCTAAGCCTCAGTTCCCTCATCTGTTATTTAGGGTAGTGTCTGGCACAAAGCAAATACTCAAGCAGAGTTCATTGTTCTGATGTGTTTGATATGGAAGAAGGTACAGAAAAGAGGTAAGGATGGCTCTATTAATCAGGTTTACAACTAACTTGCTAGTTCCTGAGGTGGAACTAGAAGCAGGCTACCTTTCCACCAAATCATTGTGCCTTTCCAGATTGAATAAAATGCAAGCCTACTTTAATTTCATTCTCTCAAGACCTAGTGGGATAGGAAGGAAAGGATCCCCAGGTCCGTAACAAAGAGGAGAATTAAGCATTAGTAAAGGTTGGGCACAGTAAAGGTTGTGGAGATGTCCACACCTGTGGATTTCTAATCTGATGGATAGAAGAGCAACATCTGCATCTCTCAGATTATTCGTAGGGTCCCTTCTACTTGTGGGACCCACTGAGGATAGTCCTGTCTGTAACCAAGTGTGGTCAGACTCAAAGAGCTTAACTTCTTAGTATAAGTAGCCCACAATATCCTTTAAAAATACATAGCGCAAAGCCAACCACAGACTTAAATTTAAAGCTAGCACTGGTGCCTAAATCAAACAGCTATGTAGCAATGAAGTTACATCAGAAAGATTTATCTTTTTAATTTTTAAGATTTTTTTTTTTGAAACAGAGTCTCACTTTGTCACCTAGGCTGGAGTGCAGTGGTATGATCATAGCTCACTACAGTATTGAACTCCAGGGCTCAAGTGATCCTCCCACCTCAGCCTCCCAAATAGCTGGGACTACAGGCATAAGCCACTGTACTCAGTTTGGGAACTTTTCTTTTTAAGGCCTACAAACTTCGGCCACTTTGGGAACAGTCTGGGGTTCAAAGAATATTTCATAATAAAATGGTATTTGCTTGGGCTTCCTGATAGAATTGTCCCATGGACTCTTTGCAAACTAAATGATTTACTTTACTGTCTTTAGCAGCAAGGTAGATGGCGATGACTGATATTTACTGAGACGGGAAATAGGTTTGGGAGGGATGTGGGAGTCCAAATCTCAGTATGGATGTATTACATAGGAAACGTCTATGGGAAATCCAAGTGAGATACTCGGTAGGTTTAGAACTCAAATGAGATATAAATGTGGGTGCTTTGTTGACTTTTGTTGGGTGAAACTGTGGAGCAGGAAGAAATCCCTCCAGAAGAGATTGGAGGAAGAGAGGGAGAGTCCAGCAATGGTCCTGAAGCAACACAATATGTAAATGTCCAGGAGAGGAGGAGCCTACAAAGAAATGGAAAAGCAAAACCAGAGGCCAGGAAGAGAGAGTTCCAAGAAAGTGGGACTTGCCTGATAGGTCAAGCATTGCTCAGAGAGTCAAGGGAACTGAGGAGTAAAAAGTGTTCATGGAATTGGTCAACGCGGCGGTCACTGATAACTAACAGTTTCAGCGGCGTGGTAAAGGAATTCTGATTCAGAGTCGGTTGAAAGATGAATGGGAGTCAAGCAGTGGAAACATTCTGGGTTGACAACTCTTTGGAGAAGCTTAGAGTGAAGGAGAAAGGAGAAATAAAGTAGAGATATGGGGGCACTGTGTGGATAAGGAAGTACTGAGAATTCAGTAGAGGCGGTGGGCAGGGAATACAGCTCTTGTTACACCAGTGACTCATAGTATCTTTAATGTGAACTGAAATCATTATGTCATTTTCATAATGATGTTGTCATAATTGCCATTCTCTACTCCAATAAAACTGGCTTAAAACATATTTTCTCTATTCTCTTCAGTAGTAAACTCATGCTCTACTTACAGCTTCAACTTTCAAATTCGGCAGCTGACTATCCATGCTAACCTTTCTCTGTGCTCCAATACTGTATTTTGAGATGAACATCTCATCTTGAGATGCACCAGTGTCTCAAAACTATATATCCTTATAAAAAGTATCAATTTTCTCAGTCAGATCCTCTTTACTTCCTGATTTACTCTAATGAGACATCCAGATACCCACACTCAAAACCATATCATTCTTTCCTGTCACCAGGAAACTATCACATGTTCTTTGGCTTGGAGCCTTTCTCCTGGTGGTCCTACTCTCCCCACCACTTCCATCTGTCAAAAGCCTGCCCTTCCTTTAAAGCTTATAATATCTAATCCAGGAAACTCTTCCTGATGCTTCTAATTTGATGTGATCTCCTAACATTTAAGCCTTCTTGTATACTTCTCTTAAATTAGATTTATCTGAGGCACTGTCTTATTTGCCTGAGTCGACTTTAAACTTGTTGAGAGGGGCCTTATCTTACTTGCTTTTTACATCCCTTCTATCACCGGATGAAGCGGCCACTCACCAAAATCTTGCTTAGTTGACTCAAAAGCAAATTGTTAATGAATTCTTTAGATAAAAATACGTTTTCTGGGTATATGCATGCAGAATAAATAATACACTGGAAACTTAAGAAAGCACTTAACGGGAGTACAGAAATGAGCTCATATGAAAATCAGGGCACAGCCAAAAATTATTTTTGTTTCTCGGAACAAGTATTTATTTAACTTTTTATTATGGAATATTTCAAATACACATAAAAGTAGAAATAGCATAATAAACCCCCATGAACCCATCATCCAGCTTCAACAACTAACATTTTTCCCAATTTAATTTCAACTATTAATCACCCCCCCCATCTTTTGCTGGAGTATTTTAAAGCAAATTTCAGAAATCATATCATTTCACTTACTTATATATCAGTAAATGTCTCTACCAGATGAAGTTTTGTTCTGTAATTTAATCACATGTCAAACCTAACAAAATTAATTCTAATCATTTAATATGATTTAACATCTAGTCTTTGTTCAAATATTCTCAATTCATTGTAATCATTTTATTCAAAGAATACTGATTTAATAGTTATAGCTTATTTTAAAGCGATTTAATGCAAGAAACGAACTGTTGATTCTTTTAGCATATGCACTGGAAGAGGTTAAGGAGAAAGGAGACCTTCAATTTCTGAATTACTTAGTTTCCATGATTCATTTCCTTCCCTTTTCTGCTACTGCAGTTTTGGATCTTTCTTATTTGTAGGTTTATCAAAGATTGGGACAGGAAAGAAGGTATGGCAAAGGCTGCTATTTGTCCCACAATCTCTCTTGTCTCCTTCTTCCACAAGAATAGACATACTGGCACTTACAGATGATGTTTCTTAGACTCACTTGCAGTTAGATGTCCGTGCAACCCTGCAACTTTTGGGAGCAAAAGTGATGTGTGCAATTTTTGGGTCGTGCCCTTAACTGGAAAGAAATGTGCCCTTTCCTCTCATCCCCTCTTTCCTAATGGCTTAAATGCAGACGTGGTGTGGTAGGCCATCTGCCACTATGCAGATGAGGAACAACCTCAGAAGATCCACAAGCAACCAGATGAAAGAGCCTCGGGCCCTAGATGACCTCATGAGGAGGAATTGGCCTGCCAACCTCCAGACCACCAATTTTAAACGACTGTTATTTTGGTATCTGTTAAAACAGTTGTTCTGATATCTTAAGATAGAATGTAAAACTCAACAATGTCAGTTTTATAATTTTTCTAACAACTAATGAGAGCATCTATTCCCAACACCACAGATAATCAAATGTTGTCTGCATATGTTTTCAATTATTACTAGCTGTCAGATTCTGTCCTGGAGCATGGTGACCAACAGACATTAACTGAGCACAGCCACGGAAAACAGCAAAGTAGAAAGGCTGGCTGGGTTTGGTTCTAGGCAAACTTTTGTTTGCATTTTCCCTCACCACCTCCTAGCTATGAAGAAGTTATTTAAAGTATATGACACTTTAAAAATCTGTGAAATGGAATGATAGCTGTTCATAGAAGATCAATTACAGAGAGTAGAGGACTGAACATAGTACTTGGTACACAGAGGTATCCAGAAAAGATTAATTTCCTTTCCTTTGGTTCTCTGTGCACATAGGTCACAGGGTCTGATAATTTTCAAAATATCCACTATTGCTGTAGCCATTCAAGTCTCCAGGAGTCTTCCAAAATAGCAACATTATCACAGGACATTGATAGGAAAGTCCTGGGGTATACAACACCAACTTCTTTTTTAAAGGCTATGAAAGAAGTTATGGGAGATACTCGTGGATGAAAAACATGGACTATCTCCCAAAGATTATATGGCCCACTTAGAAGAAATGTTGACAAGCAATGCATCAGTTAGGGCAACACCAGCTAATGCAATACACAACCCTCACATCTCAGAGGGTTTGTCTCCTTTCTGTAACAACAGATGTTCCTGACCTACAGTGAGGCTCTGTTCTACCCAATTATCCAAGGATCTAGGCTGGCAGACTTACCAACCAACCTGGAAATATGGGACTAGAGGATCTGTGGGAGGTGTTTATGGGCCAGATCTGTAAATTATTACATAATGTCCACTCACATTCCATTGTCTCATGATTTTCATGGCCAGAACCAACTGCAGGGGATGCTGAAAAATGTATTCTGGTTGAGTGCCCAAGAAAAAGAGAAATGAGTATGAGGATCAGTATGCCCTAAGCAGTTGGCCTGACAGATAAGTTAATGAACTATTTTATTTAGCTTCTTCTTGAGTAGTGGGAGAATACACTTAGGAAAACTTGCTCAAAACCTCTACTAACAGTGTCTCCCAAAAGCCCTTCTATGATACAAGAAACAAATTTAATAAAGATCATTTTAAAAAGAATTGATCAGAAAAAGTTTCCTGAGCACGTCAAAGTGACTTTAGTAAGTAAAAACAATTGCTTTAAAAAGTTTTAATGTAAGAAAACAAATTATTTTAGTTAGAAAAAGAGTAAAGCCTTGGATTACTGTCCTACAGGGAAAAAAAAAAAAAGCACTTTTGTGTCGAGAAACATTTGAACTTTCAAGGGATTCTCAAGAGTCATTAGCTTCAAGTTGTCTTTTCCTAAACAATGATGTCCCAGTTGCTGGATCATCAGCATGCAAGTGACCCGGAAACCACACACACATTCATCACAGCCATTGTCAGGATCTCTGAGATACACAGAGAAACTTGCTAAGAGGCTGCAGACTATTATGTTTCACTATAATGATATTTCCAGAAATAAGAGGAATTACACATTAATAAAGCAATGAAACTACGCAGGTAACCATGACGACTGCTGCAAATTCAATAACATTTTATGCTCCTGAAGAGTTTTTTTTCTTTTTTTTTATTCCCAGTAAGATCAGAGAAATTATGAGAAGGAACTGAGAAGCATTTATGTCTCATCTGTATGCTTGGACCTCCAAAGACGTCAGGGGTGTGCTTAGCACATTATAATACCAACTCACAGCAATCCTTGAAAATGCCCTTCCTGGTTCCTAGATGCGTATTTATCTTGAGAAACAGTTAATGCCTGGAGCCCAAAGTCCAATGCCTTTAAATGACATCTGGTCAGAGAACCATTTCTCCAAGTTGAGTCCAATTTCATCTCTTTAGATAAAGTACATTTCCCTTTTTGAATCCCCTCAAAATCAAATGGCTTATCTCTAATGGCATGCCTATGGAAATTTCTGAAGGCTCTTAAATATCTACATCAGATTCAGAAAATTTTAAAGAAAGACATATACTCTAAGTCGTGCAGCCAGTTTTCCAATTTATCAAATCATGGGTTTGGGTGTGTGTGTGTGTGTGTGTGTGTTGATTTCATTGCTTTTGATGTGCTGACAAATGAGAAGGCACAAATGGGAGATTATTTTAAAGATTCTCTCTCCTCCCCTCCAGAAATGTGCGAAACAAATAACTACTTTTTCCCATTTTTCTGCAAGTTCTCCTATGATTTCTCCTTTTTATTTATAGATTACCATTCAGATCAATATAGAAAAGAATTATTCTGGATGACAGTATATTAAGCAGTAGAAAGAGCACCAAAGGCCATTACCATGAAGCTGGGAAAAAGTTCTGAGCCTGCTAAATAAGGCCACAGGCCAGAAACAGCACCTCTTTCACTGGGAGAAAATAGAAGGTCAGAAGGAGCCAAGGCCAGAGGGGAAAATCATCTGTCCCTCAGACTCCGCTTCTCAATCTGCCCTTGCTTCGGGATCAAGTAAAAGATGAAGCCATCCATCATCTTTCCCCTAAAAACATGCCACATGACAAGATATTTAATTGCTTTTTGTTTTCCAGGCAAGGCTCCTCTTTTCTTCTGGCGGCTTTTCTTGTGGTCACTTTGGCACTCGGGAGCACCTGTGCCAGCCACTGCCCTTGTCTGGTCAGACCTCCGTGTGCCCAGGACATTGCCAGCCCTGCCTCCTTCTGGAATTGCTCTCCTCAGCTACCCCACACTCCTCCTCCCTAAGATATTCTCCCTCCCTGGCGAGGGCTCCCTCCCAGCTTCCCTGCGTTGTGTCCTCCCCCGTGCTCCCTCAGGGTGGCCAGTCGCCAAGGTTCCACTCTCAGCCTTCTTCTATTCCTTCCTAAATCCAGCTTGTGCTTGTCAACGTATCCCCGCAGCCCTGGAGAAGGAAGCCTTCTAAAATGTTCATCTGACCCCATCTTCCCCTTGTTTAAAACTCTTCAACAACTCCCCAAAGCTATCAGGATAACACTGAGTCACGTTTCCTTTCTTTCCCATTTCTCCAGTGTGTAAACTAATCATTGTACGCACACAACTTAGCCTTGCTTCTTGTTTCCTAGAGGGTAAAACCTAAACTAGTTTTTGGTATGGAGGAGTCTCCAGGATCTGAACTCCTGCTCATTTCTCTAACCACACCTCCAGCTATACTCCACCTTTACCTCCTCTTCCAGCTGTATGTAAATATTCCGAGTTCCCTAGACTCAGCATGAAACGGAAATTGCTCCCTAAATCACCATAGCCACCCTAAACTCCCACCTTCAGCCTTTAGAGTGGTCCCAGAGCTTTTCACTTCTCCACCCTTCCAAGGAGCTTTAATTTCCCCTCTTTTATTGGCTGTTCTTTCTCAAGAGGAACACAGTCAGTATCCAGAACAATCCCACAAACAAGGGGTTAAATAAATATGTGTTGGGCCAATCTCCATGAATGGGTTAATCTGTTACTATGACTCCTCTTCATTCTTTGGGTGAGGCCCACTTTCTAGGGACTCCCCCGTAGTACTGCTCACAACGGGGCTTCTCCCTCTTTCCAGTGGGACTAGACAGAGAGAACCTTGTTTCTTTATGGTTCTGGTCTAGAGAGCTGCAGATGTGCCCAGAGAGCCTTGGGGTGCTGCTGCAGGACAGCATCAGGGACAGTGATGACAGGCAGCATGCTGGGGGCCACCTGCCGTGATGTGGAGAGATCAAGCACACATTCAGGTTCTCCAGGGGTCCTGGGGTTACAGCATCTTGGGGGACTCCCAAAAACACAAGCCAGGCCAGAGGAACCATAGAGAAGACCTTTAGGTTTTTATCCACACATAAACTACTCAACTTGAAATTATCCAAATAAATAGATGAATTTGAGAATTTTTTAAGTCAACCCAAGTTATGATCACCTGACAAAAGAATGTCTCACATTTAAAAACAGCAGTTTGCACAGGACTTTTCTGTGCTCATCAACATAATAGGGCAATTTGGTTTGGCTCTGTGTCCCCACCCAAATCTCATCTGGAATTGTAATCCCCATAACCCCCACGTGTCGAGGGAGGGACCTCGTGGGTGGTGATGGGACCATGGGGGCAGTTTGCCCCATGCTATTCTCATGATAGTGAGTGAGTTCTCATGAGATCTAATGGTTTTGTGAGTGTTTGACAGTTCTTCCTTCACATGCTTGCTCTTTCTCACCTGCCGCCACGTAAGAGACACCTGCTTCCCTTTCTGCCATGATTGTAAGTTTCCTGAGACCTACCCAGCCATACAGAACTGTAAGTCAATTAAACCTCTTTCCTTTATAAATTATCCAGTCTCCAGTAGTATTTTTATAGCAGTGTGAGAGTGGACTAATATACAGGGGATAAGCAGGAAGAATCATGCCCTCATAAATCATTTGTGACTTTCTCCAGCCTCTCCTACATTTTACTGATTATACTTAAAGCAACTTATATCTCTCGTCTATACTGAAATATATATCCTTTTTCTTCCCCTATTTTTTTTCCTATTTCTTGCTGAATCATCGGGAGAAAGCTTATTTCCTCACTTTCTTCCTAAACCTCTGAAATTCTCTAACCTTCAGCATGCCCTTCCATGAAATGGGATAATAATCAGGTTGTGAGGACTCAATAAATACTATCTAAAAGAGCTTAGCACAGCAAGAGGGAGGAATGTGATGCATGTGAGCTGTGATCATTGTCCTTCACATTCCATTTATGAGTGGTAAACAGAAGAAAATACAAGAGACAACTCTCTATTAAGGAATAGGAAAGCAGTGAGTACATTTTTGATGAAGTTCACATATAAAGCCAGAGCCATCAACTTCTTGGTCCTCTTTAAAATAAGCAGAACTGTCCTTCAGAATTGCTATTGCTATGATCATTTAACAACCAATAGTTATTTTTCACTTCTAACTGCAAGGCCCTGTTCTAGGTCATGTGGAGGATATAGAAAGAGAGCTTTGTGGAATTTACACCACAGAAGTCTATTTCTTTTCTATATATTCCCACTACTTCTCAAAACGTCAAGGTAGCTTGCAATAAAAGGCTCAGGGTGGTGAAAATCAAGACAAAATGAAGAATCAGACAAAATATATGGTAGGAATGAAAGACAGGAAACTGTATTGGAAGACACAGATAGGCTGGCTATGGCTTAAGGGCACTAATCGTGTCAGAGGAGAAGTGGAAAGAGCTCTTATTAACAGAAAGGAACGCATCAGTATCAGGTGAGGCAACATGGCTTCTATTACTAAATTTTAGAAAGAGATTATTGCATGGATACCCTCATATTGAGTAAAATAATAGAAAATCTCTTCAGAGTGGTTTTGCAGAGCAGGCAGTTTAGATGGGCAGAAAGTGCCTGGAGCTAGACACACTTGATTTGAACTCAGGCTCTTGGTTGGACCATCATGGACAGATTCCTCAACTCCTTTGAGTCTCAGCTCCTCACCCATGGAACGGTGGTGATGATCCCTCCCCCTCAGGGCTACTTAGGGAACAAATGTGACAGCATATGGAAGTGGCTGGCCCCTAGCAGTTACTTAAAGATTTATGTACTCCACTCTCCAGATCCACCCTCTATGTGTCATCATTATTCCTTGTAAATTTGTATGGACTTGAATGTTCATATGATAACTTTTTATACAAATGGATGGATCGTAGGTCATCTACTTGTGCAGTTATTTGTGTATTTGTCTCCTTCACTAGATTATAAACTCACAAGGACAGGAGTTCTTTCTGTTTTGCCTGCTAGCATAAATAGTGGGGAGCACCTAGCCATAATATGTGCTCCATTGATACTGGTTATAGGAAAAAAATAAGGCTTTTTTTTTTTTTTTTTTTTTCTTGAGACGGAGTCTTGCTCTGTCGCCCAGGCTGGAGTGCAGTAGTACGATCTTGGCTCATTGTAACCTCCACCTCCCGGGTTCAAGTGATTCCCCTACATCAGCCTCCCGAGAAGCTGGGACTACAGGCATGTGCCACCACGCCCGGCTAATTTTTGTATTCTTAGTAGAGATGGGGTTTCACCATGTTGGCCAGGCTGGTCTCGACCTCCTGACCTTAAGTGATGCACCTGTCTTGGCCTCCCAAAGTGCTGGGATTGCAGGCGTGAGCCACCACGACTGGCCTAGGAAGAAAAGAAGGCATTTTTGTTGAGGACTTATTCCTTCAGTCTAAGGATGTGGCTTTTTAGTGACCAGACTGAAGCACATGCATGGCTGCAGAGGCCCTCCCGAGAGAATGGCTGCTGCTTCTCTGACGGATGCTCTCAAATATAAACCTTAGATGTCTTGAACATCCTCAGACTCCTCAAATTAAATCTGTTTTCCCTCCAGCACCAGCACTGAAGTTAAAAGTTTAAAGCAATTAAACAATTGATTTTATCACTTTTTTGTTTTTTACATCTACAAGTTTTCAACTGTATAATCTACTGTTTATCATTGTAAATGCATGATAATTCAGCTTCAAAACAGAATGAGGAGAGTTTGGGAACTAGCTTCAAAAATGAACTACCACTTATATAACAAAACTTTCGTGGGGAAACGCGTTTCCAGTTCCAAATAACTGGCTCATGAATGAACTTTTGAAACCCAAATTCGTTTGCACCTCAGGGTTATCTAAAACATGCAAATGAGATACCAGGAAAGTTTTACCTTTATAAATGCCATTAAAATTTTTAAAATGTAATCTAAAGTAAAATGTTTTGTGTCCTTCCTTCCTCTCCCTTTCCCTTTCTTTTCCTTCTTCCTCCTTTCCTCCTAGACTCCCACCCTTCCTTTCTTTCCCATACCTTCCCATGTTCCCCAAACACAGTGTTTGAAAATCCTCTATATTTCAAGCTGCTTTGGCAGAAGAAGCTCCAAAAAAGTGTTAAGACTATGACTCACCTCATTGTAATTCTGCTTATAGGATTTATGGAAAAGTAATGAGATCCAAGAAAATAAAATAAAACTTTAAAATCCCACTGACAAGTAAGTTTTTTTTCTGTAGGAAATTGAGTTATATAAAAGATTTATATTTTGTTTCATATAACCCAGAAAAAACTCTTGTCCCCTGTTAACTGCAGTCTTTAATTAGTTATGGATCATTTAACTCCATATTTTAAAGGATTAATGCTAATTGAAACTTGTAGTATGCTTTTAATCTTATATTAAATATTAATATTAATTAAATTTTCTGAGAATCTTGAGATGGTGCCAGTATTTTATTGCAATAGAAACTGAGGCAGAGATACCACCCTATAACCAACCCATTAGAGTTAAGTGTGCATGATTATGCAGATTAACTCAGGTTTGTCTCTTTGCCATAAGCTCCATTCAGCTCAGATCTAGACATCACCAGGACAGCTTCCCTCACTTTGTGTTCTTCCAATAACCACATTTTTTGAACCCCAGGGATGCTTGTGAGACCAACAAATTCAAAGATCTTCAAACGTGGCTCAGAACTATGTAAGGGAGCATTAAAAAAAAAAATAGATAGTGTCTCGGTCTTATCCCAGACTGAATCCATCAGAACCTCTGAGTATGAGACCCAAGCCATCCAGGGTTGACCAACATTAATGCAACTTCAATGGCATGGAAAGAAGAAAGCATCATCAAGACCTCTAGAAATGGGATTGACTTTTAAAAGGAAAAGAGTTTTCAATGGGGATCATATCTCTTTCAAACATGTGTGCTAGTATAAATATAAATGATGATAATGTAGAAAATATTTGAGAGTTTGCAATGATAAGATATGAAAGCAAAGAAGACAACATCCCATCATTTTAGAATACAGGCTGAGAAAGTCCTTACCTGGGGCTTTGGAAAGAAGGCCCCTGTTCAACTGGAGGAGCTGTGCCAGGACACTGAATGAAGTTTTTTGTAAGAAAATGCTTTATAGTTTATTCACATATACAAAAATAATCTCATATGATTCTTAAAAAGAACAGGACAATGAAATTCTGAACATAACTTAAAAGTGAAGATATTGTCTGATCAGACTAAATAATGATAAGCTCCCTACTTCTCTCATCTCTAAAATGTTTACACCAAAAGATAAATGGAAACTATCACCAGGAGAAGAAAGCCAGTGCTGAGCACTGAGGTCAGTGGGAGAGCAAGGGCATGAGGAGCCTCAAGCATCAAAAGCTCACTGGGCCTGGGCCTTGTCTTTTTATTCTGTCTCTTGACTCCTATGATCTGTGATCCATGATATTAAATATCAGAAGTCATGGTGTTCCTTATGGTTAATGTTTTTTGTTGTACTTTCCTTTCTTTTTCTCATCCTGCTATGGGCTGAATGTTTCTGTCCCCTCAAAATTCATATGTTGAAACCCTAACTTCTAAGGTTATGGCATTAGGAGATGGCCCTTTGGGAAGTGATTAGGTCACTGGGGTGGAGTCCTCAGTGAATGGGATTGGTGGGCTTTTAAAAGAGGCTCCAGAGAGATTCCTTGTTCCTTCCACTGTGTGAGGACACAGCAAGAAGCTGGAAGTCTGTAATCTGGAAGAGGATCCTCACCAGAACCCAACCATGCTGGCATCCTGCTCTTGGACTTCCCATAAATGATAAATAAATTTATGTTGTTTATAAACCACCCAATTTGTGCTGTTTTGTTATAGTAGCCTGAATGGACGAAGATGTATCTCTTTTTTATTTATGAAGTTGAGAAGTGTTTCAGGAAAGACATTTAAAATGACTCATATTAATATAAGAGGGCTCTAAATTAGGGATGAGGGTTTTGAGGGAAATTGTGTTCTTCAGTTAAAAACATTTAGGTACAGAAAAAAAGGATGATACTGCAATTTAAAGCAAATCACCTTTAAGACACATCAAAAAAGATAGTAAGGTAAAACAATGAAATATTTCTGAGTTTCCTGTCAGAACTTTCCATGCAAACTTATCAAATACAGGCAATTGGGGAAAAATTCATAAGCAAATAATTTAGCATATGACACTTAGCAAAACCTAATGAAAGATCATCAAGGTTGATCTCAATATATAATAAATTACTGCATTAAAAAACTATTTTGCAAACACATTACTGTTCTTAAAATAAGTTACTATATAAAATGTGAGCAGGGGCTGGGTGTGGTAGCTCATGCATGTAATCCCAGGACTTTGGGAAGGCTGAGGCAGGAGGATCGCTTGAGGCCAGGAGTTCGAGACCAGCCTGGGAAACATAGTGAGGCCATTGTCTCTACCTTGGGAAACACAGTGAGCCCATTGTCTCTACAAAAAATTTTTTAAAAAGTAGCCAGGTGTGGTGGTCCACATCTGTGGTCCCAGCTACTTGGGGGGCTGAGGCAGGAGGATAGCTTGAGCCCTAGAGTTTAAGGGTGCAGTGAGCCATGATAGTGCCACTGTGTATTCCAGCCTGGATGACACAGTGAGACTCTTAAAAAGTCTCCAAAAAATAAAAAAATTAAAAATGTGAACAGTTGTGCAAACAATTATAATCTATAACTTTGACTTTTATCTCAGTTGCATGGCTTACTTTTGTAACTCTACAAAATGATGAGCCTGGAAGGCTTGAGCTTTTAAGGAAAAAATGCATTAATTTTACTGAACACGCTTTAAATTTACAGAAATGCCAAATTACTTATTGAAAAATCCCAGGCAGTGTAAAAAGGAATGTTCTGGGAAGTTGCTATTGCCAGTATGTTTCCCTGGTCTTACAGATGTATGTTTCCCAGGATTACTTTGTGGAGATTATTACAATTTTTAAAATGAGAGTGGCCACAAGTCTTCTACAGTCTCCTTAGAGAGCTCTAGAGGGGTTGGATGGTCCTATTTATTTATTTATTATTTTTTAAAAGAAGTATAGAATCAGATTTTATATAAAAATCTGAGAGCTGGCATAACAGAATAGATGACTTGTACCCTGAAATCTTCTGCTGTCCCACCTTGCCTGCCCCAAACTTGGACTGTCTCAGCCTTCACAGGGTTATAGAAGGCAGGTCACAGGAAGGGAAGCTGAAGGAGACCTTCTAGTGCCACACTAACCCTGACTTCCAAATAAGGTTAAAGCACAGCTTCATGTTATCCAGAGCCTGAAATGTCAGCCAACTTTACCAGCATGAGAAGTGCAATCAGGCAACATTATGCAGCAACATAAATACATCGCTCAGTAAAATGGAAAACCATATAGCAACAACTGGTGTCAACATCAATTAACATGCTTAAACAGCGGCAACAGTTTACTCTATGAGTGTGCATACTGAGGAAAGAAACGCCCCCCTCCTAGAGTCTAAATCATTTCGATGGGCAGCTTACAAGTAAAGAGAGATACCTCTTCCTCCCATCTTTTCTCTATCCATTAACTTCATCCTCATTTGTGGCTTATCCTTCATTTTAAACTCCCGTCTCTCCATTTATCACTGTACCCTTTGAGCATCAACCTCTCCTTCAGCAAATGTTTTTTAAAAATCACCTAAAAGAAACAACAGTGGTATGCCAATGTTCTCCATTACCTAATTTTTCCAACCTGTTACAAAATGCAACTAGTAAAATCAAGAGCGAGTATCATTCCGTATGGAGGTTAAAAATTCATGTTCATCCAACACCAAATTAAGGGGCAATTTTTGACAATGCTGCGGATACCCTTATGTACATCACTTGTGAAATGGCACTTCTTGAAGGCCCATATTTCATCAACTTGGCAAAACCTCGCTTCAAGGTCATTTCCAAATGCCCTTCTTGTGCAGAGCAGCATGCATGGCACCAGGTCAATCCTTTAGTCATTGCTGGAGCAAGATTTCTGTGGAGAGGCAGCCTGCCTCAAAGTCAGATGGGCGTTTGAAAAGCGTGCCAAGAAAACTTTAAGCTTTGAAATGCTGCAGAAAGAAAGGTCGCAACATCTTTTAATTGCCTTCTCTCCCTGCAGAAGGTTGCTTTTCATATTTTTATGCAAATATTACAGACCTACCCAGTGTGAAAAACAGGTTAAAAAATGTGGTAAGTGATTTTGTGCATATGTCTTCAATTGAGCAGAGTGTCGAGTGCCAAACTTCAACCAAGCTGATCATACTGTAGTTCTGTGTAAAAGCCCAAAGTGGTAGAATCTAGTTGCTATAGCTGCAAATTAAACAAATAAATGAGACACCATGGAATGCAGCAAAATATCTGTGGTCTGATTAGTTCATATTTGCCATATGTGTGAATATTAGCAGTCAAATTCTGAGTTTAAGCAAAGATCTTTCGAATAGGTATGATGAGGGGGAATTCTTAACAATAAATAAGGAAGATTTGAATTCTTTGTCCAAGGATAAGTAACTTACATTTTATATCAGCTTTTAAGTAATTTGATTAATTTTTTGTTAGGAGTACAAATTCAGTGCTACTAAAAATACAATATTTCTACCGGGGCAGTTTTCCTTGAAAATTTAGATTGAGATTGACACTAACTTGCTAGTTATTATATGGCAATAAGTTAAAATCATTAGCTCTAGGGAGGCTTTAATTTTGTTTAAATTAACTTTGTTTAATTTTGTTTTATTTATTGGACCTACTGTGTGGTAGGCACGGTACTCTGCACTTGCAAGGGCAACCTCGTGAATCCCACAACAAGCTCCACGTTTCCTATGAGTAGAGCGCAGTAGAGAAATTTAAGATCATTCGAACAGAGAACTCCACTCTGACTAACCTCTTAAATCATTTACACCAAACTGTCTTCACAGAATAATAAAACTGGAGAAAACTCGAAAGGTTATCCGGTTCAGGCCCCTTTCAAATGTCTGCACTCATTAGAAGTGCAGCCTAAGGAAATGAAGTGGCCCTTTTTGGGTTAAACTGGTGTGGGAAAAAGAACAGAGCAAAAAAGACATATTAGTACGTGCGTAGTGATGGCAGAGGGTAGGTATCAGAAGGAATGTTTACTAACAACGGTCTGTTTATCCCAGCACATGGAGATAGCAGCAATATCAGCAGCAGCACCTGGATATACAGGATAATTAGCTATATTACCAGAGCCAATGAATTAATGTACTTGATAAGGATGAAATGGGTTGTGTAAAGGGGAAACGTTTCCACCAATCCGGGCTAATTATTACACCCAGGTTTACACATATCTGAATTAGATCATTGCCTGTAAGCTCAGTTCCTGGATACAGATATAGAGATGGTAAAAATAATAGAAGAAAAACATCCTTGCTTGAATGAAAAGGAAAATAATCAAAAATGCCAGGAATGTTTATCAGTGACTTAATGAAATATGTTTGGTGAAATATAATGGTAATTTAAATTTAGCAGCATCTCTAACTAGATGTTTACAAGGCTCCATGGAGACAGGTACAGAGAGGCAGGTACCACGGCACACAGGTGCAGACAGGGCAGCCCCTGAGTGGTCCACTCCCAGCTTGGCTGCTCATGGGCTGTGAGCACTTGGGCAAGTTATTAGGCTGGGCACTTGGAGGCCATCAGATATAGCTGTGCTGTTTGTTTGAAAGAAGAATATGGATCCTGAAAATTATAAATCAATCAGCTTGATAAGGGTTCTATAAGGTTCTACGATGAATCACTGAAAGACTAGAATGGCTCACTGAAGGATGTAGAAAATTAAATGATCATAGGTACCGGCTTAGGTTCACTTAGAGAAAATAATTTTATTTCCTTTCCAGAAAGTGTTACTAGACTTGGAGAATAAGGAAATGTGATAGAAGTTCATTCACTCAACCATTCATTCATACATTCTTTCAAAGAACATTTCTGAGACCTATTATGTGCCACTGAGCCAGATAATGGAATATGCAGAGGATGCTAAGACCATGTGCCTGCCCCCAAAGGACAACCACTTCCAAAAAATGTAGCAACAAACTACAAATACAGCACAACAGATGCTACAGGAGAGGTACCTGCTGGGTAAAGAGGCTCATAAATAAGAGATAAGCAGGGGAGAAGCAATGCATGCATGAGCAAGTGATGTCATTGGAGAGGTGATGCATGCATGAGCACACTTGGAGTTGATAAGCAGAGTTCTGAATGGGAGACAAGGGCTCTGTATCCACTCAGCCCAGGAAAGCAGTGTGCAGGGGCTGTGACAGTGTGGCTGGAGTGCTGTGTTAGCCACAGGTTAGAGGGGGCAGGGAGGATGCTGAGGACCTCCTGGACAAGCTGCACCTTAAGAAGAGGCATAAATGGGCTCAGGGAAGTCAGCCAGCACCTCAGTATCCCTAAAGGACCAGGCAGTTTGGGGACAAATTCAGTAGATCAGATTCAGAATCAAAGGGTCATGAAAAATATATAAGATTGAATTTTTTTTTTTTTTTTTTTTTTGAGATGGAGTCTCGCTCTGTCGCCAGGCTGGAGTGCAGTGGCACAATCTCGGCTCACTGCAACCTCCACCTCCCGGATTCAAGTTAGTATACTGCCTCAGCCTCCCAAGTAGCTGGGACTACAGGCGTGCACCACCACACCCAGCAAGTTTTTGTATTTTTAGTAGAGACAGGGTTTCACCATGTCGGCCAGAATGGTCTCCATCTCTTGACCTTGTGATCCGCCCACCTCGGCCTCCCAAAGTGCTGGGACTACAGGCGTGAGCCACTGCACTCGGCCGAGATTGAATATTTTCTGTTGGGGGTTGCCACACTCTTGTCCTAGCTTCTCTTTAGCTGACCATCTTTCCACAAGACCCAGATAAAGAAGCATAAAGATAAGATGAGGATGGGAGGCCATCAGCACATTCTTGCTATCTCCATGATCTGGAGAAAGGTAAACTTGGAAGCAACATGGAAAAGGGACTGGTGAAGAAAAAGGGCAGAGGCCAGGAGATGAGAGACGAGGCTGCTGCCTCAGTTCAGCTGAGAGACGACCAAATCTTAAACTAAAGCAGACATGGGGGACATGAGGAAGCTGGGGCCGATCTGGGAGCTATTTTGGAGGTGCAGCTGATACGACCTGTCACCTAACTGTGGGGGATGTGATAGGAAGAGGAGCTTTGAGATGCATCTTGCCATTTTTGAAATGGCAACACAAGACAAATAAGAAGATTTAAAGGAGGGGTTAGCTTAAGCGGTCAGTTTGGTTTATCTCAAGGTCCTTGTATCAGAGGCAGACTGTAATGCCCACGGGGTAGTTGGATCAGGAAGCACAGACCAGGGAAGGACACACGTAGCGCAGAACCTGAAATCATGGCACAGAGTGAAATCTTCGTGCAAAGAGAACATGAGGGGAACACAGGGGACTGGTTTTAAATCTTGCTGAATGGATGAAGGGACTGGAGAAATTTGGGCTGCAGAAAAGAAGACTCAGTTCCTTCTGAGAGTCTTTCCTATAGCTATTGGCTATTGAAGCTCCATCACTGGAGATGCTTAATCAGAGGGTGAAAGGTAATTAACCAGGATACTGTCGAGGTGATTTAAGGTTCACATGGTAGATGAACCAGATGATCTTTAGAATCACAAGTTTAGGATTCTAGGATTCTGTGGTTCTATGATAGAAAATGTAGCCTCTTTCCACTTTACTTTCTTTGGCAGCAACAATGATGTGTGCTGAGGTTGGAGCTTTAATTAAGAGGGAACTGGAAAGGATACAGGTATGGACTTCTGCCAAGAAACCAGGTCTGTGGCTAATGAATGATCTGTCTGTGGCAGTGAAGAAGGAAGCCAGTTCCTAGAACAGTACCTTCCTGCCTTCCACCACCCCCTCCCCTAAACATAAAGACCTAAGGGCAAATGAATGGAAAACATATGAATTAAGTTTACTTTGAAATATCTATGGATTTAAGGATTAGGGGAGAAAGCACTTGTGTAAACCACACTCTGGGTTTTGCTGACCTCAAACTATCTGAATATAACTTATAGACTTTTTCATGAACTAATACTATTGCTGGGCCTACTCATCATTTAAACAAAGCAAAAACAAGGGCAGAGTACAAGCCAAATAATAGCATCAGCCTTGAATTCTACCCTAGCATGGCAAATTAGTTCTCCAAAGGGATTTGTAATGGCATGAAATTGCCTTAAAAAGCCATTGTCTGACCAGGCGTGGTGGCTCATGCCTGTAACCCCAGCACTTTGGGAGGCCAAGTCAGGCAGATCATGAGGTCAGGAGATCGAGACCATCCTGGCCAACATGGTGAAACCCCCTCTCTACTAAAAATACAAAAATTAGCTGCGTGTGGTGGCGCGTGCCTGTAATCCCAGCTACTTGAGAGGCTGAGGCAGGGGAATCACTTGAACCAGGGAGTCGGAGGTTGCAGTGAGCCGAGATCGCGCCATTGCACTCCAGCCTGGTGACAGAGCGAGACTCCGTCTCAAAAAAAAAAGAAAAAAAAGGCCATTGTCCGACTATTTCCTTAGAGAGATAATAACTAATACCCAGATAAAACAATTAATATGTAGAAGAGCTTTTCAACAAATTTGAGCCAGGCTAACCTGTAGCTCTGCAGTGTTCTGGAATGTTCTTTGGACATCAGTCCAGGCCTTCTCAGGCAATAATGGCAATATAATATGCACAAAAAGACCCTTTCTGGGAACAGCAGGTCATGTGTGCAGGATTTTGCTGCAATGCAGCTGAAATGGAAGAGTGAGGTTAAATACAAGTTAGAAAATAAGTAAATGCTTTGAGGTTGTATTCTCTGCCAACTATTATGAAGGGGAGGAGAGAATGAATGAGAGAAAAAGAGAACAAGAGAAAACATGGACATATATTGGTAAGGATGATTCACTCATGCTACAAATATTCATTGTTCATTTTGTACAGGCATTGTTCTAGGTATTTGGGATAAATCAGCAACTGAAATAAAGACCCCTACCCTATGGAAATTCCATTCTAGCAAGGGAAGATAGACAATAAACCATAAATATAACATATAAGCAAAACCACATTATATATCAAGGATGATTAGTGCCATGGGAAGGGGGAGCAGGGTTAGGGGATTTCAGTGAGTGGGGAGTATGGGGTTAGCTGCAGTTCCTAATTGGCTGCTCGGGGTAGGTATTACTAAAAAGGTGAGGAGGAGGAAGAGGAGTGAGCTAAGCAAATCTCTGGGGACACAGTCCAAGAAGGGAAGGGTACCTGGGGTGTTCAAGGAACCAGGAGGAGGCTAGCTTGATCCATTAACATCTATTGATTCACCAAATGGTTATTGAGTACCTATAATATACCAGGCACTATACCAGGCACTAAAGAGAAAAAAGGCCAGGTGCAGTGGCTTATGCCTGTAATCTTAGCACTTTGGGAGGCTCAGGCAGGAGGATCGCTTGAGTCCAGAAATTTGAGATGAGCCTGGGCAACATAGTGAGAACCTGGCTCTACAAAAAATTTTAAAAATTAAAAATTAGCCATGCATGGTGGGGTGTGCCTGTAGTTTGAGCTACTCAGGAGGCTGGGGTAGGATGACCTCTTGAGACTAGGAGTTTGAGGTTAAAGTGAGCTACGACTGCACCAATGCACTTCAGCCTGGGCTGTGCAACAAAGTGAGACTCTGTCTTTAAAAAGAAAAAAAGAGAGAGTGAGAGAAAGAGAGAAAAAATTAATCCCTAAACCTTAAGTAGCCATGGAGAAGGTAGGGTATAAAGAAGCGTATGATTTGACTCTGCCATTCTGCTTTCTTTATTCTAGAACATTTTTAACCCTCTTTCTCCTCTGGTCTCCCCCTTTTCCAACTCCTTATCCTGTCTTCCTCTTTTCTATGGCCATCTCACATCTTCTCATTCATGATACTATCCTTCTTTCTTTTCTCTTTTCCTCTATCTTTCTTCCTTCTCCATCCTGGCTTCTCCCTGTCTCCCCTTTCTCCCTCCAGTTTTCCTTGTCTTTCTATCTCACAAAGTAGTTCACAATTTATTCAGACATCAGCTTAAAAATAATACATTTTTTCCAGTTTATAATATTCTGGTTAAAATAACAAATAAAAAATATCATTGGCAATAGCTAAAAGTAAATGCCTTGAAATTTATTACTGATCTGAATAAACAGAATAATCAAATCTTCACATTAAAATTTAAATCTGCAAAATCTAACATGGGAGGACTGGACTTGTTAGAACTAATGATCACAGATGAAAATTCACAATGGGAAAAAGCTATCATCATCCATAAAATTTGTTAAGAAAAAAGCTTATGTACAGGAATAGCATGAAGCAGTTCTGAAAGCATCTGACTCATTGTTGATGTAACCTCCTTGTTCCTGGTTTTTGGGGGTCTTATTTGTTTTCTTTGGGAGGTCCATTTGAGAGTCCTAGAGAGAGATTCCTAAGAAATTTCTGATCTCTGTTCCAGTTTCTTACTTTCATTTTTGAAAATTTCCAGATATCTTAGTTACTTTAGAATACGTGTGGAAAATTGGAAAAGGCCAGTTTTTTTTCATATGAAATATTTAAGATATTCTTCTTTCAACCAATAGCTTATTTTTATGAAATATCTAATATCAGTGTGGCACAGACTCCATGAGTAATGAAATGCACAATCTGTGTATCCCAGAGCTGGAAAGTTACCATAAGTCATGCTATCTACCAAAAGAATAACATCAAATCTGAGTTCCTGCAAAACCAATGATCATCCAAGTGGCATTTAATGCCTTCTCTTCTGGGAAAGACAGATGCACAAAGTCTGTAGTAATTACCAAATGTCAAAGTAATATTGAAGAGAATAAATGGTTGCCTAAATTAAGGTTCTCTTGAGGATCAGTTGCATATAACAAGAACAACTGACAAATCAAGCGTGAAGAGGGGTGGGGTTTATTATTTTTTTCTCCTCATAAATTACACGAGAAATGAACAACTCCTGCTGTGATTATAAGAATATCAAGATCTTGTCTGCTTAAAGATCTTTGGTAATAATAATAATATCCTAACCTTCTTCAGTGCTTTGCATTCTGAAAGCACTTTATAAACATGAATTAGTTCTTCAGTAAGCCGAGGCACTATCTGATTGTTGGTATTTCCTGTTATAGCATCACTGAAGCTCAGCAATCTTTCTAGAGTTTAAATATTTATTTATTTATTGCTTTCAGTATATATTTACTTCACTGACAATGCTTTAAAATTATAATCAGCAGAAGAGAAAGGTTAATGGTTCTATTTTTGCAATAAGGAAACAGGCAAGAATAACAATAGTGCTTCTCCTCGTCAAACTGAAAACGGCCCTTTGGGGACTATGCTGTTGGCTTGTGGAGCTGTTTTCCTACTTGCCTTCTTCCATCTCAAATATGCCATTTCCAACCTTTAAAACTGCATCTGTTTTGTGTTTTTCTCATCCTGCAGCCTCACAATATCAGGGTGATTTGCAGATCATAGGTTTACAATACATGTTTGTTAGATTGAATTATATCAAAGTCCAGGTCTACATGTTGCAGGCCATGCAGAACTCTGTCTCCTACAACTGTCCATGGCCACCTGCATTACAGTTTGGAAATTCTGATTCATTTGCTAATACCACCTGTGCGTTTCTTTCATCTGATAATCAGTGGACTGAGGACAGAAAGATGGTGGAAGGATAGAAATGTAAATGTGACATTCTTCCAAGTTTCAAAAGCACATGCATAAACATTCTTTTAATCACCAACATTTATTGAATGCCTAATGTTTGTCATGTGCTGCAAGTTGCTGAGAACATAAAGTTAAATAGGGCTACAAGGAGAGAACGATTTTTGATTTTAGATATTGAGCCGGCTCCATTTAAATGTGCTATATTGTATACGCTTATATTTTTAATTACAATAAATTAAAACAATAATTCTCTTTTTTGATATTTTCATACAGCCTGGAGATAACTTAGTATTTATACAATAAGATTGCGTTACTTTTCTAATTCATCGATTTACACATTTCTTCTCCTCTTCAAATAAATTCTAGGATTGGTTGCTGAGAAAAAAAGGCAGACAATAGAAAGGAAGGGATATGACATTCTCCTTTCATGATAATCATGTCTAACTTCTAAAACTTTAGTGTAAATCAAAAACGAAAGCCCTGTGGTTTTCAGATCCTGTAAGCTTTCTTATTCCTGTTTTCTGACTAATTTTGTGCTGGCAGTTGAATACTGCAAATTCAAGACCGAGTTGACGACGTGTTCTGAAATGGTGTCATGATACACTTAACTATATCTCAGTTCTGTGGTCCTGGGCTCTAGATTTCTAGAAACTATGTAGAGACTCTTCAAATAATGAATGTGATTCTGCACATAAGAAGAGTGTGCATTCTTTCTTGGAATTCTTTTAATTATAAAGATCTCAACAGGCAATGACTGTATACTGTAAATGTTTAAAACTTCATATTTTCCCAATCCCTCAACATCCCCCACCAGCAGGTTACAAGCACTCCAACCAGGTGACCAGGTGCACCAGTGTGATAATACTAGTACTTGTCACAAGTTCCCGTTAGCCCTCTCCTGACAGTGATCTAGTGACATTCAAACACACCAGTGAAATCCCCTCACACCTTTTGTTTGTGTACTCTACTCAAGCCTCCAATAAAGGCACTTATCCATGGGTTTTCTCTCTCTCTCCCCTCCCTATCTACCTGGTTGAGCCCACTCCCCAGAGCTCCTATATGGGCCCTATGTGGTGGGGATTGCCATGCCTCTTGTCTCTAAGTCCTGTGAGTATATATAACAGATCCTTTCATTTCTTATGTCTCTCCCAGTGTGATTTCTGGGGCCATAATGGAGTGATCCTTACAAACTCCAACAAAGAGATCTACTCCCCCTTTTATAGCACAGGCAGCCAGGCCTACAGTATCATAACCATTTGCAGAAATAGTGAAAAGTTACAGAAGACATCATCAAGATGGCTGACTAGAGGTACTCAGCATTCACCTCCTCCAGTCATATGTTGAACAGAGAGTCTAGGGGAGAACACTGGAATTCAGCAAAGAAGTGACAAAGCCCCTCTGGGGCATGGAGACTTGGGACAGCAGCATAGACAGGGAAGCAAAGCATCTGGCTAGGATTGGCTCAGAGCCCAGAGAGACCTCAAGCACAGGAAAAAGGTAAGGTGAAGATCCCCAGCAGTCCACATTTCCATGCTGGATGCCTGTAGTCCTAACAAGAGGAGAGCCCCCAGCCCTGAGAGGCCCTGAGCCCAGTATAGGGAGCTACCTGGAAACCATGTGATTGCATTATTCCATAGAGAAAATCAAGCTGGGTCCCAAGCCCGCAGGACACAGGCTGCCACAGCACATCATCATGTTGAGAGCAGAGTCACCACCAGTGCGCATCATGCCCTGGGGCCCAAAAACCCCTGAATCTCCACATCCTTGGGGTCCCTGGGACATCCCACCACATCCACCCAGAGGGATACAGAGTCATGATAGTAGCTGTGCAGCCAAGACCCCAGCATCTGAGCACACATGGTATTCCACACCCCAGAAAACAAGCAGTCCAATACAGTGAGAAGGCTGCCATGGAAAAGAGGGAGGCAACACACGCACTCCTCAGAATCCAAGAGCTGCCTGCCTGAAACCTGCTGCTGCTGCCACCAGCAACCCCGACATCTGCAGTAGCAGAGCAGGTGTCCCTCCCATAGGACTGTAGATCTGCCTGACCAGACCCACCACTGATGGCAACCTGCTCCCTCCAGAGCAAAACTGCTGCACACCCACACATGCCCTCCAGGGGCCAAACAACCAGCCTGGCCAAGATATGCCACCACTGGCGACCCCACCCCCTCCAGCAGCAAAGCAGTTTTGTGCTCAAGCGCATCCCTCAGGGACCCAAGGACCAGCTGTCCAGGACTACTGCCATCACCAGCGACCCTGACCCCTCCAGTGATGAAGCCACCCAGGCCCACTGTTGTCAGAGAACCTGCCCACTCCGGTGGTAGAGCTGCCATACACCCATGCTCCCTGCTGCCGGAGGCCCCAAACTGATCTGCCGGGTGTCCCTGCTTCCAGCAAAGCCATGCAATAGCCTCTACAAGCAACCACAGCACAGGCCACTGAGGTACTCACAGACACCAGTGATGCTGATTATAGCTGAAGAAATCAGAGACTACATTACCGCCCCCATACTGAACCAAAGCCAAAGCACCCTACCCAACTGTATATTTATGATACATGTACATATACATATACATATACGGAAAAACATTTTTCCCTATGAAAGCTATTCCATAAAATCAGAAGAAGCAGTGTCCCACTAGACGCATGGATATCAACATAGGGAAATAAGAAATATGAAAAAGGAAACGTGATACATTCAAAGGAACACAATAATTCTCTAAGTAACAGACCCCAAAGGAAAACCAATCTAAAATCACCTGAAAAAATGCAAAATAACGATCTTAAGGAAACCTGGCAAGATACAAGAGAACATAAATAGATTCAATGAAATCAGAAAAACAATTCATAATCTGAAGAGAAATTTTTAAAAATAGATATCATTAAAAAGAATGAAACAGAAGTGTTAGAACTGAATAACTCAGTGAGTGAAATAAAAATAAAATTGAGAACTTCAATAATAGACTGGATCAGGCAGAAGAGTTTCTGAACTTGAAGACAGTTCTTTTAAAATAATCCATTTAGGGAGAATGTGAGGGAAAAAATGGCAGATAAGAGGCAGGACTAACTTGCAGCTCCCACTCAGACAAAACCATGTGTGGAGACTCACATCATCAACTTGCTCCAAGAACTACTGCAGGAACATACCAGGAAAGCCAAGAGAAACCACAGACCCTTTGAAGGAGGCGGATTGCCGCTGCAGGCCCTGTGGGACAGCTGAGGAACTGTGAGTTGGCTTGCTTTCTCAGCTGGGAGGCTTGTAGCCTGGGGCAAGTTCTCAGCACTGCTCACCAGCTGCCTGGAAATAAACTGTGTGCTGTTGGGGGTGGTATGGTGGGAGGTGGGAGCGAGACCGGCTTTTCATGCAGCAGGCTGCATGGGAGCTAAGTGAGGCCTGTGGCTGATGGCTTTCCCTCACTTCCCTGGTGACCTGTGTCACACAGCAGAGACAGCCATAACCCCCCCGGGAACATAACCCCCTTGGGCTAGGAACTACACCTCCAATCTCCCACAGCAGCTGCAGCAAGCCCTGCCCAAGAAGAGTCTGAGCTCAGACATGCTGAACTCTGTCCCAGCCTGATAGTCTTTCTCTACCCGTCCTGGAAGCCCAAGACAAAAAACATAATCTCTTGAGAGATCTATAGCCCGGCCCCACCACCTGAGAAACTTGAATACTTACCCAAAGGCGACCCTAGGGTAAGTTTGTATCCTCCCTATACTCCCGCAGCTGATGCACTCTTCATAGCGCCACCTCCTGGCTGGAGGCCAACCAACACAAAACCAGTGCACAAAAATACAACCAAGAACCCTCACGGAGTCCACTTCTCTTCCCTGCTATCTCCACCAGAGCAGGTGCTGGGATCCACGGCTGAGAGACCTGGAGACAGATCACATCACAGGACTCTGCAGACACTTCCCAGTACCAAGCCAGAGCCTGGTAGCTCCACTGGGTGGCTAGATCCAGAAGAAAAATAACAATCACTGCAGTTCGATTCTCAGGAAGCCCCTTCCTTAGGGGAAGGGGTACAGCACCACATCATGGGAGCACCCCGAGGGACCAAAGAATCTGAACAGCAGCCTTGAATACAAGATCTTCCGTCTGACATAGTTTACTCAAATGAGAAGGAACTGGAAAAACAATTCTGGTAACATGACAAAACAAGGTTATTTAGCGCCACCAAAAGATCACAGTAGCTCACCAGCAATGGATCCAAACCAAGATGAAATCCCTGAATTGCCAGAAAAAGAATTCAGAAGGTCAATTATTAAGCTAATTAAGGACACACCAGAGAAAGGTGGAGTCCAACTTAAAGAAATCAAAAATTGATACAGGATATGAATGGAAAAATCTCCAGTGAAATAGCATAAATATAAAATAATCACAACTTCTAGAAATGAAGAAATCACACTTAGAGAAATGCAAAATGCACTGGAAAGTCTCAGTAATAGAACTAAACAAGTAGAAGAAACAGCTTCAGAGCTCAAAGACAAGGCTTTCGAATAAACCCAACTCAACAAAGACAAAGAAGAAAAGAATTTAAAAAAATGAATAAAGGCTCCAGGAAGTTTGAGATTGTGTTAAATGAGCAAACCTAAGAATAATTGGTGTTCCTGAAGAAGGGAAATCTAAATGTCTGGAAAACATGTTTGAGGAAATAATCGAGGAAAACTTCCCTGGCCTTGCTAGAGATCTGGACATCCAAATACAAGGAGCTCAAAGAACATTTGGGAAATTTATCACAAAAAGATCACAGCCTAGGCACATAGTCATCAGGTTATCTAAAATCAAGACAAAGGAAAGAATCTTAAGAACTGTGAGGCAAAAGCATCAGGTAACCTACAAAGGAAAACTTATCAGATTAACAGCAGATTTCTCAGCAGAAACCCTGCAAGCTAGAAGGTAGTGGGATCCTATCTTTAGCCTCCTTAAAACAATTATCAGCCAAGAATTTTGTATCTGGCAAAACTAAGCTTCATAAATGAAGGAAATATAGTCTTTTTCAGACAAACAAATGCTGAGAGAATTTGCCAATACCAAGCCAGCACTACAAGAACTGCTAAAAGGAGCTCTAAATCTTGAAATAAATCCTCGAAATACACCAAATTAGAATTTCATTAAAGCATAAATCTTACAGTACCTAAAACAATAACACAATGAAAAAAACAAAGTATTTAGGCAACAAATAGCACAATGAATAGCATAATACCTCATATCTCAATAATAACATTGAATGTAAATGACCTAAATCCTCTACTTAAAAGACACAAAATGGCAGAATGGATAAGAATTAACCAACCAAGTGAACAGTACCTCACATCTCAATAATAACATTGAATGTAAATGGCCTAAATTCTCTACTTAAAAGACAGACACAAAATGGCAGAATGGATAAGAATTAACCAACCAAACATCTGGTGTCTTCAAGAGACTAACCTGACACACAAAGACTCACATAAACTTAAGGTAAAGGGGTAGGAAAAGATATTCCATGCAAATGGACACCAAAAGTGAGCAGGAGTAGCTTTTCTTTTTTTTTTTTTTTTTTTTTTTTGAGACGGAGTCTCACTCTGTCACCCAGGCTGGAGTGCAATGATATGGTCTCTGCTCACTGCAACTTCCACCTCCTGGGTTCAAGTGATTCTCCTGCCTCAGCCTCCCGAGTAGCCAGGATTACAGGTGCCCACCACCACACCTGGCTAATTTTTGCATTTTTAATAGAGACGGGGTTTCATTATCTTGGCCAGGCTGGTCTCAAACTCCTGACCACGTGATCCACCGGCCTTGGCCTCCCAAAGTGCTGGGATTACAGGCGTGAGCCACCACACCTGGCCAGGAGTAGCTTTTCTTATATCAGACAAAACAGACTTTAAAGCAACAGCAGTTGCTTTAAAGAGGGACATTATATAATGATAAAAGGACCAGTTCAACAGGGAAATATCAAAATCCTAAATATATATGCATCTAACACTGGAGTTCCCAAATTTATAAAACAATTACTACTAGACCTAAGAAGTGAGATAGACAACAACACAATAATAGTGGGGGACTTCAATACTCCACTGACAGCACTAGACTGGTCATCAACACAGAAAGTCAACAGAGAAACAATGGACTTAAACTATACCCTAGAACAAATGGACCTAACAGGTATTTACAGAACAGTCTACCCAACAATTGCAGAATATTCATTTTATTCATCAGTACATGGAACATTCTCCAAGATAGACCATGTGATAGGCCACAAAACAAGTCTCAACAAATTTAAGAAAATCTAAATTATATCAAGTATTCCCTCAGTCCACAGTGGAATAAAATTGGAAATCAACTCCAAAAGGAACCCTCAAAACCATGCAAATATATGAAAATTAAAGAAGTTGCTCCTGAATGATCATTGGCTCAACAATGAAATCAAGGTAGAAATCAAAAAATTCTTTGAACTGAACAATGATAGTGACACAACCTATCCAAACCTCTGGGATACAGCAAAAGCAGTGCTAAGAGGAAAGTTCATAGTATTAAATGCCTACATCAAAAAGTCTGAAAGAGTGCAAATAGACAATCTAAGGTCACACCTCTAGGAACTAGAGAAACAAAAGCAAACCAAATCCAAACCTAACCGAAGAAAAGAAATAACCAAGATCTCAGCAGAACTAAATGAGGCCGGCCATGGTGGCTGTCTAGGCACCATGGCTCACGTCTTTAATCCCAGCACTTTAGGAGGCCAAGGTGGGTAGATCACTTGAGGTCAGGAGTTCAAGACCAGTCTGGCCAACATGGCAAAACACTGTCTCTACTAAAAATACACAATACACAAATTAGATAGGTGTGGTGGTGCACGCCTGTAATCCTAGCTACTCAGGAGGCTGAGGCGTGAGAACTGCTTGAACCCAGGAGGCAGAGGTTGCAGTGTAGCAAGATTGTACCACTGCACTCTAGCCTAGGCAACGGGGTGAAACTCTGTCAAACAAAAAAAAAAAAAAAAAAAAAACTAAATGAAGTTGACGTAAAAAAAAAATACAAAAGATAAATGAATCAAAAAGTTGACTCTTTATAGAGATAAAAAAATTGATAGACCATTAGTGAGATTAACCAAGAAAAGAAAAGATCCAAATAAGCTCAATTAGAAATGAAATGGGAGATATTACAACTGATACTACAGAAATACAAACAATCATTCAAGGCTACAGTGAACACCTTTATGCACGTAAACTAGAAAACCTAGAGGAGATGGATAAATTCCTGGAGATATACAACCTCCCTAGATTAAACCAGGAAGAAATAGAAACTCTAAATGGACCAATAACAAGAAGCGAGATTGAAATGGTAATAAAAAAGCTACCAACAAAAAAAGTCCAGGGCCAGACAGATTTACAGCTAAATTCTATCAGCCATTCAAAGAATTGGTACCAATTCTATTATACACTATTCCAAAAGATAGAGAAAGAGGGAATCCTCCCTAAATCATTCTATGAAGCCAGTATCACCCTAATACCAAAACCAGGAAAGGGCATAACAACAAAAGAAAACTACAGACCAATATCCCTGATGAACATAGATGCAAAAATCCTCAGTAAAATACTAACTAACTGAATCCAACAGCATGTGAAAAAGATAATCCACCATGATCAAGTGGGATTCATACCAGGGATGAAGGGATGGTTTAACATTTGCAAGTCAATAAATGTGATGCACCGTGTGAACAGAATCAAAAACAAATAATTACATGATCATCTCATTGGAGCCATTCTAGAGGTTGGCTCATCAGCAAAACCCTTCTAGACATTGGCTTATGCAAAGACTTCATGACCAAGAACCCAAAAGCAAATGCAACAAAAACAAAGATAAATAGATGGGACTTAATCAAACTAAAAAGCTTCTGCACAGCAAAAGAATCAACAGAGTAAACAGACAACGCACAGAATGGGAGAAAATCTTCACAATCTATACTTCTGACAAAGGACTAATATCCAGAATGTACAAGGATCTCAAACAAATCAGCAAGAAAAAAAAATCAAACAATCCCATCAAAAAATGGGCTAAGGATATGAATGGACAATTCTCAAAGGAAGATATACAAATGGCTGACAAACATAGGAAAAAATGCTCAACATTACTAATGATCAGGGAAATGCAAATCAAAACCACAATGCAATACCATCTGACTCCTGTGAGGGTGGTCATAATCAAAAAATCAAATAATAATAGATGTTGGCGGGGATGTGGTGAAAAGGGAACACTTTTACACTGTTGGTGGTAATGTAAACTAGTACAACCACTATGGAAAACAGTGTGGAGTTTCCTAAAATAACAAAAAGTAGATCTACCATTTGATACAGAAATCCCACTCCTGGGTATCTACTCAGAGGAAAAGAAGTCATTATATGAAAAAGACACTTGCACATGCATGTTTACAGCAGCAAAATTTGCAATTTCAAAAATATAGAACCAGTCCAAATGCCCATCAATCAACGAGTGGATAAAGAAAATGTGATTATATATATATACTATTAAATACTACTCAGCCATAAAAAGGAATAAAATACTGGCATTTGCAGCAACCTGGATGGAATTGGAAACCATCATTCTAAGTGAAGTAACTCGAGAATGGAAAATCAAACATCATTATGTTCTCACTCATGAGTGGGAGATAAGCTATCAGGATGCAAAGGCATAAGAATGATACAATGGACTTTGGGGACTCAAGGGAAAGGGTGGGAGGTGGATGAGGGATAAAAGACTACAATTTGACTATAATTTGCTTCAGAGAGAACCTTTTTTGGTTTATCTACTTGTTGATTTTTCAGCTTTCCGTATCTGGATGTTCATATCTCTCCCAACACTTGGAAAGCTTTCAGCTATTATTTCATTGAACAGGTTTCCTATGCCTTTTCCCATCTCTTATTCATCTGAAATTTCTATAATGGGAATATTTGTTTCCTTAATGTTGTCCCATTTGTCCTGCAGGCTTCCTTCATTCTTTTTTTGTTCTTTATTTCTTTTTTTTCCTTTTTCATCTGAATGGATTTTTTTTTATTTCAATAGGTTTTTGGGGAACAGGTGGTGTTTGGTTACATGAATAAATTCTTTAGTGGTGATTTCTGAGAAATCAGATTTCAAATAAACAAAGAAAATTTACAATTAAAGCTAATGAAGTACTAAAAAGAAAAGATGGCAAATAAACAACCCAAAGATGCACCTCAAGGAACTAGAAAAGCAAGAACAAACAAAACCTAAAATTAATAGAAGAAAAGAAATAATAAATACCAGAACAGAATTGAAATAGAGACAAAAAATTTCAAAAGACCAACAAAAGAAATACTCGTTTTTTTTGGAAATGATAAGCAAAACTGACATACCATTAGGTAGACTAAGAAAAAAGAGAGAAGACTCAAATAAATAAAATCAGAAAAGGAGACATTAAAACTGATACCATAGAAATACAAAGGATCAGGAGGGGTACAGCTCAGGGGTACAGCATTTGACTGCAGATCAAGAAATACAAAGGATCATAACAGATTATTAAGAACAACTGTGTACCAACAAATTGAAAAACCTAGAGGAAGTGGATGAATTCCTGGACACATACAACCTATCAACATTGAGCCAGGAGGAAACAGAATACCTGAATGGACCAATAACAAGCAATGAGATTGAATAAGTAATAAAAAGTCTCTGAACAATGTAAAGCCCAAGACAGAACAGTTTCACTGCTAAATTGTACCAAACTTATAAAGAAGAACTAACACAAATACTTCTGAAAATCTTCCAAAAAATTAAAGAGGAGGGAATTATTCCTAACTCATTCTATGATGCCAGCATTACCATGATGCCAAAATCAGACAAGGACAGAACCAAAAAAATTAAACTATAGGCCAATATCTCTGATGAGCATAGATGCAAAAATCCTCAACAAAATACTACCAAACCAAATCCAACAGCACATCCAAAAGTTTATATTTATCCCAGAGATGAAAGGATGATTCAACATACACAAATGAATACATTTGATACATCTCATAAACAAAATGAAGGACAAAACCCATATGATTATCTCAATAGACACAGAAAAAGTATGTGATAAAATTAAATATCATTTACAATAACAACTCTCAACAAATTAGGTATAGATGGAATATACCTTAATACAATAAAGGCCATATATGACAAACCCACAGCTAACATTATACCAAAGAGACAAAAGCTGAAAGCTTTTCCTCTAAGATCTGGAACAAGATGGAGCTGAAAATGATGAGCTCATAGAAGTAGTGAGTAGAATTGTGGTTATTAGAGGTTGGGAAGGGTAGCCAGGAGGGGAGAGTATGGAGAGGCTGGTTAGCAGAGACACAATTCTAGCTAGATAGGAGGAATAAATTCCAGTGTTCTATAGCAATATAGAGTGAATATAGTTAACAATAATTTATTGTATATTTTCAAAAAGCTAGAAGAGAGGATTTTGAATGTTCTCAACATAAAGAAATGATAAATGTTTGAGAAAATATATATGCTAATTACCCTGATTTGACCATTACACATTATATACATGTTTTGAAATATCCCTCTGTACCATGTAAAGATGTTAATTACATGTATGTTAAAATTAATTTTAAAAGGTATAAGTAAAGGAAAAAAGAATTAAGTAGCTGGTATACAAAGGAGGCAGGGAAACATTTAAATTTTATGACATATGTATGTGTTACCCATTGAAAATTAAAATAAGCATACACATTTTTGAAAAAAGCTACAAATAAAGCTAATGAAGTACTAAATAAAATGTTTTATCCTCCTACATTGTCACATGTAGTTTTACAAAACAAAATAGAAAATATGTGATTGGATAAGTAGTAAAACATATATATTTATAAGCTATAGATATAAATATTAAAATATTTAATAGAATATGAATATATTCTAAAACTATATTTTTCTTGCCTTCATTTCAGCAAAATTACTAAATATGCTATTATAATGGAAAATGTCACAAAATTTTCACTCTACTGATAGTAGTAATCTAAAAGATCAATTGAAAATAAAATTATAATAAAAATGTATACAATTTGAATTTTCAATTAAAATACATACATTAAAATACATGTGAGAATTTTTTTGTTCTTGAGACAGGGTCTCACTCCTGTCACTCGGGCTGGAGTGCAGTAGCACGATCATGGCTCACTATAGCCTTGACTTCATGGGCTCAAGCAATCCCCCCACCTCAGCCTCCTGAGTAGCTAGGACTACAGGTTCATACCACCACATCCAGCTAATTTTTTTTTTTTTAAGAGACAGGGTTTCACCAAGTTATCCAGGCAGGCCGGTAAGAAATCTGGAATCCACTTATTTCCATATATTTAAAAATGCTATTTTTAAATTAAATACTAAAAACCAATTAGAATTAAAAGCAAATACAAATTAATAGTTAGTAAAACTTTAAATATTATTTAAACAAAGAAGAAAATGCTCATTTATTTGAAATGTCATTTTATTACACATTTTATGAAAATTATTCATAATTCCAGCATTTAATGTTCATATTTTAATTGTGAGTCTAAAGTATCGGCCTTATGGTTTATCCATTTTGTATCTATAGTTACACAGATACAGAATTCAAGTAATGTAAATTGTCTAATATTGCAAAATACGCCTCAGCCACCATGCACAACTTCTTTTTTCTCAGTAATTCTGGAACTATCAATTGGAACATGAGGAAAACCAAAGAACTGTCATTTATCACTATTAGTACACAAAATTCATTGTGAAAGAATTTATTGAACTCATATTATCTCTCAGAGGATTTGACATATTAACTAATTTATCTTTTCTCCTTCCTAAATATTTGTGTCATTCAATTCAGCCTTGTGTTTCTAAGTAGTATTTGTCTCCAGGAGTAAGAATTTTAAGACATCAAAGTGAATCAAGGTAAAATTAAGAGAGGCAAGTCAAAGTTCTAATGGCTGGATACATGCTTAATAAGCCATTTGTTCAAAACATTAAAAATTTAGAACCAGGATCCACAAAGGCTGTGATTCATTCTCTGGCATGAAGGTAATATTGTGCAGTTCAGGCCTGTTAACAATAGGCCAAAGTGGCCGAGACTTTAATTCTATAGCACACGATGCAATTATTTGTTGTCAGAAAAGTCTCTCTTAATGTCAGAACAAGGTAACTGACATCATTTCACATTCAACTGGAGGCAGCAACTTCAGGAGTCTCCCTTTAATACTCACAATTTGGACACTCTAATTAGAGTTATCTAGGTGATATTACTCTTCCTCATATTTGGAGATGTCACAAAGGATACTATTTGTACAAGAATATGCCTACCTTTTGGCCAGAGCCTGCTCCTGATTGAGCACATGACAATGTTTTCTGGTGTAATGTTTGAAGTGATTTACAAAGCCTATCTCCATTTACAACTCAGCTCTTGGAGATCAGGAATTTCATAATGTCTTTTTCTTAAAAATACGTATCTAATTATTGACTGGTTTATCTTAGACAGCTGAAATACGCTAAACAGTTTGAAACTAAGCTTCAAAATACCCTGAAGATGTTTCTCTTACATTTTGTTAACTTACTGTTGTAAAAGCTATACAATGTTACTCTTTTTATCAAGAATCAATTAACGTTTTGCTTGTTCAGATAAAACGTGGCCACACATTTGAGACCAGATAGGCTTGGGTTCAGATCCCACTTCTACCATCCTGAGCTACATCATTTGGGCAAATTATATAATGTTTCTGAGATTCAGTTTCTTCATTTGTAATTGAGATCATTCCTTATTTGTAGCGCCACTGTGAAAATTTAATGATACAATCACTGTAGAATGCCTGGCACAAAAAAAATAATAGTAGCTATGTAACTGGCAAAGAATTATGGAAACTGGCTACAGTGAATTCATTCATCAATTTAATAAATATGTATTGATCCTACTGTATGCCAGACAACTGGGCGAAGTGCTTGGAATTCAAAGGCTGTTTTGCACTAGGAGCTTAACATTTTTGTGGGGATACAGACATGCATAATAGAGATATGAAAGTGCTGTGCAAGCACAAGTAACAGAATAGCTAACTTTGCTTGGGGAGTTAGGAATGGCTTCTTAAAGAAGATAGGAACTAAGCTAGCAGGAATTTGTCAGGAAAGACTGAGAAGGGCATTTGGGGCAGAAGATTGCAAAGCCATGGAGTTACGACATGCTTTTCACATTCAAGAAAAGGAAAAAGTTGGAGAAGGCCATAGTAACCATGCCAGGCCCCATGGATGGCTAAATTGAACTGACAAGACCCAACTGATGTGTTTGGAAATAGACCAGAGGTGCCATGTTAATCCTTCAAGAGTGTGGCTCTAATCGAACTAAAAAAAATCCAGTTCTCTGAGATGTGCCACTTTTGATGAATTGGCTTAAGAAAGAATTGATCAAAACCCTTCAGTACAGTGATGTTTGTTTGTTAGACACACCACTTTTCTTCAAATATACCAAAATGGGGGGAGAGGGGAAACTGTTATTTTGTACTCAAGACTCATGATTTCCAGCTCTTCCTTCCCCTATAATTTCTTGTGATGGGCTGCCCTTTTCACCAGGAACACCCTGGGACATATTCTAAAAACTGCTGTAACCAAAATGCATGCTTCTTAGTTAATAATAAAGTAGTGCTCAATTCCAAAAACTGAAAGGGAAGATGAGACAAAATTTCACTGCAGAAAATATATCCTCAAATGTTGTAAAATGATGTGAAAACCATCCAAAGCACTGGATTTGAAACTAGTGAGGGCAACATCATGGCTAAAGCATCAGAAAGAATTAGACTGAGAAGAAGGAAAAGGCCTCAAAGCCACAGGCGAACACCCTAACTTGGGCAGAACCCTAGGAGGCAAACAATTCCATTGCAAAAGACACCTCCAAATGCCTGCAACAGATCTCTGAGAGAAAGTAACAGCCTTGCTGCCCATCTGAGGGAAACTGTCCAGCTGCAATAGTTACTTCAAACAAAATCCCGTCGATGTGAGGTGCAGGTGGAGCGGAGGGCTGGTGGCTGTGTAGATGGGAATCCATCCTTGGGCTCTGAGGACAAGCCTTCTAATGGTACAGAAATTAAATTCATCCCAGAATTGGCTAGTTATATTATTTAACACCACTGACACACCAACCTTAATAATCTGTGGATTCATCTACTACATCGTTTGAATAATGACTCAATTCCATGGGAAGAAGTTTCTATTTATATTCAGTAAATATTACAGTATTCTCGAATTTTAATATCCCATTATAACCTTCCAAGATTTCATGGCTTTTTAGGCAAATTCTATGGAAGGTCTAAATAGCAGATAATAGCTATTTAATAGATTTTTTAAAATAAAAGAAAGCCATTTGTTTTAATCCACTCACCATTCCGTGATTCAGCCACCCTGGGATAAAATTATCCAGCAGCTTCGGGTATATCATCTCTCTGTCATAAGCATAAATGATCCAGAACACTGCTACAACAAACTGGAAGGAAAAAGAAATCTTTTATTCCAAGTTCATCGACTATCCACAACATACAATTTATTGGTTAACAATAGTTAAAAGAATCCAACAGAATTTGGAATCTATGATGAAAGACAGATCAGTAAACCAGCTAATAATTGGAAACACAGGTCTAGCTTCATTCCATTAGTAGTAAAAGTTAAGGTGCCTCCTCTCTCTGATCTCCCAATTGTGTTCTTTCAGGCAAAGGGATTGGTTTCTGAGGGAGAGAGAAGAGGCCTGTTTTCATGTACAGCTCTGTTTCAGGGCTAATTGTGCTGGTTTGATTCCTCTCAAGAGGGTTTAAAAGTTCACTGGTGGTTTTTTCGGATCCCATTACCCACTATCTAGAGTTAGCACACATTCAGGAAACTGCCGGCTATGTCCCTTTTCCTTGAACCCATCATGTGGTTTAAATTAATCTTCACATTCTCAAATTTCCACTTCACCACTAGCAGCATTGAAACCACTGCTATAAAATCTCCTAAAGTCACATTTCCAGTAAATGTATTAATTTATACAGACTAAGCAAGGGCTTTAGCTGCACTGAGAAGCTGGGTCCATGGAGGGTAGAGGAAGATTCCTAATTCTCTTGGAATAACTTAGAAGTTCATCTAGGTTTCAAAGGTTTGTTTTGGCCCAACAGCAATATAATCATCAAAAGAGAGTAGAGTACTCAATGTATTATTTTACCCTTCTTCCAACTAATGGTGAGAAAAGAAGTTCAGATAAAATAATGAATGGCCCAAGGTCTTAACCTTCAGCACTGAATTTAAAAGAAAAAGTGTATGTTTTTGTAAATGTCAAAAAATGTGGCATAGAAAGGGAACCATCCCACAGGAAGAGATAAAAGTCTCTGTAGAGTGATGCCTCAAAATAAAAAATGCTACAAAATGGAAAAATACAGCATAAATATTAGAAACAATTTTGACTTCATTTTATATCTCATTCATGCTCCCATATTTTATTAATAAAAATAATAAATAGTTTAATGCCACTTCAAATTGGTGGTTTTGTAGGTTGGTGGAAGAAAAGGCCAGAATGCAAGAGATTAAAGTGGTTGTAGGTGGCAGGTAGAGGCAGTAAAAGGTGACTCCTGTTTCATGGCAGTGGACAGTGAGGGAAGGCAAAGGAGGCTGGCTGCCTGAGACATGTAACAGGGATTAGGAAGGTGTGTATGATCTTACAAAATAAGAGATCCAGGCAGTATTTTGATTGGCTAAAAGTCAGAGTAAAAGGAGATAGAAAGACAGGGAACAACTGATAAGCAAAGCCCAGGAAAAGAAAGGGATTAGGATTATAAACACAGATTAAGCATTCTTCCCTTTAAAGTGAAATGCAAGCACTTTTGCTGACAGTTGGAAATAGAGCTGAGCACAAAGAGTGGATTTGGGGCACTGCTGTGGATAACGTACTAGAAGTCCATAAAATATTTAAAAGGAAGACTGCCATGAATCAGGAGGACCCCACAGAGATCTAATAACAAGATTTTGTAGTAAAACAAACCAGGATGTTTTCCCAGGCTGTCTTGAGGTCCATGAGAATGAGGATTTAGGAAAAAGAGGGTTTAGGAAAACTTGAAGATCCTAGGGATTTTGTAGCACAATGGCTTGGGTAACTGGGACAGATAAAAGGTTGAAAATAATCGATGCTATGAGATCAGAAGAACGTCTTTAAGCAACTGGCTAGTGTTTCTAAGCTGGTACTTGGCAAGGAGTGGTTACCAATGAATTACATGAGTTATCACACCTAAAGATACTAGTGACAGATAGTAAACACTTAATTAAAGATAGCCATTCTGTTTTCACTTCTTTTGCTGGACAGATTTCACAAGTAACACCAAACCAATTAGGGCTGATCATGTGCTCTGATGCCAGGGATGCACTGCCAGGCATCACAGCAGTACTACCCCGCCCCATGATTCCAGCCTTGCTATTCAAAGTGGGTCGGCAGCACTCATGTCACCTGAAAGCTTTTAAATGTGCAGGATCCCAGGTCTCACTCTGATCTGCTCTGATCCTGCATTTCAATAAGATCTTATGCACATATAAGTTTGAGATGTTCTGCTTGGGGAGGCTCTACTTCAGCCAGCTTGAGCCTCCTCCCTTCCCATGGAGTGAAGACATCCTGTGGCCAAGTGGCTTGCCTATGCAGAGCATGCACCTCTTCCCTTCGAGATCACACCTGGAGTAACTGTGAGCCTGGAATTCCCTGCCCACATAGTCATGAGTATGCCTCAGGGCATTTGTGGACCTCCTCCCCCAGTCTGACCCCGAAGGTAGACTGTGCGATAAATGTGTGTTTGCCTTAACCTGAGGGGTGGTAAAGGCACATCTGTTTCTGGAGGGTGAGGACCAAAGGTTTACATTTGGTCTGGTGTCCCAACACAGGCACCAAGCCACTTCAGTCTTAGATGGAGCCACTGATGCAAATCTCTTCACCTTTGCCATATAACATAACCTAATTAAGAGAGTGACATCCCATCATATTCACAGGTCTCTCTCATACTCTACAGAAGGGGATTGTACACGCTGGTGCAGCAGGGGATGGAATCTTGGCATCATGTTGGAATTCTGCTTATCATAGGCTCCCACTGTGTTCTTCCTTTCCAAATTGTTTTGACTGTTTTAAGTCCTTTGCATTTCCATTTAAATGTTAGAATCTCCAATTGTTAATTTATACAAATATCCTGCTAGAATTCTCATGGTGACTGTTTGGGGAGAGCTAACATTTTAACAATATTGAATCTTCCAATCCATGAAGATCATTTGTATCCCCTAACTTGGGTCTTCTTTAATTTCTCTCAGCAATGTTTGTGGTTTTCAATGCACAGATACTGCACATATTTTGTTGAACCTATCCATAAATATTTCATGTTTTGTGATGCTATTGTGGAGAGTGTTACATTTTTTACATTCTTTTTTGTTAGTTTATAAAAATGAGCTGATTTTTGAATACTGACATTGTATCTTATACCTTTGCTAAATTCATGTAGTAGTTCTAGTAGCTATTTTAGAAATAGTTTTGCATTTTATACTTACACGATCTGCAAATAAAAACAGTGTTTTTCCCTTACAACTTTATGCATTTTACTTCTTTTTTTTTTATTGCACTGCCTGTGACCTGCAGCAATATGTTGAATAGAAGTGATGGAGAGTGAGCATCCTTGCCTTCATCTCTATCTTAGGGAAAGTGTTCAGTCTTTCCACACTTCAGTCTGATATTAGCTGCAGGCTTCTTTTAGTTGTCTTTTATCAAGTTGAGAAAAATATCTTCTGTTCTTACTTTATTTGGGAGTTATATACATACACAAAGAATAAGTGCTGAATGTTTCCATTTTTTCTGATGGTTTTGTTTCATATCTTGAGACAATCGTACAGTTTTCCCTCTTTATTCTGTTAATATGGTGAATTACATCAATTGATTTTGAAAGTCAAACCAACCTTACATTCCTGGTCATCATATATGATAATTTATATATATATACACACACACACACACACATATATATACACACACACATATATATGTTTTTACTAGATTCAATCTGCTGATACTTTGCAAAGAATTTTCTTTTCATCTCTATTCATGAAGTATACTGATTTCTGATCTGTAATTTTCTTTTCTCATAATGTCTTCACCTAATTCTGGTATCAAAAGGTGAGTTGGGAAGTGTTTCCTCTCTATTTTCTGAAGGGTTTTGTGCAAGATTAGTGTAATTTATTCCTTATGCAATTGATATACTTCCCTAGTAAAGCCATCTGGACTTGCAATTTTTCTGGTGGGCAGATTTGTGAATTCATTTTCTTTAATAAATATAGGGCTATTTGGGCTTCCTATTTTGCTTGAGTTGATTTTGGTCATTATTGTCTTTTGTGGAATTTCTATATTTCATCTATGTTTTTGAATTTATAAAATTGTTCTTACTATTCCATCATGGAAACTGGCAAATGCTATGAATCAGGTATTTTTTCCCTAGAGAGCCCATTGTTAAATATTTACTAACATATCACTGTTAGGAGTCACTTTCTGTTAACCACAAGTGATCATTCATAGCATCCACAACACATGAGACTCAGTGTGAAGCTTTGGTCAATATTTTGATCCCTACCTTATAATGAGGGAATTATATGGGTTATTAAAAGTGAAGTGACTTTCAAGAAAGTGTTAGTTACCTTCCTAAGTGTAATACTAGAAGGTCAGGAGGCCCAGCTAACTGAGTAATCAGTCTTCTAAATAATTCTTTAGATACAAACACAGCACAGATGGTAGCTTCTTGGCTTCCTGCACTGATATCCTCCTGATAGTATAGCCATCAGCAAACCCAAAATAAATTTGAACTCTCCTACCAGGGCATGGATATGGAACAAAAATAGTTTCTCTTGGACAGGCTAAGCGATACTGAAACCTTCCACTGTTGTGAAGAAGCGCCTTCTCTGGCCAGGAGCAATGGCCAGCTATTCCTCATCCTACACCTGCTGCTTTTTGGCTGCCAGGAACAGAATACTGTACTTGAACTGAGAGTGGAAGGAGCACAGTCACTTTCCAGTCCTTTAAGCTTTGAGATAAAATACTTGAGTGACAGCTAGTCATTGATGTCTCATTTGAATCCCCAGAACTACTAGGAAATTAATGCCAAAAGAAAACTGGATTCACAGTTTGCCTCTTTTTGAAAGGAGTCTCTCACATTGAGTCTGACAGGAGCTGAAACTTCAGCTTTAGTCCACTTCTAAGAAGAAGCTTTATTGATTAATGGGAAATTCTTTGGAATTGAGTAAGACCAATTAGAATGCAAAGAATGTTGGAGAGAAATTCGCCATGAAGAAGGCTAAAAAGAAGAGTCACTTATCTATAGATTGGTCTATAAAGGCTGGATAGCATCATCTCAAACATTCACTGTTGAGGGAGGGAAGGAAGGAGGGAAGAGGGGAGGAAATGGATACATCCTTAAAGTCTGCAGCTTCAACTGGATAAAGTCCTATATATATTCTGATATGTCAGTACTCAGACTCTACCAAATACTGATAGGAAAAGATTTAAATTCTGTTTGGGGCTCTATTACCTTGCTTCCAGATTTCTTTTTCATAACTTACTTTCCAGTCAATTCTTTCTGTTGCAGAAGGGTAATCTTTAGAAATATTTCCAATGTGATTTCTCTTTGCAAACAGAGAAAGCATGGGTGTGAGAATAAGCTGGGTGTTATACATGCTACCTGGCTTCATCTCTGAGAGCCCCCAATGCAAAGAGTGAATGTCTCCTTCAGCATGGCCCTTGCCTTCCCACTTTCCAGATCTGTGGAATCCTGACTGTCCAAGTCCTTTCCTTCTGGCTAATTTTCCTCAACCATATCCTCAAATTCAGAAATGCATATTGAAGCTTAGGGCTCTCTAAAATGCCACAGTCTCCTTTGTTCCAGAGGACAATCAGTTTCTAGGATTCATTCCTAAAAGCACGACATGGAATTCCTCTCCTTAGAATGTAAGTCTGTGAGTAATGTTAATTTTTTATGCTATGAATTCTGCCCAAATAATCTTAAAACCCGAATCTCCATATAGAGAATTGCCAAAGCACTTGTTGATGTTATGCTCTTTTTTCATGGGTTTTAACTATCATCATTTTGGTACACTTATAATTTATTTGTATTTGCCTAGATTTCTGTTCTTCATCATCTCTACTGACTGAGGAAGTAACGATGGAATACAAACCCAGCTCCTACAAATGCCTACATGATTTGGTTCCTTCCTTTCTCTCCAACCTCAGCCTGTGCCATGTTCTGTCTTGCTCCTTCAAGTCCAACCAGTAATTTGTTTGTTCCTGAAAATTATTAAGCTCTTTTCTGATTCAGGGCCATAGCATTTTCTACTCTGTGCCACGAATGCTCTTCCCCTCCTTTCACATGGCTGGATTCTCTGTTCTTTCAGGTCTAGCTTAAATAGCACCTCCACATGGAAGCCGCCACTAGACCCTCCACTGCTCTGTTGTCTATTATAGAACCCGGCAGAAAACAGGCTCTTGCTGTTGTTGCTGCTGCTCAGTTCTTCCTTGTTCTGTGGCTCCTCTGTGAGAAAGTGAAGTATCAGAGAACAGGAATTCATTTGTCCTGTTCATTACTGGTTCCCCACTGCCTGGCATATAGCATGGATGTGATAAAAATTTGCTGAATAAATGAATAAAGTCTATTGCTGTTCCTTGTACATGCCAGACTCCACATCTCCCACAGGAGCAAGTACCTTTTTTACTCCTTTTCTTCCTATCGACCTAAAATTCCTCCTGTATGTTCCCTGTGGATTTTTGCCCTTCTGTGTGTAAGGAAGAAACTTCCTTCTTTCCAGGCTACTCTTATGGCCCAGCCCTTCTCAGATCATCTATGAGATAGCTCGTCCCTCACCTGCTTAAGTCTTCTATCATCCTATAATAATCCTCTGGACTTCAAGATCAAGTGCAAGACTGAAAGCTCTCTTTCCTTAAGTCAACCAAAAATTAGGAGAACGAGAAACAGAAGCGAAACTGATGAAACAGTAGGAAACACCCATAATCCAAACATCACTCTTTAAAAGGCTTCCAAGTGTTAGGAAAATTAAACGAGGACATGGGGAGACTCTGATGGAAGAAACAAGATCCTGCAGCTCTCTGGTTGAGTGAGCAGAACAGAGAGGTCTTTACAGGTGGCAAACCCTGAAGGACATTAAATGACCCTTGCTGGGAACATGAGGTCTCGATGCATGGGAGCACTGGGGAAATGCTCTGATTTCCCCAGGGTAGATGCCCCTGTTTGGCATTAGGGGTCAGAGGTGATGATGCTAAATGTGGAAACAGGCTAGTGTGTCATCTCTGCCAGAGCAGGATGTGGGTGTACTAAGGTCAACAAGAAAAGAGTGGTGGTACCAAGCCTGAATATATGGCTCATGCTCACCTGATGGAGACCAAGCTTTATGTCACCATCCAAAAGAGCTGTGATAAAAATGAGCTGAGGAGACAGAAATGAGTTGAGCCCACACAGAGGCCGTTCTCCAGGACAAGGCAGTAGTGGAAAATAGATGGAAATTCAAGCTGCCCTAGCTCCATTCCCTAGTCTGTCTCCAGTTCTGTCCTTTCACAAATAGCTGGCTCGGTAAGAACAAACCAATTTAAGAATGCATAATCACAAGAAACGAAACAGTATGGAATGTAGTCATAGATACCACAAAAAACATAGAGAGGAATATGATTTTTAAAAGTCAGCTGAATTATACAAACCAGAAAAGTTTGCCCCAATAGGTATAATTCATGATCAAATAATTCTCCGTTAAAGAAAAGAGGTCAAAGAAGAAAAACTGAGATTCGATAGAAGATAGAGCAAGAGGAGAAGAGGATAAAGGTGAATGAACTTATGAAATAAATAAAATATAAAAAATAAAACTGAAAGTCACATTAGAGGCAGCAAAAGGAAAAATTGCCTTTGGTGAAGACAGTCGGGGTTTAGCTTTCTGCAGAACTGTGGACCAGATACACTGAAAAACCTTCCCGCTGTGAAACACTAGGTGCTAAATAAATTACAACAAATATACTTTTAAATGTATTGCTGAGCACACAAGAAAGGAAGGGAAATCACTAGGAGCCACAAAAGAAAAAAAAAAAAAAGGAAAAAAAAAAAGAAGAGAGGAAAAACGAAAACAGAAGGAAATTCAGAAACTGGGACTGCCTGGAGGCAAATACCAATATGAGAATCAGAGCACTCTGCGGCTTGTGGTCAAGGAGATGGAAGGCAAGGCCTGAGGCCACACAATGTGGTGGAGGAAATTAAGCCAGAGGAGCCTGGCCCGCAGAGGGCCTACACCTTCAAAGAAAGGGGAGCCTGGAGAAAGTACCTCTTTATCAGGTCAAATAAATTGCTTTTTACTCCTAATTGCCAAGACTTTTTTAATCAAAAAGGTTTTTTAATTTCATTTAGTTTTTTTCACATTGAGATAATCATTTTTTCCTCTTTTATCTTTGTATTAGTGAAAGCGAAGTTAAGATAATTAAGCAAGGTCTGCAAGTCTGAAAATAAATTTTAAACTTACACCAAATAACTGTAATGGATACTGTAGTGCTTTCCCAGATTCCCTCTTCAGAGTCAGGGCATCCATTGGCCAGTGCATAGGACTATCAGTTGCTGGCCATTCTTAGCTGCATCCTTCAACAGGAGTTGCCCTCAGCTACAGGGAATGGACTAGCCCAAGGTCATGCTCCCTCCTCAAGGCAGTCCAAACCCAATGACTGGCTAACGTAAGGATATAAAGACCCTGCCCCAATTTAGGATGACTCTGAAGGGCCATCCCAGCTCAAGAGCTCCTAGTATGTCTCAGTTACAACTGCAATATGGGTGAGCTTCCCTCTCTGCCCAGTGCTGTCTTCCTTACTTCCTAACAGGGGCACCTCCCAAGGGCTGCCTCCTTCTGCATGTGGTCTCCATCTCAAAGCCTGGTCACAGGAGTCCAATCTAAGACAACACCATTCACGTAGAAGTGCAACAGACAGATATATTGAAGCATGAATATATTTGTAATAAATAAATTACTATAAGGAAATGTATAAAAAGTAAACATTCTTTACAGTCTCCACCTGCAAATATCTTTATTGCCAAAGGAAGAGGTATATCTTTCAAGATCTTTTTCTATGTATGTAAAATGCACTCTACACATTATTCTATGAAATTAGGTCATACTATACCTAGACTTCTGCAATTCTTCTGACTTAATATTTTAAGAAGATACTCCATGGTTCTTAAGCGCTCCATAGAACCCCATTGTAGGATTATGCACCATAGTTTACTCAAGTACTCACTAATGGATATGTGCACTCTTTCCAATTTCCCAATTTCTAACAAGGCGACAGTAGATGTGTTACATGCATGTTTTTATATACCTACATGAGACCTCAGAGGGATGAACTGCAAAAAGCACAATTACGTTTGCACCAACCTAAATACTAGGAGAGATGCTCCAGGATCTGAGGTTCCTATTGTTGGCTGGGCCTGCTGACATGAGGCTCCTTTGTCACTCCCTGTCCCAGTACCACTCCCTTCACCCCAGCTTCAGGCTCTAATGTCCCTATCCTGGACTCCTGCAGTAGCCTCTTGGCCAGGCTCACTGGCTTCAGTTCTCTTTAACTCCATCTATGCTTTATCTTGACCTCTGAGTAAACTTTGAAGAACTTGCCAGCTCAAAAGTCCCAATGGCTCCTCCATGCCTGCAAGACAAAAAATCAAACTTCCTTTGTGGTCAAGCGCCACATGCTCTTCCCAGTCCCTTTCCAGCTTCTTCCAGGGACCCTCTTCACCAGACTATGTGTGGCTTCCCAAACTCATCACACACTCGAAGTATCCATTCCTTTGTGCATTTTATAATTGTAGCTTTAAATTCATTAAAAAACAACCCATTTCAAAATCTAAGCTTTATCCATTGCTACTATCATGGTGCACTTGTTTTCTCCCCCCAGTTTCTTGTCAGACATAATTACTTCTTTCCTTGACCCCCACAACACTGTGCTTGTAACACTGGCCTACTTAACTCTGACTCCTGCACGGCGGCCAGTTCCTCTAAGCTGCCGAGGGCTCTTTCACCCTCCAGGTCCCCATCAATGTTGCTCCCTTTCCCTAGAACGCCTCCCACCATCCCATCCAGCTCACCCTACTATAGAAACGGGAGCTTAGATATCCCCCAACAACAAGAAGCCTCTCCTGAGCTGCCCCAGCTTTGGGCCCCCTTGTCTTTGTATATGCTGTCATAGCACATTACATTTTTCCTTCGTAACACTGAGCACAGTTACCATGAAATAACTGACTGTGTAATTACTGGTTTCTCTTCCCAGTAGAATGTAAACTCCATAAGGGCAGAGACAAGTCTATCTCTTCTCTGTTACGCTGTCACATCTCTCTTCGTGCCTTATATTTTTAAACTATTTTGAATGGCTCCCGCCTGTAATCCCAGCACTTTAGGAGGCTGAGGCAGGTGGATCATTTGAGGCCAGAAGTTCGAGACCAGCTCGGCCAACATGGTGAAACCACATCACTACTAAAAAAAAAAAAAAAAAAAAAAAAAAGCCAGATGTGGTGGTGTATGCCTGTAATCTCAGCTATTCAGGAGGCTGAGGCAGGAGAATCGCTTGGACCTGGAAGGTAGAGGCTACAGTGCACCGAGATCACACCACTGCACTCCAGCCTGGGCTACAGAGCGAGACACTGTCTGAAAAACAAAGCAGAATAACAACAAAACAAAACAAAAAAAACCTCTATTTTGAAATAATCTAAGACTCATAAATTGAAAGACAACACAGTGTTCCTGTGTATTCTTCCCCCAGCTTTCCCCAGTGATATCATCTTACATAGCCATGGTACATCCTCAAAACCAGAAAATTAACATTGATACGATACTATAAACTACAGACCAAATTCGGGTTTCACCAGCTTTGACATGCACTCATTTTTGGTGGAGGTGGGAGCAGTATCACACATACATATTTGCATCACAACTGCCTGCTCAAGATACAGAAGCATTCTGTTATCACAAAGAAACTCCCTTGTACTAACTATTTTTTTCTTTCTTTCTTTCTACAGAGTCTCACTCTATTGCCCGGGCAGGCCTGGTACTAACTCTTGATAGTCACACCCTCCCCACAACCTTAACTAGCCCCTGGCAACTGTTGCTTTGTTCTTCATCACTACAGTTTCGTCATTTTGAGAATATTATATACATGCGATCCTTCTCAGTGCTTTATTAAGGCTGGCTTGCCTCTGTCTTAACAATGTATGGGCCAGAGATTTCACAAGTAACATGTTCTTTAAGAATCATAACTACTTTAAGGTAGCTACTATTATTTTATCCAGTCTTATAGATGAAAAAAACAGATCTTTAGAAAATTTTAATTTTAGTAACTTTCCCAGAGTCAAAAAGTTAATAATGTCCAAACCAGAATGTGAGGTCAGGCAGTGAGACCCCTATGCTTTTAACTTTTTTGTGGGGGGAGCAGAGACAGAGTTTCACTTTGTTTCCAATCTGGTCACGAACTCCTGGTTTCAAGCGATCCTCCAACCTTGGCCTCCCAAAGTGCTGGGATTATAGGCATGAGCCACCACACCTGGCCACTTTCAACCTCTCTAAACATTTTTTGTACATACTAGATACTTTTGAATCTATTAATAATTGGTTGAATAAGTAAATTAAATGCCAGAGACTATTATTTCATAGCTAGTTCTGGGTCTCCTTGAAGAACCTGCGTATAGTCAGAACTCAAGTTTTGGTGAGTAAATGTGGTTAATCATTCTAGAAAAAACTAAAGGCAAAGGAAAATGGTCATGAATGGTGAAAAATCATCAAGCTGGTCCTCTGCATTGAACGTGCCTCACAAGGCCACAGGGTAGCAGCATTCTTGTCTTTTATAGTAATAAATGCATTAAAAAAATCTCAGCTGGGCACGGTGGCTCACGCCTGTAATCCCAGCACTTTGGGAGGCCGAGGCAGGTGGATCATGAGGTAAGGAGTTCGAGACCAGCCTGGCCAATATGGTGAAATCCCGTCTGTACTAAAATACAAAAAAATTAGCCAGGCATGCTGGCAGGCACCTGTAGTCCCAGCTACTCGGGAGGCTGAGGCAGGAGAATCACTTGAACCCGGGAGGCGGAGCTTGCAGTGAGCTGAGATCACACCACTGCACTCCAGCCTGGGTGACAGAGCGAGACTCCATCTCAAAAATTAAAATAAAAAGCATTAATAAAATCTCAAGCATTTCAAGCAGGATTATTTGACCAGGTACATCTTCTCTCTAGGAAATTCATATCCATAAGAAAGAGAAGCAGCAGTGACTTAGAATACTTGCTGATCCTAACTGATACCTGGGTCTTGCCTTGTACCTCGCACATTTCCTTCCCTACTCAAATTTTAGTTAATAGGTTCCTATCATATTCTTACTTCATCTTTGAGGTGGAAATCTTTCCCCAGAATGCCAGCTTGCATGGTTGGATCCCTGTGACCAGTTGTCTCTCTGGATTTGCAGATGGGGTCTCTGAGGTTGTACCCTGTGTCATCCCTGTGACTTTAAGCTGCAACCACACCAATCTTGCCATATGCCTGCAGTTCTGTCTCTTCTCACAGCCTCAGCATCTCTATCTGGCCAGTTTTGCCACTGACCAAAACATGAGAATGATGGCTATTAGGTTTGATTTTCTTTCCCACCTACAGAACCCAAATTGCCTGGGCTTGGCTTCTAGTGGTGGCAGTCTTATTTTGTGAAGAGTGATGTCTGAAGGGTCTGGTTGGCAAGGTGGTATGCATTGTGAGAGGGTAGGGTGTGGCGAAAATAAGGCTTGGAGGGAGGAAACTTTTGTACATCTGGTGGTCTTATGCCTCACACAGGTAAGATCAACCCATAAGGTGAACATTTTACCATTCTAATAACTAACCCTCCTGTTATGGGCTCAGAGTTAGATCCATTTAGAATTGAACTCCACTCCAAATAAACAAAGCAAGACTTCTTTCACGCTCTGTCAAGTGACAATAAATGAAATAATTAAACAGATATCCATAAACCTCACATAAGACTTTTTAATATGTTAGGGAACCACTATCAATTAGGATTGATTTAAGTTTCTTTTGGAAAAAAAAACTATTTGGGCCTTTTCTCCACCATAAAATCACTGAATAATCAAACTCTTACTGTCTTTCTTTCTCATTTTTTAAATAAAAGGGGACTATAGTTATTCGATAAAATTACATTAATATGAATATCCAAAGGGTAGCTATAAGTACACAGGAGAGACATCCAGCTAAACACATCTCAGTTACCTGAGGATAAAAGTAAGAAAAATCTAATTTAATCCAATCTAGTACAAGTTAATTAATAAATCAACCATGCTTTTTTTAGAAGCATCCTATGTTAGATGACTATGTGTCAATGCCTATATTTGATGCCTTGGGTGTAGTAGCAGAGTAACAGAATACTACTGACCAGAATACTACTGTAACAGTGGAAACTGAAGGCTAATCAAATGAAATACAGCCTACCCAAGAAAGATATGTTAACAGGAGAAAAATGATCTTAATAGTGAGTAGGTGTATGGGCATTAAAGAGCAACAATGCATCACCAGCTTTGTAGACAGGACAGGGTTCTCTGGCCACCCAAGAAAGCATTCTGGTCTACCAAGCCAGTCAATCCCTACTGTGCAACCGAATTCATCAGATTATAGTAATTTGACTACCAGCCACTAGTATCATCCAATTCAAGTTCACCCAGAATTCGGCTTCCCTTTTGGCTTCTTCAGTTATTGCCTCTAGGGAGAGTCTGGACAATCTGACAGTTTTTTAGTCCACCTGATAAATTTTTCACAGCATAAATTACTTATCTTTCTGATTTAATCTTTAGTCTATAATCATTTAGTTAGCATAAGTTCATTTACTGAGAGAAGGATTATCTCAAAATAGACTAAGAAAACAGAGTGTCCTGGGCTACAAGAATATTTCGGGACTTCCAAGCACACTAGGACACCCACAAATGACTATCTCACTGCTCTGGAATTGCTATGGGGCTAGGAGAGGAGGAAGGCTATGGTTTTCTGTGTTTTGTTTATTTTAGATTATATAGATTAAAAACTAGGAAAATATATAGCAAGTTATACACATAATTTACAATGGGAAAAGAACTTTTGGTGAGGCTGGCATATTTGTTTCTTGGTATTGTATCAATAACATATCAATATTTTTTGTTTTTCTCTATGAACCATTTGCCATTTACATTTAGAACATGAATGTCTCTAAATGGGAGCACACTTACAAACACAATCATGATTTATTTCCCAAACATGAGTAGTTGTACGAGGGCTTTTCTAATACCGTTCTGTGGGGCTTTCTTATTATAAGGGTAATAAGTGCTTATTGTGGAAATTGGTGTGGACTTTTGTATTTTGCCTTTAAAATTTTCCTACGATGATCTATGCTGTATAAAGTGGGAGGAGTCAGCAAAAAAAATTGGTCATCTTTGGAACCAATATGACTCAAAGATAGATATATACTGTCCACGAGTCTGCAATCTTTCTGTTTGAGAGCACTTCAGAGCTTTTTTTCTTGGCAGTTGGTCTACCTGAATTCCCTGTCACCTGCCTAGGCCCCATCTAGAATTGTGGACCAATTATAGGTATTTTTGTTGTTGAAAAACACTTTTCATCAATTAAGAGACACAAAGTTATACTAAACTAATTAACTTGGAGTATCAGCAGTTGAGGAAGATGCCAAGATTGGAGAGAAACATCTGCTTTGACACTGATCTGTGAAGGGAACCTGGGGATCCAACGTAAATCTACTTCATGTGGGTGATTTTTTTCCCCCATGAGCTTTTATTTCTTTCTCCTCCCTTACTACCCTTTTCGCTTAAGACTCTTCAAGCACAAATGTCGTTCATCAAACATCACTGACCAGATCTAACAGGGCAGGCATTTTCTTGCAATAGGACAGAGGCAGAGAAAGAACCATCTGCTACAGCCAGGATGGCAGTAGTTTTCCCACCCTAATGGGCTCCAGTCTTCTTCCTGATATCACAATCTGTAGGGACAAGTGGCTTCCTGTTGCTCAGTGTCTCTTATTTATTAGGTAAGATCCTCTTCTAGAGTCAGTGAAACCATATGATAGTGGTTAGCCTAGTGACTGGCACTTAGCACTCAATATATAACAGAACTTGCCAGAAGGTCTATTGAAGGCTTCTTTCCATTTTCCTTACTTTCATCCCTTTTTAAGATAAAAGGCATAAGAAAGTTGCTCTGCCTTTCTTACACCAAAATATAGAAGGCACTTACCCAAACAGCCAAGATTAATTACAGAAGGACTTTGATGAACGATAGGGCTCAGGATACTAGAGTGTTTGCCTGAGTGACAGATTTGACTTACACCACCTCAAATCCTTGTTTAAAATGGGTGGAGGAATCAATTATAAATTTAAAAAGAAAAGCAGATTTGACTGAAAACTCACTCTTGATAAAGTAGAGTTTTGGGAATTCTTTTAAAATATTTCATGGTGTAGGTGTCATTCAGTTTTTAGGATGCTGCTACTTCTATGGAAAGCATTGGATCACTTCTTGCCAAAAATAGTTTTTTGCAGTTGTATAGCTACAAACCATGCCTTCTTGGAAGCTCAGGGATGATTCACAGATGATATACTGGATACATTTTGCAACCAATTTTTTAAAGGTAGCTAATTCTACAGATACAACCTTATTTTCACATATTAGAAACAAGCACGTTGGGTAAACATGTGGTAGCTTAAATCTGCATACAATATTTGAAATGACAAGACAAAGCAGGAAGGATTTTCTTTTCTTGTCAAAACTTGCACTTTTCAAGTTGTCCTGTAAAACTGCATAAAACCATTGGCTCTACAGTGTGAAACAGTGTATCAAAGGGAAACAACAGAAGCTCAAATGAATATAGTCTTTTGTTAAGCCACCTCAAGGAAAAAGATAAAGCAGTTATTTTTGATCCAGATTCTACACAACTGCAAATTTCTTTTTTCTTTCTTTTTTTTTTTTTTTGAGACACAGTCTCGCTCTCTCTCCCAGCCTGGAGTGCAGTGGCGCGATCCCGGCTCACTGCAAGCTCCACCTCCAGGGTTCACACCATTCTCCTGCCTCAGCCTCCCTAGTAGCTGGGACTACAGGCACCCGCCACCACACCCAGCTAATTTTTTGTATTTTTTAGTAGAGACGGGGTTTCACCATGTTAGCCAGGATGGTCTCGATCTCCTGACCTTGTGATCCGCCTGCCTGGGCCTCCCAAAGTGCTGGGATTACAGGTGTAAGCCACCGCGCCCGGCCTCCTATTCTTATTCTGATACATTCTCCAAAGTTAGAAATTTTGGTCAGCTCAGGCCTTATGTACATAGCTAAAAATGTTTATCAGGCAAATAATGAAGAGCAAAATTAGGTTAGGTTTGTCAAAAAGTTTGGAGTACAGTAACGCATCATTCAACAACAGAGACAGGTTCTGAGAAATGTGTCATTAGGCTATTTTACCATCCTGTAAACATCATAGAGTGTACTTACACAAACCTAGGTGGTATAGCCTACTGCATACCTAGGTTCTATAGATGGTATAGCCTATTGCTCCTAAGCTACAGACTACTGAATACCACAGGCAACTGCAACACAATTGTAAGTATTTGTGTATTTAAACACACCTAAACATAGTAAAGGCACGTTGTTGGTGGTTTTCTCTTTTCTCTCTCTCTCTTTTTTTTTTTTTTGAGACATATTCGTGCTCTTGTTGCCCAGGCTAGAGTGCAGTGATCACAGCTCACTACAGCTGGAATCTCTAGGCTCAAGCAATCGGTCTTACTGCAGTCTCCCATGTAGCAGGGACTACACGAGCACGCTACCAAGCAGATTACTTTTTAAATGTTTTGTAGAAACAGGGTCTGGTTGTTCCCCAGGCTGGTCTTGAACTCCTGGCTTGAAGCAATCCTCCCATCTCAGCCTCCCAAAGCACTGAGATTACAAGCATGAGCCACCACATCTGGCCCCTAATACAGTTGTTTTGCTTTTTGTTTTGTTTTTGAGACAAGGTCTCACTCCATCGCCCAGGCTGGAGTGCAGTGGCACCGTCTCAGCTCACTAAAACCTCTACCTCCTGGGCTCAAGGGACCCTCCCAGCTCAGCCTCCCGAGTAGCTGGGACTACAGGCGTGTGCCACCACACTTAGCTAATTTTTTTTTTTTTTTTTTGGAGAGATGGGATCTCACTATGTTCCCCAGGCTGGTCTCAAACTCCTGGGCTCTAGTGATCTGCCTGCCTCGGCCTCTAAAAGTGCTGGGATTACAGATGTGAGCCACCATGTCCAGTCCATAATATAGGTTTATAATCTTATGGGACCACTGCTGCATATGTCATCTGTCACTGATGAAAACGTCATTATACAGCACATAACTGTGGTTGCTAAGAGCAAGCACTCCGTTAGTTGGAGTGTTAGGGTTCAAAGCCTGGTTGATTTACTAGCATCATTCACTTGCTGTGTGACCTCAAGCAGGCAAGCTATAAAATGGGAACCCCATCTGTAAAACTGCAAAACAGAAGAGTCTTCTGTGAAGTGGAAATGATGGAAATTCCTACCTTCTGGGGATGTGAAGATTAAATAAATCGTTCCAGTATAGCCCTTACCACAGTGCCTGGCCCACAGCAAGCAGGCAGTGAAAGTCAACTCTCATTATTCCATTTTTCAGGCTCTTGGGTTGTTTGTAGGTTTTGCCACCTTGGGAAGGGCTACGGTGAGAAGCCTCAGAAAGCGCAGGTGGAACGGCTCACTCACAGGCAGAAACTAAAACAGAGGTGACAGCAGAGGCTTCCATATGCGGTGTCTTCTTCAGAACTCTGAGCTAATGGGGTGGGTGCAGGTAGCATTTCTGAATATTCAGACCAAAACATTGCTTTATTAATGAATCTGGGGGCCATTTTCCTTTGCTGACTCAGTGCTAATTTTATTGTCTAGTGTAATAGCTGCCCCCTGGGCCAGGGCATGCTCACAGTACCCTCTGGCCAAGGGAGTGCGGAGTCTTCTTTCTTTTGAGTTATGGATGTGTGTATCAATGCAGTCTTCTTATTTCATAGTTGATTTTTAAGTGAAATAAAGGGGAGGGGAGATGTCCTTAGGATCAAGTGGCAAGGTAATAAAATTCCTCTCCCGTCATGCCTGTAAACTTGGGCATGCCACTCCTTTGTGTCTAGGATTTTTTCTTATTTCACATTTCTCTCCAATCTTTTCTGGTCAAAAATGAACAAAGTAGCAGAAAATCCAGAAAAGCGCAAAAGCAGACCAAGGCTTAAGGGCTCTTTTCACTCCCTCTGCGGCATAGCTTTCTTCAATTTCCTCACATGGCAACAGCTTCACCAACACAGTCCAAACTCCTAGTATACATTTGTTGCTATGGGTAAATCAAATACCAATGTAGCCTACCTATGTACAGACCTAACCTAAAGGGACATTCTCTGGTGGGAAACTTCTGGAAAATGTGCTCTTCAGAGGTGCTTAGGAGACTATGAGCTGGCTGGCAGGGCTACACTCTCTTTCCTCACCATCTGCCTTCTCCTCGCCTTCCCACCTTCCCACCTTCCCACCTGACTTTCTGCGTCACCTTCCCAATAGTCAGAATTACGCCTTAACTTTTGTTCCCTAAGAGGATTAGAAAAAGGTACAATGAATGAAAGTCCTATCCCAGACTGGCTATTTGTGGTAAAATAAGCAAATCATTAGAATGGTAATCACACGGGCACGATTAAGTTAGTAAATTTTGTGTAGGTGGAAGGTCCACTAGCTCCTTCCTTGAAGGGAAATTACTTTTTTATCAGCTGATGTAACAGTACACTTTGGTCCAGCTAAAGGAGTTAAGAGTTACCTCAAAACACCCACGGGGACAGTAGTAATTTCAGGATCACCCACACAGCCAATAAATTATTGTTTCCTTTTCTAATAGAAAGCCATGGTTAGGGTGGAGGGATGAGGTGAAAGCAGAAAGGTAGAGAGAGAAAGAGAGAAGAGGGTGAGGGAGAGAGAGAGAGAAAGAAAGATGGGGGTGTTGGGGAGATAGAGGGAAAGAGGGAGGGAGTGAGATATGCAGGGAAGGAAGAAGTGTGAATCCTTGTTTTTCTTTTCTTTTAAAATCAAGAATATTGCATCTTGTCCCTGGTCCCCAAAACAAGGGCATATATAAGATCCTGGTTTTGCGGGTCACATTGTTGAGGACAGGAATCGCATGTCTAGTGTTACTGAAAATCAATTCCACCTTTTCTCGATCTCAAATTTCAAATACATATTTTACTTATGACTATAATTATGGGAAGAAAATATCTTCATTTTGTGAGATATTTCTGTGATTTTTTTCCCCCAGAGAGAGTAGGAACTCTGTGAAATGATCTATAGGACATGATAATTTCTAGGGGGAAGGGTGTTCAAGGACGATTTTACTTATTGAACCCAGTTGTCTGAATCTCTTGAGTTTGTGGTCTAAAGCAAGGGACACCTCTGACAAATTTTATATGGAGCTTTACAAATTAAACCATTTCATCAAATGTGTAAGAAATCTTTCTTTGAGAAGGACTTCTTCAAATATCAGATTTCAGTTGTTGTGTATGATACTACTGGTAAGAATGTACTGAAAATGATATTGGTAGAGAATGAATGGGAAAAATACACCTTTTTGGCTACAACAGAAAATGTCCATGATTAGTCTTATCAGTTTTACTGTATATATTTTTCATACTGACATAAAAAATAAATTACCTAGAATCCTACTAGTTTTTACTTATTTTACATATTGTTATTCCCTAAATTTGTTACTTATTACATTTTTTAAAACTCCTGATTTTGTTTGGGTAGCAATACGCCCAGCCCCTAAGGATAAACCATAATTAGTTTAAGCCCTCATGGTAACTTCATTTCCTTCTGCCTCTTCTTGCTTCCCCAGGCTCCCACAGTGCTGGTTCTAGCTATGTGATGGTTCTGACCAGTGAGACCTATGGTGAAATCTGCGGGTGGAGCTTCTGGGAATAATCTGTTCACCCGATGAAGAGACATACACTTGGGGAGGGCTCCCTAGAGTTTCTTCCTTTTCTGTCCTTGAACATGGTTGTGAAGGATGTGATGCTTGGTGCTTTATTAACCCTCTTTAGGATTTAGGTGGCAAGTCCAAGTACAAAAAGGTAATACTCTGAAGACAGACATGTGGAAAATAGAAAATGTACAAGTCTTAAATGAAAATACTGGCTGGGCATGGTGGTTCATGCTTATAATCCCAGCACTTTGGGATGCCAAGGTGGTGGATCGCTTGAGCTTAGGAGTTTGAGACCAGCCTGGGCAACATGGTGAAACCCCGTGTCTACAAAAAATACAAAAATTAGCCACGCATGGTGGCACACACTTGTGGTCCCAGCTACTCAGGAGGCTGAGGTGCGAGGATCACTTGAGCCTGAGAGGTGGAGTTTGCAGTGAGCTGAGATCACGCCACTGCACTCCAGTCTAGGCGACACAGTGAGACCCTATCTCAGTAAAAACTACAAAATACGAAAATACTGAGCAATACCACCCTGAAACTGCCTGTCAACAAGCTCCATGTCTTGTGAGATATTAAATATCTTTATTACTTAAACCATAGTTGGCTGGATTACACTCAACTAATGTTGAATTATTTAGACACTTCTCCTAATGCTTGGGATAAAGCAGTAAATGAAACACACAACTTCCCTGGTCTCATAGAGTATGAACCAAGTCAGAGAAGACAGACACTACACAAATAAAAGAATAAACATAATATGCCAGGTAGTGGTAATCATCATGGATAAAATAAAGCAAGGTAAGGGAACAGAGAATAATGAGAGGCTAATTCATACAGATCATTCAAAGCAGCTTTGCTGAGCTTATTTGAGCAGACTTGAATGAAGTGAAAGAGTGAGACAGGTGGATTTCTGAGGGTATTCTGTTACTTGCAACTGAATACATCATTAACTTATACATCCAATAAGTTCTTAGTCATTCTTCAAACAGCGCTTAGATGTCATTATTTCTGAGAAGTCTTTCAGGACCTCCCAGCCACTTAAATTAACCCCTCTCTCTTTGGGGATACTTCTCTGCACCTTAAACACATGTATTATTATACTCATCACACCCTATTTTAATTTACTTGTTGATATAGCTTATAAAGCCACCCTCCCTAGGCTGTGAAACCTTTGAAGGACAGATCGATTCTCAACCAACACTATCCTGACTCTTAGCACTCAGTACTTGCTACACAGTAGGCTCCATGGGTCCACAAATAATCACTGATTTGACAATAACTTCTGTCCTTTGAACAGTCTACATATAAATGTGCAGTTTTCCCTGTCATATATTTTAAAGTGGGCATCTATGTGAAATTTTGTTAAAGTGTGACTATTGTGTTTAAGAAATTTGTCTTGGAAGCATCAAAAAAGCTGACCACTCCGAGCTAGCATAAATGTGTGCAAATTAAATAGGTCACCTAAGCAGAAAATCTTTGGTTCTCATTTAGGAGAAAAGAATATATGAGATGATTGAGAAGCAACCTGGTTTCTTATCAGGTACATACATTTAAACATATGATGTCCTTGGTCTTTTGAAAAGCTATTAAAAAATAATTGTAAAACCACTCACCTAGTTTTGGTAATTACAGTTTTCTGAGCCTTTCTCCTGCTATTGGGAAAACATGGCTCATTTTCCTTACTGATCTTGAATAAATCCTCATCTATGAACCTTCCTTCTTAGGTAACTCAATTCACATTCCTTATTTCAGTGCAGGGGGCAAGAATTTGATTAACTCCACCTGCAGTGTACTGGGTTCTACCATAAAACATGACCTAGCCAATGTACTTTTAACTTCAGAGGTGAAAAGAAAGGAAAAGGACATTTAAAGAAACTTAAAACATCAGTTAAGGCTTAAAGAAAATAGAAAAGTCTTGACTTTAGGTACCTGTGTGAAGATTTAATAAAGAGAGGATCAGAAGATATTAAGTGCATATATATGTATATATACACATTTATTTTTATTTATTTTTTTTTTTTTTGAGACAGAGTCTCACTCTGTCACGCAGGCTGGAGTGCGGTGGCACAATCTCTGCTCACTGCAAGCGCCGCCTCCTGGGTTCACGCTGTTCTCCTGCCTCAGCCTCCCAAGTAGCTGGTACTACAGGCGCCCACCACCACGCCCGGCTAATTTTTTGTATTTTTTTTTTAGTAGAGACGGGGTTTCACTGTGTTAGCCAGGATGGTCTTGATCTCCTGACCTCATGATCATTTTTAAAATGTGTATTTTTAAGTTGAATCCAGAGTTTGTGGAACAAGGTAAACAATTTATTTCTTTAAATTTCCCCCTTAATATCAAAACAGAAGGAAAAGCATTTGCTTTTATTTATAATCTCAAATAGAATCAAATTCTCTTCCTTTATGTGTTATATTAACAGACCTTAATATTAGTTATCAATATTAATTTTCTGGTTTCCCATTTAAGCCTATCTCTTTCATTTAAAAATCAGTAATGAAACTGCAATTTTTAAGTTGTAGGTTTAGGACTATCTAAATTTATATGCATCTCAAAACCTCTTACAGATAGCTTAGAATTAGCTACTATGTCAACAAATGAAGACTTTTGGGAATTACTTGTTTAAAACAATAGCAATATACTTTTTCTTTGAGTTTGCATTTGAGATTTTAAATCCATTTTCCATGTTTCCTAAGAAAGCAGATACCATACAGTCCCATTACAAGTAAAATCAAGTTTTAAAGGATTCTAGAATAGGTTGATACCTATAGAATCTTCACCAAGTCTTTACAAGACATGATTATAACACTAAAAATAGTTACTTAACAAACAGCTTTGAGTCTAAACTCAGATAAGAAGGTCAAATTTCTGAAAAGTTAATACAGGCACATGGCAGTTTGCTCCTAATAACCTGGACACCCATCCCAGGTTAGAACTGATCAAAACCTCCAAGATCTCCTCAGGCCCACTCAGAAAGGGCTATCATCTTCATACCGGGATGCAGCAGACCAGCACTGGGGCTAGAGCAACCAAACCAACACCAGGGCAAAAGTGTACTGGTAAGGTTATGAGGTTAGATCACGTGCATTATTCAAGTTAAGCAGCTACAAATGAATAGGATGCACAATCTAGAATGAATAAAAAATGTATAATTAGCTGGGTATGGTAGCTTGTCCCTGTAATCTGGCTACTCAGGAGGCTGAGGCAGGAGAATCACTTGAGGCCAGGAGTTCAAGACCAGCCTGGGAAATTTAGTGGGACCCCTGTCTCCAAAATAATTTTTTTAATTTAGCAGGGCATAGTGGTGCATGCCTGTAGTCCTAGCTACTTGGGAGACTGAGGTGAGAGGACCCCTTAAACCCACGGGGTTTAGGCTGCAGTGAAATATCATTGCACTACATTCCAGCCTGGGGAAGAGGGTGAAACCCTGCCTCTATAAAACAAAGACAGAAAGTTTAAAATCTATAAAATATATAAATAATTGTTCCTTTTCATTAAAGGGCTGCTTTGGTAGGCAGTTGGAGACACATTTAAGATTCCTGAGAAGGGCACTTTCATAGTCATTAAACTCATATATATATTATTTATTCATTTATTTATTTATTTGCTGTTTCTGCTCTTCTCTCATGCCCCGCCCCCCCCTTTTTGGTTAAAAGCCTAAGCCTAGTCTCTTAGCCATAATGGTATCTGCCAACACAAAAGTCAACAAACTCACAGGAGACAAAAGACATTCTTGGTCTGATTGCTGCTAATAAACTTCAGTGCTTCCAGACCACATAATGTCATAGAATTATTTGTAATGCTTCTTTAAAAGGGTGACAGGGTTCAGAAATAAACTGCACATGGTAAGAAGAGCCTCCCATGGGTTATCCCTGCAAAATTAGTTGCAAGGCTTTGGGAGTGGTGGTGGTTTCCGGCCATTAGCATTACTAATCAAGGCTAGCTTCGTATTTATGGGAATCTACACAAATCAGGATGATACATGCCATGTTCATTCAAGCAACCCTGCCTGATTTCTTCAAGGCTATGCTGAAATAAAACTTTCCTCCAATTATCTTTGATTGTAATGTTTCATGATTTTTATGTATCCTTGAGATGAACAGAGACCATGAAGTGGACGCATTAGGTGCACGGGTCACAAAATCATATTTAGGGCTTCATGCTCACATACAGCAATTACTGTCAACTCTCAATTAACCTCGTTACTGGAGGAAGCATTAATGTAGAAAATACAAATCCCAGATAACCCACCCATGTCTTTCTTGCTGCCATGGTTTGAGCTGAGGTGAGAGAGAGAGAAAGAGAGAGATAATGGGAGCATCAGGAAAAGCCCTCAGGGGCCAATAGGTCTCTTCAGGAAAATTTGTGCGAAGTTGATAAATTCAGCTGTACAGAGGTAATGCATTCACTCTTTACTCTCTTTTTATGCCCGATGCCATTTTGCCTGCACCATGAAGCAAAAATAACTTTGCTTTCCCTTTCAACTTCTGACTGACAAAAAGTAGAAAGGCAGTAGGCAAAGAAAGACAGTAGATAGTAGCCAGGGAAGCACTCTGCAAGGTTGGCAGTGCCCCAGCAGTCAGGGTGGTAGAGCAGGGGAGGCCTCTGGGGACTCAGGGTGGTAGAGCAGGGGAGGCCTTTGAGTCCTATAGGACTTAAAGCTGAGGCTCTGCGCCTGCAGCTATAGGATGCCCGGTGCTCCCCTGGCACAGAGAGGGTGCTTAAGAATTCTGTCCCTTAGGATTTTGACTGTGTCCACCAAAGTGATGAAGATGTTTACTTATAAATATTATCACTAATCACCTGCACACATGATAAGCATTTTTATGCTACAGATTCCTACAGGCATAATTCTGCTTCCATCAGTTCCTGGCCATTAATGCTCTTCCATCCTTCTGATGTAATGAGCCTTCTGGGTTGGCACTTCCATTCCAGGCCAGGAGGCACAGAAAAAGTAAAAATGATGCTTCTTCATGTGATTCCTTGTGGCATTGCTCCAGGGAGAGTTTGCATTTTAATAAGGAAGAAAGTCCTAAGTCATAAGAATGAAACTACAGCAGGATTCTAGACCCTTTTGAGCAGTTGGGGGAACAGGGAAAAAGGTACAGAAAGGACAGGGGAAGCTCTGAAGCCACAGTGAAGACACAGCACCTTGGAAAGGAAAGGTGGGAAATAACCTTACAGACAGACAGAAAGATGAAAAATCACAAAATTAAATGTTTTAGTGAAAAAAAAATTTTGTGTTAAAATACTGATATAGTTTGGCTGTGTCCCTACGCAAATCTCATCTTGAATTGTAGCTCCCATAATCTCTATGTGTCGTGGGAGGGACCCAGTGGGAGGTAATTGAATCATGGGGGCGAGTTTTTCCCATGCTGTTCTCATGATAGTGAATAAGTCTCACAAGATCTGATGGCTTTATAAAGGGGAGTTCCCCTGAACACACTCTCTTGCCACCATGTAAGACATGACTTTGCTCCTCCTTTGCCTTCCCCCATGATTGTGAGGCCTCCACAGCCATGTGAAACTGTAAGTCAATTAAACCTCTTTCCTTTATAAATTACTCAAGTCTCGGGTATGTCTTCATTAGCAGTGTGAGAACAGACGAATACAAATACTTGTAAAGAGGCACATTCATATATTGTATAAATATGACTTCGCAATAAAATTAATGGGATTTGGGAAGGAACAATTTATCAGGCTTTTTTGGCCTCAAAATGAATTTCTGTGTATTAGAGTGAGAAGTCTGGTGGAAATTGCATAAATAGATACAAAACATCAAATGACAGAGCAAGACAGAAACAGTAGAAAACATATGATGATTTCTAGAGAATACTGACCTAGATTCTTCTTAAAACAGGGGAGAGGAGAGAGAGAAAGGAGGGGGGAAAAAGAGAGAAAGAAATGTCACTTTCTTTGAAAGGAACATTTAAAAGTTTAGGAAAATAATAGACTAGTAACTATGAAGGGAACAGTGACTCACAGTAACAGGGATGATTATGAAAGATGGAAATAGTGACTACAAAATATCAATGGCCAAAAAAAAAATGAGTTAAAAACATCAATGAGTTACACATCTCTGATTCCTTATCTATTCTTTGATTTCTTTTGTGATTCTCAAGAGCACTGATCCCCTCCATGTGCTGGGTGACATGGGAAGCCCTGGTCGCAGTGATGAGGATTGGCTGGGCCGTCAGAGAGCCACTAGGACAGCTGCACCCACACGCCATGAAAGTGTGATGCTGGGACTTCTGGTTTAAGAGAGATGGGGTGGGTGGGGATGAAAGGCACTTTTATTCCTCTTTTTTCTAAAACATAGGCAAAACAACAAAGACAGTGATAGATGGAGGAAAATATCAGATGTACTAAAACAAATAACTAAACAAAAAGGCCACCACTTGTTTTATAAACCATGAAACATACATGGGATAACTTTAGGAAAGACACTGAGAGTTGACATATACTTCAAGCTTCAGGCAGGTGCAAGTTTCCCCCAAAGGAAGGTCAAAAATGCCTAAAGGGCATATGCCATGAGCTTTTGAGGAGAGTAGCAAAATTTACAACATAAGTCGAAATTTTCCCTGTAGAGACATAATTTGATATCACATACGGAAGGGAGCTAAGAGAAAACATGTTAACACTGTACTCATGTTTACTTTTTTTTTTTTTTTTGAGACAGAGTCTTGCTCTGTTGCCCAGGCTGGAGTGCAGTGGTGAGATCTCAGCTCACTGCAACCTCCACGTCCCGGGTTCAAGCTATTCTCCTGCATCAGCCTCCCGAGTAGCTGGGACTAAAGGAGCCCACCACCACGCCTGGCTCATTTTTTGTATTTCTAGTAGAGATGGGGTTTCACTGTGTTAGCCAGGATGGTCTCAATCTCCTGGCCTCATGATCTGCCCGCCTTGGCCTCCCAAAGTGCTGGGACTACAGGTGTGAGCCACTGCGCCTGGCCTACTTTTTTATTGTATTACTACTGTAGTCCTTCTAGGCAATGAAGGCTTCCACAGGCAATGACATGTCTATAGAAATTCCAAGGGAGTAGACGTTAAAAAAGAAAAGATATATACATGATATATATAATATACATGCATATACTATATATTAGATATAGATGCATATACATGTACACACAGAGAGACTGAGATTTTCTAGATAATTCTTTTATGCAGAAAGTATGTATCTTTGTGCTTTATGGTAATAGAAATTTTCTCTTAGATGACTATTCTGATAGAAAGTATTTGAATTTTATATGGAAAGTCCAAAGAAGGAAATATTAAGTAATATGGAAAGCATTAAACTCTGCTATGCTAAACAATGGAATTTGAGAGATTTGCTGGTTAGCTTCAATCTGAGTACTCACTTATTTAAGTTTTCAGAGGACAAGGATGAGGGAATGAGGAGTGTGAACAAATTATAATGCTCTCTGGCCATTGTGTTGTTCTCAGGGTTAAGGGCTATTTATTTCATCCAAGAACATATAATTTGGCACACAGAAAAAGCAATTCAGTGACCATCTGAGTGTCTACTAATTGTTCTTAAAGCAAGCATGTAGGGCCTTTTACCAGCTACAAACCTGACAAATATGAGTAATCCACTGGAAGGACTTATGAACAACTTTCTGACTCTTCCTACAATGGACTCGGTGCATGTGCTAGACCACATCACTGAGACTTCTGTTTTTCCCCAAAGTCAGCTGGCAAATGAAAGGTCTGAATTTGAATTAAATAACAACTTCTTACTCATCTTTACAGTGTGTGATATTTATGAGTTATCTTCTCCTGGCTACGCAGAGGTTAAAATCTGTAGGGTCTCTGAGGGCCTTTAAAAAAACATGGTTTATGTGCAGACAATGGAAAATTAACAGACTTGTGAAGGAAGATGAGTTATGGAGAGAACCTAACTGAAAACAATGAAAATCAATGAAGTCAAAACAGACCCAAACATTAAGAGGCATTTACTTCAGTGATAGTAGCTAATGGCACAGCTGGGTAACTGAAGAAGTATGAGCTAATACTGATCTCCTCTCCCAAGTTCAAAAGCCTGGTTGACCCAAGGACCCTACCTTTCAAGTCTGGGCTGCTTAAGAAACTGATAGACTGAATTGTGTCCTCTGCAAAATTCATATGTGGAAGCCCTAACCCCCAGAATCTCGCAATGTGACTGTATTTGGAGACTGGGTTTTTCAAGAGGTGATTATATATGGTTGAATGAGGTCATTAGGGGGCCCTAATCTAATATGACTGCTATACCTTATAAAAATAGGAAGTTTAGGCAAAGACAGGCACAGAGGGATGACAGTGTGAAGACACAGTCAGAAAGCGCTATCTGCAAGCCAAGGGGAGAGAGGCCTCAGAAGAAACAAACCCTGTGGACACCTGCATCTCAGACTTCAGCCTCCAGAACTACGAGAAAATAAATGTTTGTTGTTTAAGCCACTGCATCTGTGCTACTGACAGCTCCAGAAAACTAAAAATACAGAAACCTCTTATAATGAACTCTTTTTTTTTCTCTTAGAAGTCTGAAATAAGAGCCAAGTTTCTTTTGTGGCTAAATGCATCCTCCATCATACTCACAACCCCAACAGGAAAGGCCAACACAGCTAACATCCAGTCCCGGAGAGAGATGAGCTTCTTGAGCTGCCTCTCTTGCTCCTGGTTCCCACTTCCTCGAGTCAGAAGACTGGAAAGATCAGTCAGCACACAGATGCCAAAAAAGACAGCCTGGATAACCTGTAGGGGGACAACAGCCGGTATGAGTCATTAAGATCTAGAGACCCAAGCTGTGGAATAGCAAATGAGCTGCTGGTGTACAACATGACATCTGATAAGAAAGGATCAGAAGCATATTTTAAAGAGCTGCTCCTAGAAATAGAGAACTGACATTTACAACTTGCTTTTATAGAGAAAGTTCATCTTTAAAACACCACTTCCATTTTCACTCACCTCAGGACAAGTGCAAAACATGCACGCACACACACATCTAAATAGGGCCCAACAGAAAGAAGTATCAACGATCAAACTGCAGGGCCATTATTTTAAAGCATCATGTCTATGGTTTGTCATGGTTTCTACTATGTCATGTCTAAATCACGTCTATGGTTTCTACTAGTCAATATAACTAGTGAGTTTTAACAAACATCTAAGAAGTGAAAACAAAAGGGTGAGGACGGTCTGAATAACAAGACAATTCAGTCTAAATGTGAAAAACTTTCCTATGCTTTCATCTCTTACATTTAGATATTTTTTCTACCAAAGGAAGTGGTAGGAAGCGGGTCCTTGAGTCATAAAAAAATCGACCGAATGTAATAATTAAGGCTGATATGAAACAAATTTCTGTTGTCAAACTTGAACCAAATGACCTTCTACTCAAGTTTTTAGTATTTATGAAATAAAATATTTCCAAAGTAATATAAACAGAGATACCTATACAATTTCTCTAACCCCCCCAAAAAAAAACTACAGGTTATACATTCCCCAAATCAATTATGAATGGAAGCATTTAGATCAGCTATGTTTTATTTACTTGGACCATTGCAAAGGGAGAACACTGCAGGCAGCATACTGTAATGCAGCTAGACAGATGATCATTCAAATTATGGAAAGGGCAGAAAATGTATCTCCTGCACACAAAGTCATACCCAATTAGCACCAAAGATAGATTCAGGAAAATTTTTCTGGCTTTCTTTCTACTGAAAATAGTTTACAGATGATATCTTTGTAAAAGACACAATTTTACTCATTGCCTCTTTAGAAAAGATAGCAAGGACCTTTTTTGGTAAATTTCCTCATTGGCAGTAGAAAGAGTCTGTGAAAGCTCTGTGGATAGGGTCCTCACAAGGGAAGAAGGATTCTAAAAAGTATTTAGTTCCATCACTTAGCACAGCACTAGAACACTGAAATTGTTAACCTAGACTTTCTGGAGTTCATCAAATCTTACTATTATTAGTCAGTCTTAGGCAGAGTAATGTTCTATGTTTCCTCATAACGTAGCCTGTCTTTAGCTTCAGTGACTTGAGGTTTATTGTCATTCTTTCTACAGCCAGAAAAGCCAGAGTAAAAGAAGCTAAAACTGCCACAATTGAGAACGACACAATAGAAGTGTTGGCAAGAGTCATGTTTTGATAACTAGAAATAACTTAAATAACTCAGGGAATAATTTCATACTTAGAAAAATGTTCTATTTTCTATTTTTCATATATTTCTATTCATATCTTTCTATTTTTCATATCCTAGGACTTTAGATGTTTGAATCTCTATGTTGGCCCTAATGGAGTTTGATTAAACTGGAGTGACCCTACCAGAGAATAATAATCTTCATGCTAATCTGGCTAGTAAACATAAAAAGGTAACTAATAACCAGGGAAATGCAAACTAAGACCACAATGAGGTAGCATTTCTCACCAGTGTAATTATTTACAATTTAATTCTGACAATACCAAGTGTCACAAAGATGTAGGACAACCAGAAAGCTCATGGTAGGAATGCAAATGTGGACAACCACTTTGAAAAACAACTGACAATATCTACAGATGCTCCTCAACTTATGATGCAGCTAAGTCCCTATAAACTCATAGTAAACTGAAAATATCTTAAGTTGGAAATGCATTTAATACACCCGACATATAGAATAGCAGAGCTTAACTTAGCCTATCTAAAATGTGCTCAGAACACATACATTAGTCTGCAGTTGGGCGAAATCATCTAACACAAAGCCTGTTTTATGATAAAATGTTGAAAATATCATGTAACTTATTAAATATTGTGCTGAACATGAAATATTGAATGTGATCACTTTCACACCAGCATAAAGTCGAAATATAATAAGTCAAAAATTCTGAGTTGTGGACCATCTATAGTAATTTAAAGATGCATATACTCTATTTATTTCGTGATGTAATTATAAAGGGCATTCCCTACAGAAACTCTCATACATGTGTACTAGTCATATCTACCAAAGGTTAATTTGAGTGTTCATTGCTTCAAAAAAGTTGAAATAACTATATGTTTCTTAATAGCTGACTGGATAAATAATGGTGTTATATTCATACAATGGAAATCTAAACAAACATAAACATTTTATTTTCACAACAAAATGTTAAACCGAAAAAAAAAAAAAAAAAGGAAACCAGGAAAGAAGTCTGACAATTAAAATCAATTTCAAAAAAAAATGCAAAGATAAATTTAAGGATGCAGGGATATGAAGTAATACATGAAGAAATGTGTGGGAATTAATAACATTGCATTAAGGTACCTCTAGAGAGAGAATGATAAGATTGGAGGAAATATTATCTGTACATGGCCTCAACTGTACAAATAATATTTTATTTCTTAAGTTGGTTATTTGGCATACTGAAATTGATTGTATTATTCTCTCTCTATTTCACTGGTGTAAAATATTTTCAAATAACTTAAAAGTTTAAAGAGAGTGGTTTTTATTGTTTTGAAATATAGTTGGCTAGCCTCTTTCAAATCCTTCCCTTCTAATTCAATATCCCTTAGTTTTAAAGATTGATAAAAAATAGGGTTTGGTAAGCTCAAAAAGCCTAGTTACTGCATTATATGTAAAATTTCTGTGAGGTTTTTATTTATAGGCAGAGGAAATAGAATATTGCCTTGGTACTGATAAAGCGTAAATACCTGGAGACCACTGAATTGTTTTATGCAGCCTGGAAAGCAAGGAAACATGATGGAGGATAAGTCCAAGAAAGAAAGTTCTGGTTAAAGCTATTGCAATACCCTCCAAAGACAAGTGAATTCACTACAACTGTTCACCTAAAAACTCCATGATACAGTAACTGGACCAAGTTTGCCTTCACACCATAAGCAACTAGACATTTGGACTAAATATATGAACCAGGCTTTTCAGATATTGGACTTCTTACTCAGCAATCAGTCAGATAAATCTCTTTTTAAAGGGCTTACCAGATGAAATCAAGCCCATCTTAGATAATTTTCCTTTTTCCACATAAAGTAATGTAGTTACAAGAATAATCATATTCACATCCTTCCCAAACTCAGTTGGAGGGGAATACACAAAGGTGAATGTCTTTGGGGGTCATTTTAGAAGTCTACCTACTTTAGGTTTTAGGGTACCTGTGTGCAATATGCAGGTTAGTTACATATGTATACATGTGCCATGCTGGTGCGCTGCACCCACTAACTCGTCATCTAGCATTAGGTATATCTCCCAATGCTATCCCTCCCCCCTCCCCCCACCCCACAACAGTCCCCAGAGTGTGATGTTCCCCTTCCTGTGTCCATGTGTTCTCATTGTTCAATTCCCACCTATCAGTGAGAATACGCGGTGTTTGGTTTTTTGTTCTTGCGATAGTTTACTGAGAATGATGATTTCCAATTTCATCCATGTCCCTACAAAGGACATGAACTCATCATTTTTTATGGCTGCATAGTATTCCATGGTGTATATGTACCACATTTTCTTAATCCAGTCTGTCATTGTTGGACATTTGGGTTGGTTCCAAGTCTTTGCTATTGTGAATAATGCCGCAATAAACATACGTGTGCATGTGTCTTTATAGCAGCATGATTTATAGTCCTTTGGGTATATACCCAGTAATGGGATGGCTGGGTCAAATGGTATTTCTAGTTCTAGATCCTTGAGGAATTGCCACACTGACTTCCACAATGGTTGAACTAGTTTACAGTCCCACCAACAGTGTAAAAGTGTTCCTATTTCTCCACATCCTCTAATAAATAAATAAATAAATAAATAAGTAAATAAAATTAAAAAAAAATATTACCAGGCATACAAAGAAGAAGAAAAGTATGACTCCTAAATGGAAGAAAAATCAATCAATAAACCTGGATCCAAATAACAGAGATACTAGAAGTTGGAGATAAGGATGTTTGAACAGCCATTGCTCCATATTCAGATACACCTTGGAGATATTGTGGGTTTGGTTCCAGACAACTGCAATAATGCAAGTAACACAATAAAAAAAAAAGAAGTCTATCTACTACAAGCAATAGGCTAAACAATTCTCAAAGCTCATTCAGGATAGAGATGTATTCCAGTTCTGACTAATCACATAGAAGAGGCCTTATTGGCTACAACAGGCATTCAGTAGAGACTCAAGAAGTCTCATGCCTAAATAGTGGCACTAACATAGCCCTGGAATAAAGGCTAACATAGATCCACCCAAACAATACTTAAAAATAGCCCTCAAACAAACAAAAAAAAGCTGATCTACAAGTAGTTTAAATGCCTATTAAAAACAAAATTCTACATTATTTAAAGGAAGACAACAAATTCCAGACATTCAACAACATAGCGCACTATGTCCATCATCCAATAAAAATTATTGAACATGTCAAGCAGTAGAAAAACATCCTTAACCAAAAGAAAAGCCATTCAATAAAAACAGATGTAGAAATAACAGAAATATTGGAATTGGTAGACAAGGGCATTAAACAACTAAATTAAATCAGTTCAAAAAGTTAAAGGAAGACATAAAAATAATGAGAGAAATAAGACATTAAAAAGAATCAAAGTTAATATTCAAAAGTTAAAAAAAATCTGAAATCATAAAGTCATTGTATGGAAATAATAGCATATTAGACACTGAAAAAGAAAAGATTAAAAACTGAATACATAGAAAACATGAAAACATGAAACTTTCCAAAATTAATCACTGAAAGAAGAAAGACTTTAAATATTAACAATCTAAGTGAACTGTGAGAAAATATCAAGCAGTCTAACATATGTGTATTGGAGACCCAAAGGTCAGGTAGAAAAAAAAAACTGAAGAAATAATGGCTGAAGTTTTTCGAAGTTTTCTGAAAACTATAAACCCACAGATCCAAGAAGCTCAACAGTGGAGTATACACAAAGAAAACCGTATCAATGCCCAGTGTAATCAAATTTCATAAAATTTTGACAAAGATGGAAATTTTAAAGCCACTGGAGGGAAAAAACATATCACCATACAGAACAAAAAGAATTAACACATATTTCTTGTGTAAAATGATCCAAGCCAAGAAACAATGAAACAATATCTTTTAAGTCTTATAATGGAGAAAAACTCTCAAAGGTGAAAGACTTTTTCAGATAAACAGAAACTGAGAGAATTAATTATCATTAGACTTTCACTAAAGGATATATTAGAGGAATGAAGAAATGATATCACATATGGAAATCTATACAGATCAATGACAATTGCTGAAAAATAGAGGTGGATAATACAGATATGAAAATAAATATAAAAGATTTTTACTTTTCTAATTTCTACATTTATTAACGATAATTAACTAAAGCAAAAATATAACAATTTTGTGAAGTTTTAAGAATATTTAGAAGTAAAATTTATAATAACAACAGCACCAAGGACAAGAAAGAAAGAATGGAAGGTATATAGTTGTAAGGTTGTTACATTACACATAAAGTTGTATAATATTAGTTGGCAGCAGACTGTGATAAGTTAAATATGCATATTGTAAACCACAGAGCAACCACTAAAAGAATAGAGGGCATCAGCTAATGTATTAGTTGACCATTGTTGCATAACAAATTACCACAAACTTAGCAGCTAAAACACCACCAATATATTCCTTCTCAGTTTGTAGGTCAGGTGCCCAGGAAGGTTACTCTAGGTTTTATGGTTAGGGTACCACAACACCAAAATTAATGTGTTGGCCAAGCTAGGCCCTTATGTGGAGGCCGAAAGAAAAGATCTACTTCCAAGCTCATTCAGGTTGGTAGAATCCAGTCCCTTGACATTGTGAGACTAAGATTCGTGTTTCTTTATTGGCTGTTGGCTAGGGTCACTCTTGGTTCCTTGTGTCTGTTCTCCAGTCCTTGTACATGGTCCCTTCCATCTTCAAAGCCAGCAAGAGAATGTTGAATCCTCCTTATGCATCAGATCTCTGACTTTCCTTTCTGCTTTCCTCATCTCTCATTGGCTTGAAAAAGCTCTCTGCCTTTAAGACTCATGTGATATAATCAAGCCCACCTGGATAGTGTTCATTTCTTAAGGCCATATATTGTAACACAATGAAAGGAATTATATCTCATCATATTCACAGGTTCCTGACATTAGTGTGAAACATCTTTGGGGCCATTTAAAAAATTTTGCCTCCCATAGCTAATAAGCCAATAGTGAAAATAAAATGAAATACTAGCAATATTAAATTAATTCAGGAAAAAGTCAAAATTTGGGGAAAAGGAAGAAAGAATAAATGGAACAAAAAGAAAACTAAAATAAGATATCAGACTTAACAATGTCTGTAATTACACTAAATATAAATGGTTTAAGCTCTCCAATGCAAAGGCAGGGATTATCAGATTGGATTTTAAAAACCAAACCAAAACAAAAAAAAGCATGTAAGTATAAATGTAAAGTTGGTTAAAAGTAAATGAATGCAAACACTAACCATAAGAAGGCTGAAGTAACTACACTAATATTAAAGTAGGCTTCCAGCATGTTCTCACTTATAACCGACAGCTAAATGATGAGAACACATGGACACAGAAAGGGGAACAACAAACAGTGGGATCTATTGAGGGGTGGAGGTGGGAAGAGGGAGAGGATCAGGAATAATAACTAACAGGTATCAGGCTAATACCTGGGTGATGAAATAATCTGTACAACAAACCCCAATGACACACATTTACCTGTGTAACACATTTGCAAATGTACCCCTGAATTTAAAAGTTCTTTTTTTTTTCTTGAGACAGAGTCTCGCTCTGTCACCCAAGCTAGAGTGCAGTTGCAAGATCTCAGTTCACTGCAACTTCTGCCCCCTGGGTTAAAGCAGTTCTCCTGTCTTAGTAGCTAGGATTACAGGCACGCACCACCACACCCAGTTAATTTTTGTGTTTTTAGTAGAGATGGGGTCTCACCATGTTGACCATACTGGCAGGTTTCGAACTCCTGACCTCGTGATCCGCCTGCCTCAGCCTCCCAAAGTGCTGGGATTACAGGTGTGAGCCACCACTCCCGGCCCCAAAAGTTCTTTTTATTAAGTAGGTTTCCAGAGCAAGCTAAGCATACAGTAGGGAACACTTTTTTCTCTTTTGAACCTTCATAGTCAACAACACTGTAGAGATATATTTTTCTCTGTGAGACCTCAGATTTTCCTACTTCACAAACTTCAGGATAGCCAGGGTCTCAATAAAAAGATAACTTTGAATTTTTTTAAAGAATCTATCGGCCGGGCACAGTGGCTCATGCCTATAATCCCAGCACCTTGGAAGGCTGAGATGGGTGGATCATGAGGTCAAGAGATCAAGACCATCCTGGCCAACATGGTGAAACCCCGTCTCTATTAAAAGTGCAAAAATTAGCTGGGCATGGTGGTGTGCGCCTGTGGTCCCAGCTACTCAGGAGGCTGAGGCAGAAGAATCACTTGAACCCAGGAGGCAGAGGTTGCAGTGAGCTGGGATCATGCCACTGCACTCCAGCTTGGTGACCAAGGGAGACACCGTCAAAAAAAAAAAAAAAAAGTATCTATCTACATATGGAATATTACCAAAAATAATGCGGAACATTTCATAATGATAAAAATCAATTAATCAAGAAGACATAATGATCTTAAATATAGATGTACCTAATATCAGACCTTCAAAATAGAGAAAGAAGAAACTAACTAAATTACTCCATAATTTTTTGTATAAATAAGTAATTTACTAATTCTTGGGAAATACTTGCTTTTATAAAGATTTAAAAGAAAAGAAATAGGAATAGGAGGGAAACTTAACATGAAAAAAAAAGGGAAAAACAGAATCTCGAATTCTAGGAGAGGGAAAAAACAAAATAATTTCTGCAAATCTAAACGTAATAGTCTAAGCCACACTTTCTCAGATTTATATAATTAACAGTATGTACAAATGAAGTCTTATACTTTTCTACAGTTGATTCATTTTCTTACCCAATGGTGTCATCTAACACAGCAGTCCCCTCACTATTACCTGTCACTCTCTGTAGACCTCCCTACTGGTTCTCCCCTACTTGGGACTATAGTACGGCCCCCACCTCACCTGAACTGCTAAGAAGACTTCCCCAAAGAGTGAACGTGGAGGTCAGGGAAAGGAGCTACTACAAATGATTTTTTCCTATTTTCTTTCTTTTTTTTTTTTTTTTTTTTTTTGAGACAGAGTCTCGCTCTGTTGCCCAGGCTGGAGTGCAGTGGTGCGATCTCGGCTCACTGCAAGCTCCGCCTCCTGGGTTCATGCCATTCTGCTGCCTCAGCCTCCCAAGTAGCTGGGACTACAGGTGCCCGCCACCACATCCGGATAATTTTTTGTATTTTTAGTAGAGACGGGGTTTCACCATGTTAGCCAGGATGGTCTCAATCTCCTGACCTCGTGATCCACCTGCCTCAGCCTCCCAAAGTGCTGGGATTACAGGCATGAGCCACCACGCCCAGCCATTTTTTCGTATTTTCTAAACACAAGGAGACAAAGAGGAAATGTTTGGGTTTTGTTACTGTTTCTTTGACTCACATTGGTTAGTCCTCAAAAGATAATCTCTAAAAATTATGAAACAGTCTATCCTTCTTAGGAAAGAAGCATAAACTCACTTTTGGCTATTTGCTTATTTAAGAAGCAGTTTGCCAATACTATTAAAACAGTTGAGGCTTCTGTCACTTTATAAGAGTTTGATTTGAACTGACAGTTAACAAATCCCATTACAGACATTTTATGTGTGTTTTTCTGTTGCTTACATGAATCCTGCTGACCACTGCAACTTACAATTCATTAAATTAACTGTTAAAAATGTAAAAGTTATACGGAGATGCGCAAGTGGATCTTAAGCAGGATTACCTTGAAGTATTATTCGACTCCAGCCATTCTGCAGAGCTGGCACTTCCAAACCATCAACTCAGCATGACACACATATACACCATCTGGCTTTGGGTTCTTAGCAGCCTAGTTGCTCTTATTATTTTACATTGCATGCTGAAATGAAGTGGTCAAATGTATCATGTCTCTCCAAGAAATATAAATAGGAATAGATCAGAACAACAATGACAACAAAAATCCCAGGATTACTTTGGAGTCACTCAGTATTTGTATCTGTAAAATCTTCTCTACTGTTTAATTCCTTCTCCATCTTTTTTCTACACCTCCCCAACAATCCCTGTCAGAAAATCGTAGCTGATTTACTGAGTCATGTTAGATTTTAAATTCATTTTCGAAAGTATGGAAGTGTACTCAAATTCCATTCATGTCTTTATCTTTTTTGAAATGCACAATTGGTTTTGATTAAATTAATTTAATAGTCTATTATTTTTCTTCTCTGGAATGCACTAAACTATTACAATCCTATTTGTAATATAGGACAAATTCATTAGACTTCTATCATTTATTCCTAAAACATATATTATATAATTTATCCAGAATTGCTTTTATTTCATCCCATTACATCATCTTCAATATCCTCAACTAAATTTAATTATGGCTGGATGTGGTGGCTCATGCCTGTAATCCCAGCATTTTTGGAGGCCAAGGCAGGTGGATCACTTGAGGTCAGGAGTTCCAGACCAGCCTGGCCAACATGGTAAAACTCCACCTCTACTAAAAATACAAAAGGTAGCTGGGCGTGGTGGTGTGCACCTGTAATCTCAGCTACTTGGGAGGCTGAGGGGTAAGAATCACTTGAACATGGGAGGTGAAGGCTGTAGTGAGCCAAGATTGTACCACTGCACTCCAGCCTTGACGACAGAGCAAGACTCTGTCTCCAAAAAAAAAAAACAAGAAAGGTCAGCACCAAAAAAGAATATCAAGTTATGTCCTTAATTAGTTGCTAATTTGTACATTTCTACATAATTGACTAAACTCAGGCAAAACACAAGAATGCATCAAATAAGAAAAGCAGCACTTTAAATAAGAAATTGAATCATTATTTGTATGAATTTTAAAAGGCCAGAGTACACTTGTCTTGACCTTTGGCCATATCCCCAGTGACTGGTAGCCAAGGTGTTCCACATTTTGATTACATTGTACTTTTATAAAATTGATATAAAGAACACCATAGATTTGTCTTGAAGATGGTTCATGTTTTCAAGTTAATTTTAGGCACAGCAGACAGAAGAAACAAGAAGATGGAATGCTGAGAAGGGCAGCAATGGAAACTGGAGTGACATGGATCATGGAATGAAGGAAAACTGTGGAGAGAACAGATGGGAAAGAGGCAGTGAGATTTATTGGTGTCATAAAGAAAGGCCTGGATGAGTCCCCATATGAGGATAAAACCATTAATTAAAGGGGAAATGATAAGGAAGAAATGAAAAATCTACCTGGTCTCCTTTCTAACTAGAGAACATAAAGTATTACGTGACATTTAATAAATTTACATGTAATCCAGAGAGGAAGTCTATCTACATATAAAATCTCTCTATAAAAGTCACATATGTCTAGATAGATAGATATTACTCTGTAGACCTCCCTACTTCTTCTCTCCTACTCGGGACTATAGTACCTTTATAGTACCAAATATATAGGTACTATAGTCCCGAGTAGGGGAGCACAAGTAGGGACTATATATATCTATCTAGATATATATATGATATGTACATATAAAACATACATAGTTATATACATGTGAAAGAAAGAGTAGTTTGTCATACGCAGAAATGTAAGTAGCACATTTGGAGAAATGGTGTGAGCTTGAGACCTTCCTGTATTTCACCTACAGTCACATATCATGAGGTACTTTATAGCATAAAAAGTTATTTTGTTTTCAGCTCATAGAACTTTCAATGCAGTTCTTGCTGGAAACCAATCTAGGCAGTATCTATGTTCAGCAAAGACTAAAAGAAGTTAAATAATGCATGGAAAGGATATAAGAGCCATAAAATAGCAGTTCTATAAAACACCATCTTCAAGGGATCCCCCCCTTTCCACAGATATCTTTCTTTTTAACAGCGCATAATTCTTTCTCCGTTATCAAGATCAAGAGTGAACTCCAACGGTACTTCATCCCCGTGAGACAGTGACTCAGTATGAAACCAGATGAGTGAATCCCACAAGGATTTTCTTTGCCTTTGTTTTCACTGCTTTCCTTGCCTGAGACATTTGAACACCCGGTAGCAATTCTACAACCAGGGGAGTCCATCATCACTTACCTGGAGTCCATGATCAGTTACATATTTGAATGCTACTCCGTAGAGAAATCAATGCATTTAAAAGAACCACAGGCTCTCTCTATCTCCCTCATCCACTGAGACGATGCCCATTAGACGCACTGCCTGGTGAATTATCCTCTCCTACCCTTGGAGCGGGTTAGCCTGACTGAGCCAAAGTGGACTTCTCACTGTAATAACCGAAATTCTTTCTAAATCTGTCATCTAAGTGACATGCTTTAAGCCCAAGCTTTTTCAAGGAAACTTCACCACAAACATTTTTGAGGAGATGGGCTAACTGCACCATCAAATGTGTGGTTTGCAGAATGTGATTTAGAATCCCTGCTTTTGTGCATAGATATTTACCTCATACTGCTCCATCTCATTACTGAAAATCGATGAAACAGGCCATAAGTCACCAGTGGCAAGCAATTCATTCAGACGGGCAGGAAAAAAAATAAGTTTTCCAGTCAGAAATAATGTACATAGATAAGCAGCTTTGGGAATGAAAGCTTGTCAACATAATTCATTACAATATCACATAATTGCTTTTAATATATAAGTAGCAAGAAGAACAACCGTCTAAAGAAGGCATTTGGATATTCTTCACACAGTAATGGGTACAATCACACCATGTTCCCTCAATTGCTGGATAAACACACAGCAGGGACCTCCCCAGAGACTCCATTCTAATCTGCAAACAATGATAGAAAATTCCCCCCCAGGGTGTTCTGACTGAGCTTCCTCAGCTACCCAGGTGGAGCAGATGCTGACATTATGAGCTATTCAAAAATCTTACAGGCTTAAAGATTTTTACACGATTAATATTAGCATGAACTTTTTGAACACTGAATTAAATATACCATTGATTTTTTAAACAAATAATTATTGACTGCTATGTACAAAGCACTTAGTAAACTACTAACGCAGAAAGGCACACTATGAAACCAGTGTGCACTCTGCTACAAAGGTGAATATGCTTTAAAGTACCTAACCTCTAACTTAGCAGTATCTCCTTTTGCTAAGTATATGACATTTAGATTTAAGCACGATAACAGTGATAAGCAATTATTGGGGGAAAAAAGATGTTGCATCTTTGATAATGTTCTGAAGTGCAGTTAATTTTCTAACTTTGTAAAATATTTTGTCCCACTAAATTTTTATTCATGGTGACAATTTTCTTCAACAGAAGATAATTTAACTGCTAAAAATATCATTAAAGAGCTAGATAACTCTGAAACCTAAATAAAATGTAAAGAAAACTATAAAAGGTACCCTGGAGCTCAGGAAGAGTACCCCAAAAAAACAAAACTTGGCAAAGGACCTTCTCCCCAAAGATGGCCTTCAGACCTGATATGATTTGGCTGTGCCCCCACCCAAAATCTCACCTTGAATTGTAATCCCCATAATCCCCATATGTCAAGGGCAGGACCAGGTGGAGGTAACTGGATCATGGGGGTGGTTTCCACATGCTGCTCTCGTGATAGTGAGTGAGTCTCATGAGATCTGATGGTTTTATAAGCATCTGGTATTCCCCCACTTGCACTCACTCCTGTCCTGCCACCCTGTAAAGAAGGTGCCTGCTTCTCCTTTGCCTTCCACCATGATTGTAAGTTTCCTGAGACCTCCCCAGCAACGTGGAACTGTGAGCCAATTAAACCTCTATCCTTTGTAAATTACCCTCGGGTATTTCTTCATAGCAGTGTGAGAACAGACTAATACAAGACCTCACTGGAAAAGGTGTGTTTGCAGCCTGCTGGAAGAGCCACAGCAGCTGGGCAAGCAGGAAGCAGCCTTCTCAGGGGCAAGTGAGCCACCACTGATGAGCAGGTGCACAGAAGGAGTTCAGGGCCCACTGTGGGCAGGAGACCTGGAGCATGTAGTGTCCTTGTTGGGAGGGCTGCAGGAAAGTGGTCACCAGAACAGGCTGGGGCTGTGAAGTCACTGAGGGACTGCACATTCCCTTGCCTGTGGCTGGGGCAGAGCAACACTGGATGTCCTTACACCTACACCACTGATGAGTAGGGCAGCAGCTGAAAACAGTAAGAGAGGCCCTTCCTCCTGCAATGGCCCTTCAGCACTCTTTACTGAGAAATCTCAACATTGGCCTCTCTGTGAAGGAGAAATGCTCATAAAATCCAGTCTGCTAAGGGACAGAAGGTGTTGAAGGGTGATTTGGAGCTGAAAGATGTTACATATGATAGCATGTAATTCACCATGACTTTGTTGATTTTTAGTAGCATTGCTAACACTATTTCAGTTCTTCTTATGAACTGCAGAAGAATCATTTAAAAACATTTGCTTTTAAATTATTCAGACTGGCAGTCTGAGTTCTATCTTTCTGACTTTGGACATTTAATTATTTTCAATCCTCTTCCAAAGAAAGTAGATCGGGAAAATCTATGAAGACATTATCTTATTGTTTTAAATATGGTAGAACATTCAAAGTGGGCTAATTTATTAGTAATATGTGATGCTTATGTTAGATAAAGAAGGCTACAGTGAATGGCTGAAGGTAACTTTAACCTGTATATTGAAAATTAACCAATCTTTATCACACCTTTCCTGCTCATATCAGAATTCTATAAAGAATAACAAAAAATAGAAAGTAGCCCAAATATGTACAGACTCAACCATAGATAAATAAATAGAAATATTGAAAAATATGTATACAGCAGTGAAAACAAACTGCCTAAAGTAACATGTATAAACATGGATGAACTGCACGGGCATAATGTTGAAAAATAAAAGCAAGCTGTAAATGACTGAATAAGTATAATATCATTTAAATAAATTTTGAAAAGAAATGAAAGAAACAACAATATTAACCCAGGAATCCACATATAGTAAACAATAAGGAAAAGTAAGGCAATAATAGTAAGAAAAGCCTACACATAGCCAAGTTAGAGTCTGCCCCACTCTATCTCAATCTATTCTCAGGCAACATTTTGCTTTTCACTGCTTGATTCAAGTGTAATGAAATCATCATTAGTGCTGCTACTTTATAAGTGTCTGACTCTCTTGCAGACTACGTGGGTAGAGTTTTTAGTTCAACATCATATCCCTAGAGCTTAGCACACATCTGGGATGTAATATTAATGCATATTTACCAATTACAGAATTAATATAGCAGTGAAGACAGCTGAGTGGAGTGGGAGGGGACCTGACTTGGGACTGGTAGAAGGACAGCCAGGAGATGCGGAGGGCCCTTTAAGGAAGATGCCATAATAGTATATTTCCACCTGTTACAGGATTGTTTTTTCAACAGTGCCCAGTGCCATAGATATAGGGCATGCCAATGGGAATTAATGGGTCTGAGGGTTTGTTAGGAAGCTCAACAAGACACTGGGGCACTGAGGGTATCAGGAGATGAATAATTAGAGATAGATCATAGGACTTAGAATGATTAAAGAAAAACATGGAGTCAGGAGAGAGAGAAAACAAGAGTGCTTGGGTAGGTCACATGTATGGTGGGAGGGAACAAACTAAAAGATGGGAGTCTGTGGTGCCAGTAGGGGGTTTTAGAGGTCAAGCTGTTCTGAATGACAGTGAGATCCAGGGGTGGCCATGGTCGTAAGCTCCCAGGTGGATGAGATAAAACTCAGTGGATTTGAGGAGATAAAAAAACATTATGAAGAACTAATCTCATGTACCCATTATGTTACTGTAAACTGTAGGGCAAGAAAATAGTTAAGAGAAATTAGAATCAAATATAAAGAAACATATGTTCTAAAAATTAGAGATTTTACAAATCTATCAACAAAGTACACAATTATTAATATAAACTGTATGTTTATAAAACAATGAATAGTAATGAAGTATCTTGCATCAATAGAAATATAAACAATGGCATTTTTTCTGTTGAGTTATATTAAAGTGATGCATATCCTTTTGATTTTTTTCTACATTTCTATTCTCATAAACATACAAAGTATATGTTTAAATTCTAATAAATAGAACCATCAACAGTGAAAGTTGTACATGGACAGAACCAGAAAAATTTTTTTGATGAATGCACTCCATGAAAGGATAAGGCCGGTCTCATCACTTTTGTAGTGGACAGAAAAAAGAAAACAAATCCAAAACCTTCCAGAGAAGTTCCAACAGGTATTAATAAAAATATCCGTTTCTTTTTCTAAAAGCAGTACTCATCTGGAAACTTCTCCTAAGAGAAACTAATTCAATGCCCACACATCAAAAAGCCAAACAAAATTTACAAATCTAAAATCAGGAAGAAATACCACTAAGAGCTCTAAGAACTCAGAACACAGAAAATACATAATTTATGCTGCTTTATAAGGTACATTAATTTTAAAACTATCAATAATTTTTTCACCAGAATACCATAAACAAAAATAAACTGTGGTTTGTTAGAAATCAGAAAGTATACTAGATTTTACATTAGGAAGCTTACTAAATTTATACTAACTTTTGAAGATAGCTAGGAAAAACAAGTTGACATAAAACTTGGTATGATATATTACATTTAGTGAAAAGATGTTTATAAATTCCTAAGTGAATCCAAGTAATATTTTCCTGAGAAGTGTTTTAAATATCAGAGTCATTAACAATAACATTATTTGAAATAATTATCACACAGTTTTACTAGTGAAAATAAAATACCTATGGTTTATGAATGGTTAAGACATGCACAACTGGACCCTTCTACCAGTTGTCAGAGAAAGCCCTGGTTGCTAACTAGACACACACTGGAATTTCTCCTAGCAAATGGTTTTAATAGCTTCTCCAAATAGCTAACAGTGACATTTTTGTGGCAATTTTGTCTGTAGATAAACAAGAAAGGATAGATGGAAGGAAAGGAGGAAGGGAAGTAAGGGAAAGGAAGATAAATGATCTTTGGGAAAAAAGGATTATGTAATGTAACGTTGTGGTATGCTCAGATACTTTGAAAAATATATGTATATTACATGATATGTTCAACTTGATCAGAGAGCAGCACCTGAGAGATGATGATTCAAACTGGTAAATGCTGGAGAAATCACATACTTGAAGACATACTGGGCAAACAAGAGCAACTCCGCTGAGACCAGCTCGGTCGGGAAGACCCTAACCCAGCAGCACTAGAGGAATTAAAGACACACACACACAAATACAGAGGTGTGGAGTGGGAAATCAGGGGTCTCACAGCCTTCAAAGCGGAGAGCCCCAAACAGAGATTTACCCACATATTTATTGACAGCAAGCCAGTGATAAGCATTGTTTTTATCAATTATAGATTAACTAAAAGTATTCCTTATGGGAAACAAAGGGATGGGCCGAAATAAAGGGATGGGTTGGGCTAGTTATCTGCAGCAGAAGCATGTCCTTAAGGCACAGATCGCTCATGCTATTGTTTGTGGATTAAGAATGCCTTTAAGTGGTTTTCCGCCCTGGGTGGGCCAGGTGTTCCTTGCCCTCATTCCGGTAAACCCACAACCTTCCAGCGTGGACATCACAGCCATCACCAACATGGCACAGTGCTGCGGAGATTTTGTTTATGGCCAGTTTTGGGGCGAGTTTATGGAGGGTCTGTTCCCAACACAACTCTATCCATCTTTTCTGCCATAATTGACAGTGAATCCTAGAGCTGAAGTGAAAATGTTATCTAATATGGTTTGGCTGTGTGTCCCCACCCAAATCTCATCTTGAATTTTAGTTCCCATAATCCCCACGTGTTATGACAGGGACCTGGTGGGACGTAATTGAATCATGAAGGCAGGTTTTCCCGTGCTGTTCTCGTGATAGTGAATAAGTCTCATGAGATCGGATGGTTTTATAAAGGGGAGTTCCCCTGCACACACTCTCTTCCCTGCCTCTATGTAAGACATGCCTTTGCTCCTCCTTCACCTTCCATCATGAATGTGAGGCCTCCCCAGCAATGTGAAACTGTGAGTCCATTGAACCTCTTTTCCTTTATAAACTACCCAGTCTCAGGTATGTCTTTATTAGCAGCGTGAGAACGGACTAATACATTATCCAAATGTGTTCATCAAATTCTGCCAACTTACAGATTGTCTATGAGGAAGTTTATATGTAATACCCACAACATCTGCCTCAGTTATTTTAAAAAAGGAAATATTGGGCTGGGTGTGGTGGCTCACACCTGTAATCCCAGCACTCTGGGAGGCCAAGGCAGGCGGATCACCTGAGATCGGGAGTTTGAGATCAGCCTGACCAATATGGAGAAATCCCGTCTCTGCTAAAAATACAAAAAGTTAGCCAGGCATTGCTGGTGCATGCGTGTAATCCCAGCTACTCGGGAGGCTGAGGCAGGAGAATTGCTTGAACCCAGGAGGCAGAGGTTGTGGTGAGCCGAGATCACGCCATTGCACTCCAGCCTGGGCAACAAGAGCGAAACTCCATCTCAAAAATAAAAATAAAAAATAAAAATAAAAAAGGACATATTAATATTACTGACACTGAGCCCAGGACAAATTGTTTTGATAAATATACAAAGTCCAACTTCTCTTCTGTGACTTCAAAATATCTTGAATGAAATTTTCTCAAATATTGAATCAGAACAATCTTTCTTTTTAGTGGCATTATTTTCCTTTGTTATGCTGTGATTGTGCTAAGCACCCCAATCAGTGCACTAAATAGGGGTTACAGACAGGAACGAAGGCTTCTTCCCAAGGTCCTTACTCCAGGAAGAAGTCCAGAAACACTGGATGGAGAAGGGATCAAACCCTTAGAAACTAAGTCCAAAGTGTCCATGAGTTACTGCAAACACATAAGTGTTATCTTTGTCTTAGGTGAAGGCCCTACAGTTTTGCAAGGCCCACCCTGCCACTGGAGTACAGAAAGACCTAATGCTTCAATGCTGTTCACTTCCAAAGTATGCATCTATTAAGGTAAGTACAAGCTGCCTGCCTGTGCACTTTTGGACTTTTGTTTGTTACCCACAATTCAGAAGTAGACTTTATTCCCCCTACCCAAGTATCACCCCATAGATGGACACCTCTTGAGAGTGTGGCATACTTTGAAAATTATTACAATACTTTTGAATTGTAGAGCCTTTAAAAATCTCTAATTTAAAGAGATGCAATGCAAGGTTTATGGAGTGTTTGATACTTAAATTGAGCATACATAGGCAAAAATCTACAATCCCCACGTAGCCAGCGTGCTCCCAGACATGATCTGAGAAATTTGTCAGTAGGTGATAAACACACTATGTACTTTGAAAATTCTTTTGCTCTTTGGGAGGCCAAGGAGGGTGGATCCCTTGGGCCTAGGAGTTCGAGACCAGCCTGGGCAACATGATGAAATTCTGTCTCTACAAAATATAGAAAAACTAGTTGGATGCAATGATGCACACTTGTAGTACCAGCTACTCAGGAGCCTGAAGCAGGAGGATCAATTGAGCCCAGGAGGTTGAGGTTGCAGTGAGCCATGATCATACCACTGTACTCCAGCCCGGGTGACAGAATGAGACCCTGTCTCAAAAAGAAAAAAAAAAAGAAAAGAAAATTCTTTCTTTGGGACACTCTCCAGAAGTTCCATATAGGAATTTTTTGGCACTGATTTTTATTTAGGTCACTCAAGCCCCTCTTTGTTGTAAAATTCTTAATAGGATCATTGGACTTAAGTTACTTATTAGCACTATCAGTCATAAGGCAACATAAATGATAAGTCTTTGGGTTATGCTGCTAAGCTAATTCCTGTTGACTGAATAAATACAGGAGACGTGGAAAAGCTCTCTACACATAAGTGATTGCTAAAAGCATGGCTGAACAAACATTTTTCTGGAAGGCATCTTTAACCTAGAAAAACTGGCCCCTGTCTTAAGTCCAATCTTTTGGTATTTTTTTTTTACCTTAAAGTTGAAAGCATACTGTACATAATGTACACATCCATTTTAGTGATTTTTTTTTTATTGAGATGGAGTCTCGCTCTGTTGCCAGGCTGGAGTGCAGTGGCACGATCTCGGCTCACTGCAACCTCCACCTCCTGGGTTCAAGCAATAACCCTGCCTCAGCCTCCCGAGTAGCTGGGACTACAGGCCCCTGTCACCAGACTCAGCTAATTTTTTGTATTTTAGTAGAGACAGGGTTTCACCATGTTGGCCAGGATGCTCTCGATCTCCTGACCTCATGATCTGACTGCCTTGGCCTCCCAAAATGCTGGGATTACATCACTGGGCATGATGTGCTCACCGGGCATGAGCCGCTGCACCCGGCCTAGTGATGTTTTAATCTCTGTGGACCTACATTGCTTTTGTCCTTTTCTGAATCAATGTGTTTTTATGTAACGAAATCAGAAGCCGAGATCACTATGTCTGTTGAAATACTATTGTGAAGCATCCTGCACAGAACTGCCTATGCCCAACTCCAGTGGTGCCCAAATTATCTTTGTGCCTGAATAAATCCAATCCCTGACAGGAAAAAGCCTTCAATTTTTCATGTCATGAAGACAGCATTTAGTAAACAAACACAAAGTTTTTGGAGGCGGCCACAGTGAACAGGGTGAAGGTACCTCATGAGGTACCACATTTTCCCAGAAGTGCATAATGGTTATAACTACTATCTACATGATAGTTTACCACAATGTTCAGTCGTTGGAGCTCTTCTTTTTTGTAGCTGCAATCACTACCTTAGAGATCTGATCGACTCTTGACTTTAGATACTGCCTCTATGTTAATGATCCTGGTATTTTCATCCTTAGCCAGGACCTCTCCCCTGAACTCCAGTTAACCAGACTTCTGCATTTGAAAGTCAGACAGGCATCTCAAACTTAACTGGTGCAAATCTGAACTCCTTGAGCTCTCCCCCACAATCTGCTTCTCCCACCGTCACCCTCATCTCAATGGATGGCCACTCAGGCTTCATAGTAACTCAGCTCTCAACCCTGCTAATGCCATTCTTTAGCAAATCCTGTTGGCTCTATCTTTAAAAATAACCTCCAGAATCTGACCCTGTGCACCACATCTACTGCTATCTCATTGGTCCACATCATTACCATGTCTCCCTGGGTTGTGAGAACATCCTCCCATCACTCTGTTCACACTCCTTCAAAGGCTTCCTATCTTATGCCCAGTAAAAGCCAAAGTCCTTAGCAACATGTCCCACAGGCCCTTCCCTGCCTCCTACCACTGCCACTTCCCCCTAACTGCACCCCATACACACTCTGCTCCAGTCCCACTGGTCTCCTGGGGTTGGGGCTGTCTCCTTGAACTGCTTCCTCACTTCCTCCAGCTCTTCATTCAAATGTTAGTTTGTAGTGAGGCCCTGTATGTTAAAGGCACCTGACAGCAATAACTTAAGCATACCCTGAGAAAGACCCTGTATGGCAGACACACTGAATGTGTGTTCTGAGCTAGGGAATCCGGCAATGGTGAAACAGAGATTCGTTCCTTGTCGATGAGGAACATTTGAGCCCGCATACTGTCCCATGGAACACAGGCTGCACCCGGAATCAAGGCCCCGATTTGGGGTTGCATGGAGGTTGCCAGGCGGAGGTTGTTATGGGGAGGGTGCTAAGTGAAAATGCTATATAAACTGGATGCCTTTCACAAGCCATTGTGGTTTTCCTGTCCAGCCCACTTGCCGCCCCTGGACTATATGGAAGGTGGTTCTCCTGTCCATCCCACCACCACTAGACTCTCTCCCCGGTATGAAAGTTCCCCAATAAAACCCCATCTCGTGTGCTGGCTCTGGGTCTCTTCTGCCTCTTGAACCTGGTGCCATCCCCATTGGCTTAAAAAGGGATTTGGCAAAATAGGCCTCTCCTGCCACTCTCTGTAAATGTGCCACCCCTCCTCCCCAACTCTCCATAGCTTCCTTCACTGCCTTTTAAAAATTTCACGGCAGCAGTTTTTACATCCTCCGTCACCCCCACTGAATCTATGCTCCATGAGGGCAGGGCTTTTTGCATATTTTATTCCCTGCTGAATCCCAGGTACTCGATAAATATTTGCCAAATGGATGAATGAGTAACTGGATTTTAACTCTTTTCATTTTCTTGCTTAGAACACAAGGGCCTTCCTTGCCCAACCCATCATTCCACAAGTATGTTTTGAGGCCTGAATACGAACTAAGGTCTTCTGACTGAAAGCCCATTATTTTCCTACCACAGCATGCCAATTAACTGAACTACACACCACATTCTAAACACCTTAGGGGCACAGCCCGGCTTTATCATTACTTACTTTCACCTCCAAATACCTACCAGTGCATGTCTTATGGGAACAGCACAAATGAATGTTCAATAAGTATAAAAAGAAGAAGAATTTCACCCAGAAAAGATGGTAAGCACTTCCTGTCTAGATTATGAGCCCTTTGAGGACAAAGATTACCTTTTATTCATTCCTGTATTACCAATTCTTGATTCAGTGTCTCACACAAAGCAGGGGCTAGATGTGCACTAAGTCAAGTCATAAAACCACGTCATGTTAATGCTAACCAGGACCACCAAGTGTGTTGACAGTGCAGCTGAAAAATGTCATGGATTTCTGCCCTCTCCTCATTCAAGACACAGCCAGTACATCTGTCTGGAACTCTACTACTTTATGAATCCACAGATGCAATAAAGTGAGGAAAGCTGAAGGCTGGCTCTGCAGCAAAAATGATACTCATGGTCAATAAGCCTGTGATCAACTACAGGTGCTTACTATGTGCCAAGACCTTTGCTGGGTGCTTCTCATGCAGAATATTATTTAACTGCCACAAAAGTCCTATAGTATAGGTGTGATATCACCATTTTGCAAATTGTGAGTCTGTAACTATGAGAGGTAGAGTGACTTCCTCAAGCTGGTATTTAATCCCGTATCAGTCAATATAAGAAACAAGCTGCTTAAAGTCAATGCAATGCTTTTACTCCATCACACAAAAGCTCCTTTTAAATATGAGAAATTATAGGAATTTATTTATCTTTCCTCCCTGGTATAAATAAATACCATGGTATAAGTAATACATAAATGCAAATATTCTGGCTCTACAACTTCCAGCCTTCTATTATTTTCACCACATTCTTTTATATTTCCTTAGTTCTTCTTTAAACATGGCAAGAGAAAGGGATACTTTCAAATGGCTACAATCTTTCAGGGATGGAATTTGGACATACGAATGAAAATGAAAGTCTTTAAAATATGTATACATTTTGACCAATCATTCTATTTTAGAGAGGTATCTTACTTGGTCACAAAGACTTCTGCATAAGAATGTTTAGTTCAGTGGAATTTATGTTACTGCCAATCTGGAAATGGCAAAACTGACCAAAATGACATTATTTAAATCTTGAGAGAAAAGTGGGATGTTACATATCCATGAGACAACATGGTTTTGAATAATGGTTAGCAACTTGAGAAAATGCTTATAATGTATAATAAAGTACAAAAAACAAGTAAGGCAACAACAAACCCTACTTGAATGCTGACTGGGCACCAGGCTCTGTGCTGGGCACTTTAGTCACCCCTCTCATCTACTCTTCGTAACAACTCCAGGAGCCAGGACTCCAGCTATCTCTATCTCACAGATGAAGCAGCAGAGGCACAGAAAAGCATATTACATATAATATAACCTCAAATTTATTAAAACACATAAGAAGAAATAATGACTTAGAAATAAAGCATTTAGCCAGAATACTCCAAATAACTGATGATCATGATACTATAATGGTAGACAGTATGCCATGATACTATGTTCTATTGATCCAGAACCTGCAAGCTGACACCCATTGAATAGTTTCTTAGTTGAACTGACTTTTTCAAGTGGAAAAATACATACTTACAACCTGAACGTTTTATTCCAATTGTAATGCACTATGTCTAATCCTTAATAAAATAAAAATAGTGCTGCCCTCATATTGTTCATATTCTTCTTCTTTGCCTGCCACCACTGCCACCTTGGTACATTTTTTTCCCATCTACTTTAAAGTGGAATCAGAGATGTTCTTCCATTCATATGTCTGAGAACTTCTTGAAAACATGTAACTAAAACAGCAAGCTAAGGCAGTAAACTCATTATGTGAAAGGTTCTTGCAGCATTTTCCCTTAGGAATTATTTAGCATTGTTTTAAACTAGTCACACTGGTTTTTTAGGAGAAAACCAAAACCAAAACAAAACCAAGCATTAAATATTTTACCCGTACAAGATTTTTGAAAACAGATATGTGTTTTGAAAGCTCAGCTTGAAGATATACTTTTCTACTAACTTTCCAGCCATTCAGGGCCATGAAAGGAAAGCAGTTACCTATGTATCTGGGTTATTTGTTAGGTTTGAAATTCTGTTTGTTTAACAGGTTAAGAAAACATTTCTGGCCAGGCGTGGTGGCTCACGCCTGTAATCCCAGCACTTTGGGAGGCCGAGGCAGGCGGATCACGAGGTCAGGAGATCAAGACCATCCTGCCTAATACGGTGAAACCCCGTCTCTACTAAAAATACAAAAAGTTAGCCGGGCGTGGTGGTGGGCGCCTGTAGTCCCAGCTACTCTGGAAGCTGAGGCAGGAGAATGCCATGAACCCGGGAGGCAGAGCTTGCAGTGTGCCGAGATCACGCCACTGCACTCTAGCCTGGGTGACGGAGGGAGACTCCGTCTCAAAAAAATAAAGAAAACATTTACATAAGATAAAAATAGATTAGGTTAAGAAAACATTTACAGTGTTTGTCTGTCCTAAGAAAACTCACCAAACCAAAAAGTCGTTCCAGTAAGTTTCATAGCATAAGGGACAGCTTATGAATCTGCTTTGGAAAAAAGAAATCTGTAATTTTTTTTTTTTTTTTTTTTTTTTTGAGATGGAGTTTCTCTGTTGCCTAGGCTGGAGTGCAGTGGCGTGGTCTCGGCTCACCACAACCTCCGCCTCCTGAGTTCAAGCGATTCACCTGCCTCAGCCTACCAAGTAGCTGGGACTACAGGCGTGTGCCACCATGCCCGGCTAATTTTTGTATTTTTAGTAGAGATGGGGTTTCACTATGTTGGCCAGTCTGGTCTCGAACTCCTGACCTTGTGATCCGCATACCTCAGCCTCCCAAAGTGCTGGGATTTCAGGTGTGAGCCCTCACGCCCCGCCAGAAACCTTTAATAATTTTGTAACATTGTATCTGAAAAAGTAGAATGCATCTTTCAAGGCTTTAGGCTGTTCTTATTACCATAAAGGCAAACGCCTTTTTTCTCTTTTTTTTTTTTTTTTTTTGAGACAGGGTCTTTCAGGGTCTTGCTCTTTCGCCCAGGCTGGAGTGCAGTAGTGGCGTGATCCCAGCTCACTGCAGCCTCAACCTCCTAGGCTCAAGCCATCTTCCCACCTCAGTCTCCCAACATGCTAGGATTTCAGACGTGAGCCACCATGCCCAGTCAGCAACATTTTTAGACAAAGTCAGGATGGACTATGATCTCAGTCAGGCTTAGGATTTTGTCAGACAGCTCCTGAGCACACAAAATAAGACGCTTATTTTTTCAAGTCTCAACTAAATTCTAAAATATGGCTTAATATGTTTACCTCTCCCACCAAACCATATCATGTTTATTTACATGTTTGGGTCCTATTGGTTAATATTTTATCTCCCATGCAATTCTCTACATGTGAAGATCAAAAATGCACAGTCTCTGGAGATCAACTGGTGAAATGGGTGATGGGGTTGCCAGTAGTTTTCCTGGAGAGGATATTTACTCTGAGGATTATTTGTCCATCCATATTTCTCAAACAATCCTTGTATACACTTAAATAGAACTCACTCAGACCCAGAATCAGGTGCTCTATCTTCCATGTTTTAAAAATACCTGTCATCTGGTACTTGTCAAACTGCACGGTAACTATCTTTTGATGTTTCTGTTTTACTTTCTATACTATGAGAGCCTCATAGGCAGGGATAAGGTCTTATTCATCTTTGCATCCCTAGAGCCTAACATAGTGCCTATTTCTAAAAGTACCTGCAGAGGGAGGATACAAACGTGAAAGATGTGTTTTTTGCCTTTGAAAAGTTCAGAGTGGGATAAAGAAACACATATAATGCAATATAATATATTCCAGACTGGTGTGTGCAGGGGAATGAGAAGAGGTTCCCCCTAGAGCATGACATAACCAAGGTGAGTGTTGGAGAAGAAGCCATCCACAGAAGAAGTTGTGGATAGAGATGTGACTGTTCTGGGCAGAAGCAGAGTATTTACGAAGGGAAGGCACAGAGTGATGGAAGGAACTGCAGGGGCTCTGGATAACAGGTCAGGCAGGTGAAAAGGGGTAGTGTCAAGAAGAGACTAGAGAAGCAGAAGGAGCTGCCTTATGGCTAGGTTTGTAAAGCCATATTGAAGGTCTCGGCTTTTCTGCTGAAGGAAAAATAGAACCACTGTAGAGTTTTAAATAGAGAAGTAGTACATTTTGGAAAGATCATCTTGAAGGCAGATATGAGATTGGAGGATGACCATATTGAATGGGCAGAGAGGCCACTTAGGAGGCTGTTTTAAAAAGTCAGGTGTAAGGCTATTTGGGAACAGAAAAAAGGGACAGATATAGAGAAGAGGGTCAAGACCGCAGAGATATTAAGGCTATTAAGGAGGAGGATGAGTTGGATGTTTTCACTAGACATGGGGAAATAAAAAACAGAGAAGAGTCAATAACCACTTCCAGGCTGCTGGCCCAGGAGAAAGGGTGGCATTCACCAAGGTGCAGAACATGTTAAGATGTTTCCTGTTCTGACATGTTAAGTTTTAAGTGTCTCTGGGGCACTCAAATGGAGAGGTCCAACAGGTAGTTGGACATACGTGTTTGTAGTGTAGGATATTTCAGGATAAGCCTTCAAAAACGTCAGAAGACTGATTGTCAGGGAAGCCACAGAGTGAACGAGTTCCACCAGATTGAGAATTCACAATGAAGAAGCAATGAGTCTGAAGCAGACCATGTGCAATACCAACATTTGCGGAATGAAGACAGCCTGAGAAAGAGTCAGAGAGGTAGGAAGGAGACCAGGAAAGGAGAATAAATATCAAGAAAGCCACAAAAGAAGAGTTTCAAGGAGAAGGAATAGTTCAATCATCTCAAATGTCAAAAGAACTTGAAGAAAACTTCCTTACTGAATCTGGCAATTACGAGGTCTTTGGGTCTTAAGGATGAGAACAGTTTTGATGGATGTCAGGAGTCAGGGGCTGGTATGAGAAGTGAATTGGAGCTGAGACACTGGTGTCAGCAAGAAAGAATATTCTTTCCCAAAGCATGATTGGGAAAGAAAAGAAAAACAGAGTAGTAACCAGCAGGAGCTCCAAGAGACTTTAACTCTAAAACAGTATGCTGTCACTGACTCACACATGAGTTATTAAATTTCAAGATGTTTCTTATTTAATGGGAAATATAATTGGTGGTAAATCTAAACCATGTATCCCTTACTCAATTATCTTGATAACATTTTAATCATTTAATTTATAATTTTATCTCTGGCAACTGGGGATGTTAAATCAAAGATTTAAGAAGGTAAATCCAGGATAGAACCTATGTTTAGAATGGTCATTTGCTTTGCATCAATGAATGTACTTCAGATACTTAAAATATGCATTGGTTTATTCATTCAACTAAGCAATTACTCAAGGCATTAAGTCTGCTTCTCAATATACTCTGTCATTCTTCCCACACACATCTGCTGCCTTTAAGGATATTCCAAAGATTCCATCTGGACAAGACATACTGCATCTCACCTACCTCAAACCAACAACCAAAAAAAACCCCGCACCTCCTCCTCAAGGTTCAAGGGCACTTCCTCTCTTCAGCTTCAAAATAGTTCCTCTATAATGTTTTGTTTAAGGGTGTGACTGTAAAGGAAGATTTTTCTTCTATACAAACTAGAAGTAGCTCTCTACTAAAAAGAGGACACATAACTAGGAATAAAGCCAGTGAAAGATGTGCAGTCCTCCACAAAGAAAACCCAAAACTTTACTGACAAGGTGAAAGAAGACTTAAGAAATGGAGGCATCTACTAGGTTTCTGGAAGGTACAATATTGAAAAATGTCAATTCTACTTAAATTGATTCATTGTTATCCCAATTAATAATCGAAATCTTTATGTGTGAGATTTGGCAAGCTGATTCTAAAATTACATGGAAATGCAAAAGCTCAAGAACTAAAAAAATTATATTGAAGAACAAAGTTGGAGAACTTATATTACCAGATATCAAGATTTAATTTACAGTTATAGTCACTTAAATGGTATGGTATCAGCACAAGTACAGGTAAATAGACCAGTGGGGCAGCACAGAGTCCAGACACAGACCCACACGTAAACAGTCAACTGCTATACAGCAAAGCTGCCACTGGGAAAAAGAATGGATACCCATGTGAGAAAAAATGATCCTTGCCTCCTACCTCACATTATACAAAAAAATCACTCCCAGACAGACCAGAAATGTGAAAGGTAAAATGACAAAGCTTCTAGAAGATAGCACAGGAGAATATCTTCATGACCTTGGATTGGGTAAATATTTCTGAAAAGGACAAAAAACAACAATGCAATACTAGAATGGATTAATAAGTTAAACTTCATTGAAAGTAAGAACTTCAGTTGATCAAAAGATGTCATAAAGAGGGAAGATAAGCCATAAAGAAAGAAAATATATTTGTCATGTATATAACTGAAAATGAACTAATTTTTTTTAAACTTGCCTTCTACAAGCCAGAGTAAAAGAAAGACTACCAAGTATTTTTAAACGGCAAAGGACTTTAACACACATGTCATTAAAAAGACCAATATTCAAATGGCAGATAAGGAAATAAAAATGATTAACAATATTAGTGATCAGAGAAATCCAAATTAAAATCACAACAAAGGATTACTGCATAGCCAATAGAATAGCTAAAATTAAAAAAAATAATAAATCAGAAAAAACCGTTGACACTACAAAGCATTGGTGAGGACACAGGATAACTGGAACTTTTAAACACTGCTGCAGGGAATGTAAATTGTTAAAACCACTTTGGAAAACTGGCAGTCTCCACGAAGCCGAACATATGTGGACTCTATAACCCAGTAAATCTCTTCCTCGGCAGAAATGCATATCCCTGTGTACCAATGTTACATGTATAAGCACGTTCATAGAAGCATTATTCTTGATAGCTGAAAGTTGGAAACAACACAAAAATGCATCAGCAATAGAATGGAGTATAAATTTTAAAACATACAAAATGGAATCCTGTATAGTAATGAAAAAGAACAAATGCAGTCCTGTATAGTAATGAAAAAGAACAAATGCAGTCCTGTATAGTAATGAAAAAGAACAAATGCAGTCCTGTATAGTAATGAAAAAGAACACATGCAGTCCTGTATAGTAATGAAAAAGAACAAATGCAGTCCTGTATAGTAATGAAAAAGAACACATGCAGTCCTGTATAGTAATGAAAAAGAACAAATGCAGTCCTGTATAGTAATGAAAAAGAACACATGCAGTCCTGTATAGTAATGAAAAAGAACACACAGCCACAAAAATGAACCTCACAGACACACACCGAACAAAAGAATCTAGGAAAAAAACAACAACAACAATGTAAGCTGCATGACTCCTATAGAATACCATAGGAATTTCTATGGAAATTCTGTAGAATTGAAGATTGAGCAGCTATAATCTACAGTGACAGAGGTCAGAATGGTGGTTACCTTTAAGGGGCTAATGACACGGAAGGCATAGAGTAGCTTCTGGGGTATTGGTGATGTTTGATATGTTGATGTGGGTGGTGGTTACACAGATGTGTTTCCTAAAAACTCATTGAGCTGTTCATATAAGACTTCTCCATATATCTGGTTTGCTTTGAAAATAAAAATAAATAAATAAACAGAACAATGTAATCTGTAGTCAATTCATATAAGATGTATGCACTGCTTTGAATATAAACAAATAAACAGGACAATGGCATTCCACAGGAAAACACCCATAGTCCAGGGGTTTCAAAGGCATTTCTAACTATAAACATCTTAGAAAGTTAAATACCTACATGCATCTCACATATATGTGTCTGTTGAAAACTGGCGAAGGCAAGTGTTAATATCCTCACATACAGTTAAAAGTGTAATTTTATACACGAGAGCCAGATTCTGGGCCCCATCCCAGCTGAAGTTGTTAAGTGAGAAATCTCTGAGCTGCAAACTGCCCTTCTGTTTTTTATTCCTAGAAACAGAGGTTAGATCAGGGAAAAGGAAAAGTTAAGGCATTCTATTTCGCTTGTTGTGCTATCAAATAGACACCACAAACATTTGACCATCGTGGTCAGGAGATGTTTTCCAAGTCTTTTCACTTGGTTTTAGGTTTCTCAAGATACTGTCTTACATTGAGTAATTTTTCTTAAATGCTATGTAGCAAGTAAGAAATCTTAAAGGAAAATTTTCTCTTAGTATTTTTAGTAGAGTAAATCTGGAATGTTTTTTAAACAGATTTGAGTCTAGTGCTTCTAAATCACACCGGTTACAATGTGCTTATTCAGTAAACAAACAGTAGAGGAAAGTGTCTGCAGAGTCACTTCTGTTACATAGGGTAAGACCTTTCCTATATTCTAAAACTATTTTTTACTTAACTGTCAGTTGAGAGATGCAATCTGGCATCAAAGCTTTGGGTGGCCATTTTGACAGGTCTAAACGTTTAAGCAAAACATATAAGCCAACTTAAAACAACAGTAAATCAAGCAAATCAGTTTCGAGAGAAAGTCTTATGTAAAATCATGCTGTCTGTCATATATTTAACTGGATCAGGAATTTAATAAACAATTCTTTTTTCCCTCTGTTAGAAGAAACACAAGAAACCATAGAAAATGGAACACACAAAAGATAAATGAAGTTAAAAATGTTTCCACCTTATCACGGTGGAAGGATATTTTAGTTGATCTCTAAGCTTTCAGAAATGACTTATAACTCGAGGGCTCAGAAAACTATTATAGAATATGTCCTTTTCACCTCTGACCTAGAATTCTTCCCCTCTTTCCTGTCCTGTGTCATCTCATTCCAGTCAGCCTCCTTTCCTTCTGCTTCCCAGCCCTTTGGCACAAAGGTTAAAACTCAAGTAAATAGATACTGAGGTTTCCAGATATAGCCAGTTGGCATATTTTTTTTTTTTTGCTTGCAGTTATGAAGGAAGCTTTATTCTGGTTTACTTTTAAGGACCTACATTTTCACTTATAGTTTAAAAATATCTCAGTTCACTCATATATCACCATAATTTTATACAGCTAGCTTCTACAATCTAGAAGACAGATGTCTGCATCCGTGGTAATATGTTTTGGAGACTTTTATCTGTCTAAATAAATTGTCCACTTATATTCCGTATTTATTCAGGACATGTCTTCACAATGAGTAGGTATCTTTATATTAAAATATCCTTCGTGTGTGAAAATTAAATAATTTCTTTTCTTCTCAAGAAAATCTTAACCAAATTCTTGATACTACCTGTACACATTTTTTTAACGAAGGCTTTCCTAAAACAGTGCTACTGTATAAAAACTTCACTTAGCTGTGGATACTATGAAAGTTGTTAGGCTTAACTTTTTAAATACAGTGTAATGAGGGTCATTGATGGGACTTAGGGAGACGAAGAACTAATCAAGGTGCTATGGTTTGAATGTGTGTGTCCCTCTAAATTTCATATTTGCACCTCAACACCCAATGTGAGGGTATTCGAAGATGGAGCTTTGGGAAGTGATTAGTCATGAGGGTAGAGCTCTCATAAATGGTATTAGTGTCCTTATAAAAGAGGCCCGAGAGACAGCCTTCCTCCCTTCCACTGTCTATGAACTAGGAAGCCATCATTCCTTGTCCTCATCAGACAAGGAATCTGTAGGTGCCTTTATCTTGGACTTCCCACCTGAGGGAACTATGAGAAATAAATCTGTTGCTGATAAGCCGTCTAGTCTATGATATTTCCTTATAGCAGCCCAAATAGACTAAGACACAGGGAAGTCACCCCAAACCTAACCCAAGGTCAAGGTTGCTAAACTGAAATGAGTTTGAGAATTGGGAGAACAGTATATATGCTTTCCTACTTGAGAGATAGCTAAATGTTTATCGGCAGAAATCAACATATCTACTTTTTGTATTCGGTAAATATTTTGGGGAGGCCTCCTAAGTGTACCAGGACTGCTGTATGTGATGAGGATTTGGAAATGATCGGACATAGTCCCTGACCTCAACGAATGTAGAGTGCCCTAGAAGAGACAGGCAAGTAACAGATAACCATGCATTTGTCTGCTAGGGCCGCCATAACAAAGCATCATACACTGGATGATTTAAACAACAGAAATTATTGTCTCACAGTTTTGGGGGCCAGAAGTCTGAAATCAAGATGTCGGCAGGAAGGGCTGTGAGGGAGAATCTGTTCCATACCTTTTCTCTGGTGGTTTGCTGGCAACCTTCCGTGTTCCTTGGCTTGTAGAAGCAACACTCCCATCTCTGCCTTCATGCTCACATGGTGTTCTCCCTGTGTGCATGCCTGTTTCCATATTTCCCCTTTTTATAAGAATACCAGTCACATCAGATTCAGGGCCTGCCCTATTCCAGGATGACCTCACCTAAACTTCACTAATTACATCGAAATGAGCTGATTTCCAAATAAGGTTGCATTCCAAAGTACTGAGGTTAGGAACTCAACATGAATTTTAGAGGGACACAATTCAATCTTTAACAATTCAGAAAGGAAATGAGAACAGGGGAAAAGCACACGAGCTCACTAGAACCATTCACCAGACCTTTGGGCATCCTTGTGGAAAAGTCACCATTTCTGTAATGGCCTGCATTCCTACCATCCATTTCCAAAAGTCAGTCCCCTGTTCCTGCCATCTGCCCATTGTGGAAGTTGGCTGCTTGCACAGCTAAAACCTCAAGGAACATGTACTACTACCACTGAATGCATATGACAGCTGTGTGAGGGGCCGGACCTTGTTCTTAACTTTCAAAGCAAAGCCCCATGGCCGAACCCAGACTACTCAAAGTGTCCAAAAGACAAGTTAGATAACTCAGCAATACATCCCCTAACCTAAAACGGTCCTTCACTTATATTGCCAATTCAAGGATAGGACTGTGCTTGTGGACACATTTTTTCTGGAGCTGTGGTATCATTCGGCAGTTTTTTCTCAGTAAAACCCACTCTCCATAGTGTTTATAGTCAGCTTGAGAAAAGCATTCCAGCTATGATACTCCTAGACAAATATTTTGGACTTAAGGATGTGAGCGATATTATCATTACAATGCACAACAGATTTCTGCGCTTCCTGGTGTGTGAAGGCCTGTGCCCTACTGGCTCACTCTCATGGGTTCCTCAGCAACCTCATCTTGATCACTACTCACACCTGCTTCTGAGTGCCATGCAAGGTCTTCCTTTTGCTCTCACAAGGCTGTTTCAGTGTATCCGGCCGTGGTGGTGTCATGTACGTTCTCTCAGTCTTAGATTTATCTGGCTTTTGTGGCATGGGACGCTCCATTAACCATCTGTCTTACCCTGGCTTGACCACACCCTCACTACTATGCTATGATCTCACTGGTCTGTGCCATGTTGCCCTTATTTTTATTCAAAATTTTATCAAAATGTAGAAATGCAGCAATGAGCTGGGAGGAATAATGAGATCTTACCTTAGCTGAGCTTAACTGTTAATATGCCATTTTATGCCCAGCATACACAAGCCTCACCTTTGGAGTTCAATTCGAGGCCTACTAGCTATATCTCTTGCACACATTCAGAATATTCTTTTTTTTTTTTCTTTTATTGAGAGAGGGTCTTCCTCTGTCACCCAGGCTGGAGTGCAGTGGCAGCATCACATCAAAGTCTTGAACTCCTAGGCTCAAGCGATCCTCCTGCCTCAGCCTCCCAAGTAGCTAGGATATCAGGCGCACACCACCATGCCCAGCTTATTTTTTATTTTTTATTTTTGTAGAGATGAAGCTTGCTATGTTGCTCAGGCAGGTCTTGAACTCCTGGCCTCAAGCAGTCCTCCCTGCCTCGGCCTCCCAAAGTACTGGGATTATAGCCATGAGCCCTACACTCAGGGTATTCTATAGTTTCTGTGTTTTCTCTGATCCAGAACTAAAACATAAAAACACAAACAGAAGAGCTCACACCTGGGAAAGGCTAAGAGGTCTTTGGTGAACAAATGTCACATACTCAGAAGGTCTTTGGAACTACAAAATGCCCACTTGGGACAAACAACCACTATATTTCTGCACAGATGGCATCTTTAGCCTGGAATGAGGGACTCCCATGGGGAAAGGAATCCCTTCACTATAGCAAGGTCAGAAGGAAGCTTCACCCTCATAATTAAAAGAGAGGCAGAGTCTTTCATTTTCTTCTGTGAAGGGATGAGAGGAATATTAGGTAAAGACTTTTACGTAATAGGCTCTAAGCATGGTAACTTTTCAATGTTTCTATTTTTAATTGTAGCATCATTTCTATTTCCACAGAATGGTTGGCTGCAAGATTCACTCTTAAATTAAAAAGGTCCCAAAGAGGGACTAGTAAGGCAACAAAGGGGCCTTTCTCAGAAACCAGTATAGACCAACCCTCACCTCTAAATTTGCTGATCACATGGCTTCTGGGGAACAAGTCTGTGGTTGATTAAAATAAAAACAGAAATCTCTTCCCATCATCCCCACCACTACTGTCACCACAAGCAGCAACAGCAATCAGAAACATCGTCAATTCCTTCCATTTAGGGCAGAAAATGAAGGCAAATCATTTTGAGTAGAGTACTTTTCATTCACTTACTAATATGAATCCTGGCCAGTGACTAAACCTCTTCAAAGGCCCAGGTAATGCTCCTTTAAGTGAACAATTTTGTGTTAGAACTTATCAGGAAGAAGGATGTTCAGTAGCTCATTTTAGAAAACCTCTGTATTTATCACATCTACTTTGTCAATGCTATAAATGACCCCAAAGTGCTAAAACTGTGTACTTCTAAATACAGCCATTGACTTCCCCAGGGCAAAGGCAGAATGTATATATACATTCCACAAAGCAGTGTGGCTCCTAATGTGGGTGGACTTAATTTAGCTAATCAATGTTACCTTAGAATCCAACAATAATTGGAAGGGGTAGAGTTTTTAATCATTTGTAATATCCTGTACATGCCTCTTTCACTATACTTCTATGCTGTTGTTTGGGCCTGACATCCCCATTACATCACAATATTTTTGAAGGCAGGGGCTGTGTGTTACTTGTCATTGTATTGCTAAAACTAGCAGAGTGGCACACTAGTATCCAGAAAGTGTTTATCAAATAAATAAGTCAACTAATAAAAATGACTGTTCCTTCATTGCCTTTGTTCTGGTTTTAAATGTATAATTTAGTGATACTTTCTGGAAGAACAGATTCTCTAGTAATGATTGTACTCTAATATCCATTTCCTAAGATATATATGTACACTAGATTTTCACCTAATGTAAATCTTCAGGATTCTGGGATAAAACAAAAAAATAAAATAAAGTAAAAATCCATTGTATGGAGTTTTATTTGCTTCTTTTAGTTTGCCTTTGGCTTGACATGGAAATACATGACTATTTGGCTTGACATGGAAATACATGACTATTTTGACATGTCTACATGCGCCTCTGCTCATAACTAACTTTTTAATTTTATTAAGTCAGTTATCTGTTAACCAAGACAAAATGTAAAGGAGTAGAGAGGGGATGAAAAAACAATATCAACCACTATTATTTTATCTAGAATACTGTTACATGTTAAATGCAATGATAGACAATATAATCTCCCCTGGGATATGTTCTATGACCCTATATATATTATATTATATATATTATAGTATATATTTATATATAATATATTTTATATATTATATTATATATATTTTACATATTATATTATATATTATATATTACATGTTTTATATATTATATTATATATATTTTATATATATTATATTTTTTATATATATATATACCTAAGAGGCCCTGAACAATGCATTTCCATTTAATAGCTCATGAAATGTTTTAAGTCCTTCCCTTCCAGCTGAAAATATTTTCGTGGACATTAATTGAGGAGTCACAATAGGTGTTTTTTTGTTTGTTTGTTTTTTAAGAATAAAATCCTTCAGTCTTATAAACTTAATTCTGAGAAAACACGGAACTAATTAGATGTGCCAAAAGAGGAAAATATTAGCACCACATATCCACAAGACTGTGTTCAAATTGTAAACAAAGAACAACAAAGTCATATAAAATATTATCAATATAGTGAATAATACGTCATAAAGCAAGCTAAAAATATTTATATTTTAAGTTCTCTAGGGATGAACATATTCTACAACAGAAAAAAACATCACTTTACTCTTACACATTTTCAGGAATATATTAATACTGTAGGAGACTGAATAGCATAGGCTAGGTCTGTTTCCCAAACTTTGCTAACACATTGGAATAACCTGGGAAACCTTTGAAAAATACTGATGCCAATGTCTACCACTAGAGATTCTTATTTAATTGACATAAAGGGAAACTTGGGCATTAGAAATTGTAAAAACTCCCCAAGTGATTGTTTTTGTTTGTGTTCTTGTTTTTTAGAGTAGAAGTTTTTATTATTATTAATTTCTTATTTCCATTGGTTTTAGGGGAACAGGTGACATTTCGTTACATGAGTAAGTTCTTTAATGGTGATTTGTGAGATTTTGGTGCACCCATCAGCTAAGCAGTATATACTGGACCCAATTTCTAGTCTTTTATCCCTCACCCGCTTCCTACCCTTTCCCCCTAAGTCTCCAAAGTCCAACACAATAGGCAGTTTCTATGGTGTCACACCTGACAAACTACTCTGGATACTGTCTCCCCAGTTTTCAGGGCTCTATCCCTCATGCCATCCTCTAAGAGTCTCCAGTCTCCTCCCCTTCACCTCTACCTGCTCAGAGCCACCATTCACTGAAGGAATCTAGACCCTTAATCCTTTCTTCCTCTCCTTGTCTATTCCAACTTATCCCTCTTTCCCCCAACCAATAATTCCTTGGAAATTCTTCTAAAATAGTGGAAGAAAAACAAAGTGATTACTTAATTAGTGTAATTTAAACAATGTTGTGAATGTTGATGGGGATCATCCTTGCAGGCTACTCACACTGGAATTGATGGACCGTGCACTCCAGGATATTTTCGTGCATTGGTTTCAGTGGTCTCTGAGATGCTACTATATGCGCCACCTCATTATCTCATTTTCTCTCTTTATTCACCTAAAACAGACTCTTCAACAATGAAAGCCAGCAACCTGACATCTCACTTTAATAAACATTACCTACACTGGTTATTTAGAGCATCAGTAAGCAAAAAGAATTATATGAAAAATAACCTCTCAGGCATGCATAAAAAGATGACATGAAATAAAGCTTGAAAATTTTATAAGAGCGAGCTTAAATTAATTACATAAGAGAATAGGCCGGGCGCGGCGGCTCAGGCCTGTAATCCCAGCTCTTTGGGAGGCCGAGGCGGGTGGATCACTTGAGGTCAGGAGTTCGAGACCAGCCTGGCCAACATGGTGAAACCCCATCTCTCCTAAAAATACAAAAATTAGCCGGGTGTAGTGGTGAGTAGCTGTAATCCCAGCTCCTCAGGAGAATCGCTTGAACCTGGAGGCGGAGGTTGCAGTGAGTGGAGATAGCACCACTGCACTCTAGCCTGGGCAACAGAGCAAGACTTCATCTCAAAAAAAAAAAGAGAGAATAAACTTTAAGTATGACTATATTATTATCTTCTCTCCATTAGCATCTTGCACAATCTTTACAGAGGGTTGCAATGTATATATTGCTTGCTTTTTAAAATAAAGAAAATAAAGACATCAGAACATTAAACTTAGTAAGCTTTAACTAACACATTTTCTAAAAATGACTCCTATTATTTCTTAAAGTAAGTGAATGCTTTTTAATTTTGTTGATTAAAGCTATGGACAAATATCAGTTCCTTCTTTTTTTCTGCTTTCTTTGCAAGAGTAATATTTTTAGCATTTTTCTATCCAAATCACATTAAGACAAAATAGTGAAATCAAAAGAATATTTTTAATGAGAACAAAACCTCTCCCATCTCCGAAATCAAAGGAAACAACCTAGGTCAATGAGCTACACAGAGTTTTCCAAGAGCAAAGGGAAGCCCTCTTCATGTAAATCTTACGGTTCAGAGGATCCATTTGGCAGTAAGAATAGAGTAGAAACACTGACATTGGAAGAATAGAAAGTACTAGCACAAGCAGGGCCAAAAACCAAGCCAGAGCTGTCAGTGGGTGGCATCAGGACCCACGGGTTATATCCATATGTGCTGATATCAACAATGCTGATGGAAACTATAGAAAAGGTAGATATATTCTAAAGTCAGCATGACACCACTGGCAAGCAAACAAAACTGTACTTGAATGAAATTCAACTGTGGCTGAATTTTCTTATAAACCGCTGGCCACAGGTCTGCCATTGACCCTTGTGTTCAGGTTTGGCACTGAGCCTCCCAAACAACAAAGCAGGTGAAATTCTACAAATACACACTTCTAATAAATCATTCTGTCAGTTAAGACAGTAACATTTCAATATCATCCTTCCAATTCCTAATTGGCTAATCAGTGACAAGACCAAATTACATAGTACTGAAGGCAATAAAAAACATAAGCATGTAAATGATATCACAATGGTCCATTGTTCCGCCAAGCTTACCCCACTTAAACACACTATTTCTATTTGGATAAAGAAAGCTTTCATAATGATACCACTTTTATGAAGCCCCTAATCATGCAAAACTAACCAACACAATACTTTGTTTAGAGGTATATACTACTAAAAAAGGAGAAGGAGATAAACACAAAATTCAGGATGGCAGCTACTTCAGGGCAGGAGGCAAAATTATAGTCTGGGAAAGTAACATGATATGGAAAACAGCAGTAGAGGTAAAATTATCTTTATAATTAGCTTTAAAAACTTATGCACATATCATGCATACTATTTTATGTTGATTATTTATTCCATGGTTAACTTTTTAATAATCCCAGTCTTGCTTAGAATATGGTGTGCTCCAGGGAACAGAGCATAGCAAGTTTGGCTAATGCAGAGAGAGTATCTACATTGTTAGAAACTCATTTGAAAGCTCTTTGATCTTTACAATATTTCTGGCTGAAAAGTTAATGAAGCTTTCTGCAGTAGTAGCAGCAAATAAAAAGAGCTGCTGATATTTACTACTTTTTAGTCAAAAACAAATGTGGCCACTTTTGGTGGAATCGAAAAATATTATATGGTTATTATCCTAAATGGTAAGTGAAAACTGATGTTCTTTTTAAATCAAAAACTCTTCACTGAAATGTTTCCAAGATCTGAAGTTAAAGTTAAAATTATTATTTTTTGAGTTATGCACTTTAGTCAATATGAAGATGGTTCTCTGATCTTTGGCAATTTCTCAAACAAAAGAATATTAGCTGATCATTTTCATCATGTAATTAGTATAGTAGCTACCCAGATAGGCTGAAACTTTCAAGAGCTAAATACAGCTTCCGAATGGTTTGCATTTTTTAGTCCAATTCAAATAAATGAGATACCCATGGGAAAAAAAATGCACAGAAGATGCTAACAAAGGTCCAATTAATCTATAAGAACAACATACCCTGGAGTTGTACAACACAAAAGTCTTGGATGATGGGGTGCTATTTATTTAGATAGAGAATAAGGGAGTAGAAGCAGGTTTGGGAGGTAAAATCAAGAAAAGTTTTTTTAACATAAGTTTGAAAAGCAGGTGGTTAGATACAAGAATACAGAGTTCAAGAGAGACTGGGGCTCAAAATATAAATTTGGGGGACCATCATCACATATTATGTATTTAAAGCCACCATAATGCTAGTTGAGTTCTCCAAGGTAGTGAATGTAGACTGTAAGGGGAAGACGGTCTAGAACTGATTTCCCAGGAATTCAACATTGAGAGGTTAAGAAGAGGAAGAGGAACCAGTAAGGGAGGCTAAGAAGAAACAGAAAATAGCCAGAATGGTCAGAAGAAAGCTAAGAGTGTTGCTTCCCAGAATCCAAGTTTTAAGAAAATCTTTCAAGAAAAAGAAGGTTATTTATTAGGCTAGCCATTCCTGTGAGTTATTTAAGTAAAAAATCAGGATTAGCCACTGTATGTGTTGACGCAGTGGTTACTGATGACCTTGATCAGACCTCCTTCACTGGGGCAGAGTGTGTTTCAGAGAGAACGGAGGAAGAGGAAGTGGAAACCAGAAGTGTAGATTTCTTCCAAAGAGTTTTGCTGAAAATAGAACCAGAAAAATAGAGTGACACTAGGAGATTTAAGACAAAGACAAATTTTATTTTGTCTTGTTTTGTGTAAGATGAGAGATGATAGCACACTATGTTTGTGGACTGATGGAAATGAAGCAGTTGAAATGGAAAACTGTAACACAGGAGGGAGAAGAGATACTCTGAGTAATAAAATCCTCGAGTAGGTATGAGGTTATAGATTCCAAGGTATACATGGAAGAGTTGTCCTTAGAAGCACAGACACTTCCTCTACGGCAAATAGGAGAGAAAGTATAGTAGAGTTTCAAGTGGAGGTAGTTTGAGAAATTTGATGATGGGAGAATGTAGAAGCTTCTTCCGATGGCTTTTGTTGTCTTATACTGAAACAAGCAGCAAGGTCACCATGCCCTTTGGCTAATATGAAGATTGTTATCTGAGTGAAAGAGACAGCTGAGTGAGAGGATTAGAGAGGGATGCCCAAGATCTGAGGACAGAGGAAAACAGGTGAAAGAGGCACTGTGAGAATTGAAGACGAAACTGCCTAGGTAAGTGTAGTAGCTGGTTGGTCAGCACAGTATGGAGCACTCATTGGATATTTGTGGTTATAAACATCAAGCAAGATCACACAAGAGGCTTCTGTGATTTTCTTCAATCATTCTTAGCTGCTAGGGTACAGGCATGAGTAGACAAGTAGTTGAGTTTAATCCAGATTATAGATTTTTCAAATAAGTAAGATTGAACGTAAACAGGATATGATGACGGTATGCTGGGGTGTGCTTATAAGGTTGGGCCATGCACTCTAAGCCATTAAGAAAAATAAATGAGGAAATGAGGGGGTGTAGGATTGGGAAAGGTGATAAGGTCTAAATTTTTTGCTACAGCAGAATGTCTGAGAAATTCTCCCACTACAAAGTAACAGAGCAAGCCCCACTTCATCAAAAAGCAAGGGAGATTCTATCTGATAGGCATTCTCTTAGGAAAAAAAAAAAAAAAAACTTCACTTTTCCTTTACAATTTAAGTCTGCTGGTACAGGGCTATTCCCTTTCTATTTGTGCCTAAGGTCACTAATGGCAATTTTTTAAATATCAAATTAGGTCATATAATAATGGTTTTCTGTGGTAACCAGATATTGGTTCATATATGTTGATTACAGTCAAGCTATGAGTTTAATTTGTGCTAATATATAGAAAAATTAAATGTATAAGACGGAAAAAATCATTTTAAAATTATAATGCTAGGTTGACTGTCAATAAAAATGTAAAGTAGGAATAAGGCAATTGCAACTGTATTACAGTATCAATGACACAGTCCTATTAACCTCTGACTTATATTTGGTAGAGATCCGTATCTGGATTGAAAGATATTCCTTCTTTTAAAATCATTTTTTTAAAGACAGAAGTCATTAAGAAATTGATTATCAATTATTAATATATACTTATCTATTGGCCATCCATATCAGCATGGCACTCTGATACTGTACCCATAAATGAAATCTCAGGGTAATTCCCACAGTGAGCTATTAAGCATAAGTCTATTTACAGTGACAATAATACAACACTCTTCATCTTCTCTTTTTGATTCTGCTATTTAAAACCACAATTTAAGAGCAAGAGAAGCCATCTGATTGGGTGAGGTCTTTAAAATAACTTAGTCACTCTCATGCTAGATAGGCCTAAATTAGACTGCAATTTACCTTTGAAACTGATCAATGATAAAAGCATATTAAAATTTCAGAAGAGATACCTTAGCCAGCTTATCAATTTATATTCATTCATGTAAACAGCAATGAAGGCAGGAAAAGCCCATATTCAGATCAGTACTTTCGGGTGCTAATTAACAAATAATTCTTAAGTACTCATTAAAGTAGCATCTCTGTAGGAAATATCTGGCCAGATTATTTCTCTGTAACTTTAACCAGGAAAACAGCATTAAAAAGTATCTAGGGCCGGGCGCGGTGGCCTACACCTGTAATCCCAGCACTTTGGCAAGCCAAGGCAGGCAAATCACAAGGTCAGGAGATCGAGACCATCCTGGCTAATATGGTGAAACCCCGTCTCTACTAAAAATACAAAAAATTACCCAGGCATGGTGGCACACGCCTGTAGTCCCAGCTACTCGGGAGGCTGAGGCTTGAACACAGGAGGCAGAGGTTGCAGTGAGCCGAGATCACGCCACTGCACTCCAGCCTGGTGACAGAGTGAGACTCCGTCTCAAAAAAAAAAAAAAAAAAAAGAAAGAAAAAGAAAAAGTAGCTGTAATTAAAACCACACTAACTCAGCTCAATTTTTGACCAATAGTCTGCATTAGTGACATTTAGTTTTATATCATTTCTACTTCATTGTTGAATTTTTTATTTTAATTCCTCTCTTGGCTTGTTCAATTAAAATGCAGTAATAAATAGGATGAAAAAACAAGATGAGGTATATGCACAGTATGTTCTGAAAACTTACATAACTGATAATATATTTTAATTATCTTAACTCAGGAAGATAACTTGGTCAGGTATAAAATTTTTAGAAGACATAATTTTTGCCTCAAAATTCTTTAGGTGTTCCTCTGTTACTTTCTTTGACTCAGAGTCTAAATAATACATAATAAATTTAGATGATTCAAAAAATTGTAATTCTTGCTCCTTACTAGGTAATTTTCTGGAGTGCTCTTTGTGTATATTTTATTTGGTTTTTCATGCATGGCTACTTATATGATAGCTAATCATTATTTTAAACCTCAAACTTTGCCAGGATGAGTCCAGCTAAATGTCATTTCTTATGTGTTTTGCCTGAAAGACAATTAACCTTTCAATTCATATACTAGTCTTTTAATTTTTTTTGCTTCCTGCGCTAGGAATTTTCTTCAATTTTGTTTTATTATTTTTTTCTAATTACTATAGTTTATTACTCAGGAATAATCAATAATTGTTACTGAAGTTCCATTCTCTTTACCTCATGGTTTCTCTTTAATCATTTTCTTTTTCCTTTTCTTCTAAATTCTGAAAAAATTTCTTTAGCTTATTCTCCATCACACTGATCTGGTTTCCCACAGTATCAATATTACCTTTTACTGCCCCCATTGTGGATGTAATTTTGCTATTGCATTTCCTTTTTTGTTTTTGCCATTGCATTTTTAGAATCTTGCAACTAACCTCCATCTTATCCACTCCCCTTTTCAACTCATCCTGTTGCCTTTTCATTTCTCAATTCTCAACTCATGGCACTGTGCTCTGTTTCATGAGACTACACCTTTTTCAACATAGTGAGGATTCTGAACAGTTTTCTAAACTTTTTTGTTTCCTATTGTAAATAATTTTCACTGGTGTTCTCTTCTTTTGAGTTTTCAGGATGATATATATTTCCTTTGTTCTACAATAATTTTCAATGGTTGCATAAAGTTGTTATTTTTTTCTATTTGATCAACCTGGAGCAAGGAAATATTTGTCTAATGCTAGTATTAATATTTTTCAATAGATAGGATACGGAGACTTATCTAGGGGTCACTTTTTTACTTGGGTGCTATTCTAGTCCCAGATCTATGGTTGAAAATGTTTGTATGTACAATTCTAGCTCAATTTAGTACAATAGTGCTTTGTAGGCCTCCATGCAACAAACCTCAGCTCTATTGAGAAGGTATTTTCCCCTACTCACCGGCTGGTTCTCTCACTCTGAAGCAATGGAGTACATAAAATAGAAACTACAAGCCTCAGTGTACACTGCTGCTAACTCTTCCCATTAGCAACAACCTACAACACTTTATTTGTGTATCTTACATCTCCCAGGATGTAACGTACTTCTGTTAGTGCTTTTACTACTTCTTCCTACCCATTTTCTAGGTTTCTGCCACCAATTTGGCAACACATTGGCTGCCTCCCAGATCTGCCACCCTGAAATGAAAAGAAGTCTTTCGAGATGCTTATTATCTCTGAGTCAAACGGAAAAGAATCTTATGGATGCTACCTCAGATTTTAGACCAGCAGATATGGAGGGACATCAATCACATAGAGGCACACCTCATTTTACTGCATTCAACTCACAGATGGGTAGTTTTGTTTTGTTTTTAACAAATTAAAGGTTTTGTGGCAACCCTGCATCAAGCAAGGGTATCAGTGCCACTTTTCCAACAGCATATGCTTACTTCCTGTCTCTCTGTCCCATTTTGGTAATCCTGGCAATATTTCAAATTTTTCATTATTATTGTGTCTGTTATGGTGATCTATGATCGGCGATCCTTGATCTTACTATTATAATTGTTTTGGGGCACCTCAAACCTCACCCATAGAAGATGGCAAGTGCAATCCATACATGTTGTGTGTGTTTTGACTGCTCCACCAACTGGCTATTCCCCCATTTTTCTCCTTCTCTTCAGGCCTCCCTATTTCCCAAGATTCAATAATATTGAAATTGGGCCTATAAATATCCCTACAATGGCCTCTAAGTGATCAAGGGAAAAGAAGAATTGCACATCTCTCACTTTAAAGCAAAAGCTAGAAATGATTAAGCCTGGTGAGGAAACCAGACATGTTGGAAACCTAGACAGGCCAAAAACTAGGCCTGTTGTGCTAAACAGTTACCCAAGTTGTGAATGCAAAGGAAAAGTTATTGAAAGAAATTAAAAGTACTACTCCAGTGAACACTGAAATGATAAAAAAGAAAACAGCCTTATTGCTGACATGGAGAAAGTCTGAGTGATCTGGAGAGAAGATCAAACCAGACACAATATTCCCTTAAGCCAAAACTTAATACAGAGCAAGGTCCTAACTCTCTTCAATTCTATGAGGGCTGAGAGGGATGAGGAAGCTGAAGAAGAAAAGTTGGAAGCTAGCAGAGGCTGATTCATGAGGTTTAAGGAAAAAAGCTGTCTTCATAACATAAACTGCAAGGTGAAGCAGCAAGTGCTGAAGTAGAAGTTGCAGCAAGTTATACAGAAGATCCAACTAAGATCATTGCTGAAGATGACTGCACTAAACAACAGATTTTCAATGTAGACAAAACAACTTTCTATTAGAAGAAGATGCCATCTAGGACTCTCACAGCTAGAAATGAGAAGTCAATGCCTGGCTTCAAAGTGATTTTTTTGTAGGGGGAGGGATGATTGTTTTGTTTTTTCAGAGACAGAGTCTCACTGTGTCACCCAGGCTAGAGTGCAGTGGTGCAAACACAGCTCATTGCAGCCTTGAATTCCTGGGTTCAAGCAATGCTCCCACCTCAGCCTCCTGAGTACCTGGGACTATAGCCATATGCCACCACACATAGCTAATTTTTAAATTTTAAGTAGAGATAGACTCATGCTATGTTGCCCAGGCTAGTCTCAATCTCCTGGCCTCAAGCAATACTCCTGCCTCAGACTCTCAAAATGCTGGGATTACAGCCACAAGCCACTGCTCCTGGCCTGACCTCAAAGCTTTGATGGACAGGCTTACTCTCTTGTTAGGGGCTAATGAAACTGGTGACTTGAAGTTGAGGCCAATGCTTATTTACCATTTTGAAAATCTAAGGGTTCTGTTTACAGCATAGTTTACTGAATATTTTAAGCCCACTACTGAGACCTACTGCTCAGAAAACAAAAAGACTTCTTTAAAAATATAACTGTTCATTGACAATGAACCTAGTCACCCAAGAGCTTTGATGAAGATGTAAAGGAAAATTAATGTTTTCATGCCTTCTGACACAACACCCATTCTGCAGCCCATGGATCAAGAAGGAATTTTGACTTTCAAGTCTTATTATTTAAGAAATATAGGTTGGGGATGGTAGCTATCCCTGTAACACCAACACTTTGAGAGGCTGAGGCAGGAGGACTGCCTGAGCTCAGGAGTTTGAGATCAGTCTGGGCAACAAAGTGAGACCCTGTCTCTACAAAACAAAAAAAAAATCAAAAAATTAGCCTGGCATGGTGATGCACACCTGTTGTCCCAGCTACATGAGAGGCTGAGGCAGGAGGATCTCTTGAGCCCAGGAGATCAAGGCTGTAGTGAGCCATGTTCATGCCACTGCATTCCAGCATGGGTGAGAGAGATATATCCTATCTCAAAAAATAAATAAATAAATGTATTTCATAAGGCTGTAGCTGCCACAGGTAGTGATTCCTCTGATGGATCTGGGCAAAATAAATGGAAAACTTTCTGGAAAGGATTCACCATTCTACAAGCTATTACGAATATTTGTAATTTATGGGAGGAAGTCAAAATATCAATATTAACAGGAGTTTGGAAGAAGTCAATTCCAACCCTCATAGATGATTTTGAGGAGTTCAAGACATCAGAGGAGAAAGTTAACTGCAGATGTGGTAGAAATTACAAGAGAACTGGAATTAAAAGTGAAGTCTGAAGATATGACTGAATTGCTGCAACGTCATGACACACTTGAACAGATCAGGTATTGCTTCTTACAGATGAGCAAAGAAAATGCTTTCTTGAAATGGAATCTATCCCTGTTGAAGATACTGTGAACACTGTTGAAATGACAACAAAGGATTTAGAACATTACATACACTTAGCTGATAAAGCAGCAGCAGGATTTGAGAGGATTGACAACAATTGTGAAAGAGATTCTATTGTGGGTAAATGCTACCAAGCATTGCATGGTACAGAACAATCTTTCATGAAAGGACAAGTCAATCAATGCAGCAAACTTCACAGGTGTCCTATTTTAGGAAATTACCAGTCACCCCAACCTTCAGCAACCACCACCCAGATCAGTCAGCAGCCATCAACATCAAGGCAAGAGCCTCCACTAGTAAAAGACAATTACTCAATAAGGGCTCAGATGATCATTAACATACTTTAGCAATAAAGTATTTTTAAATTAAGGCATGTACATTTTTTAGACATAATGTCATTGCACACTTGGTAGATTACAGTAAAGTGTAAACATAACTTTTATATGTACTGGGAAACCAAATCATGTGCTTCACTTTATTGCAATATTCACTTTACTGCTGTGGTCTGAACCCAAACCCACAATCTCACCAAGGTATGCCTATATTGGAAAACAATTTCACCAGATCTGGCTTCTGTGGGACTATGTTCTCACATCCTGAAAACAAATCTACTATAAATTCTAAGTTTTTGATATTATAATGAATTTTCATACTTATCTTTTTATATATACAGTATATGAACTTTTAAAAATATACCTATATCTATGGATGGATGGATAGATAGATAGATAGATAGATAGATAGAGATATTAAACCCAATTTTAAGATGAAGAAATGAAAGCACTGAGAAGATGAGCAGATAAGTATTTGTCAAAGAAACAGCCAGAGGCAGAACTAGGCTGCAAACTCAAAAGATTTTACTCCAGAACCTGTGCCCTTAATCACTGAACTCTCTATCCGTTCTAAACACTAAGTTAAGCAATTAGTTTCATCCTAAAATGAGGAGAGTCCTCTCAACTCTTGGTTCTTGTCCCTGGTCACACATGTGTAACAATTAGAATAATAGACAACATTTATTAAGTACAATACTTAACATGTGCCAGGCATTGGCTTATGCAATTTCCATACTACTATAGTTTGAATGTTTGATCCTTCCAAAACTTACGTTGAAATTTCATTCCCAGTGCTGGAGGTGGGGCCTAATGGGAAATGATTGAGTTATGGGGGTGGATCACTCAGGAATAGGTAGCTCCCCTCTCTGGGCGGCAGTAAATGGGTTATATCTCTGTTAGTTCCCACAAGAGCTGGTTGCTAAAAAGAGTGTGGCACCTCTCCTCTTTCTCTTGCTTTCTCCCTTGACATGTGATCTCTTCATACTCTGGCTCCCAGTTGCATTTCACCATGAGTTTATATAGCCTGAGACTTTCACCAGATGCCCAGTCTTCCAGCCAGCAGAATCATGAGCCAAATAAATCTTTTTCCTCTATAAATTATCCCGTCTCAGGTATTCCTTTATAGCAACACAAATGGACTAAGAAAATACATTATCTCATTTAATCCTCACAACAATCCTATATGGTAGGTACTATTATATTCCTGTGTAACATATGAAACAAACAAAATAGAAGTTTTATGACTTAGAGAAGGTAATAAACTCACCCCAAGTCAGAGAGCTCATAGATGGAAAAGCTGGGATTCAAACTAAGTGTAACTCCCAAGCCCAAGTGCTTATCCCTTATATTATAAAGCCTAATATATTCATCATATCACAGGTATTAACAGATGTATAATATGCTATATATAATTCTCCAATAAATTGGTAGTATATTTTGCTAAGCAGTTTTTTTTTTTTTTTCGAGACATAGTCTCACTCTGTTGCCCAGGCTGGAGTGCAATGGCACGATCTCGGCTCACTGCACCTCTACCTCCCAGGTTCAAGCGATTCTCCTGCCTCTGCCTCTCGAGTAGCTGGGATTAGAGGCACCTACCACCACCTGTGGCTAATTTTGTGTTTTTAGTAGAGACGGGGTTTCACCATGTTGGCCAGGCTAGTTTCGAACTCCTGACCTCCGGTGATCCACCTGTCTCAGCCTCCCAAAGTGCTGGGATTATAGGCATGAGGCACCATGCCTGGCACTGCTAAGAAGTCTTATGTTAAGAATTATCATTTTATATTCTACTATAAATACCTGGTGAAATAGAAAAGTTCTTCCATCATATACAATTAGTTGCAAATTAGCCAGCAACATTTGTGGAACACATTTGTGGAAGGAGATTTCAATCCAATGTTTCCTGTATGCACTTTGGTAGATCCGTGTTCACTGCATCGAGAGGCATGCTGACCCTCTGACTTCTGATAGGTTTAATCAATGAATACTGGCAGGAAATTGTACAGAGAAAGAACAGGAAACATGAGGTCTTTGTTCTGTTCACACACCCTCTGAAGGCACCCTGCACACTGGATGAGCACCAAAGGTCAAAGCTCCAGGCCTGGAAGTGATACTCTCCAGTCCTCAGTTACTAACCTACATGTTTTGGGCTATATTTTGTGATCTCTACATCCTGCCCACAATTGTAAATGGTTCTTTCACTAAACTCATTCAAATTACCCACTTTGAGTGCACCAGTTCTGTTCTCTGCCAGGGCTTGGGCTGATACAGAAGTAATCTTCTCTGGCATAGAATATGCTGTAATAGTTTAAAAGAGGATATTTTCCCATTCTATAGGGATTTTTAATGTTCACACGTCTATTTTAAAACAGCAAAGGTATACATATGTAATTACAAAAAAAAAGATCTGTAGTGTTATAGAAAATACTCTTTCCTCAGACTCCTAAAGTTGAGAAGCCATCTCTTCAAATTGGACCTAATAAATCACTCATGACTAAAGCACAATTTTAATGCAAGATGAATGGAATGCATAAGGTAGACCCCATGATTACTGCACACAGAAAGCCATTCTTGCTCTCTTCAGCCATGTCAATTCTATCCTAATTAGGATGCTCTATGAAACTGAAGATTTATGTCTGGCTCAAGGTTTTATGAGCCCAAACCAAATGTGCCTGATATCACTGAATTTTATAAACATCAAGCCAAAGACAGCTAGTCACTTATATTTATGAGATATGTGGCGAAAGATCTGCAGTTAATCTACTGAACAGGAAATTGTCAGGTTTATGCACCCTGAGTGATCATTGCCATTATATTTCTATCTATTCTATCCCATTCTATAGCAAGAATATAGAGAAATCAGTACTCCAAGTATTGGAGGGTGTCTAAATTGATTTAAAGTTAAGATATTCTCTTAAAGATGTCAGTAAATTCTGCCTTTAAGAATTTATCCTAAGGGCAACCCCCTTTGGGTCCCCTCCCATTGTATAGGAGCTCTGTTTTCACTCTATTAAATCTTGCAACTGCACACTCTTCTGGTCTGTGCTTTTTACAGCTTTAGCTGAGCTTTCACTCGCTATCCACCACTGTTATTTGCCGCCATCGCAGACCTGCCGCTGACTTCCATCCCTCTGGATCTGGCAAGGTGACTGCTGCACTCCTGATCCAGTGAGGCGTCCATTGCCGCTCCGATCGGACTAAAGGCTTGCCAATGTTCGGGCACGGCTAAGCACCTGGGTTCGTCCTAATTGAGCTGAACACTAGTCGCTGGGTTCCATGGTTTGCTTCCATGACCCACGGCTTCTAATAGAGCTATAACACTCACCACATGGCCCAAGGTTCCATTCCTTGGAATCTGTGAGGCCAAGAACCCCAGGTCAGAGAACAAAAGGCTTGCCGCCATCTTGGGAGCAGCCCGCCACCATCTTGGGAGCTCTAAGAACAAAGACCCACCGGTAACATTTGGTAGCCCGTATTGGGATTCCCCAAAGCGGTGAGTAATATTGGACCACTTTCGCTTGCTAGTCTGTCCTATCCTTCCTTAGAATTGAAGGAAAATACCAGGCACCTGTCGGCCGGTTAAAAACAATGAGCGTGGCCGCCTGACTTAAAGACTCAGGTGTGAGGTTTCCCGGGAAAAGGCTTTCTAATGACCCCCAACCTTTCTGGGTTGGGAGCATTGGTCTGCCTGGAACCAGCTTCCACTTTCACAATTTTTCTGGGGGAAGCTGAGGGCCAACTAGAGGCAGAAAGCTGTCGTCCTGAACTCCCGGCATAAGCCAGTTGAGATCATGGCGCAGCCAGAAGTCTCTACTCAACAGTTGCCCATGCATGTGCCCCTACCTTTCCTTCTGACCCATACCTCCTAGGTCCCGACCACAACTTTCTTGAAAGTGTAGCCCCAAAATTCTCCTTACCTTTGAATCTACTTCCTCTGATCCCTGCCTCCTAGGTACTAATGCTTCAGACTTTCACTTAGTCTCCCAAGTATTGGAGCAAGTTGTATCTCCAAAGGGATCTAAGGAAGCTCTATGCTGTGTCCTTAGGCCCCTAGGCTATGAACCCAGGGAGTCTCGTCCCTGGTATCCCTCCCAATTTAGGCATACAGCTCTCAACATGGGCAGTTATGTGCGACCTGTTCCCCACCATCCTTGCCAGGGCCTTAGAACTGATGACCCAGTACTTTAACAACTGGAACTGGGTCTACAACAACATAACAGATCAGGATGAAAGCGAATTGAGTAAGTCAAGGCAGAGAGAGAGAGGGGAAAGAGAGGCAAGGGGTGGGGAAAGAGAGACAGAGAGAGAGAAAAAGAGAGATAGAAGTAGTAAAGAAAAAAAGTGTGCCCTGTTCCTTTAAAAGCCAGGGTAAATTTAAAACCTATAATTGATAATTGAAGGTCTTCTCCATGACCCTATAACACTCCAATACTACCTTGTTGTCAGTGTAAACAAGGATGTAGCCTGAAAACACTGAGACCACTGACAACCCATAGCCTTCCTATCAAAAATCCTTAACCCAGCCGTGGATGGCCCAAATGCATTCAATCTGTAGCAGCAACTGCTTTGTTAACAGAAGAAAATAGAAAAATAACCTTTAGAGGAAACCTCATTGTGAGCACACCTCACCAGTTCAGAACTATTCTAAGTTAAAAAAGCAAAAAGGTAGCTTACTAACTCAAAAATCTTAAAGTATGGGGCTATTCTGTTATAAAAAGGTGATTTAACATTAACCACTGAAAATTCCCTTAGCCCAGCAGATTTCCTAACAGGGGATTTAAATCTTAATTACCATACAAAGTTCCGACCAGACCTAGGAGGAACTCCCTTCAGGACAGGACGATAGATGGCGCCTCCCAGGTGATTGAGAGAAAAACCACAATGGGTATTCAGTTATTGATAGGGAGACTTGTGGAAGCAGAGTTAGGAGAATTGCCTAATAATTGGTCTGCTCAAACGTGTGAGCTGTTTGCACTCAGCCAAGCCTTAAAGTACTTAAAGAATCAAAAAAACTCTATCTCAATTCTGACTCAAAAGGTTACCTACACCCTCTATGAAATGAATTTGCATAAGGACTGTTGTTTATGGGAATGCATCTTGATGGAGCAGCTGGGTTGTTATGAAATACTCAGGAATCCAGCCCAGCTCTAGGACTCACCCCTGAGCACAAAGGCAATGTTGGGCATGCTGGAAAAGGACCACTAGAATCTAGCAGCCCAGACCCCTTTCTCTGTGGTCAAGAAAGGTGGGAAAAGGGGTGCAGGCCTGCTACATTGGTGAGCGTAACGAATCCAATAAGAAGAGGTCCATGGGTTGTTACACATCCTGGAAAGGAATAAGCATTAGGACCATAGGGGACATCTATGACTAATGCTCATCAGAAAATGACTAGGGGTGCTGGCATCTCTATGTTCTATTTTCAGATGAGAAACCTTCCCCCCAAAGCAAAAACACCCCTAAGATGTATTCTGGAGAATTCAGCCCAGTCAGAGTGCATGTACCTTTTTCCTTCTCAGACTCGAAGCAAATTAAAATAGACCTAGGTAAATTCTCAGATGACCCTGATGGCTATATTGATGTTTTACAAGGGTTAGGACAATACTTTGATCTGACATGGAGAGATGAAATGCTACTGCTAGATCAGACACTAACCCCAAATGAGAGAAGTGCTGCCATAACTGCAGCCCGAGAGTCTGGTGATCTCTGATATCTCAGTTACAGTTAAGTCAATGATAGGATGACAATAGAGAAAAGAACAATTCCCTACAGGCCAGCAGGCAGTTCCCAGTGTAGACTCTCATTAGGATGCAGAATCAGAACATGGAGATTGGTGCCACAGACATTTGCTAACTTGTGTGCTAGAATGACCAAGGGAAACTAGGAAGAAGCCTATAAATTATTCAATGATGTCCACTATAACACAGGGAAAGGAAGAAAATCCTACTGCCTTTCTGGAGAGACTAAGGAAGGCATTGAGGAAGCATACCTCCCTGTCACCTGACTCTATTGAAGGCCAACTAATCTTAAAGGATAAGTTTATCACTCAGTCAGCTGCACACATTAGAAAAAAAACTTCAAAAGTCCGCCTTAGGCCTGGAGCAAAGCTTAGAAACGCTATTGAACTTGGCAACCTCAGTTTTTTATAATAGAGATCAGGAGGAGCAGGTGGAATGGGACAAACGGGATAAGAAAAAGGCCACCACTTTAGTCATGGCCCTCAGGCAAGCAGACTTTGGAGGCTCTGGAACAGGGAATGGCTGGGCAAATCAAATGCCTAATAGGGCTTGCTTCCAGTGCAGTCTACAAGGACACTTTAAAAAAGATTGTCCGAATAGAAATAAGCCACCCCCTCGTCCATGCCCCTTATGTCAAGGGAATCACTGGAAGGCCCACTGCCCTAGGGGATGAAGGTCCTCTGAGTCAGAAGCCACTAACCACATGATCCAGCAGCAGGACTGAGGGTGCCCGGGGCAAGCACCAGCCCATGCCATCACCCTCACAGAGCCTCGGGTATGCTTAACTGTTGAGGTCCAGAAGGTTAACTGTCTCCTGGACACTGGTGCAGCCTTCTCAGTTTTACTCTCCTGTCCCAGACAACTGTCCTCCAGATCTGTCACTATCCGAGGGGTACTACGACAGCCAGTCACTAGATACTTCTCCCAGCCACTAAGTTGTAACTGGGGAACTTTACTCTTTTCACATGCCTTTCTAATTATGCCTGAAAGCCCCACTCCTTTGTTAGGGAGGACATTCTAGCAAAAGCAGGGGCCATTAGACACCTGAACATAGGAAAAGGAACACATGTTTGTTGTCCCCTACTTGAAGAAGGAATTAATCCTGAAGTCTGGGCAACAGAAAGAAAATATGGACGAGCAAAGAATGCTCATCCCATTCAAGTTAAACTAAAGGATTCTGCCTCCTTTCCCTACCTAAGGCAGTACCCCCTTAGACCCGAGGCCCAGCAAGGACTCCAAAAGATTGTTAAGGACCTAAAAGCCCAAGGCCTAGTAAAATCATGCAATAGCCCCCGCAATAGTCCAATTTTAGGAGTACAGAAACCCAATGGACAGTGGAGTTTAGTGCAAGTTCTCAGGATTATCAATGAGACCATTGTCCCTCTATACCCAGCTGTACCTAACCCTTATACTCCACTTCCCCAAATACTAGAGGAAGCAGAGTGGTTTATAGTCCTGGACCTTAAGGATGCTTTTTTCTGCATCCCTGTACATCCTGACTCTCAATTCTTGTTTGCCTTTGAAGATCCTTCGAACCCAACGTCTCAACTCACCTGGACTGTTTTACCCCAAGGGTTCAGGGATAGCCCCCATCTATTTGGCCAGGCATTAGCCCAAGACTTGAGCCAGTTCTCATACTTGGACACTCGTGTCCTTCAGTACATGGATGATTTACTTCTAGCTGCCCATTCAGAAACCTTGTGCCATCAAGCCACCCAAGCGCTTTTAAATTTCCTCGCCACTTGTGGCTACAAGGTTTCCAAACCAAAGGCTCAGCTCTGCTTACAGCAGGTTAAATACTTACAGCTAAAATTATCCAAAGGCACGAGGGCCCTCAGTGAGGAACGTATCCAGCCTATACTGGCTTATCCTCATCCCAAAACCCTGAAGCAATTAAGAAGGTTCCTTGGCATAACAGGCTTCTGCCGAATATGGATTACCAGGCACGGCAAAATAGCCAGGCCATTATACACACTAATTAAGGAAACTCAGAAAGCCAATACCCATTTAGTAAGATGGACACCTGAAGCAGAAGCGGCTTTTCAGGTCCTAAAGAAGGGCCTAACCCAAGCCCCAGTGTTAAGCTTACCAACAAGGCAAGACTTTTCTTTATATGTCACAGAAAAAACATGAATAGCTCTAAGAGTCCTTACACAGGTCCGAGGGACCAGCTTGCAACCTGTGGCATACCTGAGTAAGGAAATTGATGTAGTGGCAAAGGGTTGGCCTCATTGTTTATGGGTAGTGGCAGCAGTAGCAGTCTTAGTAGCTAAAGCAGTTAAAATGATATAAGGAAGAGATCTTACTGTGTGGACATCTCATGACGTGAATGGCATACTCACTGCTGAAGGGGACTTGTGGTTGTCAGACAACCGTTTGCTTAAATATCGGGCTCTATTACTTGAAGGACCAGTGCTGTGACTGCACACTTGTGCAACTCTTAATCCAGCCACATTTCTTCCAGACAATGAAGAAAAGATAGAACATAACTGTCAACAAGTAATTGCTCAAACCTATGCCGCTCAAGGGGACCTTTTAGAGGTTCCCTTGACTGATCCCGACCTCAACTTGTATACTGATGGAAGCTCCTTTGTAGAAAAAGGACTTCAAAAGGCAGCGTACGCAGTGTTCAGTGACAATGCAATACTTGACAGTAATCCCCTCACTCCAGGAACTAGTGCTTAGCTGGCAGAACTAATAGCCCTCACTTAGGCACTAGAATTAGGAGAAGGAAAAAGGGTAAATATATATACAGACTAAGTATGCTTACCTATATGCAGCAATATGGAGAGAAAGGGAATTCCTAACTTCCGAGGGAACACCTATCAAACATCAGGAAACCATTAGGAGATTATTATTATTATTATTGGCTGTACAGAAACCTAAAGAGATGGCAGTCTTACATTGCTGGGGTCATCAGAAAGGAAAGGAAAGGGAAATATAAAGGAATCGCCAAGCGGATATTGAAGCCAAAAGAGGCACAAGGCAGGACTCTCCATTAGAAATGCTTATAGAAGGACCCCTAGTATGGGGTAATCCCCTCTGGGAAACCAAGCTCCAGTACTCAGCAGAAGAAATGGAATGGGGAAACTCACAAGGACATAGTTTCCTCTCCTCAGGATGGCTAGCCACCAAAGAAAAAATACTTTTGCCTGCAGCTAACCAATGGAAATTACTTAAAACCCTTCATCAGACCTTTCATTTAGGCATTGACAGCACCCATCAGATGGCCAAATCATTATTTACTGGACCAGGCCTTTTCAAAACTGTCAAGCAGATAGTCAGGGCCTGTGAAGTGTGCCAAAGAAATAATCCCCTGCCTTATTGCCAAGCTCCTTCAGGAGAACAAAGACCAGGCCATTACCCAGGAGAAGACTAGCAACTAGATTTTACCCACATGCCCAAATCTCAGGGATTTCAGTATCTACTGATCTGGGTACTTTCACTGGTTGGGTGGAGGCCTTCCCTTGTAGGACAGAAAAGGCCCAAGAGGTAATAAAGGTACTAATTCATGAAATAATTCCCAGATTCGGACTTCCCTGAGGTTTACAGAGTGACAATGGCCCCGCTTTCAAGGCTGCAGTAACCCAGGGAGTATCCCAGGCGTTAGGTATACAATATCACTTACACTGTGCCTGGAGGCCACAATCCTCAGGAAAAGTTGAGAAAATGAATGAAACACTCAAATGACATCTAAAAAGGCTAACCCAAGAAACCCACCTTGCATGGCCTGCTCTGTTGCCTATAGCCTTACTAAGAATCTGAAACTCTCCCCAAAAAGCGGGACTTAGTCCATATGAGATGCTGTATGGACAGCCCTTCCTAACCAATGACCTTGTGCTTGACTGAGAGACGGCCAACTTAGTTGCAGACATCACCTCCTTAGCCAAATATCAACGAGTTCTTAAAACATTACAGGGAACCTGTCCCCGAGAGGAGGGAAAGGAATTATTCCACCCTGGTGACATGGTATTAGTCAAGTCCCTTCCCTCTTAATTCCCCATCCCTAGACACATCCTGGGAAGGACCCTACCCAGTCATTTTATCTACCCCAACCGCAGTTAAGTGGCTGGAGTGGAGTCTTGGATACGTCACATTCGAGCCAAACCCTGGATACTGCCAAAGGAACCTGAAAATCCAGGAGACAACGCTAGCTATTCCTGTGAACCTCTAGAGGATCTGTGCCTGCTCTTCAAGCGACAACCGTGAGGAAAGTAACTAGAATCGTAGATCCCCTTGGCCCTCCTTTGTCATATTTTTCTTTTTATTGTTCTCTTACCCGCTTTCACTCTCACTGCACCCCCTGTATGCCGCTGTACTACCAGTAGCTCCCCGTACCAAGAGCTTCTATGGAGAATGTGGCTTCCTGGAAATATTGATGCCCCATTGTATTGGAATTTTTCTAAAGGAAACCCCACTTTCACTGCCCACACTCATATGCCCCTGCACTTCAGGCCATACATTTCAATCCTTGTATCTTTAACCTCCTTGTTAAGTTTGTCTCTTCCAGAATCGAAGCTGTAAAACTACAAATGGTTCTTCAAATGCAGCCCCAGATGCAGTCCATGACTAAGATCTACTGCGGACCCATGGACTGGCCTGCTAGCCCATGCTCCAATGTTGATGACATTGAAGGCACCTCTCCCAAGGAAATCTCAACTGCATGACCCCTACTACGCCCCAATTCAGCATGAAGCAGTTAAGAGCGGTTGTCAGCCAACCTCCCCAACAGCACTTGGGTTTTCCTGTTGAGAGGTGGGACTGAGAGACACGATTAGCTGGATTTCCTAGGCCGACTAAGAATTCCTAAGCCTAGCTGGGAAAGGTGACCGCACCTACCTTTAAACACAGGGCTTGTAACTCAGCTCACACCCAGCCAATCAGGTATAAAGAGGGCTCACTAAAATACAAATTAGGCTAAAAAGAGGAGGTAAAGAAATAGTCAAATCATACACCGCCTGAGAGCATGGGGCAGGGACAATGATTGGGATATAAACACAGGCATTTGAGCAGGGAGTGGCAACCCCTTTTGGGTCCCCTCCCATTGTATAGGAGCTCTGTTTTCACCCTATTAAATCTTGCAACTGCAAAAAAAAAAAAAAAAAAGAATTTATCCTAAGAAAATAATCACAGATGTGTGTAAAGATTTATTTATTCATATATTCACTAAGACAATCAATATAAACACTCGAATGAATATGCAGTCTTAAAAATTATGTTATGGGAGAATGTATAATGGCATGGAAAAATGTTTATAAAATATTTTAAGTGTAAAAAAGTAGATATTGAAAACATATGTAGGCTTCTGGTGCCAGCCCAAATGGAGTAAGCTGACTACAGCCTATCAATCCCACTGATTACAACTAAGAACTCTGAACAGAGTACAAAAATCAACTGCCTGAGGACTTTGAAAAGTACACAATGACAGGTGCATTGGGAACTAAAGCAAAAATAAATAAGGACTCATAAGGGTACAGTTTGTGGATTTTTATTCTCCTTTTTTCCCCTTATTTGACCTGAGTGCAGACTGCATTCTAGAACTGGGAAGCAAACACTGATAGCAAAAACTCCAGGAGAAGCCCCTTCTTTCCAGTCTGAGGATAGAGGAAAAGTCCTCTATCATAATCTCTGCTAGAGATTATGATTCCCTCTTTTTTTTTTCCTTTAGCATGAGTACCTAAACCCCAAGAAAAATCCATCTCAATGACCAGAGGAACGAAGCAAGAGGAAGTCCTGCTGTGTAAATAGTGGAGAGAAAATATGTTTTGTTTTGTTTTTTCCCCTCTCTCTCTCTTTTCTCCTGCTACCTCACTGTGAAGGCATCGCCAATTGTGTGAACTGCATGACATCATAGGAGGCTAAAATTTTGAGAAGACTCTTTCTGGCTGCAGAAACTATAAAAAGGGACATCTTGAGAGTTGGAGAGTATAAAAGAAATCACAAAAAGAAGAGCTGGAAAAAGGAAACTTGGTTGGTTGCCTGCTTAAACAGATAAACGAAATCAACACTTCTCCACAGAATTTTAACAGGACCTTGAGCCTCACCACATAATGTTTGATATGGTTTGGCTGTGTCCCCACCCAGATCTCATCTTGAATTGTAGCTCTCATAATTCCCACATGTTGTGGGAGGGACCCAGTGGGAGATAATTGAATCATGGGGGTGGTTTCCTCCATACTGTTCTCAAGGTAGTGAATAAGTGTCATGAGGTCTGATGGTTTTATAAGGGGTTTTCCCTTTTGCTTGGCTCTCATTCTGTCTTTCCTGCCACCATGTAAGACATGCCTTTTGCCTTCCACCATGACTGTGAGGCCTCCCCAGCCATATAGAACTGTGAGTCCATTAAATCTCTTTTTCTTTATAAATTACCTAGTCTCAAATATGTCTTTATCAGCAGTGTGAAAACAGACTAATACAATATTCAAAATGTTCATGGTATAATCCAAAATAATTTGACATACAAAAAGCCAGGAAAAATGGATCAATATTAAGGAAAACCCACAATCAACAGATGTCAACCCCAAAATTACACCAATAGTGGAATTATCAGGCAAGGACTTTAGGGCAGCTCTTCAATAATCCTCCATAAGGTAAAGATGAACACTGTTAAAATGAATGAAAGATAGAAATTAATTGCTGAGAAACAGTAACCAGAAAATGGAACCAGGTGGACATTTTAGAACTGAAATACACAATATTGGAAATTTAAAAATCCACTAGATGGATGCAATAGCAATATGCAGATGACAGTGGAAAGAGTCAGTGAATTTGAAGATGGATCAATAGAAATTAAACAATCTAAAGAACAGAGAAAAAGAGAGACAGAAAAAAATGAACAAGCCCTCAGCAACCTGTGGAATAATAATAAAAAGATCTGACATGTATATCAATGGAGTCCTGAAAGAGCAGGATCTGAAAAGAGTACTCTTTAATAGTACTAAAGGAGTAGGATCCTCATCAGTAGATAGAGACACATAAGAATAGTCATACTACATCTACCAAGTGTCAATATCAAGTGGCAGCTTCAAAGCCAAAGTGATGGTTGGATATAAGGTGGAATTTTAATTGGCGGAAGAAGAGATGAAAGAAAGAGGTAATCATAGAAAAAATATTTGAAGAAATAATGGCTGAAAACTTCTCAAACTGAGTGAAAGACAAAACTGGAGATTCAAGAAGCTCAGCACACTCCTACCAAAGTAAACTTATAAAACCATACCCGAAAACATCATACTCAGACTGCTGAAAACCAAAGATGAGGAAAAAAAATATAAAGACAACCAGAGGAAAACCATATATGCCTTTAAGAGCACAATGGCTTAAATAATTGCAAATTTCTCTTCAGAAATCACACAGGCTAGATGACAGTGACATATCTTTTAAGTGATGAAAGAAAAGAACTGCTAACCAGAACTTTATATCCAGCAAAAATATCCTTCAGGAATGAAGGCAAAACAAAGCATACTCAGATGAAGAAAAACCAAGAGACTTGTTGCCAGCAGATTTCTTAATGAAATGCTAAAATAAATTCTAAAGCTCAAGGGAAATGATATCAGAGGGAAATATCAACATAAGAACTAAAGAGAGCAACAGAAATGGTAAATATCTGGGTAACATAATATTTTACTATACTAAGTTCTTTAACATATTTATTGTTAATAGCAAAAATAACCTTATCTATAGGGTTCTCAAGTTATGTAGATATAATGAAAATGACAACTATGACACAAATCGAGGAGGGTAAAGTGACAAGGTTTATATATTTCACTTGAAGTGATAAACTATTCCCTCTAAGTAGATTGTGTAAAGCTAAGTTTGTATATGGTAATCACTAGAAAAACAACTAAAATAATTCAAAGAGATATATACAAACAGCCGACAGATAAAATTAAATACCAAAAAATATTCAAGGCCAGGCACGGTGGCTCACATCTGTAATCCCAGCACTTTGGGAGGTTAAGGTGGGCGGATCACGAGGTCAGGAGATCAAGACCATCCTGGCTAACACGATGAAACCCTGTCTCTACTAAAAATACAAGAAATTAGCCAGGCGTGGTGGTAGGCGCCTGTAGTCCCAGCTACTTGGGAGGCTGAGGCAGGAGAATTGCTTGAACCTGGAGGCGGAGCTTGCAGTGAGCTGAGATCGCGCCACTGCACTCCACCCTGAGCAACAAAGCAAGACTCCGTCTCAAAAGAAAAAAATTCAAATAACCCAGAAGAAGGCAGGAAATGGAGGTGGAGGAACAAAAAAAGGATAACAAATAAAAAACTAATAATAAAATGGTAGCCCTAAGTCCAACTATTTTAATAATTACATTAAATGTAAACTGTACCTATTAAAGAATAGAGATTATCAAATTAAACTTTAAAAATTTGATGCAACTATATGTTATCTACAAAAAAATTCACTTTAAATGTGTTTATAAAGATAAGTTAAAAGTAAAAATATGGAAAAAGACATACCATGCAAACACTAATATAAAGAAAGCTGGAGAAGCTATACTAATATCAAACAAAGCAGACTTTGGAACAAGGAAAATAATTATGTAGGAAAAAAAACATTTTATAGTGATAAAGGGTCAATCCACCAAGCTACATAGCATTTCCAAATGTGTATGTACTTTTAACAAGGTGTATGCTCCAAAATATATGATGCAAGAACTAATAAAACGGAATTAGGAAATAGACAAACCCACAATTATACTTAGAGACTTCGATTATCCTTTCTCAGTTAATGAGAGACCCAGAAAACAAGCAAGAATATAGAAGACCTGAATAACACCATCAACAACCTTCTCCTAGTTGACATTTAAGAAACACTCCACTTACTAAAAGCAAAATACATATTTCAAGTGCACACTGAATATGTAACATGATGGCCCATATTCTGAGCCATAAAACCAAACTTAACAAATTTAAAAGAACTGAAATCATGCAAAGAACGATCTCTGATTGTAATGTAATTAAATTAGAAGTAAATCATGAAAAGATATCTGCAAAAAAATATAAACAGTGTACAACTCACTGTAAAATAGAATCAAAGGAAATTTTTTAAAATATTTTTAATTGAATGAAAATGAAAATAAGATGTATTAAAGCATGAGATACAGTTAAATTGGTGCCTAGCGTAAAATTTTTAGCATCAAATGCTTATATAGGAAAGAATAAAGGGTTCATATTAATCATGTAAGCTTCCCCATTAAGAAATTAGTTAAGAACAAAACAAACCCAAAACAAACAAAAGGAAGAAAATAGTAAAGGTTAAAAACAGAAATCAGCCTGGCACAGTGGCTTATGCCTGTGGTCTTAGCACTTTAGGAGGCTGAGTGGGGTGGATTGCTTGAGCCCAGGAGTTCAAGACCAACCTGGGCAACATGGCAAAACCCCGTCCCTACCAAAAAGTACAAAAAATTGTCTGGGCATGGTGGTGTGTGCCAGTAGTCCCTGCTACTTGCGGGGCTGAGGTGGGAAGATCACCTAAACCTGGGAGGTTGAGGCTGCAGTGAGCTGCACTCCAGCCTGAGTCACAGAGTGAGACCTTTTCTCAAAAAAAAAAAAAAAAGAGAAATCAATGAAATTGAGAACAATAAAAATAGACGAAAAAAATCAAAAGCTGATCTTTGAAACAAATCAATAAAAATTTGTGTAACTTCTACCCAGACTGATGAAGAAAAAGGAGATAAGGCACAAATTACCCATATCCGCAATGAAGTATGATTATCACTACAGACCCTACAGACAATAAGAGAAAGATAAAAGGGAAATGCTGAAAGATGAAATTGACCAATTATTTGAAAGATACCAAATCTCAGTTTTAAAAATTGACATTAATAGTCCTACATTTTGAAATCAAATAGAATTTGTGAATAAAATTTTCCAATAAAGAAAAGCCCAAGCCCAGTGGTTTTCACTGGTAAATTCTACCAAACATTCTGGACAGAAGTAACACTAATTTTGCTTAATCTCTTCCAGAACACTTAAGAAGAATGAGGCCAACATATCCTAATATCAAAGCCAAAAAACAAGAAAAGAAAAACACACTATTGACAAATGTTCCTCATGAACTGAGAGGCAAAAAAACTCAACAAAATATTAGCAAATTAAATCCAGCTATATCTAAAATGAGCAATACCTCATAACCAAGTAGCATTCACTCCACAAATGCAAGCTTGGTTCGAGTCAAAAATCATCACACATCATTATTTTAAATTACATTACAAAGCTATGGTAATCAAAACAGTAAGTTGCTGATATAAACATGGACCACTGCAACAGAATCAAGAGCTCAGAAATGAATTCAAAGATATATAGTCAACTAATTTTTGACAAAGCCACAAAAAGAACACAATGGGGAAAGGATAATCTCTTCAATAAATGGTGCTGGAAAAACTAGATTTTCACAGGCAGAATAAAATTAGACCATTCTCTTGCACCATATACAAAATTCAACACGAAATGCATAATCAACATCAATGTAAGGCCAGAAACTATAAAACTCCTAGAAGAGAATACACGGGAATAGTTCCCAGAAAATGGTCTTGGCAATGATTTATTTATTTATTTGGATATCATACCAAAAGCTCAGGCCACAAATCAAAAGTAAATAAATGAGACTACACCAAACTAAGAGTCTTTTGCACAGCAAAGGAAACAATGAAATCAAATGGCAACTTACAAATTGGGAAAAATATTTGCAAATCAACATTTGATAAGGGTTTAACATTTAAAATTCATAAAGAACTGATGCAACTCAATCATAGAAAAACAAATGACCCAATTAAAAACAGGCAAAAGACTTGAACAGACATTTGTCCAAATAAGACATAAAAATCACCAACAGGTCTATGAAAAGGTGCTCAATATCACTGATATAGTTCGAATGTGTGTTCCTGCCTAAATCTCATATTGAAATGTAATCCCCAATGTTGGAAATGAGGTCTGGGGCGAAGTTATTGGATCATGGGGATTTCTCATGAATGGTTTAGCACCAACCCCGTTGCTGTCCTTGTGATAGTGAGTGACCTCTCGCGAGATCTGGCTGTTTACAAGTGTTTAGCACTTAACTCTCTCACTCCTGCTTTTGCCATATAACATGCAAGCTTCCACTTCACTTTCTGCCACGACTGTAAACTTCCAGAGGCCTCCCCAGAAGTAGATGCTAGTGTTATGTTTCCTACACAGCCTGCAGAACTATGAGCCAATTAAACCTCTTTTCTTATAAATTACCCAGTCTCAGGTATGGAAATGAACACCAAAACCACTATGAGATACTACCTCACACCCATTAGAATGGCTATTATCAAAAAGTCAAAAAAGAAGAAATGTTGGCAAAGGTGTGGATAAAAGGGAACTCTTGTACACTGTTGGTAGGAATGTAGGTTGGTAGAGCCATACGAAAAACAGTATGGAGGTTTCTAAAAACTAAAATTAAAAAAAAATAGAACCACCATATGACCCAGCAACCCCTCTTCTGGGCATATAACCAAAGGAAATGAAATCACCATCTCACAAAGATATCTGCACTCCCATGTTCATTGCAGCATCATTCACAATAGCCAAGATATGGAAACAACCTAACTCTCTGTTGATAGACAAATGGACAATGAAACTGCCGTGTATATATACATACAATTCAGCCCTAAAGAAGAATGAGATCCATTTGTCACAACATGAATGAGCCTAGAGGACATGATACTAAGTAAAATAAGCCAGACAGAGAAAGAATAATATTGCATGGTCTCATTTATATGTGAAATCCAAAAAAAAAAAAATCAAATATACAGAGATAGAAAACAAAACAGTGGTTACCAGGCACAGGAGTGGGAAGTGGGGAGGAAATGGGGAGAAGTAGGTCAGAGGACATAAAGTAGCAGATATGTAGGATGACCAAGTCTAGACATCTAATGTACAAAATGAGGACTCTATGTAAATAAAATTGTACTGTATTTGGGATTCATGCTAAACAAGTGGCTTTTAGTGGCTTTTGCCACAAAATCAAAAAATGGGCAAATCTGTGAAATAATGGATAAGCTACTTTGCCTCAATACAGAAATCTTTTTACCATCTAAATATATCCCATAACATCATGTTGTATACCTTAAATATACACAATGAAATTTATTTTTTAAAAATTTGGAAAAAAGTCAAGAAAAAACCATATGAACAAATCAAAGCATAGGACAAAATTCAACATCCATTTGTACTTTTTTTAAACCTCTCGGCAAACTTGGAATAGAAAGACTTACTCAACTGATCAACTGATAAGGGGCATATACAAAAAAAAAATCTATAACATCATACTTAATTGCAAAAGACTACATGTTTTCCTCCTAAGAAAGGAAAAAGAAACAAGAAAGGATCCTCCTAAGGATATCTGCTCTCTTCTCGTCTACCTAAAACCTACTAGAAGTCTTAACCAAGGCAATAAACCATAAAAAGGAAATAAAAGCTATCCATATTGAAAAGGAAGAAATAAAATGTCTCTATTAACAGGTGACATGATAATCTAAATAAAAAAAAGAAACTCCCATAGAATCTAAAGCAAAGCTCCTTGAATTAATAAATAAGTTTAGTTAAATCACCAGGACATAAGGTCAAAATATACACATTAAATATGTGTCTATACACTAACAATAAACAACCAGAAAGTAAAATTTAACAAAACAGTACTATTTGTTTCACTAAAGAGGATATACAGATGGCAAGTAAGCACATGAAAATATATTCAACGTCGTTAGCCATTTGAAAAATGAAAATTAAAACCACAATGAGCCAGGCATAGTGGCTCACACCTGTAATCCTAGCACTTTGGGTGACTGAAATGGGAGGATCACTTGAGGTCAAGAGTTTGAGACCAGCCTGGGTAATACAGCAAAGCCCTATCTGTACAAAAAAAAATTTTAAAAAAACAACCTGGGCACGGTGGCACATGCCTGTAGTCCCAGCTACTCGGGAGGCTGAGGTAGGAGGATCAACTGAGCCCAGAAGTTTGAGATTACAGTGAGCTATGATCATGCCACTGCACTCCAGCCTGGGTGACAGAGCAAGACTCAGTCACACACACACACACACACACACACACACACACAAAAGAAAAGAAAAAAAAGGAAGAAGAGAAGAAGGAGGAAGAGGGGGAGGAGAAAGAGAGAGAAGGAGGAAGAAGAAGAAGAACAACAACAACAACAAAAAGAAGAAGAAGAACCACCACTACCACCACCACCACGATGAGATACCACTATACACCAATTAAAATGGCTAAAATTAAAAATATTGACAACATCAAATAACTCACAAGAATGGGGCTAAATTCTATCTGTCACATATTTCTGGTGGAGATATAAAACAGCCACTCTGGACAACCATTTGGTAGGTTCCGGTAAAACTAAAAATTGCAACTATCATAGAATACAGCATTTTTCTTCTTGGATGTTTATATCAGAGAAATAAAAACTTATGGTCACACAAAAACCTCTGCATGAATGTCCACAGCAGCTTTATTTATAATAGCCAAAACTGGAAACAATCCAGATATCCCTTAACGGATAAATGGCTAAACTGTGGTGTATGCATACTATGTAATACTACTAGCAATTAAAAAGGAACAAACTACTGATACGTGTAACACCTTGGGTGACTTTCTAGGTTAATTATTCTGATTTTAAAAAAAAGCAATCCCCAGAAGTCACATATGTATGGTTATGGATACACAATATTCTTGAAATGACAAAAATCATAGAAAGAACAAATTAATGGCTGCCAAAGGTTAGGGATGGGTCAAAGGGAGAAGATAGTTGTGGCCATAAAAGGGCTACATGAGGTATCTTTGTGATAATGGAAAGGTTCTATAACTTTACTGTTTCAATATCAATATCTTGGTTGTGATATTATAATACAGTTTTGCAAGGTGTAACCACTGGGAGAAAGTGGGTGAAGCCTACATAGTATCTCTCTGTATTTCTTACAACTGAAGTGAATCTACAATTACCTCAATTAAAATGTCAATTAAATATTAAAGGGTCGCTGCCGTTGAATGTTTTTGTCTCTAAAATTCATGTGGAAGCTTAATCCCCAATCTAACAGTATTAAGAAGTAAGGCCTTTTAAGAGGTGATTGAGTCATGAGGGTTCTGCCATTAATGGATTAATGTGTTAATAGATTATCACAGGAGAGTTAGTTATCACAAGAGTGGGTCTGTCATAAAAGTTAGTTTGGCTCTTTCTCTTACGCCCCTCTTGTCCTGTGATGCCTTCCAGCATGGTATGGTGCATCAAGAAGGCTCTCACCAGTGCCAGCACCATGCTTTTGTACTTTTAAGCCTCCAGAACTGTAAGACATAAGTTTCTTTTCTGTATAAACTACCCAGTCTGTGGTATTCTGTGGTAGCAACACAAAATAGACTAAGAAAATAAAAATTTCTAAAAAAAAATTAAAAATACCATTCACAATAGCACTAATCAAAAATAAAATAGGTATAAACCTAACAAAATACATGCACAAACTATACACTGAAAACTACAAAACACCGATGAAAGAAATTTAAAAATCTAAATAAATGAAGAGATATGTCATGTTCATGGGTTGGAAAAGTAAATATTGTTAAGATGTCCAACTTTCCCCAAATCGTTTTATAGATTCAATTAAATTCTACTAAAAAATCCAAGTACAATTATCTGTAGATATTAACAAGATTATTCTAAATTTAAACAAAAAGGAAAAGTAATTAGAATAGCATAAACAAATTTTGAAAAAGAACAAAGTTAGATGATTCCCACTACCTGCTTTAAAGATCTACTATAAAGCCGCAATCAACAATGTGTGGTACCTGTGAAGGGGCACACACATCAGTAGAGCAGAATAGAATCCAGAAACAGACACACAAATGTAGTCAATTGATTTTTGACAAAGGTGCAAAGGTAACTCAATGGCAAAATGACATCTTTTCAAGACACAGTGCAGGGAAAATTGCACAACATATACCAGAAAAAAAGGATTATAGATAAAAATGTAAAACCTAAAACTTTAAAACTTCTAGGAGGTTCCATAAAAAGAAGAAAAATGGTAAATTTTGTATCATCAAAATGAACTTTTGCTCTGTAAAAGACACTATCAATAAAATAAACTACAGACAGGAAGAAAACATTTGCAAATCACATATTTGCCAAAGAGCTTTTATTTGGCAAACATAAAACCTCTCAAAGCTTAATAATAATAAAACAACCCAGTATTTTTTAAATGGGCAAACTTCACAAAGAACATAAATATATTATTAAAACGCACAGGAAAAGATAATTAACAACTTCAGTCATGAGGGGAACTCAAAATCACAATGAGATAGTGCTACACACCTATCAGAATGGCTGAAATAAAAGAAAAATTGACAACGCCACACTCTGAAGATACAATGTGAGTTCCCATCTGTGGAGCTCTCGCACATTGCTGGTGGTAATGCAACATGGCACATCCACTCTGGAAAACTGTGCATCTATCAAAACTATGCATCTGTCAAAACTTACAGTATTGTATACTAAAAAGAATAAATTGGCCGGGCGTGGTGGCTCATGCCTGTAATCCCAACACTTCGGGAGGCCAAGGCAGGTGGATCGCTTGAGCCCAGGAGTTTGAGTCCAACCTGGGCAACATGGCGAAACCCTGTCTCTACTAAAAATACAAAAAAATTAGCCAGGAGTGGCGGCATGCACCTGTAATCCCAGCTACTCAGGAGGCTGAGGCGTGAGAGTCGCTTGAACCTAGGAGGTGGAGGTTGCAGTGAGCCGAGATCACGCCAGTGCACTCCATCCTGGGCGACAGAGTGAGACTCCATCTCAAAAAAAAAAAGGAATAAATTTTAGTGTATGTCGATGAAGAATTTATAAAAACCATATGTTCATATTGAATTTTTTGTTTTTTTAACAGAAGTATGTATATGACTGAAAAGTCAAATATTAAAATACTAACATTGGTATCTCTGAGTGATATCCGTAATTTTAAAATAAGTTTTAAAGAATATGATTTTTTCTGATATCTGACTACATACGTATGAACACACATATACATATACACTGTAGTCTCTCTAAGTATGTTCCTGTATGTACATAAAGTTCCAAAATAAATACCATCTTGAAGCACTAAAATGCTAAGAAGCAAGGAAAATTAGGGAGAATTAAGATGGACTATATTTTCTTCCCTGTATTTCTATTGTTTCCTGTATTTGCACAAATTTTCTATAATAGGTATGTATCGCTTTTGAAATTAATTTTTTAAATTATAACACAGCCTGACAGACCTAAATATAAGACAATGTGAGTGTGCTAGTGCATTGTCTGACTTGACAGAATTCCATGCTTCTGTCATATCTTGTTCAATTCCACAATGGATCTGATCAAGTGGTGTCTCACTTTCCAAGAAAGCTCTGCTTCCACTGCACTCAGAAGGGCTACCCAGCAGGTGAGGCATGGGCCTTTTAACTATCTAACTACAGACTGCACAAGAGAGCTATGTTGTATGGAATCCTAAGCAGTAAGATTTTTCCAAGCATGCTTGGATCACATGAACATCTGATTCAATGTGGAAAATTGTACTATTGTTCATGCTTCCCCCAGAAACATATGACATTTCAGAGAAACACAGAGAAACAAATGAAAACCCTCAAGAGCAGTTACCAATTTTGCTAAATGTTATACCAGACATGGGGGAATGGCAGGAATGGGAAAAGAAGTGACCTCAACTAGTGGTCAGATGATTTTCTGTAATTTCAATACCATTTGCAACTAAGAGGGAATGGGTGATTATATCATCAACTATTTCCCCCACTCTAACAAAACCAGGCCCCTATTTTATGCCTGATCCAAGAGAAACATGCAAAGAAGGTGAAGAGGATTCTATGCAAAGCATTATTCTCACAATTCTTCCTCCAGGTTAGGAAAAAACATTATTTGAGCCTTCAAGTTTATGTGCATATTTTAGGGTCAAGTCTGAGTCTCCTGAAGAAAAAATTTGCAATTTTACACTCTCTGTATAATATCCAAAACCCCAAAAAACAAAAAACAAAAAAAATCCACCCAATTTTGTTCCCTGAGTACTCAATAAACTACTGGCCTTCACGTGGCACTGTGTGGTTTTGACTGGCAAAACTAAGTACCATAGTTACATAATGACATGCAGAATCTCTTCTCAAGATATTTTATTTCCTATTTAAAATTAAGTCATGAACTAGAGCCAAGAATATGTTTTATGATAAATATGTAAATAAATATGACTAACTCAAATGCAAAATGTAGTATACTTAAGCTGCTTGTTTTCCCTCTTTAACATTTTTTAAATGTCAAAAATTCTCAGCATGTCTAAAAGCAAAAATGGTATCATCCAGGTACACTTGACCGTTTCCTATTCTTTGAGCACCCCAAGCTTTTCCACATCTGAGACTTTATTTATCCTCATCTCTCTCTGGTTTTCTGAAATTCTTTTGCAATACAGATCTAGATAACAAAAAAAGTACCTAGATTATATTACCTTAAACTTCTACAAAAATGCCTTCACCTAGCCAAAATATAAGACCATGCCTTTGGCTTTCATAAAACCATCAAATAAGAAACATTAACCATAAAGATTTTTCTATATATTACACTAAAAACCAATCAAAGACATTATCTACTATGCTAACCAATGTTCTTTTTTTAATTTTTATTTACAGACAGGATTTGGCTCTGTCACTCAGGCTGGAGTGCAGTGGCACTATCATAGCTCATTGCAAACTCGAACTCCTGGGCTCAAGTCATCCTCCTGCCCCAGCCCTCACATAGCTGGGACTATGGGCACATGCCAGCACCCCCAACTAATGTTTAATTTTTTGTAGTGGGAACCTTGCTATGTTGCCCAGGCTGGTCTCCAACTCCTGGGCTTAAGCAAGCCTCCTTCCACGGCCTCCCACAGGGCTGGGATGACAGGTGTAAGCCACCATACCCACCCTTAATGTTCTTTTAATAAATATCTGAGTGATAAATTACCTTGACAAGTCAGTGCCTGGAAAGAACTGTATTTTTCCCAATAAATTGTTATACCTCCTTTCTTTCAACATAGGGACAATACAATCAAATGTGTATTGTTTTTCACCTTAGTTGCCCTGAAGATTATTTAAATTTGTTTCTCAATAGCAATAACAAACCCATCTCTCGTATCTGAAACATATCTTTCTCTTTCTTTTATTTTCAAGTTGTAATTTCTTACATGTTTTTTGTTATATCACAGTGAAAGTCAATCTGTAATATGTTTTGAAAATAGGCAGAATTCAGGCCAGGCACGGTGGCTCACACCTGTAATCCCAGCACTTTGGGAGGCCGAGGTGGGCAGATCACTTGAGGTCAAGAGTTTAAGGCCAGTGTGGCCAGCATAGTGAAACCCTGTCTCTACTAAAAATACAAAAATTAGCCAGGTGTGGTGGCAGGCGCCTGTAATCCCAGCTACTTGGGAGGGTGAGACAGGAGAATTTCTTGAACCTGGGAGGTGGAGATTGAAGTGAGCCAAGATCACCACTGCACTCGCCTGGGTGACAGAGTGAAACTCTGTCTCAAAAAAAAAAAAAACAAAGAAAATAGGCAGAATTCATATATTAAGACTGCTCTACAGGGTCCTACAATTAATCCATGTAAATTAAAAAACAAAAACAATGTGGCTTAGAGCAGCATTTATCAACCTTGAATGTGCATAGAAATCACCTGATGATCTTATTAAAATGCAGACTCTGATTCAGAAGCTCTGGGGTGGAGCTGGAGAGGCCACATTTCTTACAGGCTCCCAGACAAAGGTGATCCTGCTGGTCCTCAGCCCACACTTTGAGTAGGCAGGGCCTGAACAATATTCTGCCATGACACGAATGAAAAGCCAGTCCAGGAGGAATAATGGGTATGATACAGCCCTAAGGAGGATGGCTCTCTAAATGGCCAGTACTACAAACTGGAGCCAATGGGATTCCCAGATATCTGTTTCAATCTTTAAAAATCAAGATGTCTTACATCCATCATCAATATTTTAAGTTTTCTAAAAAATTCAGTTTATGGTTTTCAAAGAAGTTGATTCTGACTCATCTGTTAGACTCTACCACATACATATGAATAATGTTCTGGTTGATACATTTTTAAATTCCTATCATTTTGAATGTTTTTGGGAGGAGACAGGACAAGAAAAGAATACCCAATGAAAATTTGGGAAGAGAAAGCTTCCATTTACTTAAACATTTACTAAACACCTATCATACCCCAAATACTACTTTAAGACCTCAAAATACATTTGCCTTTTTCTTTTCATTTATTTATGTTGGTTTTATCCTAATTCTTCTTTATTATCTTTCGGGGCAATTATCATGTAACATGCAGTATAATCATTTTGCTAGTGAATGAGTGAATGAATCCATGTCACTTGAAGAAAATTCATCAGCTGTGATATTGACTAACAAAATGTTAATATTTGAGCAACAGCTAGTTTAAATTTTCTTTCTTTCCAGCTTTTTTCCAATTAAGTGTATTCCTTCTCCTGGCCTGACATGTTACATAATGATAATCTCTGAAATACTTCACAGTAAAGACCTAGTTTTTCCAAAGTTGTCCATGTCAGGCCTCTAAGCCAAAGCTCAGCCATTGTAACTCCTGTGACCTGCACATATACATCCAGATGGCCTGCAGGAGCCAAGAAGTCTGGGGCAACCGAAAAACCACAAAAGAAGTAAAACAGCCAGTTCCTGCCTTAACTGATTAACCAACATTACAACATTCCACCATTGTGACTTGTCCCTGCCCTACCTTAACTGATCAATCAACCTTGTGACATTCTTCTTCTGGACAATAAGTCTTGTGATCTCCCCACCATGTACCTTGTGACCCCCTTTTCTGCTAACAATAAATAACCACCTTTTACTGTAATTTTCCATTACCTACCCAACTCCTATAAAGCAACCCCTTCCCCATCTCCCTTTGCTGACTCCTTTCTCGGACTCAGTCCGCCTGCATCCAGGTGAATTAAAAGCTTTATTGCTCACACAAAGCCTGTTTGGTGGTCTCTTCACACAGACGCGCTTGACAGTCCAGTCTTTACAGATTCTCATATTGCCCACTGTTACACATATGTATGTCTCCTCCACATAATTTCATGGACGAAGTAGGAAAAAACTTGCATTTTTGTTAAAGCTAAAATTAACCAGTTATCTACTATACATAAAGGGCTAGCTGAGTCACTGCATTTATTTCATACGAGTACAAAAAGAGTTAAGTTTTTTTCTAAGTCAGAGGCTTTAAAGCCAAGTATACTAGTTTTCTATTACTGTGGTAACCAATTACTATCAATCAAATGGCTTAAACGACACAAATTTATTATTCTACAATTCTGGAGGTCAGAAGTCCAAAATACGCTACAATTAAGCTGTCAGCAGGTATGTGTTCCTGGAAACTCTAGGAGGAAAACCATTTTTTTTGTCCTCTCTAGCTTCTAGACACCTCTCATACCCCTTGTCTCCCGGCTCCATCCTCCATCTTCAAACTCAGCATTGTCGTATCTCTCTCTGACTTTCTTCCAGTCATCTTCCTCCAACAAGCTCTTGTCTTCTGTTTCCCTATTCCTTTTAAGGACCCTTGTAATTACATTGGGCCCAATGGGATAACTCAGGATAATTACCCTATTTTAAGGTCAATTGATTTGCAATCTTAATTCCATCTGCAACTTTAATTTCCCTTTGCCATGTAATCTAATGTATTCACAGGTTCCTGACATGAGAATGTAAACATCTTTGGAGGCCCATTATTCTGCCTACCACACCAAGACAGTGTTCTTTTTCCATTTACTAACTTCAGTTTTCCAAAAACACCTTAGTTCTCTTACAGTTTCTCAACACTAGGAAAAGAAACCATTGGAGAATAACAGTATAAGATTACTGGTAGCAACAATGTGTATTTCAGTTTTTGACCATAAACTCTGAATCTATTGGAATGACCCTCATACCCAAAGAGAGATATGAATACAGCCAGAATGGCCACTGCCACATAATCGTCTGCTCCTGGATGCATGCAGCCTGAGATTCCTGACTCAGATCCTGGTAAACTGAAGCCATGGAATATGGAATCCAACTGTGGCTAACAGGATAAATGATTCCTGCAATCCAAGTTGGCTAGAAAAAAGGGCATTCACATTACAATTTTAAAAAGTTAAACTCTTGCAAAATTACTCCAATAAACTTAGACTCGTTAATATTGTACAAGGCACTAGGTAATAAAGTTTACAGTCTTTTTAACATTAAAAGTGAAAAGTAAAATGGCTAAATTATAGTAGCCTAATCATTTCATGCCATTACTGAGGATTGACAGGTTGGTTGTTTTAACAGCTGTACAATGCTTAAGCTCTAAGGATTCTAAATCTCAAATAATAAAAAGAGTAACACTTTGCATGAATGTTTTTATGAATATATCTCAGACATACTTTCTCACAGGCACTCTTGGTTAAAGATAATTATTATATTTCAATCAGGAGCCACAGAGTAAAAAATTACAACACTGGCTAAAGGTCCTATACAATCTGAAGCTAAATATGAAGCAAAGTAAATGTTTCACATTTGAATCTACTGTCTGACTTCTGGGATAGAAAAAGTCCTGTATGGTGATTAGTATGTAAAACAGGCAAGTCCAATCATTGAATACTAGAAGATACATTATATGACAGCATATCAAGCTGACTCTACTATGGTTTCATGTCACACAAAGGTTATGAGAGGTATATCGTTTCTTCTGAGCCTTGTTTTTTAATGCATAGTAAGCAATGCCAATTATGAAAAGCAGGCATCTCTTGGGTTAACCAACACCCTCAATTTCTACCTCTGTTCACCTGCTGACCCCTCCCCTTGCTCCCACAACACAGCATCTACTGCAAGAGTGATGCTGAGGGCTGTTTCTAGTACCTATGGCTCCCACAGCATCTCTGTATTCTTGCCCAGCACTGCTCTTTAGCAACATTCAAATAGGCCAGCTCTAAGTAAGGTCTGACTTAGGAATGGGATAAGGCAGTGTCCCAAAAGGAGTTTTGCTCACATAGCCCCTCAAAGAATTCTGAAAATCTATGCACATATTTTTAAATAACATCTCAACATCCTTAACATAAGTGTAAACACTTGAAAAAGGGACATCTTTCTGGCACTCTATGGGTGGTATGCTTGCTTCATATACATATGCATCAGAACCTCAGGGTTGCAGACTTAGCTCATTCAATATACGGAAAATGTCTGCTACACAACATAATTGGCAAAGCCAATCCTCATTGACAAGCCAATCAACCCAATAAGACTTCCTGTCAAGACAACTCCAACATTGTTGTTCAATCAAATATAAAGATAGCACTGGTGACAGCCATCTATCTTCTGGAAGCTAAAAGGAACAGACAGAAAAACACACCTCAGAGTCTTGTCACCGGCTCCTCACTTGGATGAATGGGGAGAATGAAAGGAGAACTGGCAGGCATCACGCATGTTCAGAGGGAAATTAGTTTCAAGCAGAGTTGGAAGATGAGGATCTGAAAATTAAAACCCTTGCAACATTCTGTGCCCTGTGAAGTCTTGTGGGCCTAAGGCTATGTGCACAGTTTGGAGACTGCTGGGCAAAAGAATTGAAATTCCACTCTGAAAGTATCTAATATAATGCAAATATAAGGTGTTATTTTTAAACCAAAAGCCTCTCTGCATTTCTTTGAGGCATCCTAAGCCTTTGGAAATTTTTAAAACAGGTATCATGTTCTCTTCATCAGAATGGAGGGTCAACAAGAGATTATAATCTCGCTGGTGTAGCCAACCTAGTGTATAGTCTTGGATAAACAGTTCAGGGAGTCCCAGGAATTGGTTCTACAATTTCTCTGAGTGCTTTAGAACTTCATTGCTTTTGTTTTAAGCCTCTTCCTAATAATCTTTTAGTGTGTGTCTTAGTCACCTTTACCCTGAAATTCCTAGGTCAATCCATGAGTTCATTATTGGGCCTTATGCCCATGTTCTGTTCTCCAGGGGTGTTGAAGAGGGACTTTTAGTGCCACAAATAGAAAAACTTTCAAAATGATATACTAATAATAACCTGCACCTGTCAAGATTATCATATTGTGCCAACAGAGGAGCTGCTTATGCAAACTACTGTAAATTTGTACATGGGAAGACAGAGAAGTGTGTACAGTCACCTTGGAAATGCACTTTGAAAATCTCTGTCTCCTAATATGTACGGGGTAAAGGTTGAAAGTAAATTATTGACAATGGGAAAAAAAACAGATCCAAAGAAGACAACTTTATTAGGTGCTTTCTCTCCCTTATGAGAAGGATTTGGTTCTTTCAGGTGAAGTTCCAAATCACTAGACAATACCCAGTTTCCTTCAGTTGCAACAAGTTCATCCCACGGTGGGTCCTCTGAAAAGCACCTTGAGGGCGAATGGGTCCCAGGCCATTCATGATCAGGTCCGATGCTTTTGTTAGTTGAAGATTCTTCCCGTGTCACCTCTTAGAAGCAGTTCGGTGTTCCCCTCCAAAGAGCCCACCACCTGGCTGCGCCCCACCTCCATTTGTCCCCCAGTTGCCAGGCAAGGGTACCCAGCTACCAGGTAACGGTGAGTGGTTCAGAAGGTGCCGCTGTGGGGGCAGCTAGGCCTTCACACGCAATCACTGGGGAAGAGGCGAGGACACGGGTGGATGCTGGAGGCGCGCACGTGCGCAGGTGCTCGCGCATCCACACACACACACACACACAAACACACACACAGGCACGGGGTGCGGGGCGAGCAGGGGGAGGGGACGGCCTTACCAGATCAATGAACGTCAGGAATTTCCAGCTCCCTCCGTAGGTCTGGTGCGAGGGCATTTCGATGGCCTTGTAGTTACACAGGATAGAGCAGTAGGACAGCAGGATTGCCATCCGCAGCACCTGGCAGGGGACAAGCGCCATGTTCGCCAGAGGCCTGGACCGGCTGGGCGGCGAGGAGAGCGGGCGGGAGGGAGGCGGCGGGCGCGCGGGGGCGGGCACCGTGGGAACCCGGGCGCGGGCGCGGGCGCGGGCGCGGGGCGGGGGCGGGGCGGGGGCGGGGCAGGGGGCGGGGCGGGGGGGCTGGGCGCGCGCCCCCGGGTACTGGCGCGGCCGCGAGCGCCCCGATGACCTGTACTGGCCGGGTGCGGTTTGCGGACGCTCTCCACTGCCGGCCGCGGCCTGGCAGGCGGCGTGTCGTCATCTCTTTCGTCACCTTCGTCATTCTGCTCCTGCGTTCGCAGGGTCCCAGGACACCCGGCCAGGAGGCGCCCCCTAGGCATCCCAGGAGTGGGGTGCGACCTCTGAGTGCTACGAGGGCTCGGGAAGTGCGCGCTGATCTCCAGGGGGAAGCGGGGCCTGTGGCTAGTGGGCGCCGGGCCGGGCGAGGGGGCGGGGAACCTGGACTTAAGGAGTGGACCCCAGTGTCCACAAATGTTCCCGCCCCGGAATCGTGGTGACGCTTCCTGGGGTAGTTGCAGTTGGCCGAGAGCTGGTGCCCCGTGTGGAGGGATCCGGTGGGGGTGTGAACGTGAGGTGTAAACCCGAGCACAGGCAGCCGCGAGTGACTTTCAGTATTTTGGGGCAATAAGGTTTTCAGTGTTGACAAACGACTGTCAATCACTAGGAAACTCTCTAAATTTTGCTTTCAATGGGTAGGCTACGCAGCACTTTTCCATGAGAGATTGATTAATGTCATATCAATATATAACATCAGCTAGAATATGAACTTTGGACAAGTGGTTTATAGATAAAAAGCTATAAAGAAAGGGTTATCAAATAACTTTCTGCCACAGGATTGCATTCAGCTTTAAAAAAATTCCAATTTTGCATGTAAAAACCCCTGCGTGTAATTTAATACTAATCTTCTGGTTGTTAAACTGGTTTTGCCCTTATTTTTTTCTTACACTACACTATCAGGGCTTAATGGAAGGAAAATAAATATAAACTGGAGTCCCTTCTGCCTTCCAGTAAATGTTGTCACACTGAAGTTGCATCAGTCTGTGGGCAACATTTTCATTTCAGCCAACCAGATGCAGGGGCGGATTATGAAAAGGCAACATAGGTATTTCCTGTGGATCCATTTAAAACAGGTGTCCTCTTCAAATAGTTTCTGAGTCAGAGGATGTGGAGGGAGGGCTGGTGGGGAGAAGCATAGTGCTAGAGGTAAAGAGAAAGTAGCAAGCCATGGATGTTTGCCTGAATGTTTCCAATCAAACTCTAAACTAAAATAAAGAGACCCACTAGATTTTTTAAATTGGCATTATAATTATGCTAATGGAACAGATGTCAGAAGAAGATTCTACTAGCATTAAAACGATGTATTGATGATTTTTAGTCAAATCTTAATGTAAAAGTTGGGTTTACTTTTTTTAATTGTGCATCTTTGGTACATGGTTATAAAACTGCCAAAAAAATAAAAAAGAGTAGATCTATTGAAGATCTACCTACCTTCATAATGTGTCTGTAGTTGGTTCCTGCCGGTAGGTTAGTGGTCTCACTGACTTCAAGAATGAAGCGGCAGACCTTGGTAGTAAGTGTTACAGCTCTTAAAGATGGCACAGACCCAGAGTGAGCGGTAGCAAGGTTTATTGTGAAGAACAAAAGGACAAAGCTTCCACAGCATGGAAGGGGACCGGAGCGGGTTGCCGCTGCTGGCTGGGGTGGCCAGCTTTTATTCCCTTATTGTCCCCTCCCGTGTTCTGTTTCTGTCCTATGAGAGTGCCCTTTTTTCAGTCCTCCCCGCGATTGGCTACTTTTAAAATCCTGCTGATTGGTGCGTTTTACAAAGTGCTGATTAGTGTGTTTTACAGAGTGCTGATTGGTGCTTTTTACAGAGCACTGATTGGTGCGTTTTACACTCCTCTGGCAAGACAGGCAAGTTCCCCAAATCCCCACTTGTCTCAGGAAGTCTAGCTGACCTCACCTCTCAATAGAGCCTTAATAAAGTTTTATGAGTTAATGTGATATTTGCAAAGTTTGATATACCCTTCCTACTTTACATGTTAGACAATTATTAAGACTCCCCAACCCCATTGTTACAAAATGAAATAATATTTTCATAAAGCCATTTTTAATGGTCAAGTTTTTTGTTTTGTTTTGTTTTTGTTTTTGTTTTTTTGTGAGACAGAGTCTAGCTCTGTCACCCAGGCGGGAGTGCAATGGCATGATCTCAGCTCACTGCAACCTCTGCCTCCTGGGTTCAACTATTCTCCTGCCTCAGCCTCCCAAGTAGCTGGGACTACAGGCGCATGCCACCACACCTGACTAATTTTTTTGTATTTTTAGTAGAGACGGGGTTTCACCATGTTGGCCAGGCTGGTCTTGAACTCCTGACTTCGAATGATCCACCTGCTTCGGCCTCCCAAAGTGCTGGGATTACAGGTGTGAGTCACTGCGCCCGACCAGTTTCTTTTAAATAAATAACTATAACTTTTAATTAAGTATTTAGAACCTATTCTGCTGGGTTTGCTTTTGTTTTTTCATGATTTGCCAACCATGATGAGATAGTTTTGTGCTTTAAAAAATGAAGCGTTTGTATAAAACTTGACTCAAATACTATTTTATGAGAATGTCAGTTCACAATTTTTGGAACTTCTTGATAACTATTAACATGTCCAGATTTGCTTTCTCTGCTTTTCAGACCATATCTAACAATCTTAGTCATGTTTTACAGATACTTTTGTGGAAAATATTAATCTACACACAGATTGTGTTTTTACAGCGTAAACAATACAATGGGCATTATTGCTTTTAAAACTTCCTTAGGTAAGTTATTACTTTTTATGAACTATAATACATTATTCACTTCTAAGTATTCTTATGATGATTCCATATTTGATTTAGATAATACTGTTTTCTATGTATAGAAGAAATATTTGCATGTCTTTTTTTTTTATCTTTTTCATTCTACTACACAGTTAGTGAGACTGGAGGAGAAGAGCCTCATCCAGTTGAATTTCATAAATAGCAGTAAACATAAGAAACACCAAGGGAAGATTTCAAGAACCCGTTTTAGCTTCAAGCTATATACTTTGATTGTTGTAATATTTCTTAGACTATATATGGGGCTGAAGATACCCTTTCTTAAGTACTTCTAATAATTGAGACAGACTGTTCATTCCTTTTTTTTCTTTTGGGGGAGTGTGTTAGTCCATTTTCATACTGCTATGAAGAAATACCTGTGATTGGATAATTCATAGAGAAAAAGAGTCTTAATGGACTCGCAGTTCCACATGGCTGGGGAGGCTTCACCCTCATGGCGGAAGGTAAAGGAAGAGCAAAGTCACATCTTACATGGTGGCAGGCAAAAGAGTGTGTGCAGGAAACTGCCCTTTATAAAACCATCAGATCTCGTGAGACTTATTCACTATCACAAGAACAGCACAGGAGAACCTGCCCTCATGATTCAATTACCTCCCACCAGGTCCCCCCCAACAATGCGTGAAGATTATGGGAGCTACAATTCAAGATGAAATTTGGGTGGGGACACAGCCAAACCATATCAGGGAGGATGTCTGTCTGACACACTGATGATAATACCTGTTAATTTGGGAAATGACTGGGACTCTTATGTCACCCTTAAATTGTATTCCAAGAAGCCAACTTTATATAACTATTGGTCGTTGGTTAAAAGTTCAGGAGGAAGAATTGTGTTTATACATATCCTTACAGTATTCGATATTTACACATTTCCTTTGGTTCTGCATTTACACGAGATAAGCATTTTCTAACAATATCAGTATATTTGGGACAAATTTTTTCTCCCTATTTATCACTTCAAGGGTGAAAGTTAGGACATGTCCCCCTCAGAGGCCTGGGCATGGAAAAAATCTTCAGTATTACAGAAAAGATACCTCTGAATTATTTTTATTCATTATAAATGTAGCATATTTATGATACTAAAATGGAAACGCTTTTTTTTAAAAAAACATTTTCCCCACTCTCTCCACCCAGAGAAAACAATGAACATTTTAGCATATTCCTGCAAGTCTTTTACAATATAGATTTAGCTGATTGTGACGTACTATATAACAACTTGCATCACAGAGATTTCTTCTGCCTCAAGTTTAACATAAATTTTCTCCTATTTAAAACGTCGTAAAAGTCATGTTTAATGATTGCATAGCACAACATCATATGGACATATATTTTGCTTAAACTTTTTTTCTTTTTGGATATTTATGTTCTTTTAAAGTTTTCACCACTAAATACACAGTAATGTCTGTATGTTGAATTGAGAAAGCTACTTTTTAGGATTATATGGAACTCAAAACCAATTAAGAAACTACACTTCTAGAACCTACTGTATGTTGTTCATGTGTGTTATATGAACTGAGGTGACAAGGAGAGTTCTTTTACCCTGGAGGGCAGTTGGGAAAGATTAAGAGAAAGAAGTACGTAAAAATTACTCTTTTTTTTCCTTACAATTGATGCTTATTACAGCTTTTTCAAATTGCCATAGACACAAAATGCAGTACCAATGCGTTTAATTAGCCAGGTGTTTTTTTGTGTTTGTTTTGGGGGTTTTTTTTTGTTTTGGATTTGGTTTGTCTGTCTTGTTTTTGCTATTAACCAGTAAAAGTTGTTATTTACAGGCCAAATGAGCAGCAGCTACTAGTGGTTGTGTTGATGCTGCAAGTTTTCACTGATTTTAAAATGGACTGTATTTGCTACAGAGAACTCTATAAGATTTCTAAACACCGAGGATTCTATGGAGGGTCATTGAAAAGTGTTAGAAAAATTAGTGTCTAGATGAGTCGTGAGTCATTGCATGATCTCATACAGATGTGAAACATCTCCGTCACTCTCTAGTACTAGAAGTACATTTACCAGTGCTCCTCATCAAGCTTGGAATGCTCTCTCTTCGTGTGCATGAATCCAAACCCAACACATCCAGCAAGACTCAATTAAGTCCACTTCATCTGACAGTCCCTCTTTGGGACATATGTTGTAGCCACCCTGCTCTGAATGGTCTACCTGGATGGCTTACTGGTGACGCAAATCCTACATGCATTCATTGTACTCATTATTTCCTCCTCAAAAACTGTCCCACTGCAGTTAGAAAAGTCAGGACAGAGCCAGATGGCCTGGAGGTGCCAGTCTCTTAATGGTGCTAAAATGTCCCTGGAAGCTAGCAAGTTGAAAGTAACATACTTACCCAAATTCTTCTCAGGGAGACTACTGTATGATGTTAAAAGAAATGTTATCACAAGCTACTTGGTTGGATGGATGGTGGTGACTGGTGAGAGAGACTTTCTAAAGCATTCTAGAGTGACAGTAAATGGTTATAAAATCTCCACTCCCGATGGGTGTACATTGCAGATGTAATTAGTCAAGATGACATAATGCTAGAGTAGGATGGGCCCCTTATGCAATTTGACTGGTGTCCTTATTAGAAGACAGAGATACACAGGGAAAATGCAATGTGAAGGCAGAGACAGAGATTGGAATGATGAGGATCCCAGGAATCCCAAGGACTGCTGCTGTCATTCGAGTAATTGCACAGGTTTTGTTTTGCTGAATGAAGTATTTAGGAGTTGGAGCAGAGCTAAATTGCTCTGAGTAGTAGAGAAGAGGTGGACATCACTACCAGAGGACCTTCCTTCTCCAATCCTTCTAGATCCTTCTAGAATAGAAGCCTTCAGCCTCTATTCTAAATAAGTGTTGAATATTTAAAGGATACAATAGTCAAATTCTTTAAAGATCAGGCATGTATCATAAGTAAATTTAGATGTAATAGGGCATGATTGAGTCTCTGAAAAAGTGGAGCAAATGCCATTTACTCTTTAGTAAAGACATTTCCATTCAAATATTTAAAAATTGTGTCAGCCAAAAATTAAAATTAAAAAATGCCCACCTTTGTGCTAGAGTCAGCTCATGGGCTGCAGTTGGGATTTCTGGATTATTTTTTTGAAAGAGTGCCCTGTGAATGTCTTACCCACAGTGTCTGCAGGACCCTGGCAGGCCCAGTTTGGAATCCTACTCAAGCCCTTCTCCTCATCTGTAAGAGTTAAGGCTACTTTGGCTGGAATTGACAACTCTATTTCTTAAAGCAGAGTGGAGGAAAACATGAAGATGTGTCAAAAGGAGCATGTACACTGACCCTTAAGAAAGGTTTGCAGAAGATACTGTCACACAACACTTCCACCTTCACTTCTTTGGCCCACATTTATCCGTGTGGCCACAGCTGGGAAAAGCAGCCTCCTTTCTGGGTGGAAATGTGCCAGTGGAAATCAGAACTCCATTAGCATGGAAATGAGATGTCGTGGATTGAATCGTGTCCCCCAACAAGGTATGTTGAAGTTCTAATCCCCAGTACCTCAGAATGTGGCATTATTTGGAAACAGGGATATTGCAGATATAATTAGTCAAGATGACATCATACTGGAGTAAGGTGAGTCCCTTATCTAATGTGACTGGTGTCCTTATAAAGAAACAGAAAAAGCCAGGTGCGACAGTTCACACCTGTAATCCCAGCACTTTGGGGGGCTGAGATGGGTGGGGATTGCCTGATCTCAGGAGTTGGAGACCAGCCTGGGCAACATGACAAAACCCTATCTCTGCAAAAAATACCAAAATTAAGCGAGTGTGGTGGCACCTGCCTGCAGTCCCAGCTACTTGGGACTGAAGCAGGAGTCCTGAAGTCAGAGAATTGTTTGAGCCCAGAAGGTGGAAGCTGCAGTGAGTTGGTTTTTGCACCACTGCACTCCAGACTGGGTGACAAAGTGAGACTCTGTTGAAAGAAGAAGAAAGAGACAGACAGAGAGAGAGAGAGAAAAGGAAGAAGAAGAAGAAGAAGAAGAGGAGGAGGAAGAGGAAGAAGAAGAGGAAGAGGAAGAAGAATGAAGACAGAAGAGGAGGAACAGAAAAGAAAAGAAAGAAAAGAAAAAAAGAAAAAGAAAGAGAAAAAAGAAAAGAAGACAGAAACACAGGAGAAACATAAAGGACTGCCAGCTGTCACTAGGAACAAGGAGAGAGGTGTGGAACAGATTCTCCCGCACAGCCCCCACAAGTAACTAACCCCACTGAAACTTTGATTTCAGAGGTATATCCTCCAGAACTGGGAGACAATATGCTTCTGTCACTTCAGCCACCCAGTTTGTGGTACTTTGTTGTGGTAGCGCAAGCAGACTAATGCAAGAGAGAAAGTAGATATTGGGAGACCACTAACAGTTGTTACCACAATTTCCCATCAATAGTATAATTCCAGTAATTTGTTCTCTGAAACATTTCTCCAATTTGAACCTTCATGTCCATTTTTCCTGCTGTTGTCTTATTGAGTAAGCTCTGTAAGTGGTCTTACTGCCTCCACGTTTGCATCTCCATGTCACCCTTATCACTACCACTAGGATTATCTTCCTGAAAATATAGATCAGATTAGATTACTTCTCTCCTAAAAAATTGTCAGTGATTTCTCATGACCTGCAGGAAATCTCACTCCCTTAGCATGGCATTCAACATCTTCTGTGGTTTGGCTGACCTTAACCCCGTTTTTGAACTTCTGTAACTGCATCTTTCTAAATAATTATGTATTCCGTTATTATAGGAATACATATTTTCTCCCAAAACTCAGCATTTACTTTTACTTTTCCACACCCCTCAAGCAGTAATGATTCATATTACCTTCTCCATCTGCTGAAATTCTACTCATCTTCCAAGGGCCAGCTCTGGTTGAAATTCTATAATAGTGCCTATATTTGCATAGTACTCTGCCATCTAGAAAGCACTTTCACATTATACTAAATGCAATCCTGGCATCTTCTCAAGATGTCTATGGCATCTCAACCCTTGGGCATTCCTGCACAATGACCATCCCCCATATAATAGGAATTGCCCTGGGATGCTCTTCACATCCAAGTAGCCAATCCATAGATGAGGAAGTTATCAGCAAGCCTTCCCTCTCTTGTGTAAGATGGAAAGCTTATTTCCCAGTGGTTTGAGATATGTGAAGCAGCTAATTAAACTATCCTCTTTGTACCCAGATTCTGTCCATAGAAGGCAAGGCTTTGGGGAAATTGATAGCTTCTGCACAAAGCAGTATTACAGAAATGTGGAATGCAGGGATGATAGGATGGGTTGATACTTCTTACCATATTAAGTAACTTTTTCCCTTGAATTAAAGGCAGCTAAAATGCCTGCAGTCCATTTATTGCGCCCCTGTGTTAGTCATCCACAGAGCTAGTTGAAAGTCAGTTTTAGAAACTAGCGTAATAAACATCCAGCACAAAAGAGGAGTGCAACAAAATTAAACTAAGCACCATTATTTTGTTTTCAAGAGACATGGGATTTGCCATGAGATGTCAACACCAAGCTGCCCTGCCAAGTGCCAAAAGCCAGTTTAAATTATCTGTGACGCTAGCCAACTGAGAGCCCAGAGAACTCCAGCTTCCCTCGCCCAAGGGAAGACCTTAGCAGGCCTGTCAGAACCAAAGCTTGTTCTGACACCTTGTTCCTCCAGGAGCTGAGCATCCAGTTTCCATTCCCCTCAAAACTTCACCTGTCAAAAAAAGCAGATGAATGGCTCACATCACTGATGTTTAGGCTCTGGCTGTAGAAGATGATCAGACCCACGAGGACGTTTGGAAGATTACCTGGAATACAGTGAGGTGGCTGGGCCAAGCCATGATTCTGAGTCAAGTCAGAATCTGCTGGAAGGACTGCTATGAAATATTTTACTAGTGTAGTCCTTTTCTTTCCCTGTTTTTTGAATTCACTGTGCGTATCATGGCTGGAGGTGCAGTTGCCATCTTGTAAGCATGAGAGAAAGAACAGAGAATTTCATAGATATTTGCCCTGATATCAATAACCTGCTGAACCAAGTGGGCAGTTACCTCCTTCCAGACTTCTTGTGATTTAAGAAAAACAACCGCCTATTTGTTTAAGCCAGTGGAGTACAGTGTTCTCTTATGTGCAGCAAAATGGTGGTACAAAGAGATATGTGGGGTTATTTCCTGGTATCCTATTTTTTTTTTTTTTTTTTAATGAGATGGAGTCTCGCTCTGTTGCCAGGCTGGAGTGCAGTGGCGTGATCTTGGCTCACTGCAACCTCCACCTTACAGGTTCAAGCAATTCTGCATCAGCCTCCTGAGTAGCTGGGACTACAGGTGCCCGCCACCACGCCCAGCTAATTTTTGTACTTTCAGTAGTGACGGGGTTTCACCATGTTGGCCAGGATGGTCTCAATTTCTTGACCTTGTGATCTGCCCACCTTGGCCTCCCAAAGTGCTGAACCCTGGCCTTTTTTTTTTTTTTTTTTTTTTTGGTGAGATGGAGTCTGGCTCTGTTGCCCAGACTGGAGTACAATGGTGCAATCTCGGCTAACTGCAACCTCTGCCTCCTAGGCTCAAGTGATTCTCCTGCCTCACCCTCTTGAGTAGCTGGGATTACAGGCATGCACTACTGCGCCAAGCTAATTTTTGTATTTTTAGTAAAGATGGGGTTTCCCTATGTTGCCCAGGCTGGTCTTGAACTCCTGACCTCAGGTGATCTACCTGCTTTGGCCTCCCAAAGTGCTGGATTACAGGCATGAGACACCATGCCCGACCTTTGTGATTATCCTTTTAAAAAGTGCTGAACTCACTGGGTGTGGTGGCTCATGCCTGTGATCCCAGCACTTTGGGAGGCCAAGGTGGGTGGATCACTTGAGGTCAGGAGTTCGAGACCAGCCTGGCCAACATGGTGAACCCTCATCCCTGCTAAAAATACAAAAAATTAGCCGGGCGTGCTGACACATACCTATAATCCCAGATCCCAGCTACTTGGGAGGCTGAGGCAGGAGAATCGCTTGAACCCGAGAGGCAGATGTTGCAGTGAGCTGAGATCACACCACTGCACTCCAGTCTGGGTGACAGAGCCGATCTCTGTCTCAAAAAATAAATAAATAAAATAAAATAAAAAGTGCTGAATTATAAGATAGTGGGCTAGTCCTAAGGAGACCAGGATTCAAATTTTATGCTTTTTTTAAAAAATAACACGCATCTAATACTATGGGTCAGGCTCTGAGCTTTATACTTTACAAATTTTAACTCATTTTATCCTCCTTGAGGATGGTTACTATTATCTCCATTTTATAAAAGAGGAAATGGAAGAACAGAGTAAATTAGATAAACTGCCCAAAGTCACACAACCTGTCAATGGCAGAGCCAAGATACGAAACCCATGCATTTTGGTTCTTAAACATTACACTGAGCTGCTTGATAGATAGTCAGTGCATATTCTATCCTGGGTTCTGATTCACATTCATATCGGGCAGAAACAACGCCTATATTTCAGCATCTCTGTAGACATAAATTGTCTGATTCATAAGGATGAGAAAATTCTAGATAATAATTCCAAGAGTCACACATCATTTTATAATTTTTGTAGATTTTCCAGGTATTGGCAAGCTTTTTGTTATCATTTGGCAATGCCATTTTATTTTATGATATCTGAGCCATCTGATGTTACCTTTCTTCTTGAAATGAATGCTTCATCAGATTCCTATGTATGCCCCATTTCCCCATTATTTCTTTCACATAAATTACATTCCATCATTAGATTCATCCAAGAATTTTATTCATTTTCATTTATTTGCTGGAATTTTAAGCAAATTTTAATTTGCCAGATGTCCCTTTAAGTTTTAATTAAATTGACGAATTTTTTTTTCAAAATCCTCTTTCTTTCTACCTTAATATATGTCAGAGGCCAGACATCTTTATATTAATAGATGCAGAATGACAAAATCCTCTATTTGGAGAAAAACTTAGAGATCATCTAGCTCAGGTCTTTCATTTTATAATGATGAAACTGAAGCTCAGAAGAGTTAAATTACTTTCCTAATGTCACAGTCAGTTGGTAGTGATGACAGCGGGGGGGCCAGAAGCAGGCAGGGTCTGCCCTCCTGGGTGCCACTGCAGCTGCCTGACCTGCAGCTGCAGACCTGGGTGTCCCACTCCATCCACGGAGCAGGCAGGAGCCGGGGACAAGTTGGAGACCTGCCCCTTACAAGTTGGTGGGGTAGGAGCTTGCTGGGTGCAGCTGTGGCTGCCCTCCCAGGTGCAAGACCTAGGCGTCTCTGCAGCCTGCATCCCCAGGGGCCTGGAAAAGCCCCACTCATTCAATTTCTGCTGGCTCAGGGGTGTCCACTCCCACTGCCTGGCCTCTCTCCTTTCCTTGTGCTTGCTCTAATCTCAGAGTGGGGTTGGGACTGAGCCCCAGGACCATGAATGGCAGGGGAGATTCCTGGGCAGAAGGGGATGGGTCCCCAGTAAGGCCCCACCTTCAAGCCAAGGAGGGCCTGAAGGCTGAGGGCCAGGCTGCCAGTCCTGCAGACTGGAGTAGGGACTTGTGGTGCCTCCTCCAGGCCCGCCCATGGCCACCCATGGACCAATCAGCATGCTCTTACTCCCCTCTGAGGTCCATAAAAGCCCCAGCTCAGCAAGAGCAGGGCAGAGGGCAGAGGATGGAGAGAGGATGGGAGGACCAGCAGCATAGAGGAGCTACCCTCTCAGGGCCTCCTCTCTGCTGAGAGCTGAACATTCCACAAGATGACCTGTCTACAGAGAGGAACTACCCACAGTGGGTTTCCTCCGAGCTGTTGTAACACTCAATAATAAAGGTTCTCTTCATCTTGTTCACCTTCCACTTATCTGGTACCTCATTCTTCCCAGATGCAGGACAAGAACTCAGGCAAAGGCTCCACTGGCCACAGAGGTTTCTCGCCAGAAAAACAACACCCCAAAGATCCTGCAACAGTAGCAGAGCTGGGTCTAAAACTTTTATTAGGGTAGCTTTTCTTTTCTTTTTGTTTGAAATAATAAACTATTTTTAGGGCAGTTTTAGGTTTACAGAAAAATTGAGCAAAAAGTAGAGTTCCCATATTCCCATATACTCCATCCCCACCAACTGCCCCACCTTGCATAGTTTACCCTAATATCAATTTGTTGCATTAGTGTGGTACATTTATTATAACCAATGAACCATATTGAATTATCATCACTAACTAAAGTCCATAGTTTACATTAGAGTTCACTGTTTGTATTGTATAGTTCTAAGGGTTTGGACAAATATATAATGTCATATATTTACTATTAGTGTATGATACAGAATGCCCTAAAAGTCCCCTATGCTCTGCATCCCTCCCTCCCTTTCCCTGGGACCCTGGAAACCACTGATCTTATTACCATCCTGTTGTGTTGTCTTTTCCAGATGTCATATAGTTGGAATCATATTGTATATAGCCTTTTCCTACTAGCTTCTTTCACTTAGCAACATTTAATAGGTTCCTGCATTTAAGTTCCTGCATGTCTCTTTATGGCTTGATAATTAACTAACTAGTTTTCACAGTTGAGTTAAATTCCATTCTATGGATGTATCACAGTGTCTTTATACCTTCACTTAAGAACATCTTGGTTGTTTCCAAGTCTTGGTGCTTATTAGTAAATATTTATTTTCAGGTTTTTGTTGAGAACATAAACTTTCGATTCATTTGGATAAACACCAGGGAACACAATTGCGAGATCATATGGTAAGATTATTTTCAGATTTGTAAGAAACTGCCAAACTATCTTCCAAAGTGGCTGTACTATTTTGGATTCCCATGAGAAAAAAAATGAGAGTTCCTATTGCTCCACATCTTTATCAGCATTTGGTGTTGTCAATGTTGAATTTTAGCTGCTGTAATTAGTATATAGTAGTATCTCATTGTTATTTTAATTTGAAATTCCGTGCTGAGATATAATGTAGAGTACCTTGTATGCTTATTTGCCATCTGAATGCCTTTTTTGGTGAGGTGTCTGTTCAGGTCTTTTGCCTATTTTAAACTTAGGTTGCTTTCTTACTGTTATTTTAAGAGTTTGTTGTATATTTTCTATATGAATTCTTCAACAGATATGTTTTGCAAATATTTTCCCCCAGTCTATGCTTGCTTATCATTTTCTTAACAGTGTCTTTTGCAGAGCAGAAGTGTTAAGTTTTAAGGAAGTCTCACTTAAAATTTTTTTTTATGGATCATGCGTTTGGTGTCTTTTCTAAAAACTCATTTTCAAACCCAAGGTCACCTTGATTTTCTCACTTTGATATTGTTATCTTCTAGAAGCTTTATAGTTTTTCATTTTAAATTTATGTCTATGATCCATTTTGACTTAATTTTTGTGAAGGTGTAAGGTCTGTGTCCAGATTAATTTTTGTTACCACATGGGTGTCCAGCTGTTCCAGCATCATTTGTTCAAAAGACTATTTTTGCTCCATTATATTGCCTCTGCTTCTGTGTCAAATGTCAGTTGACTATATTTATGTCAATTTATGGGCTCTCTGTTCTGTGATATTGATGTATTTTTTTTCTCTAATACTACAGCTGTTTTAAGGACTATATAGTACATTTTGAAATCAAGTAGTATCGGTCCTACAACTTTTGTTTGTGTTAGCTTTCTGGTTCTTTTGCCTTCTCATATCAACTTTTGAAATAGCTTTCCAAAATAACTTGCTGATATTTAACTGAGATTGCATTGAATCTATATGCACAATAGAAAGAACTGACATTTTAACAATACCGAGTCTTCTTACCCATAAGCATGAATATCTCACAATTTATTTAGATCTCTGATTTCTTTCATCAAAATTTTGTAGTTTTCCTCATGTAGATTTTATGCATATTTTATTAGACTTGTACCTAAATATCTCATTTCTTTGGTGCTAATGTAAATGGTGTTTTGTTTTTGCTTTCCAATTCCAATCGTTTATTGATGTTTTATAGAAAAAATAGACTTTTGTCTGTTAATCTTTTATACTGTAGTTTTTTTAATCATTCATAAGTTCCAGAAGATTTTTGGTTTATTCTTGGGGATTTTCTATTTACACAATCATGATATCTGTGAACAAAAACAGCTTTATTTCTTCCTTCCCGATCTGTATACCTTTTATTTCCTTTCTTACCTTATTGAATTAGCTAGGACTTCCAGTACAATGTAGAATAGGAGTGGTGGGAGGGGACATTATTGTCATATTCTTGATCTTAGGGAGAGAGTATTTAGTTTCTCACCATTAAATATGATGTTAGCTATATGTTGTTTAAAGCTATTCTTTGTCAAATTGAAGACATTCCCCTCTATTCCCAGTTTGCTAAGTCTTTATTATGAATGAGTGTTGGATTTTGTGAAATGCTTTTTCTGCATCTATTTATATAATTATATGATTTCTCTTCTTTTACCTGTTGATGTGATAGATTACATTAATTGATTTTTTAATGTTGAAGAAGCATGGCATACCTCAAATAAATCACACTTGATCATGTTGTATAATTCTTTTTCTACATTGTTGGGTTCAATTTGCTAATAATTTCTTGAGGAATGTTGCTTGTATTCATGAGAGATATTGCTCTGTAGTTTTTTTTCTTTTTTCCTTGTAATGTCTTTTTCTGGTTTTGGTATCAGAGTAATATTGCCCTGATAGAATGAGTTAAGAAGTAGTCTCTCTGCATCTATTTTATGGAAGAGATTGTATAGAATTTGTGTCATTAATTCCTTAAATGTTTCATAGGGTGTACTAGTGATTCCTCCTGGCCTAGTTCCCTCTGTTTTAGAAGATATTAATTATTTATTCAATTTCTTTAATAGATATAGGCCTCTTTAAATTGTCTATTTCTGGTTGTGTGAATTTTGATACCGTGTCTTTCAAGGAGTTTGTTTATTTCATCTGGGTTATCAAATTTGTGCATAGAGTTGTTAATAATATTCCTTTATTATTATTTTAATGTCTGTGGGATCAGTAGTGATGACTTCTCTCTCATTTGTGGTATTAGTAACTTGTGTCTTTTCTCTTTTTTCTTGACTAGTGGGACTACAGACTTACCAAATCTATTGTCTTGTGAAAGAACTAGCTTTTGGTTTGCTGATTATCTTTATTGTTTTCCATTTCATTGATTTCTACTCTAATTTTTATTATTTCTTCTGCTTATTTAGTATTTAATTTGCTCTTCTTTTTCTAACTTTCTAATTTGAGGGCTTAGATTACTGACTGATTTTAAGTGTCTCTTCTTCCCTAAATATGCATTTAATGCCATAAGTGTCCCCCTAAGCACTGCTTTCCCTACATTCCATGAATTTGGATAAGTTGTACTTTCATTTTTTATTTAGTTCAAAATATTTTTCAATTTCTCTTGTGACTTCTTCTTTGACCCATTTGTTGTTTAGAATTGTGTTGTTTACGAAAACAATAAAAACTCTAGAAGAAAATCTAGGCAATACCATTCAGGACATAGGCACAGACAAAGATTTCATGACAAAAACACCAAAAGCCTTTGCAACAAAAGCAAAAATTGTCAAATGAGATCTAATTAAACTAAAGAACTTCTGCACAGCAAAAGAAATTATCATCAGAGTGAACAGAATGGGAGTGAACAGAATGTACAGAGTGAACAGAATGTACAGAATGGGAGAAAAATTTTGCAATCTATCCCTCTGACAAAGGTCTAATTTCCAGAGTCTACAAGGAACTTACACAAATTTACAAAAAAAAAAAAACATTAAAAAGTGGTCAAAGGACATAAACAGACACTTCTCAAAAGAAGACATTCATGCAGCCAGCAAACATATGAAGAAAAGCTCAACATCACTGATCATTACAGAAATGCACGCTGGGTGCAGTGTCTCTCGCCTGTAATCCCAGCACTTTGGAAGGCCAAGGCAGGCGGATCACTTGAGATCAGGAGTTCAAGACTAGCCTGGCAAACATGGCAAAACCCTGTGTCTACTGAAAATAAGCTGGGCATGGTGGCACATGCTTATAATCCTAGCTACGTGGGAGACTGAAGCAGGAGGATCACTTGAACCCGGGAGGCAGAGGTTACAGTGAACTGAGATCACGCCACCAGCCTGGGTGACAGAATGAGACTTGGTCTTAAAAATAAAAGAAAAAGAGAGAGAGAGAAATGCAAATCAAAACCACAATGAGATACTGTCTCATGCCGTCAGAATGGTGATTATTAAAAAAGTCAAGAAACAACAGATGCTAGCAAGGTTGTGAAAGAAAAGGAACGCTTTTACACTGTTGGTGGGAATGTGAATGTTCAATCATTGTGGAAGTGTGACGATTCCTCAAAGATCTAGAAGCAGAAATATCATTTGACCCAGCAATCCCATTATTGGGTATATACCCAAAGGATTATAAATCATTCTATTATAAAGATACGTGCATGCATATGTTCATTGCAGCACTATTCACGATGGCAAAGACACAAAATCAACCCAAATGTCCATCAATGATAGACTAGATAAAGAAAATGTGGTACATATACATTATGGAATACTATGCAGCCATAAAAAGGAATGAGATCATGTCCTTTGCAGGGACACGGATGAAGTTGGGAGCCGTTATCCTCAACAAACTAACGCAGGAACAGAAAACCAAACACCATATGTTCTTACTTATAAGTGGGAGCAGAACGATGAAAATACATAGACACTTGGGGAGGAACAACACACACAGGAGCTTGTTGAGGGGGCAGGGAGAGGGAAAGCATCAGGAAGAATAGCTAATGGATGCTGGCCTTAATACCTAGGTGAGGGGTTGATCTGCGCAGCAAATCACAATGGCACATGTTTACCTGTATAACAAACTTGCACATCCTGCACATGTACCCTGGAACTTAAACGTTGATGAAAAAAATACAAAAATAAAAAGAAAGAAATGTGTTGTTTAATCTTCAAATATTTTGTGATTTTCCTAGCTATTTTTCTGTTATCAATTTCTAGTTTAATTCCATTGTGGTCTCAGAGCATACTTCATATGAGTTCTATTCTTTTAAATTTGTTAAGGGGTGTTTTATAATCCAGAATTTGTTCTATCTTGGTGACTATTCTGTATGAGCTTAAGAAGAATATATATTCTGCTGTTGTTGGAAGAAGTATTCTATAAATGTCAATAAGATCTAGGTGATTGATGGTGCTGTTTGGTTCAATTATGTCATTACTTATTTCCTGCCTATTGGATCTGTCAATTAGTGATAGAAGGTTGTTGACTTCCCCAACTAAAATAGTGGATTTATTTATTTCTCCTAGAAATTCTGTAAATTTTTGCCTCGTGGATTTTAATGCTTTTTTGTTAGGTGCCTGTACATTAAGGGCTGTTATGTCTTCTTGGAGAATTGACCCCTTTACCATTATGTAGTACACCTCCTTATTCCTGATCATTTTTATGGTTCTGAAGTCTGCTTTGTCAAGATTAATATAGCTACTTCAGCTTCCTCTTGATTAGTGTTAGCATGGTATGTCTTTCTCTGCTCCTTCATATTAATTTATCTGTATCATTATGTCTAAAGTGGGTTTCTCATATACAATATATTGTTGGTTCTTGTTTTTTATCTACTCTGATGGTCTCTGTCTTTTAATTAGTATATTTAGACTATTTATGTTTAAAGTTATTATTTATATAGTTGGATTGATATCTGTCTTATTTGTGAATAGTATCTATTCATTGTCCTTGTGCTTTGTTCCTTTTATTTTTGTTTTCCACTGTTTTTCTGACTTTCTCATTTTGATTGAGCATTTTATATTATGCCATTTTTTCTCATCTCTTACCATATCAACTATACTTCTTTTTAAAATTTTTGTCAGAGGTTGTCCTAGAGTTTGAAATACTCACTTACAAATAATCCAATTCTACTTTTAAGTAACACTATATCACTTCAAGGGTAGTGGAAGTACCTTATCCTTGAGTATTTCAATTTTTTACTTTCGTCCCTTGTAACATTTCTGTCAGCCAGGCACGGTGGCTTTTGCCTGTAATCCTAGCACTTTGGGAGGCCAAGGCAGGTGGATCAAGAGGCCAAGAGATTGAGACCATCCTGGCCAACATGGTGAAACTCCATCTCTACTAAAAATACAAAAATTAGCTGGGCGTGGTAGCACGTGCCTGTAATCCAGCTATTTGGGAGGCTGGGGCTGGAGAATAGCTTGAACCCGGGAGGCGGAGGTTGCAGTGAGCCAAGATTGGGCTACTGCACTCCAGCCTGGCAGTAGAGCGAGACTCTGTCTCAAAAACAAACAGACAGAAAACATTTCTGTCATTCATTTCACTTGTCCCTAAACTATAATCACCAAATGCAATGTTGCTATCATTATTTTGAACAAACTGTTATCTGTTAGATCAATTAACTGCAGTGGCTCATGCCTGTAATCTCAGCACTTTGGGAGGCCAAGGCAGGTGGATCACTTGAGGTCAAGAGTTCGAGACCAGCCTGGCCAACATGATGAAACCCCATCTCTACAAAAAATACAAAAATCAGCCAGGCATGGTGGCACATGCCTGTAATCCAAGCTATTTGGGAGGCTGAGGCAGGAGAATCGCTTGAACCTGGGAGGCAGAGGTTGCAGTGAGCCAAGATTGTGCCGCTCCACTCCACCACTCCAGCCTGGGCAACAGAGTGAGACTCTGTCTAAAAAAAAGAAAAGAAAAGAAAAGAAAAAAGGTTTTATTTTACCCTTATTTATTCTTTCTATAACATTCTCCCTTTCCTCAATTATATCCTAGCCTATATGTTTTTCTTCTCTTTGAAGGACTTCTTTTAACATTTCTTGCAAAGCAAGTCTGCTGACAACAAATTCCCATGATTTTTACTTGTCTAAAAGTATTACTTCTAACTTCTGAAGGATGACCCAGGACAGAATCCTAGGTTGGTGGTTTTTTCTTTCAACACCTTAAATATTTCACTCCATGTTCATCTTGCTTATATGGATTGTGACTTCAGGGTAATTTTGATTCCACTTAGTCCTAATTTTCATGAACAACTTTCAGTGCAATGATTTAGTATTTTTTAATTTCATTTCCTTTCAAAAGGTCTTATTATAGTAATATATAACCTCTTTGAAGTCAGAAAATACTATTTCTTTGTAGTCATTTTTCCTTCTCCATTTATCATACAGGAGAAAGGAAAGAATAGAAAAGGTACTGAACTCCAGGTCCAAGTCAATCATCTTTGCTTCTGTCACACTGTCATTGACATTTACCCCAGCATTATCCTCATCGCTTCATCACTACTGCCACACCAACCAATCTGCCTCCTCTGTATAAGTATAACCTTCTTATTTGATTTATCTTTTATGAGCTTTTCTCTCCTAAAACATACACACTATGGGTCTTCAAGAGAAAGGGCGATGCTTAAATAATACAAATAGCGGAAATTTGGGGGAAGATGTGGCCCTTAGGAGTTCTGGAGTAACTCAAAAATTTCATTGAGTGTCTTGGAGAGACCAATTGCTCCTTTTGTCTATAGGTTCTTAATTAGTGGAGAAGGGAGCCAGCTTGGAACCCGATATCAGTTCTGTTGTTGGTTAAGATGATTTAGAGAGTGTGACTTGGACCTCTGGCAAAAATGAATATATGTATGTAAAGCTATTGACCTCTCTTATAAGGGCAGAGCTTGACCCAGTAAGTTTACCCTGGGCAGAAGAGAAAAATGTATTCTGTGAGAATGTTCATCCGAAAGAGAATTTAAAAATAGGCTTTTCTTTACCCCCATTTTCACCACTTAATCACTCTTCACCAAGAGTAGTGAGCATAGGAAGAAGGGTGTAAGTCTCCTTTTAATATTTTCAGAAGGTAGGAAGAAGTTCTTATTTCATGGACCAGGAAGAAATCTGAAAATTCTGGAAACAAAAACAAAGACTGATCTAACCAGCAGAAACTGGGGAGATGTTACAACATTTTTATGGGATAGACTCATAGGAGAGGGGAAAATGGCACCTGAAACTTAACTCCAGGGCATATATTTTTTAAACCAAGATATACAGACTATAAGAAATCATTTTCCTTATTCCTGTACATCACAACATTTTCAACCTTCCCAACTTAAAACTGTAACAATCTAAGTTTTATAATGTATGGAGAAAGAACTTTATCAGTAGAAATAGGAGAGCTGAATACTACACCTTCATTAATTGTGACAGGTAGTCCCCACCTATCCTATCCTTGAAGAATCTTGGGTCTTGTCCAAGTCCCCTACAGACTGTAGGGCTTGGATTTTATTACATTTTATTTCTGTCTTGAGTGTCTCTCCCATATTTAAGACTAATAGGTACACATGCTTGGAATTATATGTCTACTATGAAGCATGTTATTGCTTTTGTTTATTGTTTGTCTCTTCCTACTACAATGCAATCTCCATAAAGATGAGGAGTTTGACTACTTTTTTAACTGACAAATCTCCTATGCTAAACACATAGCTGATATGAAGTGACTGAATGAAAGTGAAAGAAGAAAAAATTGTGAAGCAATGAGAAAGTGTGTGTTGCATCTTTTGTCCCTGTTTAATATAAGAAAAGAGAGGGCTGATAATATGTGTCAGTGCACACAGGGAGTGAGCTGAAATATTGCAGGATCTTAGGAGAGGTATGATTTCAAATACTCAGTGCTAGAATGGGGAACCTGTACCACTTCTCTAATTGCAACAATGATCAACGTAACTATTTATCTTTCATTCACATAAATCTAATTTACATTAGTCAAATTCAACTTAATTCATTTTTACAGGATCTGAAAATATATAGAAACCAATTCCAGAACTTCTGCTTCCAACAATGGTAGAAAACATGTTTTGGACTAAGAATAAATGATAAAGTGCTATAAAATTTTTTTTTAATTCATTAAGGGCAACAGAGAGAATTTCTGTTTCCAGAAAGGATATAGTCAGTGTGGCAGGCCAACACTTGGACTAACAACAATGAGAAAAACCTGGGTAAATTATATATTTATAAAGGAATCAGAGGGTTTTAAAAACAAGAACTAAATGGATTAAAATTCGAGAGAAGTGAGAACTTTCCAGTAATGACTTGATGATGTCCACAATTTTTTCCTCTTGGCAAAATTGCCGGTTTGGAGTGCGGGCTAAGGATAAGGATAAGTCCAGGCAGAAAGATGCAGCTGGGGAAAAAAGTTAAACTAACAAAACTTTTAGCAGTTATATGGGGCTTTGGTGACTCACTGAAGATGTGAGAAACCCTAAATACATGACTAAGACATTAACTGAATTCTGAGACTGTATGGAGGCTAAAACAGTAGTCCCCAAACTTCTGAAATGCAAAATGAAATCCCCCACAGTGTCATGGTGCTAGAGAATCAACGAACTGCTATGGAAAAGAGGAGCCCCAAAACAAAAGAAGTAAAATGTAAAAACATAAGAGGGAGTAGGGAATTGACATTGATAATTTACAGGTGGTTTTTTGATGGGAATATTTACAGATTCTGAGCAAAGCTACAGGCTGTCCCTCAAAGAAAACAACAAAAGAGATCTCTAGCCTTCACAGAAGACTATAGAGTGTCCCAAACACATTGCCAGTCTTCCTTTCAAGAGATTTGCTGAATTTTGAAGCTTTATGGAGCAGGAGGTTAAAGAGCTAAACTGAAAACTTGCTGTTATCTTTTAGGGCTGGAAGACAGAGATCCACCAAGCTCTCAATTGAAAGCCCTGGAGGGCCACACCCTAAGAACAGAAGTGAATCGGAGGTACACTTAGCAAAACTGAAACCAGCTTCTGATTCAGAATAATCTCTGACTCGATTGAGGTGATCAAAGGCTATTCTACCTGCCCAACAGAAGAAAAAGGGAACACTTTTCGGTGAAAGGCAATATCATCTGGACCCTTTATGGTTTTATTATACATAATGTCTAACATTTTTAAAATTACTAGACATGGAAGATCAAGTTCATTTGCCCAATAATCAAGAGAAAAAAACACACACAATAGAAACACAATTATAGATGATCAAGATATTGTAATCAGCAAATGAGAATTTACAAATAATTTTTATGAATATGTTTAAGAAAATAAAGTGCAAAGTCGATGAGGAAATGGACAATTTTCAGTAAAAGTAACCTATAAAAAAGATTTCTTTAGGCATTCTAAATTTGAAAAAATATGGTATCTTCAGTTAAGAAATCAATATATGGAGAAAACTGCAGTGGAAAGGGTCAATACAGATAGCAGTGTGTCCAACAGCCAAGAAAGTAGGGTGGCGGGCATACAGATAGTGATGTGCATAGGGGCAAAAGAAGTCATAATGGGAAAGCCATGTGGCGGCAGCAGAGTGCCTGGTGTCCAAGGAAGCATGTATAGGGGGTACATATGGTGGCAGTTGTATGCCCAGCAGAAGAAGCACCACGGAGGTGAAGGTGAGAGTAAGTTGGGGTGCACAGTTAGCAATGTGTCTAACAGCCAGAAAGGTGGAGGCAGGGGCATGGAGGCAGTGGCATATCAAACAGCTCAGGGTTTGGTGGGGAGAAAAGTTCAAAAGTGACAACTTGCCTGGAGATGAAATCAAGAGTGATGAGTTGGCCATGGCAGTACCTAGCATTTTCAGGAAATTAATTATGTAAAGGAGGATTGATCAAGAAAGTATCTATATTGAAGCTAATGGAAGCTGGATTTCTCTCTGTGGGAAAAGAAATTTACAAATATGAAAAGGGGAAGAGAAGAAAATAACTCATTGCTATTGTTATGGTAAGAAGGAAGAAGGAAGGAAGGAAAGAGCAAAAGGGAGGAAAGAGCAAAAGGAAGGAAAGAAGGAAAGAGTGAAAGGGAAGGGAGGAAAGAACAAAAAAAATTATCAATGCAAGTGAATATGTCTGTGTACATATACATGAATACATACATATATTTCAAAATTCTGACCATGGAGAGGGCCTAGGTGCAATGACACCCCAGTAGCAATTAATACCAAGTATGTAGGTTCCAATTTCCATAACAAACAACAAGGACTCCTTGTAAAAGTGGATGATTCAAGGATGAAGGTAGGGAAATTTCAAGATTAGCCTGGAACATTGGATAGTAATGAACAGTGGTTTGAATGGTGGTATTTATCAGTGTCCATTTTCTGATTTGAAAGGCTTGGCAATTACTCTGTAGGAGAGTGTCTTTGGGAGAAGTAGTAATAGGAATATTTAGAGATGATAGGACATAAAGATTTCAACTTGCTTAACTTGCTCTCAAAATGTTCAAAAAAGGTATCATATCCTTGAAAATACACATCTATCTATCTATCTATCTCTATCATCTTTACAAAGAGAGATGGAGCAAATATGAAACTACTAACTGAGGAATCTGGATGAAGAGAATGTGGGAGTTCATTCTACTGTTCTTGCAACTTTTCTGATAAAAATATTTCAAAGTAAACTATTTCAAAATTAAATTTAAAAACTCAATATATGAGTTTAACAATAGGTTGGACACTATTGAATACAAGACTTGTGAACTGGAAACATATCAATGAAAAATATACAAAGTGAAGCATGGAAGAAAAAAAGAGAAAAAATAAGAAACAAATGTAAGAGACATACAGGACAAGTATGAAAGGTCTACCATGTAAAACTGAAGTTTCAGAGGGCAAGGAGAAAGAAATAGAGCAGAAGCAATATTCAAAGGGATAATGGTTGGGAATTTTCTAAAGCAGATAAAATACATTTAATCCACTGATTAAGAAGCTCAGCAAACCCTCAAGCAGGATAAGTATAGAGAAAACCACAATTATGCAACTCAGAATAAAAATGCTGAACCAAAGACAGAGAAGATGGAAAAACCAGCCAGAAGAAAAAAGACATATTATCTACAAAAGAGCAACAATGAGACTGGCAGCTGTCTCTAATAGCAACAATAGAAGCCAGAAGATAATGGAATGCTATCTCTAGAGTACTGAAAGAAACTAAAGGCCAATGTGTGAAAAACAATCTTCAAAAATGAACGTTAAATGATGACATTTTCAAACAAACAACAAAAAGAAGCAAAAAGTAAACAAAAAAACAAAATTCACATAATTTATTGCTAGTAGTTTTACACTGAAATGCTGAAGGGATTTCTACTAGCAAAAGTAAAAATGATCTCATTTGAAAAGATGGAAATTCAAGGAGGGAATGAAAAATATTGGATGGGTAAATATGTTGGTAACTATAAATGAATATTGACTACACAAAATTATGTTGAATAACTGAAAGATGAAAACACAGTCTCTTGAAGGAGAAATGTATGGTCAAATTGCATGCAGGAAAAACTTCTATAAAAGAGTTACTACATGCTCTGGGTTGGCAGATGGGATGAGCAGGGGTGCATCAAAAGTAATCGAGAAGGTGATTAGTTGGTGTACTTCAGCAGGAGCAACCAGATGAATTGACTTCTCTATATCCCCATATTAGCCACAAGCTAGGCAGCAGCCTGCAGGTGGGAGCAATGCCCATGGATGCATGGGTCAGTGTGCTACATACAGTAAGTACACGATGGTACCAGTTCCTGGTGAGAGGACACAGATGAATAGAAAAGAGACTGAAATGATATACAATAAGCCAGTAACTAATGTTGCCACTAGAGATGGGGTTAGAGGAAATAGTTTTGTCTACATTATATGAATCTTTCACAATAAAAATGTATTCATATACTACTTGTATAATTAGAAATATATTTGAAAATGAATAATTTTGTATAGGAAATATACGTTTGACTCCATGCAATAAATACTGACATCAGCATCAAAATAAAACATTTCTAAAAATCACCTGGAAATGAAAATACAGTCTTCTAGATAACTCCTGTATCAAAGAGGAAAAAAGAATGCTGATAACATAATATAATCTTGTGAATTGTAACCAAATCTTACCTTATGAAAAATTTTGCTTAAAATAACATAAATGTATAACTCAGGAAATTAAAAAGAAGAAAATAAATCAAAAGAAAGTAAAGAAAAGAATGCAAAAGCAATGACTTACATATGAGAAAGCCAAACATTACAATTTATTGATAAAAACAGTAATCTTGTATTTGAAAAGTTATAAAAACAAAACAAACCAATCAATCCCTTTCAAGTCTAGCCAAAGGAAACCTAAGAGAACACAAATACAATATTAGAAAACAGAAAAGGTATAATCAAAGGAAATTATAATTTTTAAATAAAATTTTTGTACTTTTCTGAGTATAAAATTTTAAAATAGTTTTTTTTAAGGAAACTACAAACAACCAATTTGCCTGAATAAAATATAGGAAGCCAAAAAATCAATGTGCATAGAACAGTTGAAAGTTTTGTAAAAAAAATACTGTAAAATGGCTCTGGGCCATGTTGGTTTTCTCAGAAATTTTTACTAAATACTGATGTATAGTTAAGTTCTGTAGTACTTAATTGTTACAAAACTATAGAAATCATAACTTTGATACAATAAACCTGATAAATATGTCACAAAACCATGGGCCAATCTATCTAATAAGCACAAATAAAAAGTCTGTTATGAAATATCAAATCCAACAGTATACTAAAAGAGCAATACACTTTATCTGATCAAATTTATTCAACAGTACAAAAATTGTTCAAAGTTAGGAAATATGCTAATGTAATCTTGGTAGATGCTAAAGGATATTTTATAAATGTTAACGTTACTTTTGATTAAAATTCCTAGTGTGCCAAGGGAAAAGCAGACTTTCTTAACTTGGTAACAAGTATTTTTTAGAAATCCAAACCCAATATAATACTTAATAATGAAATACCAAAAATAATCACATTAAAATGATAAATAAGAGGACACGGGAGCACAAGAAGAAAAACCAGGGACTCTTCCAAGATGGCCTAATAGGAACAACTCCGGTCTGCAGCTCCCAGTGGGAGCGACGCAGAAGATGGGTGATTTCTGCATTTCCAACTGAGGTATCTGGTTCATCTCATTGAGACTGGTTGGACAGTGGATGCATCCCACAGAGGGCTAGCTGAAGGAGGGTGGGGCATCGCCTCACCTGGGAAGCACAAGGTGTCAGGGTATTTCCCTTTCCTAGCCAAGGGAAGCCATGAGAGACTGTGCCGGGAGGAACAGTACACTTCTGCCCAAATACTGCGCTTTTCCCATGGTCTTCACAACTGGTAGACCAGGAGATTCCCTCCAGTGGCTGGCTCAGTGGGTCCCATGCTCACGGAGTCCAGCAAGCTAAGATCCATTGGCTTGAAATTCTCACTGCAAGGGCAGCAGTCTGAAATTGACCTGGGATGCTGGAGCTTGGCAGGGGGAGGGGCATCCACCATTGCTGAGGCTTGAGTAGGCAGTTTTATGCTCATAGAGTAAACAAAGCTGTCAGGAAGCTCGAACTGGGTGGAGGCCATTTAAGCTCAGCAAGGCTGACTGCCTCTCTAGGTTTCACCTCTGTGGGCACGGCATATCTGAACAAAAGGCAGTAGCCCCAGTCAGGGCCTTATAGATAAAACCCTCATCCCCTGGGACAGAGCACGTGGGGGAAGGGGCAGCTGTAGGCACAGCTTCTCCAGACTTAAATGTCCCTGCCTGACAGCTCTGAAAAGAGCAGTGGCTCACCCAGCATGGTAGTCGAGCTCTGACAATGGATGGACTGCCTCCTTAAGTGGGTCCCTGACACCCATGTACCCTGCCTGGGAGACACCTCCCAGTAGGGTCCGAGAGACACCTCATTAAGGAGAGCTCTTGCTGGCATCTGGTGTGTGCCCCCCTGGGACAAAGCTTCCAGAGGAAGGATCAGGCAGCAATATTTGCTGTTCTGCAGCCTCCGCTGGTGATACCCAGGCAAACAGGGTCTAGAGTGGACCTCCAGCAAACTCCAACAGATCTGAAACTGAGGGACCTGACTGTTAGAAGGAAAACTAAGAAACAGAAAGTAATAGCATCAGCATCAACAAAAAGGACATCCACACCAAAACCAACATCAAGACCAAAGGTAGATAAAAGACCAAAGGTAGATAAAACCACAAAGATGGGGAGAAACCAGAGCAGAAAGGCTAAAAATTCCAAGAACCAGAATGCCTCTTCTCCTCCAAAGGATCACAACTCCTTGCCAGCAAGGGAACAAAACTGGACGGAGAATGAGTTTGATGCATTGACAGAAGTAGGATTCAGAAGGTGGGTAATAACAAACTTCTCCAAGCTAAAGGAGCATGTTCTAACCCATCACAAGGAAGCTAAGAACCTGGAAAAAAGGTTAGAGGAACGGCTAACTAGAATAACTAGTGTAGAGAAAAACATAAATTACCTGAGGGAGCTGAAAAACACAGCACGAGAACTTCATGAAGCATACAAAAGCTTCAATAGCTGATTAGATCAAGTGGAAGAAAGGATATCAGTGATTGAAGATCAAATTAATGAAATAAAGTGAGAAGACAAGATTAGAGAAAAAAGAGTGAAAAGAAATGAATAAAGCCCCCAAGAAATATGGGACTATGTGAAAAGACCAAATCTACATTTGATTGGTGTACCGGAAAGTGACGGGGAGAATGGAACCAAGTTAGATAACACTCTTCAGGATATTATCTAGGAAAACTTTCCCAACCTAGCAAGACAGGCCAAGATTCAAGTTCAGGAAATACAGAGAATACCACAAAGATACTCCTCGAGAAAAGCAACCCCGTCGTATAATAATCAGATTCACCAAGGTTGAAATGAAGGAAAAAATGTTAAGGGCAGCCAAAGAGAAAGGTTAGGTTACCCACAAAGGAAAGCCCATCAGACTAACAGCGGATCTCTTGGCAGACACCCTACAAGCCAGAAGAGAGTGGGGGCCAATATTCAACATTCTTAAAGAAAAGAAATTTCAATGCAGAATTTCATATCCAGCCAAACTAAGCTTCACAAGGGAAGGAGAAATAAAATCCTTTATAGACAAGCAAATGCTGAGAGATTTTGTCACCACCAGGCCTGCCTTACAAGAGCTCCTGAAGGAAGCACTAAATATGGAAAGGAACGATGGGTACCAGCCACTGCAAAAACATGCCAAATAGTAAAGTCAATTGACACTATGAAGAAACTGCATCAACTAATGGGCAAAATAAGCAGCTAGCATCATAATGACAGGATCAAATTCACACATAATAATATTGACCTTAAATATAAATGGGCTAAATGCCCCAATTAAAAGACACAGACTGGCAAATTGAATAAAGAGTCAAGATCCATCGGTGTGCTGTATTCAGGAGACCCATCTCATGTGCAAAGACACATATAGGCTCAAAATAAAGGGATGGAGGAAGATCTACCAAGAAAATGGAAAGCAAAAAAAAGCAGGGGTTGCAGTCCTAGTCTGTGATAAAACAGACTTTTTTTTATTATTATACTTCACGTTCTAGGGTACATGTGCACAAAATGCAGGTTTGATACATAAGTATACATGTGCCATGTTGGTTTGCTGCACACATCAACTTGCGGCACTATTCACAATAGCAAAGATAAAACAGACTTTAAACCAACAAAGATCAAAAGAGACAAGGCCATTACATAGTGGTAAAGGGATCAATTCAACAAGAAGAGCTAACTATCCTAAATATATATGCACCCAATACAGGAGCACCCAGATTCATAAAGCAAGCACTTAGAGACCTACAAAGAGACTGAGACTCCCACACAATAATAGTGGGAGACTTTAACATCCCATTGTCAATATTAGACAGATCAACAAGACAGAAATTTAAAAAGGATATCCAGGACTTGAACTCAGCTCTGGACCAAGCAGACCTAATAGACTTCCACAGAACACTCCACCCCAAATCAACAAAATATATGTTCTTCTCAGCACTACATCGCACTTATTCTAAAATGGACCAGTAGGAGTGTTTGGAAGTAAAACACTCCTCAGCAAATGTGAATAACAGAAATCACAACAAACTGTCTTTCAGACCACAGTGCAATCAAATTAGAATTCAGGATTAAGAAACTCACTCAAAACCACTCAACTACATGGAAACTGAACAACTTGCTCCTGAATGACTACTGGGTAACTAATGAAATGATGGCAGAAATAAAGATGTTCTTTGAAACCATTGAGAATGAAGACACAACGTACCAGATTCTCTGGGACACATTTAAAGCAGTGTTTAGAGGGAAATTTATAGCACTAAATGCCATCAAGAGAAAGTAGGAAAGATCTAAAATCGACACTCTAACATCACAGTTAAAAGAACTAGAGAAGCAAGAGCAAACAAATTGAAAAGCTAGCAGAAGACAAGAAATAACTAAGATCAGAGCAGAACCGAAGGAGATAGAAACACAAAAAAACCTTCAAAAAAAATCAATGAATCCAGGATCTGGTTTTTTGAAAAGATCAACAAAATTCATGGACTGTTAGCAAGACTAATAAGGAAGAAAGAGAAGAATCAAATAGACGCAATAAAAAATGATAAAGGGGATATCACCACCAATCCCACAAAAATACAAACTACCATCAGAAAATACTATAAACACCTCTATGCAAATAAACTAGAAAACATAGAAGAAATGGATACATTCCTGGACACATACACCCTCCCAAGACTAAACCAGGAAGAAGTCGTATCTCTGAATAGACCAATAACAGGTTCTGAAATGAGGCAATAATTAATAGCCTACCAACCAAAAAAAGGCCAGGACCAGACGGATTCACAGCCGAATTCTACCAGAGGTACAAAGAGGAGCTGGTACCATTCCTTCTGAAACTATCCCAATCAATAGAAAAAGAGGGAATCCTCCCTAACTCATTTAGGAGGCCAGCATCATCCTGATACGAAAGCCTGGCAGAGACACAACAAAAAAAGAATTTTAGGTCAGTATCCCTGATAAACATTGATGCAAAAATCCTCAATAAAATAGTGGCAAGCCGAATCCAGCAGCACATCAAAAAGCTTATCCACCATGATCAAGTCGGCTTCATCCCTGGGATGCAAGGCTGGTTCAACATATGCAAATCAATAAACGTAATCCATCACATAAACAGAACCAATGACAAAACCCACATGCTTATCTCAATAGATGCAGAAAAGACCTTCAACAAAATTCAACAGCCCTTCATGATAAAAACTTTCAATAAACTAGGTATTGATGGGACATATCTCAAAATAATAAGAGCTATTTATGACAAACCCACAGCCAATATCATACTGAATGGGCAAAAACTGGAAGCATTCCCTTTGAAAGCTGGCACAAGACAAGGACACCCTCTCTCATCACTCCTATTCAGCATAGTATTGGAAGTTCTGGCCAGGGCAATCAGACAAGAGAAATAAATAAAGGGTATTCAATTACAAAAAGAGGAAGTCAAATTGTCTCTGCAGATGACATGATTATATATTTAGAAAACTCCATCATCTCAGCCCAAATCTCCTTAAGCTGATAAGCAACTTCAGCAAAGTCTCAGGATACAAAATCAGTGTGCAAAAACCACAAGCATATCTATACACCAATTACAAGCAAATAGAGAGTGAAATAATGAGTGAACTCCCATTCACAATTGCTACAAAGAGAATAAAATACCTAGGAATGCATCTTACAAGGGATGTGAAGGAGAACTACAAATCACTGCTCAATGAAATAAAAGAGGACACAAACAAATAGAAGAACATTTCATGCTTATGGATAGGAAGAATCAATATCGTGAAAATGGCCATACTGCCCGAGGTAATTTATACCTTCAATGCTATCCCCATCAAGCTACCACTGACTTCCTTCACAGAATTGGAAAAAACTACTTTAAAGTTCATATGGAACCAAAAAAGAGCCCACATAGCCAAGGCAATTCTAAGCAAAAAGAACAAAGCTGGAGGCATCACACTACCTGACTTCAAACTGTACTACAACTCTACAGTAACCAAAACAGCATGGTACTGGTACCAAAACAGTTATATAGACCAATAGAACAGATCAGAGGTCTCAGAAATAACACCACACATCTACAACCATCTGATCTTTGACAAACCTGACAAAAACAAGCAATGGGGAAAGGATTCCCTATTTAATAAATGGTGCTGGGAAAACTGGCTAGCCATATGTAGAAAGCTGAAGCTGGATTCCTTCCTTACACCATATACAAAAATTAACTCAAGATGGATTAAAGACTTAAATGTAAGACCTAAAACCATAAAAACCCTAGAAGAAAACCTAGGCAATACCATTTAGGACCTAGGCATGGGCAAAGACTTCATGACTAAAACACCAAAAGCAATGGCAACAAAAGCCAAAATGCACAAATAGGATCTAATTATACTAAAGAGCTTCTGCACAGCAAAAGAAACTCTCAGCAGAGTGAACAGGCAACCTACAGAATTGGAGAAAATTTTTGCAATCTATCCGTCTGACAAAGGGCTAATATCCAGAACCTACAAAGAACTTCAACAAATTTATAAGAAAAAGACAACCGCATCGAAAAGTGGGTGAAGGATATGAACAGACACTCCTCAAAAGAAGACATTTATGCAGCCAACAGACATATGAAAAAATGCTCATCATCACTGGTCATTAGAGAAATGCAAATCAAAACTACAATGAGATAACATCTCTCACCAGTTAGAATGGTGATCATTAAAAAGTCAGGAAACAACAGGTGCTGGAGAGGATGTGGAGAAATAGGAATGCTTTTACACTGTTGGTGGGAGTGTAAATTAGTTCAACCATTGTGGAAGACAGTGTGGTGATTCCTCAAGGATCTAGAACTAGAAATACCATTTGACCCAGCAATCCCATTACTTAAAGGATTATAAATTATGCTGCTATAAAGACACGAGCACATGTATGTTTATTGTAACACTATTCACAATAGCAAAGACTTGGAACCAACCCAAATGCCCATCAGTAATAGACTGGATAAAGAAAATGTGGCACATATACACCATGGAATACTATGCAGCCATAAAAAAAGATGAGTTCATGTTCTTTACAGGGACATGGATGAAAGTGGAAACCATCATTCTCAGCAAACTATCACAAGGACAGAAAACCAAACACCGCATGTTCTCACTCATAAGTGGGAATTGAACAATGAGAACACATGGACACAGGGAGGGGATCATCACACACTGGGGCCTGTAGGTGGGTGGGGGACTGGGGGAGGGATAGCATTAGGAGAAATACCTAATATAAATGATGAGTTGATGGGTGCAGCACACCAACGTGGCACATGTATACCTATGTAACAAACCTGTACGTTGTGCACATGTACCCCAGAACTTAAAGTATAATATAAAAAAAAATAGAGAATGCTTTCTATTAATACTTCTATTATTCAGTAAGATTCTGGAACTTATGGCCAATAAAAGAATATAAGGAAAGGAAAAAAGTATATATTGGTTGTAAAACGTATGATTACTTACCAAAAATTATATAACTACCTTGGAGTAAAATCAAGAAAACTGTATGCTACAGCAACAGAAAGTACGAGAAGGCAGTTAATACAAGATTAATATACCAAAAATCAATAAAAGTTAGAAAATGAAGTGGGAAACAAGAATCATTAATAATGCTAATAAACATACCTAGAAATAAATCCAATAAGAAAGATGCAAGATTTTCAGTTAAACACAAAAGAAAGACTAAAATAAATGAGGAAACATAACTATATTGAGGGAAGAGTATAAAGTAGTAAGTTATAATAAAATTATTGCAATTACAATTAAAAACTAAAGCATTTTCAGAACCTTGAAAAATAAGTTTAAAATTTTATTTGGAATATAATAAAGAAGTTATAATGCTATGAGCAATATGAAAATGATTAATGAAGTCTTGATCTGTAATTTATTAAAACATATTATAAAATACAGCAATTAAAACACTCTGACACTAATAGAGATAAAAATCAATATGTCAATGAGTTATTCATAATAAAAAACAGACCTTGATATATATGAGATTTACTATATAATAAAGTGATATTTCATATTAGTGGAGAAAAGACATATTGTTCAGTAAATGGGCTACAAAATTTTCCTACCCAATTGGGAAGAAATGAATCTGTATTCCTACTTCAGAACCATATCCTAAAAGGTCTCTAGATTGGTTAATGTTTTAAAAATAACAAAAATAATAAATGTACCAGTGGAAAATAATTTTTATGTAAGGAACACCTTGCTAAACACATCAGATAAGTACAAACCATAAAGAAAAAGATGAATGAAATGACTATATAAACAAGATAAAAGACAGATGACAAAATGAGGGAAATTGCAATGACACCCAATATGTTAAAATTATCTTTCACAAATCTGTAAGATAAAGGAAAACACCACTACAGAAAATAAACAACAAATATAAACACAGAATTCACAAAGAAGTAGCACAGATGATCATTAAACATAGCTCTTAAAAAATATACAAACTCACTTATAATTAAGTAAAAAAAATTAGACTACAAAGACCAAAATGTATTAAAAATTTACATTGTTAGGTATGACAATAGGAAAAAATATGGACTTTAATCATTCTTGATGGAAGCATACATTGATATATTTTGTCTTTCTCTTCTAGAAATTTATTATGAAAAATATTTCTCCAAGTAATCACAGATATATGTATAATGATGCCACTTTTATTACAAGTGTGAAACTAATCCAAATCCCTATCATTGGGGGACTGGTTAAATAGATTATAATAACTCTGTATAATAGAGTGGAATACTATGTGGCTATTAAAAAGAATGAAATGACTCTGTGTGTATTGATATAGAAAGATACCCAATGTATATTGTTTAGTAAAAAGGCAAGTGCGAGTTACACATACACACACAGTATGATACATTTTTCGTAGTATATTTATGTACATATTTGCATAAACACAGTCCCAAACTTGGAAGGATGTAGACCAACTGCGATCAGTGGTTTTCTCTCAGGCATGGTGTAAGGATGGGGCGGAGATTTTCATTATTCCTTTTGAATAAATTTGTTCAATGATGCCTATGTTATTTGTACATAGAAAAAAATGAAAATGAAGAAGTATATGGTACAAATGGGGAACTCAAAGCCAAACTTGTGCCTAACTCTGACTTTAAATACCTGAAGAAAACAAATTTTGAAGGAAAATTCCTCAAGTTAGTCCTATATCTCTGGAATATGATAAGTTTCACAGAGATTTTTACGTTGTTTTCTCCACGCGTTTCTCTGTGATGATCTGCGCTGCACTGCTTGATGGAGTCCAAAGGGCTTTGCTGATGATGAGGATGCCAGAGTGTGGCGCCAGAGAGTCACCAAGCCCCAAATTAAACTTAAGAGCTATGGCAAGGTAGGACCCCCAACCAACAAATCCAGGAACCCAGGCCTGTCATAACTGCAATCTGACCTGTCAAGCCCTATTTTCTTTCACTTCTGAATACCCTTCCATTGTTCCTTGAACCACCCCTGGAGGCCACATAAGATGACAGCAGCTGCTGTCAGGGAAACCGCCCCTGGTAGCTGTAGTTTGGGGATGGGATGGGTACAGAAGAGATGCTCTGAAGACATGAAAACACCTCTTTAATGTGGCAAGACATTGACTTGTAGGGAATGGAAAGAACATGAGCAATAAACTTTGGTAGCTGTTTTGGAACACAGACCACTTGGAATGGAAACAGAAATTCCCTCAGGGAAAATCATAGCAAGTAGACTGCAGCCACAAAATAAAGAACAGCCCAGAATATACAAGTGAACATGTTTCTTCCTACTCGTAACTGTATATCTTTATAGCATCACCTTCAAGGCTAACATATTTCATTTCCTTTACTGCTTTATAATTCTTTGGAGAGCTAATTTTAAAAACAACTTTGCTGTTTACACTCTTAAAATTTTAGCACATATATGCACTCAGAAAATTGGACTAGATGGGGGAAAATCCATATGGTAGTAAAATTATTTTATAAATTATTAACTGGCTGGCATTTTTATCTAAGGATGAGAATCATGAATTTTTCTCAGCATTTCCTTTTAAAGAGGTTATAAAGTTAAGCTGTAAAAGGATTCACATCAGTCCTGCTGAAACAATGGATGATAAAGTCCAAGTAAATAGCCATTGACACAAACTTGTCTTTGTCTTTATAGGAAGGGAAATTTCAAGAATAACTCTAGAAACAAAGTAATTTTTGTAGAGTGAAGGCAAGACTGTGCATTAAAATGTGCTTTTTGTTAGGAGGTAGTCATATGGATTGGCTCTGTGTCCCCACCCAAATCTCATCTTGTAGCTCCCATAATTCCCATGTGTTGTGTGAGGGACCCAGTGGAAGATGATTGAATCATGAGGGCTGGTCTTCCCTGTGCTGTTCTTGTGATAGTGAATGGGTCTCACGAGATCTGATGGTTTTAAAACTGGGAGTTTCCCTGCACAAGTTCTCTTTGCCTGCTGCCATCCACATAAAATGTGACTTACTCCTCCTTGCTTTCCGCCATGATGTGAGGTCTCCCCAGCCACATGGAACTGTTAAGTCCAATAAACCTCTTTCTTTTGTAAATTGCCCAGTCTTGGGTATGTCTTTATCAGCAGCATGAAAACCGACTAATACTGGTAGACTACTGGATCTAGGCCCAATTTTGTTATTTATTAATATATGGAATTGCATAGCTCATTTTGGGTAGCTTATCAAAGCCCTGAACCTCCATTTCTTTATCAAAAGATAGAATTGAAGTAGATGGTGTCAAAGGTATGACAACTCTAAGCTTTTTATAACTATCAAATATAATTGTAGATTTTTAACAAAATGCAACAGGTAGAGAGACAGAGAGATGAAAGAAGGAAGTAAGGGGATAAATTAAATTTAAAATGATGTCAAGCATTAATTTAAAAAGTAACCTCTATTGACTTGAAAATAAATTTATTCTGTTTTTAAACACTATTTTAAAAATATGCTTTATTCACATTTATAAAATCATTTCTTCAATTAATATTATATCTGAAGTCGTAGTACATGTTATTTTTTGTTATTGAACAATTTTTGTTATGCTATAATCTGAGTGTTTGTGCCTCGAAATTCAATAGTTGAAAACTTCTCTTATGTGACAGTATTAGGAGGTGAGACCTTTGGGAAATGATTAGATCATGAAGATGGAACCCTCATGAATAGGATGTGCCTTTTACAAGAGGCCCAAGAAAGATCCCTTACCCCTTCCACCAAGTGAGGGTGGAAAAGATGCCTTCTGTGAACCAGAGTGGGCCCTCTCCTGGTAGCAAATCTGCTGGCACCTTGTTCTTGAGCTTCCTGGCCTTCTGAACTATGAGAAATAAATTCGTATTGCATAGAAATCACTCAGTTTATGGCATTTTTGTTATAGCAGCCTGACTAGACTAGACATTGTAGTATGTAAGCAAAATGGGCTCATTTTTATATATGACACAGACAAAAAACCATAAAACATATTACTGGAAATATACTAAAGCACTCAGATAAAATGAAATGGAAATGCTGTTTTCTCCATGAGAAAACAAAAAAGAAGAGGAAGATAATGAGGTGCCTGATTTTAAAAAAATAAACTTTTACTTTTGAATAGTTTCAGATTTACAAAAAAAAGTCACGATGATAGTACAGAAGGTGGCTATACAACCTGTACCCAGTTTCTGTTATGGTTAACATATCACATCTCTATGATTCATTTTTAACAACTAGTGAATGGTTATTGACATATTTTAATTAACTAAAGACCAAACTTTATTCAAATATTTTTACTTTTTACCTAATAACCTCTTTCTGCCCCAGGATCCAATTCAGGGTGTGACATTACATTTAGTCATCATGTCTTCTGATTTCAGTCTCTATAATTCCCAGTTCCTCACAGCTGGGACTCCTGACATCCCATATACAAGAGCAACTCCACCCCTGTGTCAGGCCATATTTAAACTGTGCTAATCCCCCAGGCAGAAGCCTCAGTATCAAGTCCCATTCTTAATATCAAGTCCCATTAGGTTTGACCCCATACTAAAAGCTACCAAGTTAGCCAGTCAGTCCCAAATTACAGGCCTTCCATGTGCTCTGTTCCAGCAGCTACTTTTCAGAGGCTAAGACCCCTTTGCTTTTAATCTGTCTGATCTAGGATCAATGTCTCCTGCTGAATTTTGACTCCTATGCTCACACCCTAGTCACACATCCTTCAGTGTCAGGCTCTTAAAAGAAGGTGGTCTTGTCCATAGGCTCAACCTTGCTATGTGCCACTGATTCTAAAGTTGAGCCTCTGCATTAATCTAATTTAAGTTCTTCGTTAAATAACCTATCTGGTTTTCCTCTCAGAAACCTAGGAGCTTGTTTTTCTTCCAGACAAATTTCCTGGTGGGTATTAGAATCCTGTCCCTGAAATCTAGTCTACCAGCTAAGGCCTTGTTTCACCATGGACACCTGCACCACCTGTCTTTAGGACCCGCATGATCACTGGTATCATGTCATGGATCTCCACTCTCAGCCCAGTCCTCTGAAACACATGCCAAGTATTTCCTATATGAAATGAATGAATGGTCAGGGGCCATCATGATTATACTCAACAACCGTGATTGTACTCTACAAATTTTCTCTGAGTAAATGCCCGTGGGCCAAAGCCCAGGTCATAAGCCTTGGAACCTGAGTCAGCTTCCTAGGGGACAGAGTGGCTCCCTCTCCGGTCAGGCCTGGCTCTGCCCCTGCCCATTCTCACGGGGAGCCATCAGTCACACTCTCCAAATGAAACAGTCTTTTAACTGAACAACTCAGCAAAAGGGGGAAACTCAGTTTTTGTCTACATGAAAGAAAATTGAGGACCATTTAGAGGCCATTTCCTGACTTTATCTAAATATAAGTTAAATTCTACACTGCATTTGGTAACGGATAAGCTTTGTTTGCAGCTATAGAGGTCATGATCGTTAAATTTGGTCAAGATAAACCATTTACTTTAGCTCTTTTTATTTGACATGACACTGATAAGATACAAATTTGAAAACCACATAAAAAATTTGGAAATACTAAAACATTGATTATGTAAATTTAAAATTTTATTCATATGGGGATCCTTTTTCCTGCAAAAAAAATTTAATTTTAAAAATATGAGTTTTTTGTTTACCCAATTGTCAAAATCAGATTTATCAGCTAGCATAAATCATAATTCCTTTAACAGTTTCACAAAATAGGCTAGGTTTATAAACACAGTCTATAGGGTGCTTTTTCCTACATTCCATTCATTTTAATTTTTAATTGATGCTTATTATTTAATAATGTTATTCTTTGTTATTATTGACACCTTTGAGTTTAAGTACTCTGTAGTCTAGACAGGATACACTTATTGATACTGTAAATAATAGATAAAGGATTAGTGTGCAATTTACTGTTAATGTGATTGATGGATTCAATTCTCCACTGTAATACTTCTCTGTTCTTATTTTGGCTCCAATGCCAACGGTCTTGATCATTGGACAATGCCAATAATGACTGCATAAAAATGAACGTATTCTTCATATTTCTTAAATTTGTTCTTTTGGTCTTGTCATTTCATAAAAATGGTGTTACAAATGGAATGGTACAAAATGGAGCTTCAAATCAGGATGTGTTTTGCTGTTGTACTGCCTTGCTATATACAATTTATTTTTCAGAGGTGGAATCTTGGGTTTGTTTAATAGAAGGTGTGAAGTTAGAGAAATGAGAATAGAAGTAGCTTTTCATGGCTGTGTTTACTGAGGTGAGGCAGAATGACAGAGTGGACCTTGTTCCTCCTCCTGTGCAATTCACAGAGCTTATAGGAGGTGACCCTAAAGGCCAAGGCTGAGATTTCAGGTGAAACTTTGAAAGGGTGAAAAGGCATTCTGCCCAGCAGGCAACTATCCATGCATCACCCTTAGTCATATTAATATTAAAAGAAATCCAGCGTATGCCTGAGAACAGCCTTGCTTTATTTCTGTCGCGAACAAGACAAAAAGAATAGGCTTAATTGCAGATATTTTACATGTCTGTATATGAATTTTTAATTGCAATGAGAACGGGATTAAAATTAGAAAAAATATATCGCTGATTACAGGTTATAAAGTATTAAGCATACTCAGTTTCTAGATCTTGGTTTGTAATACTATTCTCCAATAAAAAGCATCAGGCTCTGTGGAGAAATGGTCAATTCTAGGAATGGGGCAGAAAATATATGAGACAAGTCTGGAGCATCGTTTAGTGTCATAAAATAAGGAAATGCTAAAAACAAAACAAAAATGGGGTATATTAAAGGAATATAGAAGCCAACAGAAAGAGATTCCAATGGCCACAGCTGGGGTAATTGGAGCAAGAAAATAAATAGTGCAGTATTACATTATATCCCAATGTATAAAACAAATATTCATGAGTTATTGAATAAATAACATGTACAGAAGTATTCCAAATAATTTGTATAGCTATCCCCTCAAAGATGTGGAGAATAACTCCCTACGCAACAACCCCCATAAGTATGGGCTGCACATAGGGACTTCCTTCTAAAGAACACAGCATGGAGGGAAGGGGAAAGAGTAACTCTCAGTGGAAAAGAACTCTGCTTCAGCCACATAATCGCATTTGACATCATCCATGACAGGTCACGTTGACAGCATGAACTTTTGATGTGATGTGAGGAAAATGGCATTCTACCTCTGTGTTCTTCCTCCCCAAAATTTGTAACCACCATCTAATCATGAGGAAAACATCATACAAGTCCAAATTGAGGAAGATTCTACAAAATGCCTGATTAATATTCATCGAAACTGTCAAGGTCATCAAAAGCAAGGAAAGTCTGAGAAACTGCCACAGCCTAAAGGCAGTCCAGGGAAACATGATGACTCAGTGGTATTCTGGGTGGGTTTCTGGAACAGAAAAAGGACAACAGGTAAAATCTAAGAACATATGAATAAAGTATGAACTTTAATTAATAATGATGTATCAATATTGATTCATTAGTTTTGACAAATGTACCATAGTAACGGAAGATGTTAACAATTAGAGAAACTGGGTACAGGGTTATGGGAACCCTCTGTACTATCTTTGCAACTTCCCTATAAATCTAAGACTATTCTAGAATACAAAGTTCATTTTAAAATAAATTTTTAAAACATTTAGAATACTAGACCACGGTATCAAAATAGGTAGAAATCCTCAGTCATAGGACTCTTATAATCCAAGATGTAAACTAAAAATTATACATAAAGCTGTTCAAAACAGGATTAACTAAAATAACATAAAAAGGAAAATTAGGGAATGATTAGAATAAAATTATTGTATAATTATAGCCATTTGATGATGTCAACTTTTAAAAAGCATGGTGTGATGTGTGTGGTTTGGCTATGTCCTTACCCAAATCTCATATTGAATTGTAGTTTCAGTAACCCCCATGTGTCATGGGAGGGACCCAGTGGGAGGTAATTGAATCATGGGGGTCCTTACCCCCATGCTGCTCTTCTCATGATAGTGAGTTCTCACGATATCTGATGGTTTTATAAGGGGCTTTCCCCCATTTGCTAGGCACTTCTTCCTGCCATCATGTGAAGAAGGGTGTGTTTGCTTCCCCTTCCATCATGATTGTAAGTTTCCTGAGGCCTCCTCAGCCATGTGGAACTGTGACTCAATTAAATCTCTTCCTTTATAAATTACCCAGTCTCTGGCAGTTCTTTATAGCAGTGTGAGAATGGGCTAATACACGTGGTATATAGGCAAATGCATGTGAAACACTACTCAATGAAAAAGATGAAAAGATTGATAACCTCGGGCCTTCTTGTGGTCTGAGACAAACAGACTTCTTACTTTTACTGTTGTGGTCAGCTTTTCTGTTCTCTGCGGCCAGATGCACTCCTCATAGTCACAACAAAGAAGTAAACAGACAGTGCTTGAAGATTGTAAATTGGGGTAAATCTTTCTAGAGGAAATACAGAAATATGTAACAAAAATCTCCTGATTTTGGTAACTTATTAGTAAATAAGTTTAAACTTTAATTTGTACATATTTTACCTATTGTGAATGTACATAAAGATTCAAATATTTGAATATTAATTTAATCATTGTGGGTTTGGGGTTTTATTTGAGTCTCACTCTGTCATTCAGGCTGGAGTGCAGTGATATGATCATGGCTCACTGTAGCCATCATCTCCCAGGCTCAACTGATCCTTCCACCTCAGCCTAGTGGGTAGCTGGGACTGCAGCTACCATGCCTGGCTAATTTTTTAAAATTTTTTTGTGGAGATGGGGTTTTGCCATGTTGCCCAAGCTGGTCATGGTCATTGTTAATAGCATTAAAAAAACTACTTTATGTCCCAACAATATATTATTTACATAAATATTGTATAATATTTACATAAATTATGGTTCAACCATCCAATAGAATACTTTATACTCATTAAAACTCAGGTTGTATAACTTCACAGGAAAAGCTTATAATAAGTGTGAAAAGGAGCTTTCTCAAAGAAGTAGGAATAATCTCATATTTTAATATAATGATAATTACATATTTATAATGATTACTTACATATAATTATATATGATTATAACTTATCAATATACCTATATAATTAAATATAGAAAGTAATATAAAATATATAAATATTTTTATGTTACATAGGCAGAAAAGTTGGAGGATTTTACTAACCAAAACTGCAGTGGTGATTATCTTTAACAGTGCTTTTTATTTTTTTACATTACATCTTACATTTTGTATAATACATTTTTTTCTACAATTTCAAATTTTACATTGTTCTTGTATTGCTTTTTGGACCAAAAAAGAATAAATATTATTTTTTTTAAATTAAAACCATGGTTAGAACTCAGCTGATACGAGTGTAAAGTCAATGGCTATAAAATTATTTTTTAAATTGTTACACATGGACTTACTCCTAAGTAAATGCATTTCCCCATGAGAAGAATTACTTCTGTCTTTAGTGTCTAGAATACTGCAATTTTGTGTAAATATGAAATTGGGTCTTGCTCATTTTCATACAACTTTCTTAAGTGCTCCATGGCATCTGAGAGCCAGTAGTGTTTTAAACAGAGTCGTTACAATCTGGAAATTTGAGTTCTAAGTTTGGATTATTTACATCTTCAATTGTGTTTTCACTAAGTCCCTTCACTCTTCGGGAATTATAGTTTCCTACATGTAAAAGGATATCTCCTATGATGAAATCATGAGGTATCCTGGGCAGATGATGACTTCAGTGATGTTGTGCCCCTGAAAAAGAGTGTGGCTCAGAGTGGGACATGTTTTCCTTTCCTTTGAACACATATTACCTTGCTCATCTCCATGGCCTCCTACAAGGCAGATAAGCAGCAGATGTGACCATTACAAACAATCATCAGATGAAGCAGTGACATAAACAGGCAGAGTAGGATGAGGGTGTGTTGTTTTGCAGACCACGTGGGAGGAGCAGCTTTCAGAGCCAAGAATGAATATTGGATGAAGTTATTAGGTAAAAATGGACTTGCTCAACATCCCAGAAAGGAAACTCCTCCTGTGCCCGAGTTCAAGAACAACTTCCTAGGGTGGAATGAGAGACTTCAGCTGATGGAGGGGAAAATGACATGCCACCTGGAGAAAAACCCAAGGAGAGACCAATATTCCCCTTGTTCCCCTTATAGATCTTACACTTTCCCACTGAAACAGGAGTTAACATCAGCACAATTCAGGTGCCCAAGGAGTTCCTTTTTTTCAGAGGCAAGGTTTCTCTCTCTCTCTCTCTCTCTCTCTCTCTGTCTGTAGCCCAGGGTGGAGTGCCATGGAGCAATCATAGCTCACAGGAGCCTCGAACTCCTGGTCTCAAGGGATTCTCTTGCCCTGGCTCCCCAAAACTCTGGAATTATAGGCATAACCCACCACGCCCAGCTCTTGCAGGGTTCTTTATCTTTGGCAAGTCTTAAGTTAGCTCCAACTTGATTGGGATGAGGATAGAGTAGATTCCTTCTATCTCTTTTTTTAAATTAAAGTAGTTTAAGAAAAGATATGGAAATGCAGAAATGGATACAATGTACTCTAAAAAAATGTCAGGAATCCACTCACTCTCACGTTCTCTCTTTCTCCTCTCTCTCTGTCTCTATCCACCCCCCTTCCTCCTTCCCTCTCTCTGTTTATGCCAAGCTGAAGGGGAAAACGTGACAGGGTACACTTTCTGAGGGTTTCAAAAAGAAAAATAGTAACTTCAAGGTGAAGAAGCCTGGAAGACACCACCTTAACCTACTAATCAAAGTTAACATCATCAGTAAGAGACAAATCAATGGCCTGTGTCTCCCCATATGCTGCACTCAAAAGGACATGGCATAATTCCTGTGATTTTTTTACTCAAAATAATTAATGTATATTTAATTGTGGAATCTATCAGCCCTAAACTTGGCCAGGCACAATGGCTCACGCCTGTAATCCCAGCACTTTGGGAGAACAAGGTGGGCATATCACTTGAGGTCAGGAGTTCAAGACCAGCCTGGTCAACATGGTGAAACACCCTCTCCACTAAAAATACAAAACTTAGTCTGACAAGGTGGCACAAGCCTCTAATCCCAGCTCAGGAGGCTGAGGCAGGGAAATCTCTTGAACCTGGGAGGAGAAGGTTTCAGTGAGTCAAGATTGTGCCACTGCACTCCAGCCTGGGTGACAAAGTGAGACTGTCTCAAATAAAAAAATAATAATAACCCTAAATTTAGAAATATTTCTAAACATAACTGACCAGTGCTCTTTAAAAGTGACAAGAACATGAAAGACAAAGAAGCACTGAGAATCAGTTCTAGAATAAAGGAGAGTAGATATACATGGCAGCCAAAACCAGCATGTGATCATGAATTGGATCCTGGACAATAAAAATGACATTAGAGAGACAATTGGTAAAACTTTAAAGAAGATTTAATAATTATACTGAATCAATGTTTAATCTCCTGATTTTGATAATTTAGTTACATAAGATGTTAACTTCTGGGAAATTTTGGTGAAAATATACAAAGAGTTTTTGTAGCTGCTTTATAAACCTGAAATGATTTAAAAATGAAGAGTTAAAAAATTAAAAATAAACACATGAAAATGGGCAGAGAAATAATTTCACATTTCACATAGAATTCAGAGTACTTTTAGTAGCAACAGTCCTGTCAAGCAGTAGCCCCATTTTATAAAATTAAGGAACTTAGACTAAGAAAGCTGAAGTCACATGCTTTAAGATCACAGAATTAGTGAATGTTGACTTCAGGTCTGTTATGGCTGATAACAGATACGATATTTTGATAACTTGAACACTTTAGTCTCATGAAATGCCTCTTTATCCCTGGTGATATTTCTTGTTTTGAATTCCCACATAATCTTAAAAGACACAGTTCAGCTTTATTATGATCAGTGTTTGCATGTTACATCTTTTATCATCCTTTTACTTTTATCCTTTTTTGATATTTAAAGTGAATTTCTTGTAGACAGTATATAAGTAGCAGGTCATATTTTTTTATTTGGTCTTACAATCTCTGCCTTTTAATTAGACTGTTTATACCGTTTGGGTTTAATGTAATTATCAATACAGTTATGTTGAAATTCATCGTCTTACTATTTGTGTTCTCTTTGACCCACTTGTTCTGAGTTCTTTTTTCTCTTTTCCTGCCTTCTATTATATAAATCAAGTATTTTATATTAGTCTGTTTCATTGACACTATGACTTACTCTCTCCATTTTTAAAAGTGTTTGCTTTAAGATTTACAATATGCATCATTAACTTTTCACAGTCTACCTTCAATTAATATTATGCCTCTTCCTATAAAAAGTAAGAACTGTACAACAGGATACATCTTTTTCATCTTTTCTGTCTGAAATTTGAAATGCTCCAAAATTCAAAACATTTTGAGCACCAAATTGATGCTTCAAGTGGAAAATTCCATACCTGACATCTTTGCCTTCTACAACTCAATGCATACAAACTTTGTTTCATGCACGAAAATATTAAATATTTTGCATAAAATTACCTTCAGGATATGTATATAAGGTGTATATAAAACATGGATTAATTTTGTGTTTAGACTTGGGTCCCATTCCTAAGATACCTCATTATGTGTATTCAAATATTCCAATATTCAAAAAAATCCAAAATTCAAAACCCTTCTGGTCCCCAGCATTTTGGCCAACCGATACTCAACCTGTATTTTTGCATAGACTTTACTTCTACATGTATTACAAAACATATAATATATTGATTATATTTTTTTACTGACAATTATCTTTTAAGGAATCAAAAAATGAGAAAAATATTTGTTTATTCACATTTACGATTTCTGTACTTTTCAATTTCAATACTTTGCAAAGATTTAAGTTTATTACATAATTTTCCTGAAGAACAACCTTTAACATTTCTGTAGTACAGATTTGCTAGTGGCAAATATTTTTCAACTTTTGCTTGTCTCAAAAAACTTTATATTTTTTCTTTATTTTTAAAGGATCTAGTAAAGAATATTTCTGCTGGATATGTCTAGGTCGTGAGTGTTTCTCATGTAGTACTTTATAGATGTCTTTTGACTCACAGAATTTCTGAGCTGAGATCACGCCACTGCATTCCGGCCTGGGCAACAGAGTGAGACCCTGTCTCAAAACAAAAAACAAAAAAACAAAACAAAACAAAAACAACAACAAGAAAAGTTTTTTTCTCATCATCACTTATTATCAGCCTTTTAATTATGATGGGCTTTGGCATGTTTGTGTCTTCTTGTGTATATGTTTATCTCTCTTGGGATTTGTTGCGTTTCTTGAACCTTTGCATTTACAGCTTTCATCAAATTTACACAAAAAATTTCCATTATTTAAGTATTTCCCCATAACTAAAATTACACATGATATGGTTTGGCTGTGTCCCCACCCGAATCTCATCTTTAATTGTAGTTTTCACAATCCTCATGTGTCACGGGAGGGAGCCGGTGAGAGATAATTGAATCATGGGAGTGATTTCTCCCATACTGTTCTCATGGCAGTGAATAAGTCTCACAAGATCTGATGATTTTATAACGGGAAACCCCTTTCATTTGGTTCTCATTCTGTCTTGCTTGATGCTATGTAAGAAGTGCCTTTCGCCTTCCACCATGATTGTGAGGCCTCCCCAGCCACGTGGAACTGTGAGTCCATTAAACCACTTTTTCTTTATAAATCACCCAGTCTCAGGTACGGTTTTATCAGCAGCATGAAAATAGACTAATACAACACATATGTTAGATTAGCTTGCTACAGGTCACTAATGCACCATTCTTTTTATTTTGTACTGTTTTATTAGGGATCACAAACATGCAGAGTTCATTGCCAAACATCTAAAGACAGTTGTTCATATATTTTGTCCAATGCTCCAGTTGTTTGTAGTGGGAAGGTAAATCTGTGTCCTGTTAACCCATCAAGGCTGAATGCAAAAGTCTATTTTTCTTTTGATTTGCTAAGTTATGTCTCAGAAAGCCACTGTTCCCTACACCAATTTTCCCAAAGATTGACCTATGTTTCATAGCCTGCGCAGGGCTTTCTCCTTCACTTTTATGATTCAATTCCTTAGAGCAGAAACCCAAACGAGAACTGAGACCACATCAGGCTAGTGAAATGAATAAGAAATAAAACATTGAGGCATGCTTATGGTCAAAGAGGTATTAAATAAACATAAAGATGTGCTATATCTTGATTGTCCAATAACCAAACTCTTTACAGAAGAGAGTGCTTTCCTGTAGTTGTGTAGTATTTTATGAGTACTCACTAGGCACTTGGAGATAATAATTAATTAAACAAGAAATAGTTCTGGACCATTTTTGGCTGTGTAAAAGTTGGAACATCAATAAAGTCATATCTAAAGATAACAGTCACATTAAACAACCTATTAATATCATGTGCCAGAAAAAAGGATAATAATATACATTGCATACAGATAGTTATGACCTTAAATGTGTTTATTTCAATCGGTATTTGAAAACCTGTTATGAATCCTCCATGTCCTCAAGGTAATTGGCATATAGACCCTTTAGTGTCTGGCAACATCCTAATTTTCCTTGACTCTTCTTTTGACCTGCCTGCCCTATCATTTATCTCCTGCCACTTAGAAGGCCCATCCTCTTCCTCTTCATCTGATGAGCACCTACCTACACAATTTTTATGACCCAACACTTCTAGGAGGCTTTTCTTGGTTCGTTCAAATATCATTTCTTTCTTTCTCCTTAGTGCTTCTTCATCAGTTAGCACTTTATCATATTGCATTCTGATGATTCTAAACCTGTATCACCATTAGTTTATGAAAGTGGGAAAATTTTCTTATTCATATTTTTATCTTCAGATTACAATATTGTAGTTGATGCACTTTAGTCAGATAATAAAAATTTGTTAGGAAAATCAATGAATGAGGGAATTCATATAAAACAACTTATTAAAGCGACCTGGAATTTCATTTTTGGAACAAAACCAGAAGGAATTTTAGACTTGTAAATTTGTACTAGAAATAACAGAATCAAGTATTGTCCTGGAAACCCTGCATATTTTTAGAAAGAGGTTTGTGGAACCAAAAAAAAAAAAAAAAAAAAAAAGTATGTGAAGAAAGGACTAGGGTAGGGAGCATTTACTTCTGTCTTTTGACTTCATGGGAATTTACTTGGCTGACTTGTTGAAGGTATCTGCTTTTCAAGAGTCAATTGTGTGAAGGGACTCTGTGAACGACACGTAATTTAAAAAACTTCTCCCTTGTCATAACAGAAACGAAAGATCAAGCAGAGGAGTGCATGTGTAGGCAAATTATGAAAGAAGTTATAGTAAAGCAATTCTTTTGAAATTATAATATTTCAGGACACCAATTATGCATGTCATGATTCAATAGAAGACATTCATACATTTTAAAATATTAGCTTTATTGGATTATTACACATTGTACTCATAAATCATGATATCACTTTATTCTCCATAAATATATATATAGCTATAATCCATCAACTTACAATTAAATAAATATATCAATAAAAAATAAAAATACTGGCTTTTAAAATATAATGGTTTTTAAATATTTTAGTCATATTCCTAGGCATTTTTTCCGTAAGCTGCCTACAGCTCAAAGGATAAAATTTTTATGCAGAAGACTAATAAAAGATATTATCCTCAGGAAACAAAGAAAGACTCAAAATTCAAGAAAAATCTTTACCTACCCATCCACCCTAATGTCTACATGAGGACCCAGCAGGTCAAACAAAAAGGCATGGTACCAGACAAAAGGAAAATTAGCAAACATAAAACAAACATTTGTAATAAATACATTGGCAGAAAGTAATTTTTCAGAAGGAAAGAGGAGGATGTGAACAGATTTACCTTGGTCAAATGGAAGAACTTGGCCGAGCACATTGGCTCATGCCTGTAATCCCAGCACTTTGGGAGGCCGAGGCGGGTGGATCACCTGAGGTCAGGAGTTCAAGACCAGCTTGGCCAACATGGTGAAACCCCATCTCTACTAAAAATATAAAAACTAGCTGGGCATGGTGGTGGACGCCTGTAATCCCAGCTACTTGGGAGGCTGAGGCAAGAGAATTGCTTGAACCCAGGAGATGGAAGTTGCAGTGAGCCGACACAGTGCCATTGCACTCCAGCCTCGGCAACAGAATGAGACTCTGTCTCAAAAAAACAAAAACAAAAACAAAAAACAAAAAACAAGTGGAAGAATTTAGGCGTGTATCAGTGCTTTGCTTACATAGGAATGAGATTTGCATTCTACATCTTTTACACCAAGCCATTCATATATTTCTTAAAATATAAAAAGGGAATCCACAATAATGAAATTACTATGTAGTAATAGTTAATTTGACAAATGCTACATGCCCTAAAGTCTATAAAACTTTGTTAGAAATAATTTTTAAAATAATATAGCTTTCCACCATATTCAGATTTTTACTCTGTTTCAACTCTAAGGGCTATTTCATATTAAGTCTAAAGAGCAATATAGGTTGCTATAAAATATTATTAATTTAAAAATATGATAGAAAAATTAAGGCATTCATTCCAACCACCTCAATATTGTGACTAACATGTCAAGTTTTGTTTATATTTTCTAGTGTTTACAAATAAGAAAATCAGTTACATTAAACTTGCATATATATAATCACAGAAATGGAACACAGCAACACACAATTTTGCATTAAAAGCACTAGGGAATGTTGACGTTCCTTTACCATGAACAGTTATGCTTTTCACATATTGTGACATCATATCTTCTTAGAACTAGGTACAATTTTCACATAGAGTGAAGAAGCAGATGTGTTTTCTCCTTAATGATAGCATTAGACAGTGTTACTTCTATTCAGCAAATGTGACTGGAGTTTTCTTATGGCGAGTTTGTTGGTCATAGGGCAACAGAGAAAACAGATATGAGTGAAGGAAAAAGCTATGCTAAGGATGGGAGGCTGACCTGTTATGAAATAGGAAGAAGCTCATAGGAGTAATATGCCCAATAACTAGCTTGCATACCCTTGAGCAAATAACCCCCTTGGATTTTCAGTTTCTTTTTTTTTTTTTTTTTTTTTATTTTTATTTATTTATTTATTTTTTATTTTTTATTATTATTACTATTATTATTATTATACTTTAGGCTCTATGGTACATGTGCGCAACGTGCAGGTAAGTTACATATGTATACATGTGCCATGCTGGTGCGCTGCACCCACCAACTCGTCATCTAGCATTAGGTATATCTCCCAATGCTATCCCTCCCCCCTCCCCCCACCCCACAACAGTCCCTGAAGTCTGATGTTCCCCTTCCTGTGTCCATGTGTTTTCATTGTTCAGTTCCCACCTATGAGTGAGAATATGCGGTGTTTGGTTTTTTGTTCTTGTGATAGTTTACTGAGAATGATGATTTCCAATTTCATCCATGTCCCTACAAAGGACACGAACTCATCATTTTTTATGGCTGCATAGTATTCCATGGTGTATATGTGCCACATTTTCTTAATCCAGTCTATCATTGTTGGACATTTGGGTTGGTTCCAAGTCTTTGCTATTGTGAATAATGCCGCAATAAACATACGTGTGCATGTGTCTTTATAGCAGCATGATTTATCATCCTTTGGGTATATACCCAGTAATGGGATGGCTGGGTCAAATGGAATTTCTAGTTCTAGATCCCTGAGGAATCGCCACACTGACTTCCACAAGGGTTGAACTAGTTTACAGTCCCACCAACAGTGTAAAAGTGTTCCTATTTCTCCACATCCTCTCCAGCACCTGTTGTTTCCTGACTTTTTAATGATTGCCATTATAACTGGTGTGAGATGGTATCTCATTGTGGTTTTGATTTGCATTTCTCTGATGGCCAGTGATGTTGAGCATTTTTTCATGTGTTTTTTGGCTGCATAAATGTCTTCTTTTGAGAAGTGTCTGTTCATGTCCTTCGCCCACTTTTTGATGGGGTTGTTTGTTTTTTTCTTGTAAATTTGTTGGAGTTCATTGTAGATTCTGGATATTAGCCCTTTGTCAGACGAGTAGGTTGCAAAAATTTTCTCCCATTTTGTAGGTTGCCTGTTCACTCTGATGGTAGTTTCCTTTGCTGTGCAGAAGCTCTTGAGTTTAATTAGATCCCATTTGTCAATTTTGGCTTTTGTTGCCACTGCTTTTGGTGTTTTAGACATGAAGTCCTTGCCCATGCCTATGTCCTGAATGGTAATGCCTAGGTTTTCTTCTAGGGTTTTTATGGTTTTAGGTCTAACATTTAAGTCTTTAATCCATCTTGAATTGATTTTTGTATAAGGTGTAAGGAAGGGATCCAGTTTCAGCTTTCTACATATGGCTAGCCAGTTTTCCCAGCACCATTTATTAAATAGGGAATCCTTTCCCCATTGCTTGTTTTTGTCAGGTTTGTCAAAGATCAGATAGTTGTAGATATGTGGCATTATTTCTGACGGCTCTGTTCTGTTCCATTGATCTATATCTCTGTTTTGGTACCAGTACCATGCTGTTTTGGTTACTGTAGCCTTGTAGTATAGTTTGAAGTCAGGTAGTGTGATGCCTCCAGCTTTGTTCTTTTGGCTTAGGATTGACCTGGCGATGCGGGCTCTTTTTTGGTTCCATATGAACTTTAAAGTAGTTTTTTCCAATTCTGTGAAGAAAGTCATTGGTAACTTGATGGGGATGGCATTGAATCTATAAATTACCTTGGGAAGGATGGCCATTTTCATGATATTTATTCTTCCTACCCATGAGCATGGAATGTTCTTCCATTTGTTTGTATCCTCTTTTATTTCCTTGAGCAGTGGTTTGTAGTTCTCCTTGAAGAGGTCCTTCACATCCCTTGTAAGTTGGATTCCTAGGTATTTTATTCTCTTTGAAGCAATTGTGAATGGGAGTTCACTCATGATTTGGCTCTCTGTTTGTCTGTTATTGATGTATAAGAATGCTTGTGATTTTTGCACATTGATTTTGTATCCTGAGACTTTGCTGAAGTTGCTTATCAGCTTAAGGAGATTTTGGGCTGAGACAATGGGGTTTTCTAGATATACTATCATGTCATCTGCAAACAGGGACAATTTGACTTCCTCTTTTCCTACTTGAATACCCTTGATTTCCTTCTCCTGCCTAATTGCCCTGGCCAGAACTTCCAACACTATGTTGAATAGAAGTGGTGAGAGAGGGCATCCCTGTCTTGTGCCAGTTTTCAAAGGGAATGCTTCCAGTTTTTGCCCATTCAGTATGATATTGGCTGTGGGTTTGTCATAAATAGCTCTTATTATTTTGAGATATGTCCCATCAATACCTAATTTATTGAGAGTTTTTAGCATGAAGGGTTGTTGAATTTTGTCAAAGGGCTTTTCTGCATCTATTGAGATAATCATGTGGTTTTTGTCTTTGGTTCTGTTTATATGCTGGATTACATTTATTGATTTGCGTATATTGAACCAGCCTTGCATCCCAGGGATGAAGCCCACTTGATCATGGTGGATAAGCTTTTTGATGTGCTGCTGGATTCTGTTTGCCAGTATTTTATTGAGGATTTTTGCATCAATGTTCATCAAGGATATTGGTCTAAAATTCTCTTTTTTTGTTGTGTCTCTGCCAGGCTTTGGTATCAGGATGATGTTGGCCTCATAAAATGAGTTAGGGAGGATTCCCTCTTTTTCTATTGATTGGAATAGTTTCAGAAGGAATGGTACCAGCTCCTCCTTGTACCTCTGGTAGAATTCGGCTGTGAACCCATCTGGTCCTGGACTTTTTTTGGTTGGTAAGCTATTGATTATTGCCACAATTTCAGCTCCTCTTATTGGTCTATTCAGAGATTCAACTTCTTCCTGGTTTAGTCTTGGGAGGGTGTATGTGTCGAGGAATTTATCCATTTCTTCTAGATTTTCTAGTTTATTTGCGTAGAGGTGCTTGTAATATTCTCTGATGGTAGTTTGTATTTCTGTGGGATTGGTGGTGATATCCCCTTTATCATTTTTTATTGCATCTATTTGATTCTTCTCTCTTTTTTTCTTTATTAGTCTTGCTAGCGGTCTATCAATTTTGTTGATCCTTTCAAAAAACCAGCTCCTGGATTCATTAATTTTTTGAAGGGTTTTATGTGTCTCTATTTCCTTCAGTTCTGCTCTGATTTTAGTTATTTCTTGCCTTCTGCTAGCTTTTGAATGTGTTTGCTCTTGCTTTTCTAGTTCTTTTAATTATGATGTTAGGGTGTCAATTTTGGATCTTTCCTGCTTTCTCTTGTGGGCATTTAGTGCTATAAATTTCCCTCTACACACTGCTTTGAATGCATCCCAGAGATTCTGGTATGTTGTGTCTTGGTTCTCGTTGGTTTCAAAGAACATCTTTATTTCTGCCTTCATTTCGTTATGTACCCAGTAGTCATTCAGGAGCAGGTTATTCAGTTTCCATGTAGTTGAGTGGTTTTGAGTGAGATTCTTAATCCTGAGTTCTAGCTTGATTGCACTGTGATCTGAGAGAGAGTTTGTTATAATTTCTGTTCTTTTACATTTATTGAGGAGAGCTTTATTTCCAAGTATATGGTCAATTTTGGAATAGGTGTGGTGTGGTGCTGAAAAAAATGTATATTCTGTTGATTTGGGGTGGAGAGTTCTGTAGATGTCTATTAGGTCCGCTTGGTGCAGAGCTGAGTTCAATTCCTGGGTATCCTTGTTGACTTTCTGTCGCGTTGATCTGTCTAATGTTGACAGTGGGGTGTTAAAGTCTCCCATTATTAATGTGTGGGAGTCTAAGTCTCTTTGTAGGTCACTCAGGACTTGCTTTATGAATCTGGGTGCTCCTGTATTGGGTGCATATATATTTAGGATAGTTAGCTCTTCCTGTTGAATTAATCCCTTTACCATTATGTAATGGCCTTCTTTGTCTCTTTTGATCTTTGTTGGTTTAAAGTCTGTTTTATCAGAGACTAGGATTGCAACCCCTGCCTTTTTTTGTTTTCCATTTGCTTGGTAGATCTTCCTCCATCCTTTTATTTTGAGCCTATGTGTGTCTCTGCATGTGAGATGGGTTTCCTGAATGCAGCACACTGATGGGTCTTGAGTCTTTATCCAATTTGCCAGTCTATGTCTTTTAATTGGAGCATTTAGTCCATTTACATTTAAAGTTAATACTGTTATGTGTGAATCTGATCCTGTCATTATGATGTTAGCTGGTTATTTTGCTCATTAGTTGATGCAGTCTCTTCCTAGTCTCGATGGTCTTTACATTTCGGTATGATTTTGCAGTGGCTGGTACCGGTTGTGCCTTTCCATGTTTAGTGCTTCCTTCAGGAGCTCTTTTAGGGCAGGCCTGGTGGTGACAAAATCTCTCAGCATTTGCTTGTCTATAAAGTATTTTATTTCTCCTTCACTTATGAAGCTTAGTTTGGCAGGATATGAAATTCTGGGTTGAAAATTCTTTTCTTTAAGAATGTTGAATATTGGCCCCCACTCTCTTCTGGCTTGTAGGGTTTCTGCCGAGAGATCCGCTGTTAGTCTGATGGGCTTCCCTTTGATGGTAACCCGACCTTTCTCTCTGGCTGCCCTTAACATTTTTTCCTTCATTTCAACTTTGGTGAATCTGACAATTATGTGTCTTGGAGTTGCTCTTCTCAAGGAGTATCTTTGTGGCGTTCTCTGTATTTCCTGAATCTGAATGTTGGCCTGCCGTGCTAGATTGGGGAAGTTCTCCTGGATAATATCCTGCAGAGTGTTTTCCAACTTGTTTCCATTCTCCCCGTCACTTTCAGGTACACCAATCAGACGTAGATTTGGTCTTTTCACATAGTCCCACAGTTCTTGGAGGCTTTGCTCGTTTCTTTTTATTCTTTTTTCTCTAAACTTCCCTTCTCGCTTCATTTCATTCATTTCATCTTCCAGGGCTGATACCCTTTCTTCCATTTGATCGCATCGGCTCCTGAGGCTTCTGCATTCTTCACGTAGTTCTCGAGCCTTGGTTTTCAGCTCCATCAGCTCCTTTAAGCACTTCTCTGTATTGGTTATTCTAGTTATACATTCTTCTAAATTTTTTTCAAAGTTTTCAACTTCTTTGCCTTTGGTTTGAATATCCTCCCGTAGCTCGGAGTAATTTGATCGTCTGAAGCCTTCTTCTCTCAGCTCATCAAAGTCATTCTCCGTCCAGCTTTGTTCCGTTGCTGGTGAGGAACTGCGTTCCTTTGGAGGAGGAGAGGTACTCTGCTTTTTAGAGTTTCCAGTTTTTCTGCTCTGTTTTTTCCCCATCTTTGTTGTTTTATCTACTTTTGGTCTTGATGATGGTGATGTACAGATGGGTTTTTGGTGTGGATGTCCTTTCTGTTAGTTTTCCTTCTAACAGAAAGGACCCTCAGCTGCAGGTCTGTTGGAGTACCTGGCCAGCCGTGTGAGGTGTCAGTCTGCCCCTGCGGGGGGGTGCCTCCCAGTTAGGCTGCTCGGGGGTCAGGGGTCAGGGACCCACTTGAGGAGGCAGTCAGCCCGTTCTCAGATCTCCAGCTGCGTGCTGGGAGAACCACTGCTCTCCTCAAAGCTGTCAGACAGGGACATTTAAGTCTGCAGAGGTTACTGCTGTCTTTTTGTTTGTCTGTGCCCTGCCCCCAGAGGTGGAGCCTACAGAGGCAGGCAGGCCTCCTTGAGCTGTGGTGGGCTCCACCCAGTTCAAGCTTCCAGGCTGCTTTGTTTACCTAAGCGAGCCTGGGCAATGGCGGGCGCCCCTCCCCCAGCCTCGCTGCCGACTTGCTGTTTGATCTCAGACTGCTGTGCTAGCAATCAGCGAGACTCCGTGGGCGTAGGACCCTCTGAGCCAGGTGCGGGCTATACTCTCCTGGGGCACCGTTTCCTAAGCCCGTCGGAAAAGCACAGTATTCGGGTGGGAGTGGCCCGATTTTCCAGGTGCCGTCTGTCACCCCTGGAAAGGCAACCCACTGACCCCTTGCGCTTCCCGAGTGAGGCAATGCCTCGCCCCTGCTTCGGCAGGCTCACGGTGCACTCACCCACTGACCTCCGCCCACTGTCTGGCACTCCCTAGTGAGATGAACACGGTACCTCAGATGGAAATGCAGAAATCACCCGTCTTCGGCGTCGCTCGCGCTGGGAGCTGTAGACCGGAGCTGTTCCTATTCGGCCATCTTGGCTCCTCCCGGATTTTCAGTTTCTTTGTGCAAAACGTATACAATGAGAGCCCTTTAATGATAATATAGCTACAATACAAAACATTATAATTTCTGTACATGAAAGACAAGAAATACAGTACAATTCTCAAGTATGATTGAAAGGTATCTCTAAGGGTTGTTTATCTTTTCATAAGAGAATGCAGCATAATAGGCATAAGGCACTGGGTTATGGGGGATTCCAAGATGAATAAGACAGACTCTTTCTTCCTAAGAAGAAACTTCTTGAGAATAGCAAGCATTTATTAAGTACTTATTTTATTCCAGGCACTGGACTTCATTACTTCCTCACTGCAACCTGGTGCTTAAAGTGCTACCATCACAAGGATGAAGAAACAATTCAGAAAGGCCAATTGAGATGGCTATGGTCATGCCTTATACCACTGGCAGGTATAAGCAGTAACTCCAGACCCTGAGTGCTTCTCCATTGCAGCCCTGTGTCTTTTTTTCAGGCGTTGGTAACACTTCAAGGCAAAAAGTGATGAGTACTAAGACTCCTCCAGCAAAATGCTCAGGAATCCATGAGAAAGGAAGGGAGACTTTCTTGTTTAAACGTCATGTGAATTAGAATTGTAACATGGGCAACGGTATGCCAAAATACTCCCAAGTCAAAGTGGCGAGGTCAAAGTAGCTGTATCAATGTGTGGTGTGTCTGCCATCATGGGTCAAGGAAGAAAATTTGATCCACTAGACAGGGAGAGATAGTCCCTGGGAGAACAGGGTTGAGTGTATAATTGACAAGAAGTTTGGGGACTTGATACAAAATCCTAGCTGTGGTGATCGGCCCCTAAATCTTAGATCTCACAGAGGAATGGTTCTAAACCTCACTTAGTGAAGGAGCGAAAGCTGTTTGACATTTTCTGGTTAGCCAGGACTGTACCTCTTTGTACTTTTCAATGTTTTTACCTCTCCTTAGAATGCCCTTCCTCTTTAGGGAAATTAATGAGTAACTATTACACATTAATTTGTATATTAATTCTGCCCGTCCAACACAAACAGGGCTTGCTCCATGGAGCTCTCCCTAAGCTCTTTTCCTCTCCCAGATTTCCTTCTCTAAATAACCATAATCCTTACATTAAAAACAATTATTTTAGATTTTCAGAGAAGTTGCAAGGACATTTACAGATAATCCCTGTATGTCCACTTTTCTCAAACCCACTCCCTGGTAATCCCCTGTAAAAGTTAACAGTTAAATCTATTAATGCTTAAGTACTAACCTGTGCATGTCACAGATTTGAATTCTGAAGAAAAGAAACCCAGAAGGCAAGTCTGTGCCTTGAAAGTAGCACAATAATTTTGCTGTCACTTTAAAAATTCTGCTTTAAATTATTCAGATTTCAATATTCTAGTTTCTTTTCAGTTTGTAATTACCATTAGGATACTATCAACAACAATATTTTAGCCAATTATACTACTGAATGCTGTGTTTTTAAAAAAACAATTACAGATGGCAACCCACTTTGCAAATCTCCTCTGTAAAAATAAAATAATTTTTAATGTTGGTTTGCTGGTCAATCAGACGAATAATTAAAGCAATGGAGTTTTGGGTTCGTTTCTTATTTAGCATTGGTCAGTTACACACAAGAAAACTGGCAGGAGGGACTGCAGTACTTTCCATTTTGTGAAGATTGCCAAGTAGAGTCAATTTGTTTCCAGAATAACCTTGAAAATGTTTCTCTAATTTTTAGCAGATATGGTTTTGCTGAAAATTTTTTTGCTTTTAATTGGGATCTTTTAATGTCTTGTCTAATTATTTTCTTTTTAGAGATTACAGTCTTTTTAATAGAGTGATATAAATCTCAGTTCCTATCATAAATCAGCATATTCCGAGCGGAGTCACTCAATTCTATAAAGGATCTGACTCAGCAGGAAGAATAAAAATATGATCCACTTGTCATCTGGAATGCCCGTTGAAAACTTTATCATCCACATCTCTACAAGTTTTCTTCTAGAAGCTCATTGTTCCTTTAGATCCAAAAATTTTATTCAAAAGAATAAAAAAGGGGAAGTAAACAAAACAAACTGCATGAGAGAGAAGTATGTAGTAGGCATGGATCATCTGGGTCATGAAGGAGTTGGCAAAGTTCATATATGACCATATTTAATCATGTCTTGTTGAAAGTTGTGTGTGTGCGTGTGTGTGCACGCACGTTGTGCATGAGGTCATGCAAATGCTTCCATTTCATGCATTTATCACTGATTTATTATAAATGATTTATCATCATTTATCTCAGTCATAAGGTATAGTGGACCTCAATGAGAATACCTTTCATTGTTTACCAAAATATAGCCTAAACAGGGGTGTCCAATCTTTTAGCTTCTCTGAGCCACATTGGAAGAAGAAGAGTTGTCTTGGGCCACACATAAAATACACTAAGACTAACAATAGCTTATGAGCTAAAAAAAATAATAATTGAAAAAAAAACCTCAAAATGTTTTAAGAAAGTTTATGAAACGTTTGCGTTGGGCTGCATTTAAAGCTGTCTTGGGCCACATGAGGCCCGTGGACTGTGGGTTAGACAAGCTTCGTAGAACCATCCTTGAGGCAATATGGGTATTGTTTTAGCAAACCCATTACTGACCAACTGAACATTTGGGATTTTAACAGTAACATTCTTTCCTGAAACTTATTTATTTATTTATTTATTTATTTGAGTCAGCATCTTGCTCTGTCACCCAGGCTGGGTGCAGGGGCTCCATCTCTGCTCACTGAAACCTCCGCCTCCCATGTTCAACCAATTCTCGAGCCTCAGCCTCCCGAATAGCTGGGATTACAGGCGCCCACCACCATGCCTAGCTAATTTTTGTATTTTTTTGTAGAGACAGGATTTTACCATGTTGGCCAGGCTGGTCTGGAACTCCTGACCTCAAGTGATCCGCCCACCTAGGCCTCCCAAAGTATTAGGATTACAGGTGTGAGGCACCATGCCCGGCCCATGAAACATTTAAATATTACTTATGTACCACTCTATGCATCCAATTTAATAATCTGAGTGATCATAGGTAATTGAATGCTCCCTTGAACAATAAGCATCATTTTTTATGTGTTGCGATAGTTATCACAGATGCTTCCAGCCACTTAATCCCTGTGGTGTGAAGGTTACATTTCAGATTGAGGTTTCCAGTAAAAGTATAAGAAAATCTTAAATGAATACCCAAAGCATTATTTATTTTTTTTAGTAGCCAAACTGAATTTGTGGAAGAAAAATAAGTCAGCGTTTAATGGATGGAACAGAGAGTGGAAACATCTGACAGAACAGTAGGAAACTTTGTTCTGTTTTGAACGCCTCACCACTACTCATACCATCTGTCATACATTTCTCATGAAATAAACAATTTTCAGAATTTTTTTGTCCAGGGAAGAGAAATTTTGTGTTTTATTGATTTATTTATCCGATGTAGACTTAAGGTAATGACATTTAAGAAAATAACTTTTGAAGGAGATACTTTTATCAAAACAGGTAGTACTTGTTTTATTTGAAAGCCTTTCTCGAAGACATGAGATGGGGATACACACTGTAATTCATAGATTGAATGGGAAATGTAGGGAGTGGCTTGGAAAGAGAGGAAGTGATGCCAAGAGCAAATACTGAATTTCCTGCCGTTTTTATTTCCCGAAATCAGAGTGGGTGAGAAAGGGCTGGCTGAGAGAAGGAGCTAGGGGAAGGAAAAGGAAGGATGACTTTTCTCCAGAGCGGGGTGGGGGGGTCTCCTTCATAAAATTTTTGAACTGTCGCCACTATCTGGCAATATTTTTATGCCAGAGGAAAGAGGACATTCTCCTCATTATTTACGGTTTTCATCGGATGTCTCAGTTGATTGTACAAGTTTCTTCCGATCATTCCATGTGTGAAAATTAGCTTTTCTTAAATAGTTATCTTAATAGTCCAGGGCGTTTCCCATAACAGTCCAATAACACCCTTGACTAATTGAACACTAGTGGCTTAGTATGTTTTCAACATTCTGTTTCTATGATTTTTTTTGTGTGTGTAATAACTTTCATCTTCAGTTTTCAACTTCTTGTTTCTTCTATCCTACAAGTGCTATTTTTCCCATCTCGAGGAGAGGAATGTTGTGATATTAGGTTCTGAATGGAGTCTCAGCTTCAATGCAGTTCTGTGTTCTTGGGCAAGTTCCTCAACCTCCTGTTTCTTCAATCGTCTATCTGCTCCTCATGGCTGTGGTGAAGGTTGAATGAGATAATATATTTATAGCATCTGGTTTGTATTAGGAAATAAATGTTTATTCCCTCCCCACACTGTTTCCTCATTGTTCCTATTACTGAGTTCATCTTTCCTGTCCTGGCTTTCATCCCTGGGTCTCTCCTCTTGCCCTGTGTTCATGGCACCACTTTGTCCTTCTCATGGATGGGACAACAACATCTAACAAGACAGGGGGGCTGTGGGCCGAGGTGACTCCCCCTACATTATGCTATGCGCAAAACAATTTTAAGGCTTCACAATTTGTATTTCGTAAAGCAATAAAAAGCACTGGGCGTTAAACCACCAGAGCTATTCTGGCCTTTGCTCATGGTTTTGAAATCAGATTTATCCTTCATCTACATACCTCACTATCTTCTGAGGTCCAGTCATATTTTGTTGCTTTCTTCCTTCAAATCCCACACCTTCGTCATATCTTTATTTGTAATCTCATTGTCCTTTTGCTTTCTATTAACATTTCCCCCCAACCCCCTTTAGACTCTCCTCAAATTGGCTATCCATTTGAAATTAACAGTGATTTCTTCTGGTTAAATACGGTGGCCTTTCATCTCTAAATTGTATCTGCCTGTACTGGTGTGGATGAGAATTACCAGGATTAACACTACTCTGTTCTGTGGTAGCTCCTGCGTCTTCACACCTCTCATCCCAGCCCTGCATTCCCACACGTGGCCCAGCTTCAACTAATGGTGTCTCTTTACCTAAAACACCTTTTGTAACCATTTCTTTTCTCTTTTTCTAGGCATGAAAAAAACCCCAAACTCCACTCATTTTCTATTTTATTCACAATGACATCTTCCTCTTAGAACCTCCTGTAAATCCTTCTAGTCTTTCCCTCCCCTCATTTACCTTATATTAGCAACTATACTTAAATATTAAAATGCGATTTTCATTATTACTACCTTGTTCAAAAACTTGCCTCTCAATTGCCAGTTTCTTAAGGTTAGTATGGAAACCAAGTTTCAAGGCTTCCCAGCCAGTAATGCCCTATGATTTGCTTCGTCTTTATTTTTCTCTGAATACTCTTTTCCAGAAAGGCTTCTAGGTATGTAGAAGAGAATCCTGTAACAGACACATTACTTTGGCTTTTCCTTGGCCAGTGGTAACAGGTAGGGAAGCACATGCAGAATTATTAGAAACCACAGAGGAGAAAGTGGAGAAAACAACTTTGTCTGTGGCTCTGTGTGCTAATTTATATCAAGACAACAATGTACTCACTAGCTTTCAAAATCAGAGAATTGTTCAAGGCTATTTAAAACCATTAAGATTGTTTGCTATTACTTCATACAAACAAGCCCCTGGCCAAATAACAATAACTTAGCTTTTCAGCTCTGCTTTTTTTTTTTTTTTTGAGATGGAGTCTCACTCTGTCTCCTCTCTCCTAGGCTGGAGTGCAGTGGTACGATCTCGGCTCACTGCAACCTCTGCCTCCTGGGTTCAAGTGATTCTCCTGCCTCAGCCTCCCAAGTAGCTAGGATTACAAGCACATGCCACCACACCTGGCTAATTTTTGTATTTTTAGTAGAGATGGGGTCTCACCATGTTGGCCAGACTGGTCTTGAACTCCTGACCTCAAGTGATCTGCCTGCCTTGGCCTCCCAAAGTGCTGGGATTATAGGCATGAGCCGCCACGCCCGGCTCTCGCTCTGCTTTTTAACAGCACTAAAGCCAATATTCAAAGCAAATGTTTCTCGAAAGCCCTTTTCCAAGAATCAGTCTAATGGCTTCCATGCTGTTAATTGTGTTTATTACAAGGGCTGGTAACTTAGTACTCACATTCCTAGTAGATGCAAATACTTACACTGACATTTGCATTGGTTTGCCATGATCCCCATAGTTTCTGCATGAGAATGAGGCTGATTGGCCCATAACTAGCATTCCCAAGTATTCAGAAGGGCTTCTTCTCTCTCACCCTCCTTGTAGTTTCCCTCACTTCACATTCTCTCTAAATCCTTTCCTTCCAATATTCATTGAGCCACCAAGTTGATGCCTCTTTCACATTGTGTTTGCACTGTTGAAGCTAGGTTGGTCTCCCTGCCACTAGTCCTCAAGGCTTTAATCTATGCCACCTGTCACAGCCAGCTTAGATTTCCTAGAGCAGAGGTGGCAGTCCTTCCTGCTTCAAAACTTGATTGTTCTCCATTCCAGAGGCCATGAGTCGTGGCAGTCAGGGTCCTGCACTTGTCCAGCATCGTGACCCCAGATGCAAACAAAACTTACACTTTGTATATATAGTGTCTTCTCCTGACCCTTTTTCAAGAGGATCCTTCCACCCTACTTCCCATTCTCAGTTTCTTAAACTTACTTATCCTTTAAAAACAACCCAGACAAAAATTCTACCTCCTCCATGAGGCCTTCCCAGGATTCCTTTAAAAATGGGCTGTTATGACTTTGAATTACAATTTTTGTTACCCATATTATAGATACAAGATTCTTTAAGGCTCTAGCTCTATCAGGTGAGCTGACACTTTATCTTGCATTTATAATTATTTTCTGATTACTTCAAGAGTCTCCATCAATTAAAATCTTGCCTTATTATCTATAGTTTTTGTTTCATTCTTTCTTAATATGTTAATCAGGAAATACTGGCATATCTTTTAAAAATGCTTATGAGAGAGTGATATGTTGGGTTCACCTTGGCCAGTTAAGATGTAGGATTTAGAAAATAGGAAAAGGCAGGTGAGCAACATATAATGACTGAATAGATACATTACTAAACAAACAATATATATGTTTTCTTTCTTTTAATTAGTTCTCCACACTGTAGCCAGGATGATGTTCCACCTGCTTATGTTGCTTCCCTTCTCAAGCCCTTTAAAATCTCGCCATTGCTTTTAGGAGGCACAAACCCTTAAGATACCTCATTATGATCTGGTTCCTATTTACCTCGGTAGCTTCCACTCCACTCCACTCCACACCACTGATCTTGTCACATTGAACTTCTGTCTCTCTGATGAGTCCTTACCCTCTCTGGGCCTCTCTAAATGTTGTTACCTCTGTGGGACATAATCTTCCTGCCCCTCTGCCACCCTCATTCCCCAGCAAATTCCAACTCATCCTTTGGATCTCAGCTTAGACATCATTTCCTCTGGGAATCTCCCTCTGACTATCCAGGACTCAAACAACTGCCCTTCCAAGATTCTCTGACAGCTCATGCACTACTCCAGCATGGGTCTGTGTTATTATTGCCCATTTAGCAGCCTGACTCCCTCACTCAGCTATCTTTGTGAGGGCAGGGCTGTGCCTGTCCTGTACACCAGTTACACCCCAACATAGCCTAGGTTGGAAAGATTTAATTTTATTTATTTATTTTTAAAAAATAACATGTAGCAAGATTTAATTTTATACAAATAAGTGAATATACCTCTTTTCTATCTTTAACTGTATCTATCATTATGAATATGTATATATGAATACATACTAAATATAGATAAATATAAATATATGTTACATATATTATATTAAAAGTAATGGCAAAACAGCAATTACTTTTGCATGAACTGCATATAATATATTTCTTAAGATGATAGGTCTGGTGAGTGACAGGGTGGGTACTCCTGATGTAGGGGGTTGTCTAAACGTGTCTTAGACTAAATATTTTAGAACACTTACACGCTGTGTTAGGACTTCTATCTTTGATAACCCTTCACTTCTGATCTGTGTAAAATGTCTTTCTGATTCCCTTCTGACTTCCTCCTTTGGGGTTATTTTTAACACTACTCTTTTCCAAATATAGTTCTTCACTCTAATAGAGTAGTGCTTTATTCTTTGGATACAGTACATCCATTTTGCACATTATCCTAAGCAAACCTTCCTTTCAATTTTGTTTGGATTTAAAATAAACTAGACTATGGACATAATGTTTTCAAATTATCCACTCTGTCTTTTATTTTTGCCGCTGGTGTTGTTATTTTACTTCTGCAAACTCTCTGTAGTCTGGAGCCTATTAGGAGGTCTTGGCAATCATTCACTTCCTCATAATTTGGAAAACTGTGGAAACTAGACCACCGTTACCATAGCTCATCCTGTGTTGGTGTTCTCTGTGAATCGTGAAAAAAGATTTTCCATCACTAGTAGATATAAACTAAAATAAAAGTAGCACGAAGTATTCCAAAATACAAATAATGATTTATTCGTTGGTAATTTTCAATATTTTTTATCCATCTTCTGGCCCACTAGCAAAGAAACTTGAGGAAATCACATGTCTTCATTCCTTATTTTTCAGATGCTGGATGGCACCTTTAAGAAATCATGCAACAAATATTCAGTGTTTGGTAGAAGGACACAGATCTAGGAGTCCCAACTCACATATTAAAATGATGCTGAGGCTAAACCTATTCCACATTCTTTACCTTACTCCTTGTCCAACTAACTACTTTGTTAACCACCAGCAACAATTGTCCCCACCCCTGCCCCTCCTCAGTGGACTTGCCTCTCTGGCTTCTAGCCCTTCACTTCTTCTACAGGCTTGTGATGTATCTCCTGCCTTTTGGTTTGGCAAACTGGAAAGGACAAACTAATTACTTGATCTCTCCTTCTGAGCTAAGGACCTTTTCTCATAAGATTCATTCTGGGCCCTGTTGCCTCCCTGGTTCTGGCTCCAGATGGACAGATGTTGGCTGTTATCTTGAACCTAGGATCTGGAAATGCTGGAATTTTTGCCAATGTCACTATTCTACAACTGAAAACATGCAATTGTTGAACCCACCCTACTTCACAGGAGAGATGATTCTTGATATGGTTTGGCTGTGTCACCACCAAATCTTGACTTGAATTTATCTCCCAGAATTCTTAAGTGTTGTGGGAGGGACCCAGGGGGAGGTAATTGATTCATGGGGGCCGGTCTTTCCTGTGCTATTATCGTGATAGTGAATAAGTCTCATGGGATCTGAAGGATTTCCGCTTTTGCTTCTCTCATTCTTCACCTGCTGCCATCATAGAAGAAGTGCCTTTGGCCTCCTGCCATGATTCTGAGGCCTCGCCAGCCATGTGGAACTGTAAGTCCAGTGAAACCTCTTTTTGTTCCCACTTTTGGGTATGTCTTTATCAGCAGCATGAAAACGAACTAATACATTCCCCTCTAGGGTTTTTGCTGCAATTGAAAAACTTTATGATCTTCTAGACCAGTCCTTGATCTTATCATGTTCTCTTTTGGTCATAAATAGTTTGTAATGCTTCTTTTATGATTCTGAAATAAAAATGATGGATAATATGATCTACCTACATATCACTTCAAAAAAATCAATATAATGCACAAACTAGTATAAAGAGAAATAAGAGAAAAATAATTTATAATAGATTAGTATGCATTTCATTATATAAATGTTTAAGAATGAGTATTCCAGAGGAATAAGAATATTGTCAGGTGATGGCACCTACGCACCAAACCAACTTGTGACAGCTGCAGAGGCAGATGGTTAGAGGTGGAAATTTTTTAATTTTTATTTTTAATTGACACATAATAATTGTACATATTTATGGTATACAATGGGATGTTTTGATACAAGAAGTGTGTTTTATTTCGAGGCAAAAATTGCGTAAGTAGTGTTGCTATCAGAATATGATTTTCAGGGTGGGGGGAGGGGGGAGGGATAGCATTAGGAGATATACTTAATGTTAAATGATGAGTTAATTGGTGCAGCACACCAACATAGCACATGTATACATATGTAACAAACCTGCACGTTGTGCACATGTACCCTAAAACTTAAAGTATAATAATAAAAAAAAAATGTGATTTTCAAAAAAAGTGGTAAAATCAAAACGAAACAAATACAATATTCTCCTTGGGAAATGCAATGTTGTTATATAAAATAAAATTAGCTTCCAGGTTCAAATCACATAAACAGGTTTTTTTTTTTTTTTTGATGTAGAGTCTCGCTCTCTCGCCAGGCTGGAGTGCAGTGGCACCATCTCAGCTCACTGCAGCTTCCACCTCCCAGGCTGAAGCGATTCTTCTGCCTCAGCCTCCCCAGTAGCTGGGATTACAGGTGCCCACCACCACGCCCGGCTAATTTTTGTATTTTTAGTAGAGATGGGGTTTCACCATGTTGGCCAGGGTGGTCTCGATCTCTTGACCTCGTGATCCACTCACCTCGGCCTACCAAAGTGCTGGGATTACAGGCGTGAGCCACTGCGCCTGGCCCCACATAAACAGGTTTTTAACTTATACAGATATCTTGTGGGGCAGTGAAAAGTTATGTGGGATACAAAGCAATTCTTTATTGTCTGGAACCGTCTTGTGTATTGCAGGACATCTGGCATTCCTGGAACCTGCCGAAGATCTAGACAAAGCCAGTAGCTTCTTTATCATGGTCACAACCAAAACATGTGCTCTTCCCCATTTTAAAACTGCCACCAAGGGGATAATAGAGCTCTCATTGAGAACCACTGTTGAAAATTACCCACTACCTGCCCGGGAATGTGGACAAGAAGAAAGAAGTGGTAGAAGAGGTGGTGGGTGTGAATTGACATTTATGTGTACCTACTATGTTGCGATGTTCATGAAATAATTTTATGTATTTTTTAAACTTCATCTCCAAAATCAACCCTTGAGGTAGGCAGGCTAGGGCAGTTAAATAACTTACTCAAAGTCATACAGCTGAGAAGTATGAGCTGATTGGAGCTTGAAGTCCTCCATAGCTAATAGCATTCTTGGCTCTCTGGCTTTACAGAAAATGAAGAAATGGTCAATACTGTACAAAAGGTGGAGAGGCCCCTTGGTGGAAATTTCAAGGGAGTTCCCAGCTGACCCAGGCCAGATGCATGAAAGCCCAGGCCAGGCAGAAAGTGTCAATCATGCTATTCACAAGCCCTGCTGAGGGAGGTCCTGTCCACTGCTTTGCAGCAGAGTCTAAAGCTTGGCCTGAGACCCAGCTCCGGAACAATGCCACTCTGTAGAATTTGTCTTTCTTTTTTTTTTTTTTTAAAAAAAATCTTCATTGTTTTCTCCCTTATAATAGAAATGATAGATGCTCATTGTGAAATGTTCCTACTCAATCTAGAAATGTATAAAGCAAGAATGAAAGTTCTGTAGTCCCATCACTCAAAGATAATTGCTGCGTACATCCATTTGGGTTTTTTTTTCTCAGTGTATAAAAATACTGATTGTAAAATGAGATCACACTATAAATAATGTTTTTTAATTGCTATTTTTATTTAGCAATATATTATGGCTTTTTATCCTTGTCAATATACAAAAAACTTTCTCTCTCCTAATTTTTAATGACCACATAATTTAGAATTGCATGTCTAATTTTGCACTAGGTCCATAAGGAAACTTCTCCTAGGAGAAAAAGACACAAAAAATACTTTTTTTTGTTTTACATTTTTGCTATCACAAGCAATGCTATAATGAGCATGATTGGGCATGTATCTTTGGGTAAAGACACACATACTTCTGCAGTATAAATTCCCAGAAACAGAACTGCCAAATTACTATCTGAAAGGCTCTACCAATCTACAGTTCTATCCATGGCACTTAAAAATGTCAATTCCTTACACCTCAGCAAACTAACAAGTCTATTTTTCCGATTGGTTTTGGGGAAATAATGCACGCTGATTTATTTTATTTTATTTTATTTCATTTTTTTGAGACAGAGTCTCACTCTGTCACTCAGGCTGGAGTGCAGTGGCACGATCTCGGCTCACTGCAAGCTCTGCCTCCTGAGTTCACACCATTCTCCTGCCTCAGCCTCCTGAGTAGCTGGGACTACAGGCGCCTGCCACCACGCCCGGCTAATTTTTTTGTATTTTTAGTAGAGACAGGGTTTCACCGTGTTATTCAGGATGGTCTCAATCTCCTGACCTCATGAACAGCCCACCTCGGGCTCCCAGAGTCCTGGGATTATAGGCATGAGCCATAGCACCCGGCCGCTAATTTATTTTTAAAGTACATAACAAAAATTATCTTCCAAAATAACATCCTTCAAACATTTTTCCGTTGGAACGTTTTACTACATATCTGTCCTGTGATGAGTGGTGCCCTACAAAAGATATGCCCACTGGGAACCTGTGAATGTGACTTACTTGCAAAAAGTGTCTTTGCACATGTAAAGTTAAAGATCTCTAGATCAGATCATACTCGATTATAATGGGCCCTAAATCCAATGACAAATGTCATTATAAGAGAAAAGGAGAGAGGACACAAAGAGGTGACATGATGACAAAGGCAGAGATTGGAGAGATGCATCGACAAGCCAAGGAATGCTAAGATTGACCAGCAGCTGTCAGAAGCTAGGAGAGGTGCCTGATCACTCAGGCAACCTACAGAATGGGAGAACATTTTTGCAATCTATCCATTTGACAAAGGGCTAATATCCAGAAGCTACGAAGAACTTAAACAAATTTATGAGAAAAAAAAAAACACATCAAAAAGTGGGCAGAGGATATGAACAGACACTTTTCAAAAGAAAACATTTATGCAGCCAACAAACATGAAAAAAAGCTCATCATCCCTGGTCATTACAGACATGCAAATCAAAACCACAATGAGATACCATTTCTCACCAGTTAGAATAGTGATCATTAAAAAGTCAGGAAACAACAGATGCTGGAGAGGATGTGGAGAAATAGGAACACTTTTACACTGTGGTGGGAGTGTAGATTAGTTCAACCATTGCGGAAGACAGTGTGGTGATTCCTCAAGGATCTAGAACTAGAAATACCATTTGACCCAGCCATCCCATTACTGGATATATACCTAAAGGATTATAAATCATGCTGCTATAAAGACACATGCATGCATATGTTTATTGCAGCACTATTCACAATAGCAAAGACTTGGAACCAACCCAAATGTCCATCAATGATACACTGGATTAAGGAAATGTGGCACATATACATTATGGAATACTATGCAGCCATAAAAAAGGATGAGTTCATGTCCTTTGTAGGGACATGGATGAAGCTGGAAACCATCATTCTGAGCAAACTATCACAAGGACAGAAAACCAAACACTGCATGTTCTCACTCTTAGGTGGGAGTTGAACAACAAGAACACTTGGACATAGGGTGGGGAACATCACACACCGGGGCCTGTAGTGGTGTTGGGGGAGGGGAGAGGGATAGCATTAGGAGATATACCAAATGTAAATGACAAGTTAATGAGTGCAGCACACCATCATGGCCCACGTATACACATGTAACAAACCTGCATGTTGTGCACATGTACCCTAGAACTTAAAGTATAATAAATAAATAGATAAATAAATAAAATAAAATAAATTTTATTTATTATACGTATAATAAATAAATAAATAAAATAAAATAAATTTATTTATTATACGTTAAGTTCTGGGATATATATGCAGAACGTGCAGGTTTGTAACATAGGTATACATATGCCATTGTGGTTTGCTGTACCCGTCAACCCATCATCTACGTTTTAAGCCCTGCGTGCATTAGGTATTTGTCCTAACACTCTCCCTACACACCCCAACAGGCCCTGGTGTGTGATGTTCCCCTCCCGTGTCCATGTGTTCTCATTGTTCAGCTGCCACTTATGAGTGAGAATATGTGGTGTTTGGTTTTCTCTTCCCGTGTGTGTTTGCTGAGAATGATGGTTTTCAGCCTCGTCCATGTCCCTGCAAAGGACATGAACTCATTCTTTCTTATAGCTGCACAGTATTCTATGGTGTATATGTGCCACATTTTCTTAATCCAGTCTATCATTGATGGGCATTTGGGTTGGTTCCAAGTCTTTGCTATTGTGAATAGTGTTTCAATAACCATATGTGTGCATGTGTCTTTATAGTAGAATGATTTAAAATCCTATGGGTATATACCCAGTAATAGAATTGCTGGGCCAAATGGTATTTCTGGTTCTAGATCCTTGAGGAATCGCCGCACTGTCTTCCACAACAGTTGAACTAATTTACACTCCCACCAACAGTGTAAAAGCTTTCCTATTTCTCCACCTCCTCTCCAGTACCTGTTGTTTCCTGACTTTTTAATGATAGCCATTCTAACTGGCGAGAGATGGTATCTCATTGTGGTTTTGATTTGCATTTCCATGTTGAATAGGAGTGGTGAGAGAGAGCATCCTTGTCTTGTGCTGGTTTTCAAAGGGAATGCTTCCAATTTTTGCCCATTCAGTATGATATTGGCTGTGGGTTTGTCATAAATAGCTCTTATGATTTTGAGATACATTCTATCAATACCTAGTGTATCGAGAGTTTTTAGCATGAAGAGCTGTTTAATTTTGTCGAAGGCCTTTTCTGCATCTATTGAGATAATCATGTGGGTTTTGTTGTGGGTTCTGTTTATGTGATGGATTATGTTTATTGATTTGCATATGTTGAACCAGTCTTGCATCCCAAGGATGAAGCCAACTTGATCCTGGTGGATAAGGTTTTTGATGTGCTGCTGGATTTGGTTTGCCAGTATTTTATTAAGGATTTTTGCATCGATGTTCATCAAGGATATTGGCCTAAAATTCTCTTTTTTTGTTGTGTCTCTACCAGGCTTTGATATCAGGATGATGCTCGCCTCCTAAAATGAGTTAGGGAGGATTCTGTCTTTTTCTGTTGATTGGGATAGTTTCAGAAGGAATGGTACCAGCTCCTCTTTGTACCTCTGGTAGATTTTGGCTGTGAATCCATCTGGTCCTGGACTTTTTTTGCTTGGTAGGCTATTAATTATTGCCTCAGTTTCAGAACCTATTATTGATCTATTCAGAGATTCAACCTCTTCCTGGTTTAGTCTTGGGAGGGTGTATGTGTCCAGGAATTTATCCATTCCTTCTAGATTTTCTAGTTTATTTGCATAGAGGTGTTTATAGTATTCTCTGATGGTAGTTTGTATTTCTGTGTGATCAGTGATGATATCCCCTTTATCATTTTTTATTGTGTCTATTTGATTCTTCTCTCTTTTCTTCTTTATTAGTCTTGCTAGCAGTCTATCTATTTTGTTTATCTTTTCAAAAAACCAGCTCCTGGATTCATTGATTTTTTTGAAGGGTTTTTTGTGGTTCTATCTCCTTCAGTTCTGCTCTGATCTTAGTTATATCTTGCCTTCTGCTAGCTTTTGAATTTGTTTGCTCTTGCTTCTCTAGTTCTTTTAATTGTGATGTTAGGGTGTCGATTTTAGATCTTTCCTGCTATCTCTTATGGGCATTGAGTGCTACAAATTTCCCACTTCACACTGCTTTAAATGTGTCCCAGATATTCTGGTACATTTTGTTTTTGTTCTCATTGGTTTCAAAGAACATCTTTATTTCTTCCTTCATTTCATTATTTACCCAGTAGCCATTCAGGAGCAGGTAGTTCAGTCTCCAAGTAGTTGTGTGGTTTTGAGTGAGTTTCTTAATCCTGAGTTCTGTCTTGATTGCACTGTGTTGTGAGGGACAGTTTGTTGTGATTTCTGTTCTTTTACATTTGCTGAGGAGTGTTTTACTAGCAATTATGTGCTCAATGTTAGAATAAGTGCAATGTGCTGCTGAGAAGAATGTATATTCTATTGATTTGGGTTGTAGAGTTCTGTAGATGTCTATTAGTTCCACTTGGGCCAGAGCTGAGTTCAAGTCCTGGATATCCTTGTTATCCTTCTGTCTCGTTGATCTGTCTAATATTGACAGTGGGGTATTAAAGTCTCCCATTATTATTATGTGGGAGAATAAGTCTCTTTGTAGGTCTCTAAGGACTTGCTTTATGAATCTGGATGCTCCTGTATTGGGTGCGTATATATTTAGGATAGTTAGCTCTTCTTGTTGAATTGATCCCTTTACCATTATGTAGTGGCCTTCTTTGTCTCTTCTGATCTTTGTTGGTTTAAAGTCTGTTTCATCAGAGACTAGGACTACAACTCCTGCATTTTTTGCTTTCCATTTACTTGTTAAATATTTCTGCATCCCTTTATTTTGAACCCATGTGCATCTTTGCACATGAGATGTGTCTCCTGAATACAGCACACCGATGGGTCTTGACTCTTTATCCAATTTGCCATTCTGTGTCTTTTAATTGGGACATTTAGCCCATTTACATTTAAGGTTAATATTGTTATGTGTGAATTTGATCCTGTCATTATGATGCTAGCTGGTTATTTTGCCCATTCATTCATGTAGTTTCTTCATAGCATCGATGGTCTTTACAATTTGGCATGTTTTTGCAGTGGCTGGTACCCGTTGTTCCTTTCCATGTTTAGTGCTTCTTTCAGGAGCTCTTGTAAGGCAGGCCTGGTGGTGACAAAATCTCTCAGCATTTGCTTGTCTGTAAAGGATTTTATTTCTCCTTCACTTCCGAAGCTTAGTTTGGCTGGATATGAAATTCTGCGTTGAAAATTCTTTTCTTTAAGAATGTCGAATATTGGCCCCCACTCTCTTCTGGCTTGTACAGTTTCTGCTGAGAGATCTGCTGTTAGTCTGATGGGCTTCCCTTTGTGGGCAACCCGACCTTTCTCTTTGGCTGCCTTTAACATTTTTTCCTTCCTTTCAACCTTGTTGAATCTGACAATTATGTGTCTTGGAGTTGCTCTTCTCGAGGAGTATCTTTGCAGTGTTCTCTGTATTTCCTGAATTTGAATGTTGACCTGCCTTGCTAGGTTAGGGAAGTTCTCCTGGATAGTATCCTGAAGAGATGTTTTCTAACTTGGTTTCATTCTCCCCATCACTTTCCAGTACACCATTCAAATGTAGATTTGGTCTTTTCACATAGTCCCATATTTCTTGGAGGCTTTGTTTGTTTCTTGTCCCTCTTTTTTCTCTAATCTTCTCGCTTTATTTCATTAATTTGATCTTGAATCACTGATATCCTTTCTTCCACTTGATTGAATTGGCTATTGAAGCTTGTGCATGTGTCATGAAGTTCTCATGCCATGGTTTTCAGCTCCATCAGGCCATTTAAGGTCTTCTCTACACTGTTTATTCTAGTTACCCATTCGTCTAACAGTTTTTCAAGGTTTTTAGCTTCCTTGTGATGGGTTAGAACATGCTTCTTTCGTTCGGAGAAGTTTGTTGTTACCAACCCTCTGAAGCCTACTTCTGTCAACTCATCAAACTCATTCTCTGTCCAGTTTTGTTCCCTTGCTGGCAAGGAGCTGCAATCCTTTAGAGGAGAAGAGGCACTCTGGTTTTTGGAATTTTCAGATTTTCTGCTCTGGTTTCTCCCTATCTTTCCGGTTTTATCTACCTTTGTTCTTTAATGTTGGTGACCTACAGATGGGGTTTTAGTGTGGATGTCATTTTTGTTGATGTTGATGCTACTCCTTTCTGTTTGTTAGTTTTCCTTCTAACAGGCCTCTCAGCTGCAAGTGTGTTGGACTTTGCTGGAAGTTCACTCCTGACCCTCCTTGCCTGCGTATCACCAGTAGAGGCTGCAGAACAGCAAATATTGCTGCCTGAACCTTCCACTGGAAGCTTCTTCCCAGAGGGGCATCTGTGGTGTCTGTCGGCCCCTACTGGGAGGTGTTTCCCAGTCAGGGTACACAGGGGTCAGGGACCTGCTTGAGGAGGCAGTCTGTCCATTCTCGGAGCTCAAATGCTGTGCTGAGAGAACCACTGCTCTCTTCAGAGATGTCAGACAGGGACATTTAGGTCTGCAGAGGCTGTCTGCCACCTTTTGTTCTACTATGCCCTGCCCCCAGAGGTGGAATCTATAGAGGAAGTAGGCCTTGCTGATCTGCGGTGGGCTTTGCCCAGTTCATGCTTCCCAGCTTCTTTTTTTACACTGTGAGCTACTCAAGCCTTAGCAATGGCGGACGCCCCTCCCACTGTCAAGCTGCTTAGCATTGCAGGTCGATCTCAAACTGCTGCGCTAGCAGTGAGCAAAGCTCCGTGGGTGTGGGACCCACTGAACCAGGCATGGGAGGGTATCTCCTGGTCTACTGGTTGCTAAGACTGTGGGAAAAGCACAGTATTTGGTCAAGAGTGTAGCATTTCTCCAGGTACAGTCTCTCATGTCTTCCCTTGGCTAGGAAAGGGAAATCCCCTGACCCCTTGCCCTTCCCGGGTGAGGCAACTCCCCACCCTGCTTCAGCTCACCCTCTGTAGGGCTGTACCCACTGTCCAACCAGTCCCAGTGAGATGAACCAGGTACCTCAGTTGGAAATGCAGAAATCACCCATCTTCTGCGTCGATCTCGCTGATATCTGCAGACCGGAGCTGTTCCTATTAGGCCATCTTGGAAGAGACTTTTCATTTGCATTTCTCTAATGACGAGTGATGGTGAGCTTTTTTTCATATGTTTGTTGGCCACATAAATATCTTCTTTTGAGGAGTGTCTGTTCATATTCTTCACCTATGTTTTGATGAGGTTGTTTGTGTTTTTTTGTGTAAATTTGTTTAAGTTCTTTGTAGATTCTGGATATTAGCCCTTTATCAGATGATAGATTGTAAACATTTTCTCCCTTTCTGTAGGTTGCCTGTCCACTCTGATGATAGTTTCTTTTGCTGTGCAGAAGCTCTTTAGTATAATTAGATCCCATTTGTCAATTTTGGCTTTTGTTGCAATTGCTTTTGCTGTTTTAGTCATGAAGTCTTTGCCCATGTCTATGTCCTGAGTGGTATTGCCTAGGTTTTCTCATAGGGTTTTTATGGTTTCAGGTTTTACATTTAAGTCTTTAATCCATCTTGTGTTAATTTTTGTATAAGGTGTAAGGAAGGGTTTCAGTTTCAATTTTCTGCATATGGCTAGCCTGTTTTCCCAGCACCATGTATTAAATAGGGAATCCTTTCCCCATTGCTTGTTTTTGTCAGGTTTGTCAAAGATCAGATGGTTGTAGATGTGTGGTGTTATTTCTGAAGACCTTTGTTCTGTTCCATTGGTCTATATATCTGTTTTGGTACCAGCACCATACTGTTTTGGTTACTGTAGCCTTGTAGTATATTTTGAAGTCAGGTAGCATGATGCCTCCAGCTTTATTCTTTTTGCTTAGGATTTTCTGGGCTGTACTGGTTCTTTTTTGATTCCATATGAAATTTAAAGTAGTTTTTTTCTAGTTCTGTGAAGAAAGTCAATGGTAGCTTGATGGGGATAGCATTAAATCTGTGAATTACTCTGGGCAGTATGGCCATTTTCACGATATTGAGTCTTCCTATCCATGAGCATAGGATGTTTTTCCATTTGTTTGTGTCCTCTCTTATTTCCTTGAGCAGTGGTTTGTGGTTCTCCTTGAAGTGGGGGTCCTTCATATCCCTTGTAATTTATATTCCTAGGTATTTTATTTTCTTTGTAGCAATTGTGAATGGGAGTTCACTCAAGATTTGGCTGTCTGTTGTGCTGTCTTTTTAAGCCATCCAGTTTGTGGTAATTTGTTATGGCATCCTAGGAAACATCTCTCTAAGCATTTTTCTGCTCCTATGTACCTGAGTGGTGTGTATATACTTTAACACCAATAGGATAATTGTGCACATGCTACTTTGCATATTGCTTTTTAAATTTAACAATATATCCATGTTAGTTAGGACAGCACCTAATCCTTTTATTCACAGATGTAGATGAAAATGTTTTTAATGAGATAGAATTTGCATGCCATAAAATTCACCACTTTAAGTATATAAGTCAGTGGATTTCAGTATATTCCCAAGGTTGTGCAACCATCATCTATCTAATTCCAGAATATTTTCATCAGCCCCAAAGGAAACTCTGTACCTATTAAGTCACTCTCCATTTCTCTTTTCCAGCAGCCTCTGGCTTCCACCAGTCTTAGTGTCTGTCTCTATGGATTTGCCTATTCTGGACATTTCATATAAATTTCATCATATAACATGTGGTCTTTTGTGTCTGGCTTCTTTCACTTAGTATAATATTTCCATGGTCCAAATAAGTTTTCACTTGTATAAGTGCTTCATTCCTTTCCATTATTGAATAATGTTACATTGTATGGATATACCAGGTTTAGTTTGATTGTTTCCCACTTTGAGGCTATAATGAATAATGCTGCTATGAACACACATTGGCAAGTTTTTGAGTGGACTTACATTTTTAATTCTTTGGGGGTATACATCTAAAAATGGAATTGCTGGGTCATATAGCTATTCTAGGTGTATATTTATTTATTCTGCTCTCCACAGCAGCTGCACCATTTTACCATCCCACCAGCAGTGAATGGGGATTCCAATTTCTCCACATTCTTGCTAACACTTGTTATTTTCCTGGTTTTAAAGAAATTTTAGGTATCCTAGTGGATACGAATGGGCATTTCATTGTGGCTTTGATTTGCATTTCACTAATGATTAATGATTTTGAGCACATAGTCACTTTTGATGCTTCCGAATATTCCATTGTTTGTATGTATCATGATTTATTCCATAATTTATTTAAGCAGTTCCCCACTGATAGGCCTGTAGGATGTTCTAAAGTCTTTTGTCATATAAGTAGTTTTGCAGTGCATCTATTTAGTTTTCTCAATGAAGAAATGTCCTTAGGGTAAACTCCTGAGATTAAGATTGCTAGTGCAAAAGCATGCTCACTTTACCTTTTGACACATATTGCCAAACAATCCTCCTGAATAGTAAGGTTTATTTTCTGGTGGTGCCTGTTTCTCTCAATGCTGGTTAACGATGTCGCAACTAAGCAACTTTGAACCCGGGTGTTCAAGAAATGTCATATTTCCATATTTACTTAAAACCAAGTTAAATTAGACTTAGTGGTCTATTCTGTTGATGTGGGGAAGGGGATTACATTATAGCCCTAAATGGTGATCTCCTTAAAGCCTGTCCCCCCACCTCATGCTACAATGTCTCTCCAAGTCCCTGGGGTTCTTAAAACTGTGCCAATGGAGCAGAGAGCTCCCTCTCGCCTTTTGTCACAAGGCTACCACAGAGATGTTTATTCTCCAAGGGCTCATGGTCCTTTGGATTCTGACAATTCTGCTGCTGTTTCCATGCTACACTTGAGGATCTTTTAAAAACTGAACCTAGGGCTGGAGTCTTTACTTCCTAGGGTGCTGCCCCAGAGGGGCTTAAATCCCTGCTGCCCTCACGACACTTTGAACCTCAGCTGTCTTCATTTTCTCAATAAATCAGTTCTGTCTCTCTCTCTTCCTCTGTTTCCATCTGCCTCTATTTCTCTTTCCATCATCTCTCTACCTCTTTATGAAGCCAGACATAATCTCCTCAATAAGCTTAGTTGCATACAAATGACAGGAAAAGTTAGGCAGATTTTGCTTAGCAAATCTGGTAAAATCCATGAGATAACAAAACAGGAAGGCTGGAATTGGGGTAGAACATACTTACAGGGAGAACAAACACACATTAATTGTTCTAATTATTTTGCCTCATTATGTTTGTCAATCTTTGTCAACTTTGCTAATCTGACATACACACATAACATGTTACTTTTTCTTTACTCATTTTCCATAGAATTGTTTATTTTCTCTGTATTGATTATAAATATTTTTAATCTTTGTGAATCATAAATATTGCATTGTATTTTGTTTTGTTTCAGTTTCTATGTATTCTATTTAGTGATATTGGTCAACTTTTCCCATGTTTATTATTCATTTATGAACCTATTGTTAGTAGCCTTTTCCTATTCTTTGCCCATTTTCTAATGAGTATTTCACTTTTTCTTATTATGTAGGTGCCCTTTATAACAAAGATATTCAACTCCTCAAAGGCATCACAAATATTTTCTCCTAGTTTGTTATTTGCTGGCCAAGTTTTCTATGGTCTCTAAGTTTCTGATTTTATGTAATCAATTGTCAATATTTTCCTTTCTGGTTTTGGACTTTTTACGGAGGGTCACAGTATACCTTTTTTACCCCCAGAAATCATCTCCCAAGTTTTGTTTCAGTGCTATCCTACTTTATTCTTTGTATTCTCATTTGCATATTCAAACCATCTGGATTGTTTGTGTGTGTACATATGAGTGCTGTGTAAGGAAAGACTGTTAATTTTTTTTTCTATTTTGGTTATCAAATTTCCCAAAACTATTTATTGATCAATTCATCAGTTTTCTGCCAATTTGAATTTTTGCCTTTTTCCTCCATTATGTTTTCAAATTACTGTTACTGGTGTATTAATTCTATGTACATATTAATCCTATGTATTTTCTTTATTTCTAGCCATCTTACTGAACTCTGATGTTAATAAATCAACTGTTTCTCTTGGTTTTCTGTATATGAGAACAATAGATAGCATCATCTAAGAAAGACAGTTTTAGCCCTCAAGTAAATAACAGTGAAAATTTACTGTTTTCTATATTGGTTTTACATATTTCTTGTTAAATATATAATAAATGCTTCTTAATTCTTGTTATGTTGGGAATAGAGTAGACACGTGAGTGAGTGTGAGTCTGTCTGTCATAACGCATAACTAGAACCTTGTTAACAGTATTAAATAATGAAGACACATGTTTTCAGTGTTTCTGCTGAGCTTCTTCACCTTTTAAAACATCTTTGGTTCCTAGTGAATACACAGTTAAAATATTTACGAGAAGTGTCAAGTTGGCCTCCCCCAATTTTTGGCAATTTATACTCCTACAAGAGTTTGCACTTACTTACACTCATGTTGGGAAAGGTCGTAATGTGTCCATTTATCTGTCATGAAAATGATTTTTGAAAGAGTAAATCAAATCACCCCAGCAATAATTTGACATATTTCTCTCCCATTGCTTAGTTTTACTATCCTTGTGCACCAACAATGGGCTCAAATTCTTTGCTATGTGTTGCCATTTTCTCCACTCAGCTCACAGCCTCCTATCTAGCCTCCATCTTGGCTCTAACCTAGCCATTCCTCTTCTTTGTTTGCTTCACTAAATCACCCTCTCTTGTAGGAGGTGGAATTGGCCTAGTCAGTCAGATTCTGGCAAAGTGGAGAAGACCATGTCAAGGACTGGGTTCTTGAGGGACCAGAGGTGGAACTAAGTCAAAATCTCTAGGTTGAACCACAGAAGATAACCTGTACAAACAACAGAAGACCATATGCAAACATAGGATCCAAGCTTAAAAACCCAAACATAGCCAGCTCACTCCTGAGACTGTCAGCTCCTCTCTGACTTGGACCCATAACAAGTCTAGAGCTGGTATAGGTTTTTGCTCTCCCAAGTCCCCTGGGACATAGGTTCCCCGTGGCTTTCCATTTGACCATGCTAAGAGCAAACTTGTCCTCAAGAACAAAGATGGAATTTCAATTGTACCTTCATGTTCTGAACAGCAGGCTAGAAGAAGGGAAAAAGAAGAGGCAAAGAGCCTGTGACAATTGCCTCTGATGGAAGGTCATTGGATGCTGGTACAGGACACTTTCACTTAAATTCCATTGGTTGGAACTTAGTGACATGGCCATACCAAGTTGTAAGGGAGGTTGAAAGTGTAGGTTTTGCTCCAGGTGGCTGTGTGCTTAGCTAGAAATTCTATTAATTTGCAAGAAGGGGAGAATAGATATTGAGAGGTAATTAACAATTATTGCCACAAGGGTCTATAAATTAGGAAATGAATTAGGCTTCACAGTTTAACAGAGAAAGACAGGTATATGGGTGAACAAATGAAATAAATTTCTATTTTATGGCTGTGCTTGAGTGAAGTATACAATAGAGGGCTGGAGTATAAAGGAAGAATTGATCAGTTCTACTGGGAAAGAAAAAGATCTGGAAGTTTCATAGAAGAAAAGACATTTCAGCTAAGTCTTGAACATTGAGTATATTTTTGCCAGGTGCTCTGTAAGGAAAAATATTTGAGGTTGTAGGAGCAGCATAGGCATAGAGGAATAAAATATGATGGTGCCTTCAAAAATAAGGAAGCATCTCCGTCTAGGTGGTAAGTGCAAGGGAAGTGAGTAGTACAGCAGTAAATGGACCAGTAAGCAGAGATCAGAAATGAGCAGCCATGTGTGCCCTACTTAAGAGTCTGGACTTTGGTCTCTAGGTAATAGACATCAGACTTGAATGCTAGAATTATAAGATTAGATCTGATATTTATTTTGAAGAATAATTTGAAAGGTCTACAACTGGATAAAAGCCAGCGGCAGGAGGAAGTGTTCAGGTAGTCTCTTAGATTTTTAGCATGGAGGTCTACATTAATGAGATATCAGTCAGGGTTTTCCACAGAAACAGAACTTGTAGGACTGTGGGTCCTGGCAAGTTGGAAGCATGCAGGATAGGCCCACAGGCTGGAACTCTCAGGCAGGAGCTGATGCTGCTGTCTTGAAACTGAATTTCTTCTTCTTCTTCAAGGAAGACTGTTTTGCTCTTACGGCTTTGCAACTGATTGGATGAAACTCATTCAGATTATCAAAGATAATTACTTAAACTCAACAGATTGTAGATGTTAACCACATCTATAAAATACTTTCACAGCAAAACTTTGCTTTGTGTTTACGTGAATAACTGGGTATTACAGACTATCCAAATTGACACATGAAACTGATCATCACAGATGGTGACACTACTAACTCTATAGAGAATACTGGAAACACAAACTTAGTAGCTAATGAGAGAAAATAATGTGTTTGGCCAGGCATGGTGGCCCACTGCCTATAATTCCAGCACTTTGGGAGGCCGAGGCAGGCGGACCACTTGAGGCCAGGAGTTCGAAACCAGGCTGGTCAACATGGGGAAACCCCATTTCTACCGAAAACATGCAAAATATTAGCTGGACGTGGTGGCATACATCTGTAATCCCAGCTATTCTGGAGGCTGAGATATGAGAATCATTTGATCCTGAGAGGCAGACACTGCAGTGAGCCAAAATCACGCCACTACGCTCCACCCTGGATAACAGAAAGAGACCCTGTCTCAAGAAAAAAAAAAAAAAGAAAAGAAAAACGAAAACAATATGTATAGTGTTTAAGAGTGTGCTCTGGATTAGAATTTTACAGTGAGGTAGATCAAATCACAAGCAAGGATGAAATTACACAGGGTGAATATGCAAGGAGTATTACAAGTGCTCACTGTGTAAATGATAAAGTGAATGGGCCAGGGATTTAATGTGACAGGCGGTGGTGAGAACTAGAGCAAATGGAGAGGGATGTCCAATTTCTATAGAACGATCTCTATTTAGTTCCAACTCATGATTCCTATGCATAAGTATTGGTGTAGTGTTGTCAGATCTTTCCATTTTTGAACGTCTTTTCCCATGTTTAAACGAACATGGGAAATCTAAATGAACAAATGAACATCTCTGGTTTTAAATTTGCCTGAAATATTGTCTAACCAAAATTGAGTTCGTTTATGGGCTCTATCCAGTTTTTGTGGGCCTCCATGTTAAGAACTTTGTAGCCTGGTGTGGTAGCTTACTCCTGTAATCCCAGCACTTTGGGAGGCCAAGGTGGGGGGATTATTTGAGGCCAGGAGTTTGAGACCAGCCTGGCCAACATAGCGAAATCTCGTCTGTACTGAAAATACAAAAATTAGCTGGGCGTAATGGCGGCTGCCAAAACTAAACCAGCTGGGCATAGTGGCAGGTGCTATTCGGGAGGCTGAGGCAGGAGAATTGCTTATACCAGAGAAGTGGAGGTTGCGGTGAGCTGAGATTTTACCACTGCACTCCAGCCTGGGCAACAGAGGAGGACTCTGCCTCAAAAAACAAACAAACAAACAAACAAACAAAACTTTGGAAAAGAGTGAGAATAAAAAAGAGGCGTGGAATTCTGGGAACCCTAATCTTTAAGGGCCAGTGAAAGAATGCATCAACACCATAATATAAGGACTAAAATGATGCCTTAAAATATGACAATTGGGAATTAATTGGTAATCAGTCTGTGAATTATTTTAGTAAATATGGTGGAGGTAGAAAATAGATTCTACATGTGGAGAAAGTTGAGACAATTTTCTCAAGATCTGTCACACAGGTAATTTTTTTCCACCTAAGCAGGTTGGTAGCCCTATCTTTATTTTTGCTTCTTAGAATACAATGTACATTTTTCATTCCATTCATGGGTATGTGCTCAGATTAAGGGAATATGTGATTCTGTGCTCCTAGAAGATTCTGATCTTCCTGGTTCTTGGGGCTTCAAGGGTACAAATGAAAAATAGCAAATAAGCCATAAATGCAATTTATTTCTACCAACAAATTGTATGTAAGCTTATATAAAACAATTAAAAAGAAGACATCACAATAATTTGTGAATATTGCCATGGAAAGAATCACCGCAACTTCACATATTCAGCAAAAATAATAAAATTTACACACAATACTCATTCTTCTCAAGACTCTGAGTCCTCTAAAGAGCAACAGTTGATCAAAGACCGAGGAACTTGATCTGTAGATATTTTTAGCATCTGCACTTGTTAATTGACACTTCAGGATTTAATCAGGCCCCAGTAACACCTATATTCTTTCTATGTTCCAAAACTAGAAAGATGACAAGTGCCTATTGCAGTTTAAAGTGTTTGTCTGTGAATGAGGAAGAAGTAGTGCCTCACAGAGGGTGTGTGCATGCACACATGAATGACAAACTTTATTTCCTCATGAGTTCATGCCAATCAGCAGGACTCTGCAAGCCATTTGCATGCTCCATAAACAAAGCTGCATCCTTGGTGTCAAATCCAAGATGGCAGCCAGAAGTGACTGCTAATTCCTAAGCAATGATTATTCTCAAGAAATAATTGTAGAACCTCTAGAGAGTGGCTGTAACCAAAGGGGAGAAAACTTATGAATTGAAACAAAAAAAAGTCTGTTGCCCACAGGTATTTCCACCCAGTAGCCTAGGACTCCTTTTACATTCCATGGGATTTCACTAATTGTGGATGAATATTGACTTACATGCTTAAAATGCAAAATCCCAGAAAGAAAAAAAAAAGTGGTTATTCACACGTTAGGATTGCTTAGTTGGTTTGTCTGTTTATACTGTGCTGAGACCAACAAGCTTAAATGAATGTGAGTTTGATTGAAGGAGAGGCTGGGGGAGAAAAATGGTAATCATTCGGAAACTGGAGACCCTTTAGAGGAGGCAGACAAAAGTAGTCAGCTGAGCTGGAAGACATCAGATTCCTAGGGAGTGGAGCTGTGGGGTGGGAGTGGAGCTGTGGGGTGGGAGTGGAGCTGTGGGGTGGGAGTGGAGCTGTGGGGTGGGAGTGGGATCTCCATCAGCATAAGGAAAGGGTTAGGAGAAAGAAGACAGTGAGAACCAAGAAATTGAGGTGAAATGGTGGATAGCAAAGACAAATTTTATTTCCATCCTATTGCCACTTGATTCTCCTTGTAGTTGGCTGATGAAAGGCTTTTCCTAGCAGCAATTTGGCTGGCAGCTGCCAGGGCTGGGCTGGAGCACACTGAGGGTGGGGGAGGGGAGGGATTAATTCCACCCAAAGATGCTGGGATGAAGTGAAAATGAAAAAAATGAGAAAGGGTCTAATTATAATGTCTCAACTTAATTAAGAAACCACGGTAGTAGAGAGACGAATTATCACGCTACTGCCATGGAAATCTCATCTAATGTCTTCAGCTACTAAAGAGGACTTTTTTTCAGACCCAATTTCTCCATTTGGCTAAACTTAAATTAAAACTCTGTGTGTGTGAGTGTGTGTGTATGTGTCTGTAGACATACATATATAACATATATATAATTGTACTCTAATTGACCCCAATTAGCATGACTTGGATGTTGTGTTTATCTCTGAATCACTCTTTGTAATCAGGCAGACACGAGATTTGATTGGTCAGGTCTAAACTTAAAACTCTGTGTGTGTGTGTATGTGTCCGTAGACATATATATAAATGTAGTCAGTAATACAATTTAATTGTACAATTACTTTTACTTCATGGCAACTAGATTTTAATTTGTTACAGGTTTTTTTTATAACTGTAGTTGCATAATTCTTAGATTTTGACTATACTTTTCATAATTTGCATGGAAAGGGAGGGCTAAAATTGATGTTCAATTGTCTGTAATATCTTACATCCACAAGAATTTACAGTGCTTTTTTAAAAAGAATAAGTAAACAATGAAATAACATTTAACCTTTCAATCTTCACACATCCTCATGAGGGAAGCATTAGTATTTCCATTTACAGCTGAAGAAACTGAGGCTCAGAGATAAATGATTATGTTTCCTAATCCTCACTACAGTGTTAACATCTGGGTCAAACATCTGGGCAGCAACATCAGAAAGCCCCACTGCTGTGCTTCAGGGTCACTCTTATCACTCCATAAAGGTGAGAACAGCTTCCTTCTACACCCAGTCTGTTACTCTGGTTGGGCTGTTTATTCATCTGAGCTGTTGTCAACGGTGCATCAAGAGGAGGCAGGCAATTACTTTTGCAGCAACTATTAATAGTAGATAATCTTATTAAGAATGATACAGAGTTTCATTAAAATGATAACCACTTACTTTTAAAAGAATAAAGTAGAACATCAGATTTCTAACGACTTGGCTGTTCACATGTCTTTGTGGTACCTAAGTCTGAGTCTAAGCAACTTTGTCTTCATATTTGATTTAAAAGAGGAAATCCTTCTCACTCCCTTACTGCTCTCTGTTTTATTCTAAAGACAAAGAAAAGTCAAATGAAGTAAAGATTATGACTAAAGAGGATAGATAAAAATGGAAAAACTGTGTGTCAGACGTGAATTTTTAAGAAGAGCTATGATATTCTTACATTGTTATTCCTCTTATGCTTCCCAGGGTATGCTACATTTTTGCAGAAAGTCAGGAGGTTTAGAAACCACACAGAGAAACATTGCTTGGAAAGGGGAACTCTTCAATCGTCTAAGATTACAGATCTTGGAATTGGAATGGTATGCAGTTGAGTTTTCCATTCACAGTTCCAGGAAAAAATGGGATTTTTTTCCCATTAAGAATACTGTTATTTAGTTATTTTGAAGTATATAGTACATACAAGCTTTTTTATAAAACCACTGGATTTCATAAGTAGCACACATTTGAGTATTTCAAAATCTCTCTACTGCTTTTAAATCAGATCTGGGGCTTGACTATAGAAAAAAATTTCATTTCAAGTACAGAACAGAAGCTGAATTATCTATCATATGGCTCATAAAGTACTTAAATTTTGCTATTTATTTCTTGAGAATGACTCAGCCATTCATATTTATTATACTAAAATGCTACACAACTACTGCCAATAAATATTGGAAAAGCTGAACAATCCAGACACAATGTGGTAATTATTCTATCCTGACAAAACTTTTCATAAGTCTTGAGAAAAAAGGAGCATTGCTTTGAAACTGAAAAATAATCTTAACTAAGTAAAATATAATTAAAGCACTGCAGTTTAAGTCAATTTTCCTTTCTGTTTTGCCCAACTACATTTGAAGTAAACTACATATATAGTAAGTTACTTAAACTATCTAAACCCCAGTTTATTTTCCTATAAAATATGGAAAATAGAAACAGCCCAACCAAAAGCATAGGACTCTTTCAGCTGCTAATGAAAGATACCCAAATCAAAATGGCAAAAGGAAAGAAAAAGAATGCGTTGACTCCTGTAGATGAAAGTCCAGGAGTAGCTTGGCATCATGTGGTTGGATACTGGTTCAAACAATGTCATTAGAACTGAGTCACTCTCTATGCCTTGGCCCTGCTTTTCTCTGTTAGACCCAAGTCTCTGGCAGGCTCTCCTCATGGGGCAAGACAGCCTCCAATAACTCCAGGCTGATATCCAACTGGCTTCAGAAAGAGGTCTGTTTCTCAACTGTTACAATGGTAGTCCAATAATTGATTGGCAATGACCCCAATTAGCATGACTTGGATGTTGTGTTTATCTCTGAATCACTCTTTGTAATCAGGCAGACATGAGATTTGATTGGTCAGGTCTAGGTCATATGTCTATCCCATAATTTGGGTGGAGAGCCAGCCCCAGCCAAACAGTGGGAATTTGAGAGTAGGTGAGGAATAGTAGCTCCCCATAGAAAATCTAGGTGCCATTATGACAAAGAGAATATATTAGGTATAAAATATTATACATATAATATGTAGTCACGATAATCAAATAAGATAAAATATGTAAGATATCATGACTATAAGGGATTATTTTGTGTTATGTCAGATGTTATTTAATTAAAATATATCTAAAAAGAGTTTATGTTTTCAATAACGCCATTAGGCATTTTAGAACTTGAAACATCTGAGTTAAACATCTCTTAGGGATCTCCATTTCATTTTGCCAAGTTCTCCTCTGTAGTCATGGTGGCAAACTCTCATGGTGCTGACTGCAGAAGAAAAGACCACAAAGTATTATCTTCAGCAAAAGAGTTCAAATTCCTCTAAAAGAATTAAGCAAACTTGTGACAAGCAAATAACAAAGCACTTTAAATGAGTTGAAGATAGTGGTGTGATCTTATTTTGCAATTACACAATATGTCATTCTTAGAACAAATCTGCATGGAAGCAGGCATTTTGACATTTGAATTGCACATTTGTTATTTGAGCACTTACCTGAAAACTGGCTTTCTTGATTTTCAAGTGTTCTAGATACTGGTTAAATGGTCACCAGCCCTAGTTCCTATTCCTGGGCACATATAAGTTCTGGATGAATCAGCCCCTTTGCATTGGATTAAGACCAGGTGACTCTGTTGGGTAGATGGAGTATGGCAGAGGTGATGTAAGCCACTTCTAGATCTGGCAATTCTTCAGTCCTATCGTCCAAAGTGACACCCTTGCAAACCACACTTCAAAGATTCATAAGACTGTAGGAACCGGAGGCTCCAAGATGGCTGAATAGGAACAGCTCCAGTCTACAGCTCCCAGTGTGAGCGATGCAGAAGATAGGTGATTTCTGCATTTCCAACTGAGGTACTGGGTTCATCTCACTGGGGCTTGTCGGATGTGGGTGCAGGACAGTGGGTGCAGCCCATGGACTGTGAGCCGAAGCAGGGCAAGGCATCACTTCACCTGGAAAGTGCAAGGGGTCGGGGAATTCCCTTTGCTAGCCAAGGGAAGCCGTGAGAGAAGGCACCTGGAAAATTGGTTCACTCCAACCCTAATACTGCGCTTTTCCAATGGTCTAGCAAACAGCACGCCAGGATATTATATCCCACGCCTGGCTCGGAGGGTCCCACACCCACGGAGTCTTGCTCACTGCTAGCACAGCAGTCTGAGATCCATTTACAAGGTGGCAGCGAGGCTGGGGAAAGGGCACCCACCATTGCTAAGGCTTGAATAGGTAAACAAAGCAGCCAGGAAGCTCGAACTGGGTGGAGCCCACCACCTCAGCACAAGGAGGCCTGCCTGCCTCTGTGGACTCCATCTCTGGGGGCAGGGCATAGCTGAACAAAAGGCAGCAGAAATTTCTGCAGACTTAAATGTCCCTGTCTGACAGCTTTGAAGAGAGTAGTGGGTGTCCCAGCACGGAGTTTGAGATCTGAGAATGGACAGACTGCCTCCTCAAATGGGTCCCTGACCCCCGAGTAGTCTAACTGGGAGGCACCTCCCAGTAGGGGCCAACTGACACCTCATACGGCCTGGTGCCCCTCTGAGACGAAGCTTCCAGAGGAATGATCAGGCAGCAACATTTGCTGTTCTGCAATATTTGCGGTTCTGCAGCCTCTGCTGGTGATACCAAGGCAAACGGTCTGGAGTGGACCTCCAGCAAACTCCAACAGACCTGCAGCTGAGGGTCCTGACTGTTAGAAGCAAAACTAACAAACAGAAATGGCATCCACACCAAAACTCCATCTGTACGTCACCATCATCAAAGACCAAAGGTAGATAAAACCACAAAGATGGGGAGAAACCAGAGCAGAAAAGCTGAAAATTCTAAAACTCAGAGCTCCTCTTCTCCTTTAAAGGAAAGCAGCTCCTCACCAGCAACGGAACAAAGCTGGACAGAGAATGACTTTGATGAGTTGAGAGAAGAAGGCTTCAGACGATCAGTAATAACAAACTTCTCGGAACTAAAGGAGGATGTTCGAACCCATCACAAAGAAGCTAAAAACCTTGAAAAAAGATTAGATGAATGGCTAACTAGAATAACCAGCATAGAGAAGACCTTAAATGACCTGATGGAGCTGAAAACCATGGCATGAGAACTGCGTGACGCATGCACAAGCTTCAGTAGCTGATTCGATCAACTGGAAGAAAGGGTATCAGTGATGGAAGATCAAATAAATGAAATGAAGTGAGAAGAGAAGTTTAGAGAAAAAAGAGTAAAAATAAATGAACAAAGCCTCCAAGAAATATGGGACTATATGAAAAGACCAAATCTATGTTTCACTGGTGTACCTGAAAGTGACGGGGATAATGGAACCAAGTTGGAAAACACTCTTCAGGATATTATCCAGGAGAACTTCCCCAACCTAGCAAGAGAGGCCAACATTCAAATTCAGGAAATACAGAGAATGCCACAAAGATACTCCTGGAGAAGAGAAACTCCAAGACACATAATTATCAAATTCTCCAAAGTTGAAATGAAGGAAAAAATGTTAAGGGCAGCCAGAGAGAAAGGTCAGATTACTCACAAAGGGAAACCCATCAGACTAACAGCAGATCTCTCAGCAGAAACTCTACAAGCCAGTAGAGAGTTGGGGCCAATATTCAACATTCTTAAAGAAAAGAATTTTCAAACCAGAATTTCATACCCAGCCAAACTAAGCTTCAGAAGTGAAGGAGAAATAAAATCCTTTACAGACAAGCAAATGCTGAGAGATTTTGTCACCACCAGGCCTGCCTTACAAGAGCTCCTGAAGGAAGGACTAAACTTGGAAAGGGTACCAGCCACTGCAAAAACATGCCAAATTGTAAAGACCATCGATGCTAGGAAGAAACTGCATCAACTAATGAGCAAAATAACCAGCTAACATCATAATGACAGGATCAAATTCACACATAACAATATTAACCTTAAATGTAAATGGGCTAAATGCTCCAATTAAAATACACAGACTGGCAAATTGGATAAAGAGTCAAGACCCATCAGTGTGCTGTATTCAGGAGACCCATCTCATGTGCAGAGACACACATAGGCTCAAAATACAGGGATGGAGGAAGATCTACCAAGCAAATGGAAAACAAAAAAAAGCAGGGGTTGCAATCCTACTCACTGATAAAACAGACTTTAAACCAACAAAGATCAAAAGAGACAAAGAAGGCCATGACATAATGGTAAAGGGATCAATTCAACAAGAAGAGCTAACTACCCTAAATATATATGCACCCAAAACAGGAGCACCCAGATTCATAAAGCAAGTCCTTAGAGACCTACAAAGAGACTTAGACTCCCACACAATAATAATGGGAGACTTTAACATCCCACTGTCAACGTTAGACAGAGCCACAAGACAGAAAGTTAACAAGGATATCCAGGAATTTAACTCAGCTCTGCACCAAGCAATCCTAATAGATGTCTACAGAACTCTCCACCCCAAATCAACAGAATATACATTCTTCTCAGCACCACATTGCACTTATTCCAAAATTGACCACATAATTGGAAGTAAAGCACTCCTCAGAAAATGTCAAAGAACAGAAATTATAACAAACTATAATTTTATAAATTTATATATATACATTTATAATTATAATAAACTATAACAGACCACAGTGCAATCAAACTAGAACTCAGGATTAAGAAACTCACTCAAAACCACTCAACTACATGGAAACTGAACAAGCTGCTCCTGAATGACTACTGGGTGCATAATGAAATGAAGGCAGAAATAAAGATGTTCTTTCAAACCAATGAGAACAAAGACACAACATACCAGAATCTCTGGGTACCTCTGGGTACACATTTAAAGCAGTGTGTACAGGGAAATTTATAGCACTAAATGCCCACAAGAGAAAGCAGGAAAGATCTAAAATTGACACCCTAACATCACAATTAAAAGAACTAGAGAAGCAAGAGAAAACACATTCAAAAGCTAGCAGAAGGCAAGAAATAACTAAGATCAGAGCAGAACTGAAGGAGATAGAGACCCAAAAAAACCTTCAAAAAATCAATGAATCCAGGAGCTGGTTTTTTGAAAAGATCAACAAAATTGATAGACTGCTAGCAAGACTTATAAAGAAGAAAAGAGAGAAGAATCAAATGTGCTCAATAAAAAATGATAAAGGAGATATCACCACCGATTTCACAGAAATACAAACTACCATCAGAGAATACTATAAACACCTCTATGCAAAAAACTAGAAAATCTAGAAGAAATGGATAAATTCCTGGACACATACACCCTCCCAAGACTAAACCAGGAAGAAATTGAATCCCTGAATAGACCAATAACAGACTCTGAAATTGAGGCAATAATTAAGAGCCTACCAACCAAAAAAAGTCCAGGACCTGATGGATTTACAGCCGAAATCTACCAGAGGTACAAACAGAGGCTGGTACCATTCTTTCTGAAACTATCCCAATCAATAGAAAAGGAGGGAATCCTCCCTAACTCATTTTAGGAAGCTAGCATCATCCTGATACCAAAGCCTGGTAGAAACACAACAAAAAAAGAGATTTTTAGGCCAATACCCTTGATGAACATCGATGCGAAATCCTCAATGAAATACTGGCAAACCAAATCCAGCAGCATATGATAAACCTTATCCACCAGGATCAAGTTGGCTTCATCTCTGGGATGCAAGTCTGGTTCAACATATGCAAATCAATAAACATAATCCATCAAATAAACAGAACCAACAACAAAAACCCACATGATTATCTCAATAGATGCAGAAAAGGCCTTCAACAAAATTAAACAGCTCTTCATGCTAAAAACTCTCAATACACTAGGTATTGATAGAATGTATCTCAAAACAATAAGAGCTATTTATGACAAACCCACAGCCAAATATCATACTGAATGGGCAAAAATTGGAAGCATTCCCTTTGAAAACCAGCACAAGACAAGGATGCCCTCTCTCACCACTCCTATTCAACATAGAAATGAAATCCAAACCACAATGAGATACCATCTCTCGCCAGTTAGAATGGTGATCATTAAAAAGTCAGGAAACAACAGGTGCTGGAGAGGATGTGGAGAAATAGGAATGCTTGATCACTATTCTAACTGGCTTGAGATGGTATCTCATTGTGGTTTGGATTTGCATTTCTTTAATGACCATTGATGATGAGCTTTTTTTCATATGTTTGTTGGCCACATAAATGTCTTCTTTTGACAAGTGTCTGTTCATATCCTTCACCCAGTTTTTGATGGGGTTGTTTGTTTTTTTATTGTGAAATGGTGAAGTTCCTTGTAGATTCTGGATATTAGCACTTTGTCAGATGGATAGATTGCAAAAAATTTCTCCCATTCTGTAGGTTGCCTGTTTACTCTGATGATAGTTTCTTTTGCTATGCAGAAGTTCTTTAGTTTAATTAGATCCCATTTGTCAATTTTGGCTTTTGTTGCCATTGCTTTTGGTGTTTTAGTTATGAAGTCTTTACCCACGTCTATGTCCTGAATGGTATTGCCTAGGTTTTTTCATAGGATTTTTATGGTTTCAGGTTTTACATTTAAGTCTTTAATCTATCTCGTGTTAATTTTTGTGTAAGGTGTAAGGAAGGGTTCCAGTTTCAGTTTTCTGCGTATGGCTAGGCAGTTTTCCCAACACCATTAATTAAATAGGGAATCCTTTCCCCATTGCTTGTTTTTGTCAGGTTTGTCTCTTTGTAGCAATTGTGAATGGGAGTTCACTCAAGATTTGGCTCTCTGTTTGTCTGTTACTGGCATGTAGGAATGCTTGTGATTTTTGCACATTGATTTTGTTTCCTGAGACTTTGCTGAAGTTGCTTATCAGCTTAAGGAGATTCTGGGCTGAGATGATGGGGTTTTCTAAATAAGCGATCATGTCATCAGCGAACAGAGACAATTTGACCTCCTTTCTTTCTATTTGAATACGCTTTCTTTCTTTCATTTGCCTGGTTGCCCTGGCCAGAACTTCCAATACTATGTTAAATAGGAGTGGTGAGAGAGGGTATCCTTGTCTTGTGGCGATTTTCAAAGGGAATGCTTACAGCTTTTGCCCATTCATTATGATATTGGCCATGGGTTTGTCATAACTAGCTGTTATTACTTTGAGATACATTCCATCAATATCTAGTTTATTGAGAGTTTTTAGTATCAAGGGGTGTTGAATTTTATCAGATGCCTTTTCTGCATCTATTGAGATAATCATGTGGTTTTTGTCGTTGGTTCTCTTTATGCGATGGATTACGTTTATTGATTTGTGTATGTTGAACCAGCCTTGCATCCCAGGGATGTGGCCGACTTGATCTTGGTGGATAAGCTTTTTGATGTACTGCTGGATTCAGTTTGCCAGATTTTATTGAGGATTTTCCCATTGATGTTCTTCAGGGATATTGGCCTGAAATTTTCTTTTTTTGTTGCATCTCTGCCAGGTTTTGGTATCAGGATGATGCTGGCCTCATAAAATGAGTTAGGAAGGAGTGCCTCTTTTTCTATTGTTTGGAAGAGTTACAGAAGGAATGGTACCAGTTCCTCTTTGTACCTCTGGTAGATTTCGGCTGTGAATCCATCTGGTCCTGGGCTTTTTTAGGTTGGTAGGCTGTTAATCACTGCCTCAATTTAAGAACTTGTTATTGGTCTATTCAGGGATTAGACTTCTTCCTGGTTTAGTCTTGGGAGGGTGTATGTGTCCAGGAATTTATCTATTTCTTCTAGATTTTCTAGTTTATTTGCATAGAGGTGTTTATAGTATTCTCTGATGGTAGTTTGTATTTCTGTAGGATCAGTGGTGATATCCCCTTTATCACTTTTTATTGTGTCTATTTGATTCTTCTCTTTTCTTCTTTATTAGTCTTGCTAGTGGTCTAACAATTTTATTAATCCTTTCACAAAACCAGCTCCTGGATTCATTGATTTTTTGAAGGTTTTTTTGTGCCACTATCTCCTTCAGTTCTGCTCTGATCTTAGTTATTTCTTGTCTTCTGCTAGCTTTTGAATTTGTTTGCTCTTGCTTCTCTAGTTCTTTTAATTGTGATGTTAGGGTGTTCATTTTGGATCTTTCCCGCTTTCTCCTGCAGGCATTTAGTGCTATAAATTTCCCTCTAAACACTACTTTATCTGTGTGCCAGAGATTCTGGTTTGCGTGTCTTTGTTCTCATTGGTTTTAAGGAACTTATTTATTTCTGCCTTGATTTCTTTATTTACCCACTAGTCATTCAGGAGCAGGTTGTTCAGTTTCCATGTAGTTGTGCAATTTTGAGTGAGTTTCTTAATCCTGAGTTCTAATTTGATTTCTCTGTGGTCTGAGAGACTGTTTGTTATTATTTCCATTCTTTTGCATTTGCTGACGAGTGTTTTACTTCCAATTATGTGATCAGTTTTAGAATAGGTCGCTAATTTTGGAGTTATAACCTGTTGAATACAATGAGCAAGTCTAGAACAAAATAAAATTTTGCTAATAATAGCATTGCTTCATATCTTGACACATCTACATAGAGTGTGCTAATTGACAAGAGCAACAATTAATTCAATGTCCCTTAGACCTTCAAGGAAGCTCTCCTCATCTTTTCCAACCTCAGAGAAAAAATAATAAAAAAAAAATGAACAAGTTTTACTTCATTTTTTCATTTTTACTTACATTGCACAATTACTATGTGCCTAGTTTGTGCGAAAAGCTTAATAGCTGCCTACAGGCCCTCAAGCACAGTATATCCAAATTAAATCCAATATCTTTCCCTATACATTTCACAAACTTCCACATCAATTCTATATCCCACTGAAAGACAACACTCACCCAACTTCACCAGCCGAAAACCTAGGAATCAGCCTTAATTTCTATTTCTCTGTAAGTTGATCCTGTAGACCTTACTCTTATTACCTTCATTCTACTCCAAACCATCTGCATCTCCTACCCGATGATTACTGAAATAGACATATTACTTGTTCTCTTTCTTCCAGTCCTGTCCCTTAACCAACATTCACTTTGGAGCTACATTAATCTTTCTAAAATGCAAGCCTGATTATGTCAGCCTCACTCTTAATCATCCAGTATCTCCTTGTTACTCTTAGGATAGTCCAAGCTCTACAGTATAACTTATAAGACCTTATATGATCTGGCCCTTGCTTCCCTCTCTAGCTTATCTTTTGCTGTTGCTCCCAACACATACACTCAAACCAATCATTACCATGAAAAATCCATATGTGTCTGATCCAGTCAAGATGCCATTTTGCTAAATTCATAGGTACTAGAACTTTGAAAGTAAGTTATATCTGCCCATTTAGTGCTCCCCAGTTCTATCCCTCTGCTAGGCTTGTAAACATTTATGGAGCCTGGAGAAAAAGGCCCATGTACTATATATTTAAATATTTAAAAGTTATCAATCTAGCTAAGACTGTTAAATAAAATGTATTCTATCCTTCCATCTCACTAAATATATTCATACCAACCTGTAAGGCCAGGCTGGAATTTTGAATTCTTAGGTTTCTAGCTACATTGGAGCATGGCAGTAGTGTGAGGAGAGATGGTCTTAGGCAGCCTGTCCTTTGAGCAAACACATGGACACTCGGCCCAAAGGTCAGTCCACATACTGGTAAATAGCACCCCTTGGCCACTCCATAGGCCTCAGAGCACATAGACATCATGATCTGCACTTGGAAGAATAGACTCAGGCCAGAGGTCCACACAGTCACTGAGAGAGGCCCTCACTGTAGGGACATGGAAGTCCTGCCTTCCGGGTATTCAGAGCATGATCTATAAGAGGGCGCTGTAGGCTTTGAGTGTAAACATCCCTTTTGTGCTACAGACTCCTTGCCTTAAGGGGAGAGGCATAGTTAGAAGATGACCAGATTTGGGCCTGTAGAGAAGAGTCCAGAGGTCCTTTTGCCTGGATCTAAGGGCAGGGTTTCTTCCTGTCTCCACCTGAGGTAACCACTATCTTGAATCATGCTGATCATTTCCTTCCTTTTTTATTTACACAGTTCTATTTCATATCTATATAGTCTAGAAGTATTGCATTTAGTTTTAGTGTTTCAAAGTTTATAAAAATGTTTTCTGTATGTATCTTTGGGAATTTATTTTATACATCTGTCTATCTAGCTATCATCAATTTATTTATTATTTTTTACACTCAATATTGTTAATATTCATTCATATTGTGATGTGAAGCTGAAGGTCATTCATTTTGAATGCTATATAATATTTCTTCATTTGATGGTCACCAGTTATTTTATACATTCTGCTGACAACAGGCATGTAGGTTGTTCCTAGGTCTTTGCTATTTTTAAAATAGTATTGCTATAAAGATCTTCATCTGATCCCTGGTGCACACATGCAAGAGTTCCTCTTTGGTGCTTATGTAGGAGTGAATTGCTGGGTCTTAGCTCTGGTTGGATCTCACAAGTTCTGATATGTAATGTTGTCATTATCATTCACTTTAAAATTTCCATTATGATTTCTTTACCTCATGAGTCATTTAAAGAGCACGTTCCTTATGAACTTTAAAGTAGTTTTTTCCAATTCTGTGAAGAAAGTCATTGGTAGCCTGATGGGGATGGCATTGAATCTATAAATTGCCTTGGGCAGTATGGCCATTTTCACGATATTGAGATGGGTTCATGTCGTTTGTACGGACATGGATGAAGCTGGAAACCATCATTCTCAGCAAACTATCGCAAGGATAAAAAACCAAACACCGCATGTTCTCACTCATAGGTGGGAATTGAACAATGAGAACATATGGACACAGGAAGGGGAACATCACACACTGGGGCCTGTTGTGGGGTGGGGGGAGGGGGGAGGGATAGCATTAGAAGATATACCTAATGTTAAATGACGTGTTAATGGGTGCAGCACACCAACATGGCACATGTATACATATGTAACAAACCTGCACATTGTGCACATGTACCCTAAAACTTAAAGTATAAAAATAAAAAAGAGCATGTTTTTAAGTTTTAAGTAAGTGGGAAATTCATATTTTTCTTATTATCTATTAACTTAATTGAGTTGATGTCAGAAAATGTGGTCTATGTTATACATATTTTAGGATATTTTTGAGGCTTATATTTTTGTCTAAATACATGATCAATATTTGTAAGTGTTCTATGTGTGCTTGAGAATAATGCAGTTTACATTACCTAATTGTTGGGTGCAGAATTCCATCTATGTCCATTAGGTCAAGTTTTTAAATTGTGTTGTTGAGATCTTCTATGTTCTTGCTTAGAATCAACGGATTCACACTTCAAACAATGAGGGAAATTTAATGAAATTTCTCACTATTTGGTGGAGTTTTGTTTACTCCCTTTATATATTTTGAGGCTATTAGGTGCATGGTGTTTAGAATATTTATACTTTATTGATGTGTATAGATAGATAAATAGATAGAGATCTTCTCTCACTCTAATCGTGTTTTTGTCTTAAAATCCATTTGATCCGACATTAATACAGCCACACAAGCTTTCTTTTGGCTACCATTTGTCTTATTTTGTGCCATTCTATTATTTTTAACACAGATTTCATTGTTATTCCCAGTTCATTGTCTCTTCTCGGTACCTTATGAACCCTTGTTATGTGACTTGCCTTAGCCAACAGAATATTGGTGGGATGATACAGTTAGTGGCTTTAAACATGCTTGAAAGGTTGGACAAATTCTCTTATATTCCTGACTTTTGCCATGATAAGACCCTGCCTTGGGTAGCCACTGGTCCAAGGAAGATAAGAAATATTTGGAACAGACTAAGGCTGAACCTATGTTTTAGAGCAAACCCCAGGTGGGCAAAATCAGCTGTACCCAAGCTGATCCACAGATGCATGAGTAAGAAACTATTATTGCATGAGACTGAGATTATGTGGCTGCTACACAGCCAAAGCTGGCTGACATAACATATCCTATGCTTTAGTATGTCTGTTATAAAAGCCATATATCTGGGATTTTTTTATTTCAATAGTTTTTGGGGTACAGGTGGTTTTGGTTACTCAAATGAGTTCTATAGTGGTATATTCTGAGATTTTAGTGTACCCATCACCCTAACAGTGTACACTGTATCCAATATGCAGTCTCTTATCTCTCACCTTCCTCCCAACCTCCCCACCACAAGTTCCCATAGTCCTTTATATCACTCTATATGTTTTTGCATTCTCATAGCTTAGCTCCCACTTATAAGTGAGAACATAGGGTATTTGGTTTTCTATTTCTGAGTTACTTCACTTAGAATAATGGCCTCCAGCTCCATCCGAGTTGTTGCAAAAGACATTATTTCATTACTTTTTATGGCTGAGTAGTATTCCGAGGTGTAAATATACCACATTTTCTTTATCCACTCATTGGTCAATGAGCACTTAGGTGGGTTAGTTCCATATATTTGCAATTGAGAATTGTGCTGCCATAAACATGTGTATGCATTTATCATTTACATATAATAACTTTTTTCCTTTGGGTAGATACCCACTAGTGGGATTGCTGGATTGAATGGTAGATCAACTTTTAGTTCTTCAAGGAATCCCCATACTGTTTTCCATAGTAGTTGTACTAATTTACATTCCACCAGCAGTGTGAAAGTGTTCACTTTTTACCACACTCATGCTAACATCTATTGTTTCTTCACTTTTTAATTATGGCCATTCTTGCAGGAGTAAAGTGGCATCTCACTGTGGTTTTGATTTGCATTTCCCTGATGATTAGTGATGTTGAGCATTTTTTCATATGTTTGTTGGCTGTTTGTATATCTTCTTTAAAATTTAATCAGAAAGTTTGATGACTTTAATTAACTTAGATTTATTGAAATTGTTGATATTTTTATATATTTATATTCACCAAAAGATTTCACTAAGGTAATTAATTACTATTTTAGTTTGGATTCCCCCTTAAGCAAACTCTGAAATAAGGATTTGGTTGCAAGTTATGCATTTGGGAGGTGATCACAGGAGTAGAGAACTGAGAAAATGAAACTAGAAAAAAAAAAGGAAACCAAAAAATCAAATAATAAAATAAGTATCCGGGCCACCACTCCAGGTGAATGCAACTTGCTATGGATCATCCTTTCTAATGGGGATACAAAAGGCATTGGTCAGATCAATATCTGCATATCAAGTGTCAGAGTCTGTATTAATCTGTTTTAGGAAGATGCCACATATATATAGCATGGCAGTTGTGGCTGAGTCCTCCCTTGGTTACATTCACAGTAGTCCACTATAATCCACCATGTTCCACCTCCATTCTCTTTTTTTTTTAATAGAAGCCATAATGATGAGTTAAATAGGGACAGGATGGAAAACATTACCTGTGTATCCTGTAAGTCTCTGAGAGTATTGTTAATGACTGCCTGCTGTCTAATTTGTGGTATTCCTTCCAATTTGCTGTCTTGGCTGGTTGGCGAGAAAGCAGTAGTTTCTTGGGCTTCCACTTGGCTTTTCCTACTAGTATATCACTTATCTCACAAGTCACAAACTAAAAGGGGGGTTCTGCAAGCACTTAAGTCTGTCCATCTTGGTTAGACACTCAGAGACTGGAATAACATGAACAGGTTGGGTCTGTGAACCCACTGTGAGATGGATTTGGTCCAGGATTCCATTTATTGCTTGTCTTCTGTTTAGTCCACAATATAACTGGGGAGCTACGAGATTACCTTGAGTCTTCTGGTATTAGAAGGAGTTCAGGTTCATTATTTCATTGTAGAGCTTCATTCCTAAGTTCTCCCTTCTAGAACCATTCCTGGTACCAACAATCTTGGATCAGGTACCAAAAGCAGACCCTGAGATATGAATTTGAGTTCAAATGGTTCTAGGAAGCCCAGTGAGTGATATAGTTTGGCTGTGTCCCCATCTAAATCTCAACTTGAATTGTATCTCCTAGAATTCCCATGTGTTGTGGGAGGGACCCAGGAGGAGGTAACTGAATCATGGGGGCTGGTCTTTCCCATTCTACTCTCAGGATAGTGAATAAGTCTCATGAAATCTAATGGGTTAATCAGGCGTTTCCACTTTTGCTTCTTCCTCATTTTTCTCTTGCTGTCACCATGTAAGAAGAGCCTTTCGCCTCCAGCCATGATTCTGAGGCCTCCCCAGCCGTGTGGAACTGTAAGTCCAATTAAACCTCTTTTTGTTCCCAGTTTCGGGTATGTCTTTATCAGCCGTGTGAAAACGAAATAATAGATAAATAGGTAGTGGAGAAGTGAGAAAATCAAGGTAGATATGTAAATAAAAGATATGTTAATATGTTAATGAGTGGGCAATTGAAGCTTGGTTCTGCTAGGAACCCTCAGAGACCCTAAGTCACACCTCAGAATAGCTCCAAAGGCACAAGAAAGTTTAGATATTTATTTTCCAACTCAAGCCTCTTAGTGGTTGAGAGTTGTTCCTGGGGGTATTCATTCCTAGGCACTTCTGGCCTGCCAGCATGTGGATTGAGCATGTGTCTACAGGCCGAGAACAACCTCAGTCAGAGAGGGGCAGCTACATAAGGTAGCAAGTCATTGGAGTGTATGGGATTTGTTCAACAAAGCTACAGGCAGAAATTGACAAACTGACTCTAAAATTAGTATGGAAATACAAAGGACATAAAATGCCTGCAACAGCTTTGAAAAAGAAAAAAATAGAGAACTAATATTTTCTGATGTCAAGATTTACAGTAATCAGGATACTGCAGTACTGGCATCAAGACACACAAATCTATGGAACAGAACAGAGAGTCCAGATACTAAAATAATGACAACTGATCTTTGACAAAGGGGCAAATGCAATTTAGTGGAGGAAGGATAGTGTTTTCAATAAGTGACGTTAGAATCATTGGATGCCCATATGCCAAAAAAGAAAATAAACTTGAATCCGTATCTTGTGCCTTATTAAATAAATTAACTCAAAATGGATTATTGACCTAAATGTAAAACCTAAAACAATCACACCTCTAGAAGAAAATATAAGCAGAAATGTTTGTGACCTTTGATTAGGCAGAGATTTCTGTGTGTGCATGTGTGTGTGTGTGTGTGTGTGTGTGTGTGTGATGGAGTCTTGCTCTGTCACCCTGGCTAGAGTGCAGTGGTGCAATCTCGGCTCACTGCAACCACCACCTCCTGGGTTCAAGCAATTCTTCTGCCTCAGCCTCCCCAGTAGCTGGGATTACAGGCATGTACCTCCACGCCTGGCTAATTTTTGTATTTTTAGTAGAGATGGGGTTTCACCATATTGGCCAGGCTGGTCTCAAACCCCTGACCTCATGATCCGCCTGCCTGGCAGAGATTTCTTATATGACACCAAAAGTATTATCCATAAGAGAAAAAAATGGGTCAGGCATGGTGACCACTCCTGTAATCCCAGCACTTTAGGAGGCTGAGGTGGGCAGATCACCTGAGGTCAGGAGTTCGAGACTAGCCTGGCCAACATGGTGAAACTCTGTCTCTACCAAAATTAGAAAAATTAGCTGGGTGTGGTGGTGGGCACCTATAATCCCAGCTACTCAGGAGGCTGATGCAGGAGAATTGCTTGAACCTGGGAGGTGGAGGTTGCAGTGGGCCGAGATCATGCCATTGCACTCAGTCTGGGCAGCAAGAGTGAAACTCTATCTCAAAAAAGAAAAAAATGGATATACTGAACGTCATAAAAATGTAAAACTTCTCTTTATTTATTTATTTATCTTTTTTTGTTTCCTTTGTTTTTGAGACAGACTCTCGCACTGTTGCCCAGGCTGGAGTACAGTGGCGTGATCTTGGCTCACTGCAACCTCTGCTTCCCAGGTTCAAGTGATTCTCCTTGCTTCAGCCTCCCAAGTAGCTGGGATTATAGGTACCCACCACCTTACCTGGCTAATTTTTTTGTATTTTTAGTAGAGACAGGGTTTCACTATGTTGCCCAGGCTGGTCAGACTCCAGACCTCATGATCCACCTGCCTCAGCCTCCCAAAGTGCTGGGATTACAGGTGTGAGCCATCATGCCTGGCCTTAAAACTTCTCTTCAAAAGAGAATGAAAGACAAATCATAGACTAGAAAAAATATTTATAATTTACATATCTGATAAGAATTTCTACCCAAAATATATAAAGAACTCTCAAAACTCAACAATAAGAAACCCTCAATTTTTGAAAATGGGCAAAAAATCTCAACAGACACTTCATCAAAGAAGTGTGTGGATGTCAGATAAGCATATGAAAAGATGATAAACATCATCAGTCATTAGAAAAATGCAAGTTAAAACTACAGTGTGATTCTACTACATACCTATTACAGTGGCTAAAATTAAAGGACTGACTATAGCAAGTGCAGACAAGGATGTGGTGGAACAGGAACTCTCTTAAACTGCTGATAAGCATATTTGGAAAACATATTGGCAATTTTTTAAAAAGTTAAAGATATCCTGACCACATGATCCAGTCATTTAACTCTTACATATTTACCCAAGAGAAACAAAAGCATATATTCATTCAAAGACCTGCACATAAATGTTCATAATAGCTTTATTTACAATAATCAAGTAGAATACAAGCAGCAGTAAGAGTGTTCTGTTGATACGTGCAACAATACAATAATTTTTATCTCCATTGAAACTGTTTTATAGCTTGCTAATATTCCACATTTCCTAATGTATAGATAGAGTCAAATCACAATGAAGTGGGCATCATTTTGTAATGCTTATATAGTCTAGACTGGGGCTGGCAAACTTTTAATGTAAAGGGGCAGATGGTCAGTATGTTAGGTTTGCAAGCCAGATGGTCTTAGTCACAGCTATTCAACTCTGACTTTTAGCACAAATGCAGCCATAGACAATAGACAAATGCATTGGTTTGGCAGTGTTCCAGCAAAACGTTATTTACAAAAACCAGCCGTAGGTGGATTTGGCCTACAGAATGTAGTTTGCTCACCTCTAGTTCAGACCATTAGAACTAGTGTCAGTCTTTCAATGTTTCCCATTTTTGTTTTGTTTTTTTTCGAGACAGGGTCTTTCCCTGTCACTCAGAGTGCAGTGCAGTAGTGCAGTTACGGCTCACTACAACCTCGGCCTCGTGGGCTCAAGTGGTCCTCTCACCTCAACTTCCTGAGTAGCTGGGACTACAGGCACATATCACCATGTCTGGCTAATTTTTTTTTGGTATTTTTCTGTAGAGACAAGTTTCTGCCATGTTGCCCAGGCTGGTCTCAGACTCCTAGGCTCAAACAATCTGCCCACTTCAGCCTCGCAAAGTGCTAGGATTACAAGTGTGAGGCACCATGCCGAGCCCATTTCCTTGATTTGATGTGTTTGGATCTGGGTCCTATTGGCCATTTGCCTAACACACTGATCCTGGATATTAGGGAAGATATCAGTGGACCCAGCTGTCTCTGTGATGCCAAGAAGCTTAGGTATTTAGAGTTATCTGGGGAATTCTGCAGTGTCAGGGGACAGGTTCTTTATCTCACAATGTGCCAAAAGCCCATGAGAAGTGTGATGGATTAAATATGACTGTAAATTATTTGTCATCTCTCCTTCCGTGCACACCACCTGATGGAAAGGTAGAGTTTGTTTTTGCTCCTTTTGAATCTGGGCTGGACCTGTGACTGCTTTAACCAATATAATGTGATAGAAGGGATGTTATTCCAGTTCTGAGTCTAAACCTTAAGAAAGTGTCAGAAGTTTCTGATTTTGTACTTTCAGGTACCCTGAGCCACTATCTAAATGGTCTGCTTACCTTATGAAGACACCATAAGGAGGGATAACGTGTGGTGAGCACAGGTGAAGAGCTAGAGGCCTGAAACTAGACGGGGAGGGAGAAGCCAGCCATGCCTGCATCCAGGGCTGAACTCAGCCTCCCAGCATCTGTGCAGAGGCATCAGTCAGGCCACAGCTAACTGCAGGCCCAGCTAACATTATGTGGAACAGGAGAATTGCCCAGATCTTCCCAGTCAACCAAGATCATAAAATTGTTTTCAGCTATTAAGTTTGAATACATGAAATAAGGAGATAAAAATACTGACTGGGACTCTGAATGAAAGAATTAGTAGATTAGATTAGTGATTCTCAAAAGACTTTGTTGGATGCATATGTGTCCACAAAATAAGAGTATGATGGTTTCCAGGTTCAAATAAGATGGAAAATTATTTTGTGAATCAGAATTAAATTGGTTTATTTATTGTAGAACTTCTCAGAGGCTTTAACATGTACATTTAATTATCATAAGCCTTATGAAAACTCCAGGAGGATAGAAGAGTTGCCTGTGACTTTTTTTAAAGTGTGTTTATTCATATCCCGAGGAAGGATTCCCAGAAGAGATGATGTCTAAGCAGTGTCCCAACCATGAAATAAAGTCTTCTAGATACTGGACAAGATCATCTTTAAGCTTATTTCCAGCTCCAAATGTTATTATTTTCCTCAAACCCATTATAAAATGGCCTCTCTTAGCACTATGAGATCTGTAATACAAGAAGTAGAACAAGCACATGAAGTTCCTGCTGGAAATTCAAACTTCTCGTACAGCCTTCACTGAGTTCTACTCATTATGGATAAAGGCTTCTGCTTTGAGTCACCTAAATACTTTTGACCCCCAACTTAATCAATGCCTTGAAGTGAAAATATGGTGTCAGGCAGTCCCTATTCATGAAACAAACAAACCAACCAACCCATATCATGACTTAATGGTGTGAGACCTCAGTAAAAACTTTATATGAACTAAATTTGTCCCATTTGTATCTTCTTGTACCTGTCACATAATTTCCTCTGTCCAATGACACTGGTCCTTCGATAGTCTTAGTTGTCTTTTCCTTCTTAAACTAACAAAAATAAAAGTGAAAGAAACAACATTATCCAATCTCATCTGTTTGTTGGGACATATTGTAATTGCTCTACTTGGAATCTCAGCACCAAAATTCTTGAATTATCTGTCTACACTGTTTGCATTTCTCCCCTTCTCTTTTCATTTACACCACAATCTACTGCAATTTGGCCCCTTCTCTCATTCTCTTTCAATTATCTTCAAAACTGGAAACTTTCCTCAAGTATTTGTATTGAATCCCAAATTTTCAGTTCTTACCTGTATACAATGTGACCGAAAGTAAGGGGAGCTCCCACATCCATACCTCTTGTCCTCCTCCTGCCCATAAGCCCAATACTTGAACTCCAGACCTATACAACTAACAACCTATTTCTACCTGAATATCATAAAGTATAAATAAACTTCACCCAATGCCAACAACATCAAACCTGTTCAACTACTTATTCATGGATTCAATTGATACTTGTCAGGCACCTATTCTGGGTCAAGAACTTTGCTAGGCAATAGATCGTAACAGTGATCAGGATTCCACCCATAGGGAGCTTATAGTCTAAAAGTGGAGATAGACAAATAGACTAGCAGTTACAGAGAAAAACCTGAATTTCTATGGGAGCACAGAGAAGAGACACAGTTCAACCTTGATAGTGGTGATGGGGGTTTGGGGAGGGTGCTATGAAAGGCCTCCCAGAAATGAAAATGATTAAATCCAGTCTTTAAGATTAGACAGGGCAGGTAAAGGATGACAGCAGAGCAGCCAGTCAGAGGAAGTACCTTGTAGGGAGACTCACAGGGAAGAGACTGCATCACATACTCAGGGAACAGCAAGTCGTTCTGCCTAGCTGACCCAAAGAATGATACCTGGTGAGGAGCCATGGAAGATCAATACAGGTGGAAGAAGGCTTCCTTTAAGGAACCCTAATTCTTGGGCCACTTTAGTATTGTGCAACAATTACATGTTTTGTTTTTGTGTTTTTATTGTAGAGGGAGTACGTAAAATACATATGCCATGTTTCCAATAAAGTTAAACATGCATCTACCCTATTACTGAACAATTGTATTCTCAGATAAGTAGCCAAGAGAAATGAAAACACATGTCCACGCAAAGACTTGTATAAGAACATTCAAAGCATCCTTATTAATAACAGCCCCAGCTGAAAAGAACCTAAATGTCCATCAATAGGAGAATGAATAAACAAATAATGGTATATTTATATAGTGAAATAACACTTCATAATAAGACAGAACAAACTGTCCATACATGCAACAATGTAGTTGATTCTCAAAATCATGCTGAGCAAAATAAGACACAAAAGATTACATACTGAGTGATTCCACTGACGTGAAGTATGAGAGTAGGTGAAATGTATTATGGTGACAATTAGAAAAGGGTTGCTCTGGAGGTGAGGATGGATGAGGAAGGGGGTATGGATGAGAAAGGGAACTTTCTGGATGCTGGAAATGCCCTCTATTTGTCTTTTTGAGACAGAGTCTTGCTCTGTTGCCCAGGCTGGAGTGCAGTGGCACTATCTCGGCTCACTGCAACCTCCGCCTCCCAGGTTCAAGCGATTCTCCTGCCTCAGCCTCCCGAGTAGCTGGGATTACAGGCACGTGCCACCACGCCTGGCTAATTTTTGTATTCTTTAGTAGAGACGGGGTTTCACCATGTTGGTCATGCTGGTCTTGAACTCCTGACATCGTGATCCACCTGCCTTGGCTTCCCAAAGTGCTAGGATTACAGGCATGAGTCAATGCACCTGGCCTATTCAAAACTCATTGAGCTGAACACTGATATGTACATTTTATTGAATGGTAATTTTACCTCAATTTTTAAAATGCCAACAAGAGTATTTCTTTTAAGAGTCTAAAGGTTAACAACATGGTTTGGTTTGCCCACACTAAAGTTGCTCAAGTCTTAAAACATTGTACAGTGCAATTTAATGACCCTGAAATATATTTTTAAAGGCATGGAAGAGAAACAAAAACAAGATGTGAACAGATTATTCAAAAAATTAATAAGACATAAATACTTCAGTTTAACTGGAATTTGCATAGATGTTTTGGATCTTTTCAATTAAAAACCACAGAAATCAATGACTCCTAATATGGGCATATATGAAGAGTAACTCTTTCGTCATCTATGAATTAATGTAATAAGAAACTAGGAGAAAATCCAGAAGAAATTTCATAGAATATGAAAAAAAATTGAGAGATAAAGTCAAATAGAAATCACTTTGACGTCAAGAAGTAAATTGTAACAGAAATATTTTTAGATAATATAAAGAGCAATAATTCATTAACAGGAAGAGGGAAGTACTGAATGGGCTTGTCTTTGATAACACATTTAATGCAGAGGACTGAATCACATGAACTCATTGAGAAAATACTTAAATTTCTTTCAAATTTGATACACAATCCTGACATTGACAGAGATAAAATCGAACTCACACTACACCATTACAACAAGGACACCAGTGACAAGCTGGTTAATGAGTAACATCAATTGAAAGAGTATTTAAAATTACTTATATGCAAGAAAATTATCAATGCCCTGAAATCTTACAGCTCTTGCAGTTCATATATGAAAGAAATTTGATTGAAGTTTTCCTGTACTTGACAACAATCCTGAAAACTTACTTATAATTATGAAAGAGTTGTGAGCCAGAAAGAAAACAAATTTCAATCAATCATACCAAAGGAATGACTGAATAAATTATCATTGTGTTCTCTCTATAGAAAATAATATAAAAAATTCTTGGCTGGGCGCAGTGGCTCTCGCCTGTAATCCCAGCACTTCGGTAGGCAGAGGTGGGTGGATCATGCGGTCAAGAGATTGAGACCATCCTGGCCAACATGGTGAAACCCCGTCTCTACTAAAAATACAAAAATTAGCTGGGCATGGTGGCATGCCCCTGTAGTCCCAGCTACTCGGGAGGCTGAGGCAGGAGAATCGCTTGAACCTGGGAGGCAGTGGTTGCAGTGAGATGAGATAGCACCACTGCACTCCAGCCTGGGTGACAGAGTGAAACTCCATCTCAATAAATAAATAAATAAATAAATAAATAAATAAATAAATTTTTGTCATGCGGTCAACAATATGCAACCAAAAGTAGAACACGTAGAATTATAGATGTGATCAGTCAGTTAATTAATACAAAATATAGGTTTTTTTTCTGAGATTTTGTGATATTTCTGGCATTTGTGAGAATGCTAAAACTTGTAATTTGTTGTGATTAATTTTCTCTACGCAATAAATATTCACTTTTATTAGTAATTCTGCATTTGTAATTTTGTATTCTTTTTCTTAAAATGCAAGTCCAAAATTATACTTGCCTAAGACCCTACAACACCTGGAGCCACCCATGCATTTTTTTTTTTGGATTATGTGTTCCTCAAGGGCAGGGACTGTGGGCTTTTCCTCTCCACACCTGACCAAAAGTAGGAGCTCAACAAATATATGTGCAGTGAAAAGGAATGGGGACAAACAGTCTGGTAGTATAGTAGAAAACAAAATTTGGTTATGGTAGGAGGAGCACAGATAAATCTGGATCACAGTCTAAATTCTCTCCAGGGACCAAATATATATATTTTACCCCTTGGGTTATTGGTCTGGCAGACTCCAATTTTTAATAGGGTTTATATAATCTAGCCTTCTTATAACCTCTGCCCCACTGAATACAGGTATTACTCAGTTGAAGTTAAAAATTGAATATAGGATTATGTGCAATGCTTTATCTATAACTTTCTTGTAAGGATAAACTCAGTACATCTCTGGTTTTCTAATATTTTGGAGGAAATGTCACAAATAGGTAAGGAAAGTATGAGCCTTGGCTGCAAATTCAAGTATACTCTGAAAACCTCAGTTATCTACCTTTGCACTATAAATAACAATGAAAATAGTTTTATAAGACAATTAATATTACAAGTCATTATAAGCCCCAATTTTCTAGGTGAACTAAGTTATTTGTTACTTTTCAAATCAGAAATAGAAATGGTAGAATTACCAAACCATAGGTTTGCTTAAGAAGTTGCCAAGTCAAGCAGTACCACCATTATCCCATCCAAACAGATGTTATCCTATTTTTAAAGACTTCTGGGAAAGGGAGATTCCCTAACCTTCCTTAGCAACCCACTTGGATGTTTAACAACACTTGCTGTCAGGGATGCTGGTTCTCTGAGCCTGGCTTGAGTATTTTTACATTTTTCTATGTGCTCGTGTTTTTCCTTGTCCTCGTTTCCTCTTTTGGTACTAATTTTTGTTTTTTTCCATTAATTTTGTTTGTAGACATCTTTTTTTTTTTGCAAATAAAAAAATCTTAAATGATCCCCCAAAGTTAAACAAAACACATAGAATATTATTTTACATATCACACATATTTGGGATGGAAATTAGTTTTAACCTAGATTTTATACAAATAGTACACAGGCATTTGATATTCACTTCCCATATGTGTGTCTATTAGACATTTATGAATTTGTGTGAGTTAAGGACATATATCACTTTATTGAAATGCATTACATTTTGGCAGTATTAAGTATTTGAACATATCATTTTGCTTTAGTCTTTAGTTTCTTCTGAATGCTTCACAAATTTTCTATATTTTTCTTAAGTTGATAAGTTTTGAACTGGATAAGAAATTCTTATAGAGGTCTGAGCAGTGCTGAAGATCTTGGGCAGAACACCTCTTTCATTTTTGCCTTGTTAATTTAGAGTGTTTGCCTCTCAATCCATCTGTACATCTAGAAATCTGTATTAGTCAGGGTTCGCTAGAGGTAAGAACTAATAATACATATGCACATATGAAGGGGAGTTTATTAGGATAATTGACTCATGATCATAGGGTGAAGTCCCATAATAGGCCGCCTGTAAGCTGAGGAGCAAGGAAGCCAATCCAAGTCCCAAAACCTCAAAAGTAGGAAAGTCGACAGTGCAGGCTTCAGTCTGTGGCTGAAGGCCTGAGGGCCCCTGGCAAACCACTGCTCTAAGTCCAAGAGTCCAAAAGCTGAAGAACTTGGAATCTGATGTTCAAGGTTAGGAAGCATCCAGCATGGGGAAAAGATGATGACCAGAAGACTCAGCAAGTCTTCTCATTTCACTTTCTTCTGCTTGCTTTATTCTAGCTGCATTGGCAGATGATTAGATGGTGACCACTCAGATTGAGGGTGGGTCTCCACTTCCAGTCCACTGACTCAAATGTTAATCTCCTTTGGCAACACCCTTGATATGATTTGGCTATGTCCTCACCCAAATGTTATCTTGAATTCCCACGTGTTGTAGGAGTGACCCAGTGGGAGGTAATTGAATCATGGGAGCAGGTCTTTCCTATGATGTTCTCATGATAGTGAATAAGTCTCATGAGATCTGATGGTTTTCAAAATGAGTTTCCCTGCACAAGCTCTTTGCTCTTGTCTGCTGCCATGTGAGATGTGCCTTTCACCTTCCACCATGATTGTGAGGCCTCCCCAGCCATGTGGAACTGGAAGTCCAATAAACCTCTTTCTTTTGTAAATTGCCCAGTCTCAGATATGTCTTTATCAGCATCATGAAAACGGACTAATACAACACTCACAGACACACCCAGGAACAATACTTTGCATCCTTCAATGCAAACAAGTTGACACTCAATATTAACCATCACAGTAGCTGACCAATTATCCTTAAATACCCAGCTGGCCATATCTCATATGAAAATTGTGATTTGGCAAGTACCAGGAAAGTTATGTTGTTTTGAAATAGTTCTTATTATCAGGTACCTGAGTACCTGAAATTCCACTAATAGTGATTCATTTCATTGTACTATTTTTTTTTGTGAGCTCTTTTAAAATACAATAACTTTCTAGAATTGTAAGACTTTGATCAATTTACTCCAAGAAACTGACCTCCAAGTGTACTTCTCAGATAAGGCACTGGATGTCTGGGAATGAAGATATATAGACAGAAGATGAACATACATTCTAGTTGGCAGTGGATGATCTTGATTCATGCCATTTGTCCAGATGTAATGATTCATAGCTTCCCCTTTTGCTCTCAAATGTATGGTCATCTTTGTAAAGTCAACCAAAGCAGGAAATGGTTATTAAGTGAAGCTGTGAGGAGTTTGGGGAATAACTTTAGAGGACTTAGATCTGAACTTGATTCCCTGCTCTCTTACTTGTTGGCTGAGTGACAAAGGGCAGATTAACATTTCCTACTCTCACCTCCCCACTGACAAACACAGACTTAATCTTAAGTGTCTTTTGGATACACCTTGTAATGATGCAGCCATTAATATTGGTAACTCCTATTTTGCACAGGCTTGGCATTTGTAAACTATTCAGATCTATCAGACACAGACACTTTTCTATTCCGGGGTCACCCTCTTGTTATTTGCATTTCACTTCTAATTGTATTCCTAAATTTCATCTTTATCAATTCTCTTTTATACCTATTGTCTTTGTTCAGGCCACTATAACAAATTGTCATGAAATGGATGGCTTATAAACAACAGAAATTTATTTCTCACAGTTCTGGAGCCTGAAAGTCCAAGATCACAGCGTCAGCATGATTGGGTTCTAGTGAGGGCCCTCTTTCAGGTTGCAGACTCTGGGCTTCTTGTGTCCTCACATGCTGAAAGAGAGTGAGCTAGCTCTCTGGCTTTTTCTTATAAGGACATTAATCTCATTCAGGAGGGGTCCACCCTCATGCCTAATGAGGCTCAAACTTTCCTTACCTATTTGTAACATTTCCTCCAAAATATTAGAAAACCAGAGATGTGCTGAGTTTATCCTTACAAGAAAGTTATAGATAAAGCATTGCACATAATCCTATATTCAATTTTTAACTTCAACTGAGTAATACCTATACCCAGTGGGGCAGAGGTTATAAGAAGTCTAGATTATATAAACCCTATTAAAAATGGGAGTCTACCAGACCAATAACCCAAGGGGTAAATATATATATTTGATCCCTGGAGAGAATTTAGACTGTGATCCAGATGTATCTGTACTGCTCCTACCATAACCAAATTTTGTTTTCTACTATACTACCAGACTGTTTGCCCCCATTCCATTTCACTGCACATATATTTGTTGAGCTCCTACTTTTGGTCAGGTGTGGAGAGAAAATGACCTTTACTTCCCAAAGGTCTCACCCCCAGATAGTGCTACCATCACATTGGAGATTAGATTATAATCTATGAATGTTAGAGAATACCAACATTCAGTCCATAACACTTACCAAGAAAACTGATCTCACAGTCTGCACTACTCTGTCTGGCAATGGCTTTGTCACCTTCATCTGTGTTATTGGATATTGTTCTATGTATGTTCACTCTGTCCTACATACCATATTGTCAGGTTTTTGAAAGCAATAAGATTCATCTTCCCTTTTTACTAGGAACCTAACACAATGTGGAAAAAAATAAAGAACTGTCAGAATCATATTACTTCACTGAGTTAAAACTCTAGGCTTATATATCATTCTCAACTTCATTCTCAAATTATTTTCACTGAAAATAAAAGGTGTTAAAGTTATTACCCGTTTGTAAAAGGAGTGAAATAATTTAAAACAGATGGAAACATTCTTAGTAAGTGTAGGAATTGCATCCTTCAGGATTGAGATCCAAAATAAAAACAACTTCGATCATGACAATTTTTTTGCTGCAAAAACTAAGAAAATGAGTCTGCCTTGAACCAGAGGAAACTTCTACAGAGCTGGAGCTGTATCTCCATGGTTCATTTGGTTCTTAGCCTTCTCTCTGGGCCTGCCAATCAAGACACTTAGGAGAGTGCTTTGCTGGCATATGCAAGCCCTGACTACTTGAAATGAGGCAGATATCACCAGGGCATTTTAGAGGCCAGACACCAGATGGTAATAATACATTTCAACTATTAGAAGTTTGGATCAGAAAGCTAAAGGTGGAAGTCTTATCTCATTTGTCAAATGATGTAATTCATTATTAAATCAGGACATACCAGTTAACATCTGAAGAATAATTTCGGTTGCTATTTATAATGCACTCACTGGTTCATTTGGCTTGGTTAGCTTATTTAATTGTGTGTTACATTTTACATTTGTTAAATACTTAGGAGGACTAGGAAATGACCCACACAAATCCCAGTTCTGAGTAAATCAAAACTTTTCTTCCTGTGCCAACTCAACATTAACATGTTTCAGTTACATGAAGAAATTATACATTATTTAAAATACTTGAAAGAGGAGACTACAGGAAACTCTCTAGGTAAATGTAGTGAGCTTTGACAACATGTATGGGCTTTGGGGGCTGTACATTTTTAGAATGAAAGTGAACACATATCCAGCTCACAAAAAGAGAGAATGGCCATAAATAAATCAATTAATTGCTTTTTTTTTTTTTTTTTTGAGGAAGGTGGCAGGGTCTTGCTCTATAGCCCAGGCTGGAGTGCAGTGTCACCATCACAGCTCACTGCAGCCTCGACCTCCTGGGCTCAAGCAATCCTCTCACCTCAGCCTCCCAAGTAGCTGGGACCACAGGCTTATGACACCATGCCTCACTAATTTTTTTATTTCATGTACAGATGGTATCTCACTATGTTGCCCAGGCTGGTTTTGAACTCTTGGCCTCAAACAATCCTCCCATCTTGGCCTTCCAAACTGCAGGGATTACAGGCATGAGCCACCACTCCCGGGCCAATTAATTTCTTAAGATACTGATAACAAAAGAAAAAAAAGATTAGCAGCCTAGGGCATCTACACTGGGAAATCTTAACATAATTCTTACTAAGAAGTAAATGAGCTTAGGCTTTTCTAAAAAAAAATTAATTTTTGTGGGTACATAGTAGGCACCCCATATCTATGGAGTACATGATTTTTTTTTTTTTTTAAGATGGAGTCTCGCTCTGCCAGGCTGGAGTGCAGTGGCACGATCTCAGCTCACTGCAATCTCTGCCTCCTGGCTTCAAGCAATTCTCCTGCCTCAGCCTCCCGAGTAGCTGGGACTACAGGTGCGTGCCACCATGCCTGGCTAATTTTTGTATTTTTGGTAGAGATGGGGTTTCACGTTGTTGGCCAGGCTGTTCTGATACAGACATACAATGTGTAATAATCATATCATGTAAAAAGAGTTTAGTCTTGAAGAACCTTTAAAGAATAAAATCTTGGTAGCTCTGGCATTGACTTGGAAAATAAGAGAATGTAATCAATCTGATACTGAATGTTTTATGGTTGCCATACTATCTGCAAATGGGGTCATCATCATCTTCATCATTAACATCATCATCACAGCTAATACATATTAAGCACTTCCAATGTGGCAGGCACTGTTCTAAGAATTTCTACCTGTCTTAATTCATTTTATCCTCTCAAAAATTCTGTGAGGTAGGTACTCTTATGCCCATTATAAATATAAGAAAACTGAGGCCATACAAGTTGCAAGAATTGTAGAATATTGAAGTTGGAACGAAACTTACGGCTCACCTTGTTCAACCCACAATTTATGGATGAGGAAACAGGTACAGAGATGAATGCATTGCTCAGAGTCACATAAGAAGTTAGTGCCTGACCATGAATATTTAGATAAACAAGTAGCATATATTAAATGCTTAATGTATAACATTTAACCCTGACAGTAACACTATGAAACAAATACTATTGTCTCAATTTTGTAGGAAAATGAAGCTCTTAGAGATGTTAAGTGATTGGCCAAATCACTGTCAGGTAAATGAGGGTGTTGGGTTTTGATCTCTGGTCTGTCACTAGACATCATGACAGTATCAGCAGACTGCCTCTCGAAGGCATAGGACTGTCTCCTCTCTGCTGATTTTGTCCTGCTCAGGACGGCCTCCTACTTACCCTGTAAACAACTGCATTTTAGTCCTTAGCCTTGTTAGATCTCATGTCAGAGGAAGCAGTTCATGGAACCCTGGAATAATTAAGAAAAAAGCTGAAATGAGTGGCAGCCCCTTTGCTAAGTTCTGAAACACCAAAACAATAAGAAGCTTTCAATTTGTTCTACATAATGAAATCTGGATGACAATGGAAAAACTCAACCAAATATCTTTATGCTTTCAGATATCCTGATATTTATAATCATGCAAATGTTCTTCATTTCTGCTTTCACTCAGGAATTTTAGGGACATTTTGCAAACATTGCTATTATATTTGTATAAATACAATAAACCTAGTGATGTAATCTCTTGTTGGAAACTTAAATGCAATTGTCTTGATATTTTTTCTTCTTCAAATTTTGCCCAGGCCACGACATTTAATATTTCCCGTTATATATATATTATCGTTTTTTTAAAATAACATCATGGTTTCATTTAATGAAGGGTGAATTTTAAAGATGCCAATTGGTTATTCGTTTTTACCATATCTTTAAGTTTATATATATTTGGATCAATATACACTGCTAGAAATGTTTTTTAAAATGACAAGTGCACACATGATACTTACTAGAGAGAAGATACATATATGTATCTATATATACACCTTAAGATTTTACATAATTACTAATTTTTAAAGTTACATACATCTAGCACTTAATGCTCTAACTAAGCCACTCAGCTAAATATCACATTTTCTGTGTAAAACAGAAAATTTGAAAAACTGGATTTTCAAGAGCAAAGTAAATTTGCGAGTTGCTTCATTAACATGGAGATGTGATTTAAACTTGTAACTATCTACTAATAAGAGAAAGGTACCCTTTATAGATATTCAGAAGGCTATTATTTTTACTCATCTACTCTGATAATACAATGGATGTTCTAAGACAAGCTGGGGGTGGTAACCAAGGGCTTCACTTATCTGAAATTAGAGGTGCCCATAATGGGTTGGCAGAGCTGTGGGCAGCATTGTGTGTTTCCCAGCTCTCCCTAATTAACCATAGAAAAATCTGAAGAATAGCACCCACATAATCTAAATTCTCTTTAGGATTTGCTACCTTAAAAACTATTTTCCTTTTGTTACATTCAATATATATAATTAGGCTTTCAGAAAGTCCTCTATTTGGAATTCTTTCCTTGCTGACCTGCCACCCAATTGCAAGTTATATCCAGCAGCCATTACTTATGTACTGAAGGTTGTTTCTGGGAAAAGTTTTTTTAATTAATTAATAGAACACATAAGATATATGTATTTTGTAATCCCCAATGTCTACCCCCTTCCTCAAAACTCATCTAGCCCACAAAGGCATCTTCCTCTGGTTCATTCTGGTTGCCTTTCTTACATTATCTCTTAGGACTTTCTCCTCCGCAGTCCCCACCTTCCATGTCCAGCCACACTGGCCTTTCAGTTCCTCATGGCACAGAGCTTCTCCTTGGCTTAGGGCTTTTGCACTTTCAGTTCTCTCTTTCTGGGGCTCTTTTTCCCTGCTTTTCCTCATTCAGTTCTCAGCCCAAATGTCAACCCTGCAGATACCTCTACCCTCATCCAATATTACCCTACCTACCTATTTATTGCCTATCAATTACCTTGTTTTATTCTTGCCATTTTTCATGATTTGAAACTGTCTTCTTGGTAAATTTGTTTTCTATCAGTTTCTCAACCAGAATGTGAGGCCCATAGAACCTAAAGGCCTCATCTGCCTTGATCACTCCTGTATCTCTAGTTTTCAAACTTGGTCTAGCACATGGTTACTTGAAACGTTATTTTAAAAATCAATACATACATACGTGCATGCATGCATATATACATACATGTCTTTGCTCAAAAACCTACCTTCTAACTAACCTAGAAGTTAGAACACAGATTATCTCAGGGGTACCCTGTGGGAAGGGGTACAAGGGAGCCTTCTGTAATCCTAAAAATATTCTCCATCTTTTTCAGAGTAACGGTTACACTCACACAAATATATGCCAAAATTAAGATAATTGTACACTTATGATTTGTTTACATTGGGTACCCACATTTTTAAAAATGCCTTTTTGTCAATTCATCAAGGGCTGATTTACACACATGACATTTGCTGAGCTTTGTACCAGTGGTGCGTGGGTCAGGCATCCTTAAACGCCTGGCAAAAATTTGATTGTTGGAAAATAATCATTGCCTTGAAGGACAGATGTAATAACAACAGAACAACTTACCTCCCCAAGGCTACATTTTTTTTTAAACACAGGTCTGTTTTGAAATATGCCCCCACCCGTGTCATTATTTAAGATGTTATTTAGCAAAGGGAGTCTCACATATTTCAGTGGCAGTGCCATGGCCTATACACAGAGCCCAGGAAAAGATAAGAAGGCAGGAGTAAAACACTAACTTTAAAACTCAGAATATTTATTCAACACCACACATCATTGGCACAGTCTCAGCTAGTTGAGCATCCCACAGTACAGTGCAACAGAAATGATTATAAAACAATGATAGATATAATTATAGGGCACTAGAGGGACCTGGAGCATATCAGTTTGCCAGAACAGAAGGTATTGACATATTCATCTACATATACAAGAATGTCAATGGGAAATGACATACTGAGTAAGTAGTTCCTTTATAAAAAATCTTTTTAAAAAAGATACAAAACAAATAATTAACTTTCTAATACTGTTATACTCACCAGAATCACTGGGAGCAGACTCATCTATATAAGTGGACTTTTCAAGTAGCTGAATATTTTGAGTAAAAAGTATTTTAAAATGAGTTTGATTTGCTGTGCAAATCTTTCTAAACAGATCATGGATTTCTTCTTCCTCTTACACAAGGCGTATTGCTATGACACACTAGTCTCTCTGTTGTTTGGGTTTATGAAGCACATGGATGACTGAGTGGGATTATTTCAGCGATGACTCTGTTGTTACCCCAGTAACAGCTAAGTAAACCCACCCTGCTTCGTATCTGCATAATTTTGTTATCTTCTTTGCTGAGAGCAGCCTTCTCTGGATCAGAAATAATATCCTCTACTTGCACATTTTCTCTTCAATGCTTCCAACTTGCTACCTTATTTTACATAGAATTTCTAGGTCAGAGCCTGAATCACAGCACAAACTTAGTGACAACTATTTGACTTTTTTTGTTTTACTACCCTAAACTCAAGGTTCAAACCTATATAAAAGAGGGTCCGATCTACCAGATATCACATCAATAGATAAATTGGGAGTGGGTCAAGTCACTGTTCTCAGGAATTCTAAAAGTTCAAGGACTTAGGTACTAGTCAGGAAAAATACATTTTTCCCAAAGTGTTTTATGGCTGACAATGAGAAACAACACTTCTCCTTTCTGACCATATAATATACCAAATTTGTATGGCCTATGTTTAAACCAAAATCACTATTCTCTGAAACCCCCTACTATCCCTTGCCCATATACTCTCATTTCTTTAACATTGGAAATTGATGTTTTACCCTAAGAAACCACTGCAAGAGCTTGGGAGGGATTTGGACTTTGATAAGCTCTCTCTGCTATTTTTCTCTTTCATGCCTCCCTCTCTTCTTTTCCCCTTCTCTGTCCCTGCTAGATTGTTAGGAGTTTCTATTTCAGAATCTTATGAATGAAAGGGAATCCCCCAGTTGCTTGATGAGGAAGTGGAGGCTGAGAGAGGGGACCCAGGTCTCCTGCTAGCTCAGGGTCAGGACTAGCACCTGTACTCTGGGCTGACAGAGCCACCCAGCTTCTGCCTAAAAAGCCTGGATCGTCACACCCCCCTCCACAGGCCCTGAGCACAGGCATCCTCTGTGTCTAAAGATGGTGGCTTTTGCGTTTGCCTTTTCCTTCATCTTTTCACACCTTTCCCCTTCAATTTGTATCCTATTCCTAGTTGCCCTAGTGTGCCCATGTCAGTCTGGTCCAAGCTTTGGATCTCTCTGTCTCACTCCCCCTCCAGACCTTCCTACATTATCGCCATTCTATGCTTTGTCAAGATAAATCAATCTGATCACTAAGCTAGCTGTCACTCTGTAAGGCAATCTAATAAATTAATCTTTCATAAGAAGTTAATGACTGATTAAGAGCTTAGGATAAGAAGAGCCTACCACTTGTAGTTAGCTTGTACGGGAAGATTTCTACAGAGGCAGAGCCTTAACCCCAAGCAGTGACTGTTAAGCGGAGGAATTTCAGTTCTAACCAATTTTGGAGTTGGGGGAGGGTGATGGAAGAAAGTAGGATGAGGGATGATGCTAATACGGTGCTCTTAAATTGCTAACATTGTATTATAAGCCTACATTTCCCTGTATCTAAGGTGGCAGTTCAGGCATTAGTAATCCTGGACAGTCTTACTGGCTGTTCCTTTATCTGATATTTGTTCATCTTTAAGAAGGTTATCTGTGAGACATCAGTGAGCTTCCTCAGAATAAAGGCCTGACTTGGCATTCCTTGAGCATTCTCTAGAATATAACAAGCATTTCACAGCAGATTGGACTGAAGAAACACGCAGTATCCTTCCATAAACTATGGGCAGGGTTGGTCCTAAGCTAAGCTAGAAAACCATCAAAGTTTGCTTGCATCTTGCTCATCCCCACAGCTGACCTCTCCCTCCCCTTCCACCCTCTATGCATTCCTATATTCTGTACCCACCATTCCCTCCTCCCCCTCCACCCTTCTCATCCCCAGGGCTGGATCATTCATGGGCTCATTTCTTTCCTGACATATTTTTTGTACAGAAGAAATCTGGTTAAAATAAGAGCCACATGAATATCTTTAAAGGAGAAAAAGAGACCAACTTGTCATAAAGGATCACGTGAAACCTGAAGAATGTGACAAACAGGGAAGAAGGGAGTTCTCAGCCAGCCAGCCCCCATTCAATCTGAGGGACAAAGTGAACTAGAAATTGTATGTAAAGGGATGCTTCTCAAACTTTAATGAGAATAGAAGTCATTGGGGATCTTATTCACATGGAGTTTCCCAGGCCCTAATTTTGAGGATTCTGATTTTATAAATCTAGGGGGTAGCCCAGGCTTTTAATTGAGCATTTCAAGAGATACTGCTACAAGTGGTCTTTGGAATATATTCTGAGCAACTCTGGAATACAAGGTGACATTTGGTTAGTTGGATGTCTGCACGCTCTGTGTGCCTTGTAAAACCCACGAGGATAAGCACTTTATCCTTCAATCCTAACAGATGTCATCTTGAATCACAGTATGGCTCTGGCTGGTCAGTCCTTCATTACCACTATCTCGCTCCACTCCTCAGCCAAAGGATGTAAAGTGGGATAAAAAGACTTTACATTAGAATGACTGGATTTGTATCCTATTGACGATTCAACAGACATGCAGATTTTCCCTCCAAATTCTTTTCTTCAACTAATTTTTGGGGACCTATGTATTCTTAACATCACGTGAATCATGACACTGCTTAATTTTCCTCCATATACTAATTAAAGTAGATAAGTAGGAAGCAAGAGAAATCAGAAAGGCAGTTCTAAGTCATTACTCTTTATTAAGACCTAAGGCTATATTCTATTTATTCATCAGAATCCCATAGCAGGTAACCCCTTTAATGTCTTATTTATAGTACCATAAATTTATCTCAGAGAATGGCATGCCAGTTAATTCATTTTGCACAATTTTATGGGGGGGATTTATTACAATGATTTATATAGAATTTATAGGGAATTAGGCACATCATCTTGACTAAATCCCTAGTTATAAAAAATAGGGAAACCTAAGCCAAAAGACTTAAGGGATATAGTGGATACTTTCCGCCCCCTGGTCTGCAAGACTCCTTTCTTTTGGGAACAGCCTTTTTTTTTTTTTTTTTTTCCCCATGAGGACCTTCTCCTCTTCAGGTCTAGTCATGACCAAATCAGATCACTCCACCCAAGCCCTGCAAGTGGTTCAGGTGCAATGACATGACTAAGGCTGCCTGAGCTATCTGGAAAGAAGGTCTTTTCCTGCTGTGTTGCTTATCTAGGAAGAAGATAATCTGGGAATGCTGCCACCAACCTGCAGAATGTTTGCCTGAAGGGCAAAGTGAAGCAGAGAGATAAGAACAGAGATGGAGAAGGCCTTACGGGGTAATAATATTTGAGCCTCAGGAGCTCACTATGTTGAAAGTTAGTCCTTGAGTGATAGTTATGTGAATCAATGAAATCCATTTTTCCTTAAAGTCATTTGAGCTGCAGATTTAACAGACAGGGTCTTGATTAGTAAGATGGACATGGCTGGTTCTGGAAGCTTCATGTACAGTGTCTCCTGGTACCCAGTTCTCCTGCCTGGATACATCAGGTTCCATGCTCTGTGGCAGGAGGTCTTGTGCTTGAGAATATGTAAGTAACAACTGCTTTACATGTTAAAAATGCAGAGTCCTGGGCCCACAAGGATTCAGATTCCATGGGGCTGAGTGATAAAGGCCCAAAATTTGCCTTTTATGAAGCTTCTCTGGAATTCTTACAGTGACCTGAGAGGCCTTCTGTTCACTGGCTGTCTCATTTTATTCTAGCCACACCATTACCATTGATGTCTATAAAAATTCCAGGTATTGGAGCTGTATCTTGGCTGTTCCCTCCATGTGAAAAGCTCTGTCCTCCAGATATCTCCAGGTATTTCCTTCAAACCATGGCAGAAATCTCCCTTTTCAACAAGTCTTACTCCGATGTTCCTATTTAATACAGCATCAGGACAACCCTCACCCCACCTATATCCTTTACCCTATTTTATGTTTTTCCCCCAAATATTTTACCTTTCAAAGTCCTATATAATTTATTACTTACATTTATTGTCTATCCCTTTCTTCCTCCAAATCCTCTCCTCCCACTGGGATGCAAGCTCCAAGAAAGCAGGGAACTTTGATTTGTTCACTGATGTATCTTAAGAACCTTCGGCACATAGCCGGCATTCAATAAATATTTTTGAATGAAAGTAATTTCAGTTCGAAGTGATTTTCTGACAATACTTTGAAAAATGCCATACTCTGAAAAATGCCATACAACCATGTAGCCATTAATTATTTTACTTTCTTAATGTCTCAAAATGCAGATTACCAAATTCTCTTTCCCTTTGAAACTGAGAAGTGATAAGGAGGATGCATGATGAAAAGAAATTTCCTACTTCCTTGCTGATGCTCCATATGGGTGCCAGGCTGGGGCAGCTGTGCCCCACCCAGCCTCACTTCCCACAGAGCTTCTTAGAGCTGCATGCCCAGTTTTCTACCAATACTAGTTTTGTCTTTGCGGGCTTTCTGGGAAGAGTTTTCTGCTTACTCTATTGCCCTTACATGCAAGCAACTGGACATTGACTAAATATGGATAGCACGTTTGGCTTATAGACATAAAATATGGGTTATAAAGGAGATTCACTTAGAGATGAAAAGCCATGCAGCCTTTTGGAGAGAAACCCCCAATCAGTAGGCCATTGGGACTGACCACAGGAATAATCAATCACAATAGACAATGCTTTCTGAGTCCTATGTAGGTCAGGCTCTGGAGTGGCTGGTGCTGATTTGCTCCAGATCTGCAGAGGCTCCCCCTCCACTCGGGAGGCTGAGGCGGAAGGATTGCTTGAGCCTGAAAGGGAGAGGCTGCAGTGAGCCAAGATCATGCCACTGCACTCCAGCCTGGGTGATGGAGCAAGATCCTGTCACCAGAAAAAAAAAAAAAAGGATTCTTCCCAGCAGAGAGGATGTCACCTAGTTACACATATTCATAATATTTTTAATTTACTTCAACTCAACCCGGGCTATCTTCTTTCCATCGTCATGACGCTGAAACAAAGTAATTATTTAAAATTTGTCAGATTTTGACTAAAACTCTTTTCAGGGATCCTCTTTGAAGGTGGGATCAAATCATCAAAATAGATGTATATCTGCCTGGTTTTCCTTAAAAAATATTTTAACTAACTACCGGAGTATCTTAATATTCCCATTATTCTCTTTAATCTAGTCTTTTAAAGAGGTATTTAAGGTTTCAACTAACATTCATTCTAGTGAAGCAAAACGTTGCCTGCTACTTGCCTTTGCTTAGTTTCTGGGAGCTTGGGCAGCTGCTGTTGTGTTTGTTGAAGGGAAATTGGATTCTTAAAGAAACTGCTTAATCTTCTCTATTAAGCAATTAAATAAAATGCTCTCTGGGAGTATGTAGCCGGTGGGTTTGAAAGTGAAAAAAAATTTCAAAAATCACATTTTGTGTGTTAAATGGATGTTTAAAATGCAACGGCATACATTTAAAAGAAAATGATGATTGGGACAGTTTTTTAAATTAAAGGCTTCAAGTTAAGTTCAAAAAGGCTGGATATTAAAGAACCTATACAATGAAAGAAGAAGTTGCTTAAGTGGAAGTAGGCCCTGAATTTAAATGAGATCAACCTAAGAGAAGGACAAAGTGAAACTTATGCCAAATTGTTCAGATTTTTCTCCTCTGAGAAAAAAATCGGTTAAAAAATGTATCACCGCTTTATTTTGCAGAGTTGCCCTTCACGGCACTGTCGCCACTGCATAGGGACCTCAAAAATACACCGACTGTGGGTCAGAATGAAAAACAAAACAAAACAAAACAAAAATGAAACCAGCAGCGCTATTCTCGCAGGCATTAAGGGGCTGCCCTTCCTTTGTAATGGACTCATTTTTAATGAAAAGAGAAGGGGATATTTTATATGTCCTGACATTTGGTCCCTTTCCGCGAAATTTGAAACTGGAGACACAAAACATTCCGCAGTTGTTGGTGAAATACCTGCTTTAAAAGCAGAACCACAGTTATTGTCTTTGGCCTGGAATTCCAGAGACTCATTTCCACCCCTCCCACGGAGTCACCTGCTCAGGGGGAACCCCGGCCAGAAAGCCGGGTCGCGCCAGGTCAAATCTTGCGCGTCTCTTGTTTACTCCGCCCCGGGCAGGGCGGCGGCGCGGCCAGGGGGTGGGGAGGACCGCTGGGGCCCGCGGCGTCCTGAGATCTCGGCTCGGCCCGGCAGGGTGCGGGGGCTGGGGCGCCCGAGAGGTGCTGCGCGCGGTCCCCGCTCGGCGGGGAGACCACCCGGAGGAGGCGCTCCGGGCCCCGGCCCGGCCCAGCAGTCACTCGTCGCGCTCGGGCACCGTGGCACCCTGGGAACCTCCCCCGAGGGTGCACACCAGTCCACACAGGCAGGGTAACAGCCCGAGGGAGCCCCGGTGTCCCCCGGGTGTCGCCCGGCCGGGGAGGAAGCCCAGAGCTTCGGCTCCCACTCGCCTGGGATTCCCCCGCCCCCCGGCCCCGCTCTCCCAGGGTTGGGTGTGATTTCAACTCCGGTCCCTTCCATGGAGAGGGAAGCGCACAGGCTGAAGGTGGCAGCTCGCCCCGAGGTTCCAGCGCGGCCCACCAGGAAACCGGCAGCTGCTCTTCGCGCCGCTGCCCACACCTATTTGAATCTCCTGGCGAGGGCGGGCCGCGGTCCCCGAACTGGGGGCGCCGGGGGCACCCTGGTGAGTGACCTCAGGGAAGGCAATCCGGGCGTTTGGAGCACGTGAATAGTTCGCGCGCCCGCAGGGGCATGGAAAGTGCTAGTAAAACACTACAAAGCTCCAGAAACCCAGGCGGGAGCCACAGTCTGATTTTGCTTTTCTTGACCGATAACATAATTGTAAGTAGAGGCAGGGGCGAGGAGAGGCCAGGGATCCGGAGTATTCGTTCCAAATCTAAGGGCACTACTAATTATACAATTCCGTTCGTCAGGAAGGCAGACAACGATTCTCTGGGAAATGGGGAAGGGGTGGGGACGGAGGAGGTTTCCACATCCTTAAAGGAAATTCTCAGGCTCCTAGAGATGCCCAAGTTTTTTTGCATGACAAGTAGAGACCGGCTCTCCGGGGAGTTCCCCGCTCCGACCGAGCGAGTGCGCGGCCGCGATCTCCCCGCCCGCAGCGGCAGCCCTGGGGCCCGGCTCTGCCCTCCCGACCGCCTCCCTCCCCCGTCGCCCCGCGCGCCGCACATCCCTCTCTAGCTCACTGGCTCCAGACTGGTTTTTCTGGTTCAGCCTCCCTCCCTGGGACGCGCTGGGGGATCCGATGACGTCTCTGGCTGAGTCTCTCCCTCTTCCTCCCTCCCTCCCTCCGCCTCTCCCCCCGTCCGCCCTCGCCGCGCACTCCTCCTAGTAACTTCTGTTCGGGGAGGCGCTGCCAGGAATAACCCGGTGCGTCCACAGCCCGGGAGGGGAGGCGGCCGCTGCGGCTCCCGCACGCAGACAGCTGCGGCCCGGGCCTCGCGGCTCCCGCCTGAGCCTGGCGGCCCCTGCCCCGGGCCCATCTCCGTACAGTGTCAGAAAAATAAATAAAGGCAAGAGGAGCCTGGGCTGGCGGTCGGGATCTCTTCCCTCCCTCCGCGCCCGCCCTCCCTCTGTCCTTAAGGAAATGCTACCAGACACCCCCCACCAGACACGCTCAGCCTTGGCGAGGAGCGGCCGCCGCGGCAGCGAGAACAAGGGCACCAGGGGGGTTTCCTCCCCCTCCTCCTCTCCCTCCTCCTCCCCGTCCTCCTTCTCCTCCTCCTCAGCGGTGACTTTCCAGGTGAGCGGCCGCCGCGGCTGCGAGGATCCCCCTCGCCCGCTGGGGCTCGGGCCGCCGCGTCGCGCCCTCCTCCCGCCCCTGTCACCCGGCGGCGGCCGGGAGCTGACAGCTGCCCGAGGGGCTCGCGGCCCGGAGGCGGGCGGCCGGCGGGAGGCGGGCTGGAGGTGAGGGGGTGGAGAGGAGGAGAGCGGGGCGCCGCCGAGCGCCGTCGCTCCCCGCAGGAGGGTCTCCGCACAAACATCTTCGGTGACTGTGGCACAAGTCTTTGCCAAGTTGTGTCTTGGACCTTGACGCTCCCCGGAGCCCAGAGCAACTTGGAGGGTCTCCCGGCTCGTTCACAGCGTTCCTCCACGTCTCGCCTCTGGGGTGCTGGGTGCAGCCTCGGGGTGCGCGGAGGGCGGACCGGCCACCGCGAGAGCGGAGCGGCGGGAATCTAGGTCCCTCCTCGGCTCGGTAAGTGGCCTGGACGCTGGGTTTTTCCTGCCTCCTTCGGCGCTGGGAGCTTGTTTCACTTTATATTGGAATCGCCGCCGCCGAACTCCGTCCCCCGCTCCCCGGCGCGTGCCCCCAGCCCTTTCCCGGTGGCCCGAGGGTGAGGGTCGGAGGGGGCGGGGATGGGGGAGACCGCGGGAGGGGTGTCGGGCGCGTGGGGAAATGCGGGGAATACCCTGGCCGCGGATCTATGCAGATGAGGGGAGGCTGCTTTGCGTAATGTCCTGGGGGGAGGGGGCCGCGCGGGAGCGCTGGAGGCAGGAATGTGCCTGCTTACTAATGAGCGACGTGCACCGGCGCGCACGGCCCGGCCACCGCTGCGGCTGCGGCGGCCGGCGGCGGCCCGTTGTCAGGTAGCGGGGGAGGGGGCCGCGGCGCGCGGCGCAGGCGGCCGGGCGGGCTGGCGGCGCGAGGCCCGGGCCGCCGGCCTGCGGCCGAGCGAGCGCAGCGAAGGCGCTGGCTCTGGGCATTTCAGTGACTCCCTTTACCTCCCGGGCAAGGAAGGAAGGAAGGAAGCGAGGAAGGAGGGGACTGTCTCGATGGAAGGTTCAGGCGGAGGCGCCCTCGCCTTGCGGGTGCACCGGCGGCAGAGCGGCTCTGGCCGCTGCCGGCTGGACCCGGGCGCGTGGAGACGGGTGGGGGCGGTTTGCATGCGTGTTTGTCTGTCCGTCTGGCCGGGGATCGGGAAGGGACATGTGTGTTTGGGCTGTGCACTGTGGGGAACTGGGTCTGCGCCTTTATGTCTGTTCCCTGAAGTGGGTGGAACGTTGGCCCGTTCCGGGAATGTTCCATGACGTGGTGCAGCCACAGGAAGGGGGTTAACGAGGGGCTCTCTGCCGCGGCGGCACTGCCGGCTGCTATCAAAGCAGATGTGCTGCTGCTGCTCCTCCTCCTCTTTCACCTCCTTTCACCCCCATCCCCCGCCTTTCCATTCTGTGCCTCTGGTACTGGTAGGGGTGAGACAGGAAAACATTGCTCTGGGTGTGTGCGTGTGTGCGTGCGTGTGTGTGGGTGGGTGGGTGGGGGAGGGGGTGCTGATGTGCATGTGTGGGGTCTGTCGTATTTGGTGGGGGGGTGGACTCCAGATCCGCTCTGCTACCCCAGGTGTTATCACAGATCGGTGCGCTTTATACGCATGTGCCTCCCGCGTTCTGTCCCTCTTACATAACACATCCAGTGCAGCAGAGGACATGAGAAAATGCGACCCCAACCCTCCAAGCCCAAATTGGGTGAGGGGATAGAAGGTCAGGAAGCGTCCCTGGGTGTTGTCCTTCAGGGACTTGGTTCCCAGTGGGGGAAAGGAAGAAGGGAAGGAGGGTTTCTTCAAGTGGCTCCTCTCATCTCTGACTTAAAAGCATCTAACTAAAAAGGACTGCAGGCACTAGTCCTCCCTAACGGGAAAGCTTGTAACCAGCTACACCAAGTGAACGGGGGCACTTTAACCTCGGGAGTGCGGAGAAGAGAGAGGGTCCTTAATCAAGACACTTGGAGGAGAGAAGCAATAATGTGTGGGCGGCGGATGGAGGGCGCTGGGGATGACTTCGAGGAGACCAGAGGAATCTCTTGATAATAGGTTTCACTGGAGGCCTTAGGACACCTGTGATGGCTTAGCATTCACACAGGAAGTTGTGTGTGCAACTGACATTGCAAAACCCTTATTCTCTGCAGAGTTATTTAGGCCTAAAATGAATATAGAAAGGCTTGTTTCCTGTACTTTCATTATAATGGAAAATTTGAACTGATTTTTCTCCTTCCTTTTCTGCCATTTTAAAAATAACTCAATTTACCTCCAAATGAATATTGGTACTCGCCCCCAACCCTAAAGCTAGACCTCAATAATTCACAAGAGATCTGTGTTTTTCTAGCATACCCAGAGCCCTAGTCAAGGGCTATTGATTTTTCTCCTCAGTACAGTTGTTTCTTTTGTAGTGCATAATCAAGCCCAGAAATTACTTGAAATATTAATAAGATCCATTTTAATTAAATTTGCAATGATCTGTCCTCCTAGAAAAAGGCCATTTAACTTTATTAGAAACGTTTCCTCCAGTGATATAGTAATATTTGGTGATATTTGTCCTTGAGCAAACCAAGTTATTTTAAATATTTGCACATATAGATCACATATATTTGCTACATATGTAGCAAATGCCTCATTGCTTTTTCACCTTATAAGAGTGCCAAAAGCAGAATTTTAACAAAGTAGATTGTGGAATGAGTAGATTGGGTTTGATTTTTAGGATCTAGGCCAAATGGTTTATCAGAACAGAAATGCCCTTTCTGTGACTAAAGTGGGTATCATTTTCATTATTAAGAGAACATTCCCTGTGGAACCCTTAGGAGTCACAGTACCAAATGACAACTGTACATTTGCATTGTGAGCTGAAAGGGATTTACCAGTATTTACTTAATGATAATGTGTTTGTTTCAAGTGTCATAATCCCTTTTGACCACTAGGTTTGAAATATGCAGTATATTTCTTACATACAGAAACGTATTACATTACAATGATGAATCTTTTGAACATTGTCTGAGGCAATTTCTTGCGTTGAGCGTAGGTCGGGTATAAAACAAAATTTGCTTATTGGCATCTGTATTTTTGTTACAGTGATTGTATTTTATGTGGCTAATTTTATTAGAGATGGCTTATATTTATACAAGGGTATTCAAGAATAAATTGATGTGTGACTGATTTGGGGACAATTTTGGGAATGGTGGCATACTAATGATCTTACAAATGTAAGATCTAACTCATTTTTAACTGGTTAGATCCTTGTAGAGGTGTTTGGTAAAATACCACTGAAGTACATAAAACATTTCTATATTCCTATTTAACATGGAATGTGAAAAATTTACTATGTGTATATTATCACATAGGAAAATAATGCACTTTGATTACATTGAAAGATTAACCAGCAGAATATTTTGATTGATCAGGCTCCTTTGCATGAGATGTGTTTGTGAATGTTCTTGTTACCATGAAAACAAAACAGAGGACAGTATATATGGAGACGTTCCTTGTGGAGTAATGGTGCATGTGTCTGCTTGCACTTTTGGCACTTTGTCACTATTCAGAAGATCAGGTTGACTCTTTTATGCTGATTTAATTTAAAATGAAAAATCTTATTCCAGAATTTGCCATTTTTTTTTCAAAGCAGGGCTCATTTTAACAGCAGCAATAACAAATAACTCTGTGTTGTACACTGTATTGGGTTTCAGTTTTTGAATTATAACAAGTACACTATTTGGGTTGGGTTTCAGTTTTTAAATTATTATCAGTAATTAGCTAAAGTCAATTTGAAAACTTCACATAGGAAAAGTAATTTTGAAGAATGATAGAAAATATTAGTTGGCATGAGTGAAAGTATAATCCATGAGGATGTAAAGTAATTTAATAACTGACATGTAATTATTATCAGAAGGGAAAAGTGGCTAAGGTCAACTGGATGTATGGCTGTGGATCAGACAGGCTGCTCATCTCCTATTTGTTAAAAATAAACACCGTTTTCACATTTTGGTACGTGATCAGCATCAGTGGAACTCTCTGTTGGTCTATACATTAGTTCTGTAGGTGGAGAAACAGTTCACAGTTTAAATATCTACCTGAAAATTTCAATGATATGCTTCCAGTTCATGGATTTAGATGTGAATTCATCATGAGTTCATATTTTGGCTAAAACTTGGTATTTAACTGTTACAACTTTTAAAGCGATATTATAAAAAGGAGCAGAGGAAGTCTGCTAACTCAACTTAATGAAATTAAGGTTTCATAAGGAACTTCAAACCCATCCAGAGTGTATGGATTCGCTTTAACCATACAGGCAGATCCTTTATTAGTATGGAGCTAAACTTCAGTGAATATTCAAGTGAGGGCTGTACTGTGAAACCTGTAGGATTTACAGTGTTTGGGATGAACACAGAGGATTAAAGGGAAATAGGAAAAATTTATGAAAATAAGATCATGTTTATTTTAAAGTAATTGTATGAGAAGTAGTATTTTCTCTTTGTTCCTGGTATTTAGTCACAATCAAAAGCATTGCTTTCTGTATGATATTTATGGCAATGCTTATGAAAAAGAGGTTGAGTAAGCCAGTATTTGTAGCTATAAGATGCCATTAACTAATTTGGGAAAACATTTTAGCACTTTATTATTGTGTTACAACTCTGAAATCGTCGTGGGAAAGAGGATAACACAGCTTTCTTGGTCTGTGCAATCTTTGGCTTCTCTGAGATGGACCGTGAATATCGACATTAGATAGACACAGGCCTAAACTGGCTTCGTGACTGCATTTAGAATAGAATCAGAACTGCCTGATATTTGGGTCACTATTGTTGTAGGCCGAATTTGTGCTGTCTTAACATACACTCCCATTACTCATCATTTGAGGTATTTTCTATGACATGTGATCTGTTCTACAAGTTTCTATAACTTTAGATTTCCAACCTCCTTAAAATTTGGGATCTAATTGTTTAGATCTATTGGAGAAAGTGCTTTGGGGAGAGGAAGAGATGAACATGATGTTTATGTGCCTGAGGGGGATTCTCGGCAGAAAGCAGAGGGGGTCTCACCTGCTACTTCTGGGTCGCAGAGCGATGGAAGTAAGTTCAGGAAGTACCCAGGGCCAACCTTTTTGACTTGTCACTCACATATAATCTTAGTCCTCTATTCAGAGTACTACGACTGGTGCCCTATTATTGTTGGTCAATGCAGTTCGCTCTCTCAGTCATTCAACAAGTATTTCCTGTAGATTAGGCCTTGTGCTAGACACGCAGGGTATAAATAATGACCCGAACCACTAAAGGAGCTCCTTCCAGGAGTTAAAAACAAGCCATTGGGGCCGATAACAAGAGAAAGGTAATGCAGGGACTTGAAGGAAGGTTGACCACAGGAATGATTATCCAACCTGACATATGTGAGGAGTGCCTTTGGCAAATCAGGACACATCATGACCCTCCAAATGATCATGTTACAGGTTGATCCTTGGAGAGGCAATTTTGAGGGGTAGGGCCTTGAAATCGGAAGAACCTTGTGCATAACGCGTGTCTCTTCTCAGTGCTTCCACATCAATTGTCTTGGAGCACCTGGAATTTTTAATGACTCTATATGTAATGACTTCAGTTTGAAGGACTTACCTGTAAATTAACTATTATTATTTGCAGATTTTTTTAATAACAAATAATTTAAGTTCTAAAAATACTTATTTGGTGCTCCAGTTAACAAAAATAGCCAGCATCACTGATTCAATTAATAAATAACTACCAATTCAGAAGTCTTTACAAGGTCGCTGTGTGAAGTAACCAATTAATTTTTGGAGCCCTGCACGAGCTAGATCTATATATTTTCAAACAACTAGCAAAGGGCTAAGACATTCAAATATCCCAATAATTTCTCCCATGATTGCAAGTATCAGGATCTTCGGAGAAATTTAGATCTGATTTCTTACTTTCCATGTGATTAGGGGTCTGTGTGACATGAAAATATGAAGCAAAAGAGTAGAAACAGAGGTTAGTGAAAATCACTTTCCTTTATTTTGTCCACTGCATCATTTGATTACTTTTTTTTCTGTTTTATAATTTATATAATGTAGGAGATTCAATTTAGGTGACAAAAAGAGTATTTTATGTAGTAGTTCCAAGCTTGGGCTCTGCAGTCAGATCAAGAGTCAGAATGAGCAACAGAGATAAAAGGATGATGATTTCCAACTTCAAACATTTTACAATGTAGAAGAGATATGGCTTATAGTAAACTTTATTAAAACTTACAATTGGGAGTAGAGTATAAATGGAAGCAGGATTTTTTTCCAAATGGAAAGATTTGAGGGTTCTTATGAGAGGAGGTGATTCTTTTTTTTACTGAGGACCTTGAATGTTAAGTAGAATTTCATTGAGTAAAGAAGGGAGGCAGGAGCTCCCCATACTCTGACCTGGGATGGGAGGGGACAGGGATAGTACCAGGGCAGAGGAGGAGTTGGGAGCCTGGGAAGGTACATAGCTCCAGATCTTGTGGTGCCTCGAAGACCTGCAGAGAAAGCTGGACATCACTGAAGGTTTTTGAGCAGAGAACTGATGCTGTAAAGTGTGTGTTTCAGAAAGCTTATGAGGGTATATGGGATGAATATCTTGGTGGCAAGGAGACAGATTGCCAAAATATCCTAAAGAGAAGTAATGAAAGTTGCCCCTACTGAATGATAACATGAATTCTTTTATTCTGTTAATTGATGTGTTTAAAAGTACTCCAAAAGTAAGTAACAAAAGTGATTAAAATATTTTGTTAAATGTGGCCAAATGTGTATGACAGGTTGTCAGTTTGAACATTGTAAGTATTGCATTATTATTTTAACCTAATATAATTTTTTTTTTACTACGGAACATATTTATAAATATTAGTAGTGAAAGTTGACCATCAAACACCAACTTGCAGACATGTTTATAGTTAAAATTACAAGGTAATTATATTTTTAGGGATACATGTATAAGGAATGGGCCACTGATTCATTTCGTGGTTAATTGGAATACTGCTTTTTAATTGATACCCAGCTGTATCTACATCATTACAATACTGGACAGATAGTGTAATGCAGTGTATTTGAAATGCAGTGCTTTGTTTGGCAAAGATTTATTTAATGGTTTCATTTTCTCTGCAAAAAGAAAAAAGCAGGAGATCATCGAAGCTCTTATTATTTGCACTGTGGCAGATTCACTTGAGTTCAGAAGCCTAGGAAAAAGGTGGGACTTTTGAAACTAGGGCAGTAGGTAAATGTAGACACACCTTCGTTTGTATTTGATTAGGGATCTGACAGCGTGCATATGTGTAGAGGTTTGCACGTGTGCATACACACATATACAAATCATAGAAAACCATAGGTGTTCTGTGAGAGAGAAAATTTTGCTACTTAAATATAGCGTGAATTCTCATCCTGATAGTTGCAGAAAATATTTCTTTTAAAATGGAGATTAATGTCTAATTCCATATAAAGAAGATTATAGGAAAGGTGATTTAAACTGTAAGTAGCTTTGTTCACTAAAACGCTAGATTTATTTGAAACAGTGTTTTATTTCTTTTGGAAGGCAGACAACTAGTTTAATAGTGTACATATGAAACGCTAATTTGGCTTGTTAATTGGATGCAATTAAATTGAGGTTATTTTATACTGCTTAATTGTTAGAAAATTACATGTGTTGCCATGCCTGTGTAATGTGAAGCAAAAGCGGAGGGTATAGCAGGAGTAGGGGTGGGAGGGACGCAAGATCTAGTCCTGTCTTTGCAATTAACTTTCTGTGAAAACTTGGAAACAAGTCATTGAAGCTCTTTGGACCTCATTTGGAAATGGAAGAGATTGGAACAGATGGCTCCTAAAGCTTCTTCCAGCTCATATTCTATCAGTTTATAAATTCTACTTTGTAGTTGCAGAGAATGCAATGTCATTATATTCTGTAATTATGGTATTACAAGGATGAACTAAACACTTATAAAAATCAGCACAGTGCCAATTTAGCAAATCCGTTAGAAGGAAGGCAATTTAGGCTTAAAGAGCACTCACCTGTGCCAGGCTCCATCCCAGACTGTCTCTCCACATTACGTCACTTAGCCCTCACAACCACCCTGAGAAGATCTGGTTTTTTATCTTGATGTGTACACTTAAAGAAACTTCCATTCAGAAAGGTTTTTGCAGGGATGCTTTGATAGTCATTGGTGAAACAGGATTCGAACTCAGGTTCTTTGGCTCCGAAAATGCTTTGTCTTTTTACCACTTCATGCAGTATAAGCAATTGTTTACACGTCAAAATTATTTCAAATATTTAAAAAAGGCCAACCATATTTATCACTTAGCATAATGTTTCCCCTTAGTAGTATGTGGATAAACAGGTAGCCCATGGGAGTAAGAACCTGGATTTGAAGGTAGACAGAATAGGGCAAATTCCAGCTCCACTACCACCTGGGGGAATTTGGGTATGTTACTTAACCTCCCTGAGGTTACAAAATGAGGATAATACCCATTCAAGGGTCATTGTGAAATTTTTATGAGAATGTTTGCACCCATCTCAATGAGCACATAGTAAATGTTTAATACCTGGTAGCTATGGGTTATTATTAACAAGGTATTAGACTATAAGAAAAACACAGGAAAATTCAAATTGTTGTGACAGTAAAATATTACATATTTTCAAATGGTCCATTAAACTCTTGACTGAAATGGTTTAAGAAACAATGTTAGAATGACATGGTTTCACATTCAACAGTTAACAAATGGAAACATCAATTAAAATCTGGGGTGTTTCTCACTGAGCTCAGCCAGTGCTATGCCAATGAAGTGAACTAAATTCTCTGGTTCTTTGTAGAAAATCATTCTGAAGTTTTTGCTCTAAAAATAGCTTTTGGGGCCTGAATTGCCCCACTCGAACTTCTGTGCAAGAGCCAGAGGACCAGTGATTACTCGTGGGGCCTTGGGCCTACTTAAAAGACACAACTTGGGTGTTCACAGGACTGTTGACTTTAATTCAAAAAAAATTTATTAATTCAACAGAGATTTATTAAGCACCTGCTCTGGGAAAGGTGCTGTTCTAGACACTGGAGATCCATCAATAGACAAAAATAGTAAAAAAAAAAAAAATTCCTTGCCTTCATGGAGTTTACATTCTAGTAGACTATTTTAGAATATTTTTTATGGCTAATTCAGTCACTGTATTACTTTTCAGTGTTTACAGGATCTTTACTTTTATAGTGGTCTCTCTTAACCCAAATAACAAAGAAACATTGTAAGACTTATTAAATCACTAATGAAATACCCCATTTATTTTATATATATGTGTATGTATGTATGTACATATATTTCATAGTAAGGTAGTTTTTGACACCTAAATATTATAGCACTAGATTTTTTAAAAATTCATTTTTATGGTTCAGCATTATGGCCCTGTAGAATTGTAGAATTAGTAGAATTAGGTGCTGGTGGCTGGGCGGTGGCTCACGGCTGTAATCCCAGCACTTTGGGAGGCCGAGGTGGGTGGATCACAAGGTCAGGAGTTCGACACCAGCCTGGCCAATATGATGAAACCCCATCTCTACTAAAATTCAAACATTACCCGGGTGTGGTGGCACATGCCTGTAGTCCCAGCTACATGGGAGGCAGAGACAGGAGAATCGCTTGAACCCGGGAGGTAGAGGTTGCAGTGAGCTGAGATCGCCCCACTGCACTCCAGCCTGGGTGTCAGAGTGAGACTCCATCTCAAAAAAAAAAAAAAAAAAAAAAGAGAGAGAGAATTAAGTGCTGGCTGTTTTTTTATGGGCAAGAAAAAAATGGTTTACAAATGACATATCCTTTTTTTTTTTCTTCTTGAGACAAGTTCTCAGTCTGTCACCCAGGCTGTAGTGCAGTGGTGCGATCACGGTTCACTGCAACCTCGACCTGGGCTCAAATGATCTCCCGCCTCAGTCCCCTGAGTAGCTGGGACTGCAGGCTGGCACCACCATGCGCGGCTAATTTTTGTGACACATCCTATTGTTAAATGCATTTATAAGCTTGCCAAATTGAAGTAGTTAAACAAATTATATTCGGAGTTTATATTTTTAATCTTGTTTAAGCGAATTATTCATCTTTTAACTGATCATTTTTGCTATAAAATTTCTAGTGGATTAGGATGGTTTCACTTTCACAAAAGTGTGCTCAATACAGTGTATGACATGTGCTGGGCATACAGTTGATATTTGGTGGATGTTTAACGTCATAATTCTCAGGAAGCTTACGGTCCAAATGGTAAGGAAAAACACCTGCCACACTATAAGATGGGGCCATGAGAATCAGATGAAGGAGATCCTCCAGGAGCTCAAGTCCTGTCTAGTCTTTGTGCCAATAGCCAGCGTTCATCAGTCTGTGCACCTTTATTTTATTATTATTTTGAGACAGGGTTTACTCTGTCGCCCCCACTGTAGTGCAGTGGTGCAGTCTGGGGCTCCACTGCAACCTCCGACTCCCGGGCTCAAACGATCCTCCCACCTCAGCCTCCCAAGTAGCTGGGACTACAGGCATCTGCCACCATACTGAGCTAATTTTTGTACTTTCTGTGGAGACAGGGTTTTGCCATGTTGCCCAGGCTGATCTCCAACTCCTAGGCTCAAGTCATCCACCGCCTTGGCCTCCCAAAGTGCTGGGATTACAGGCATGAGCCACTGCACCCAGCCTGTCTGTGCACTTTTAAGTGCTTCTTGGCACATTCGATTTTAATGTTCCCCAGGAAACAAGTGCCTCCATGTGTCCATCCAGCAATCCCAAACATCTCTTAAACCCATAGTTGCAGGCTCCCCAGGCTCTAAACTTCCCATTTGTTTTTGCAGCAAGTGAACAGATAAGGCCTTTTTGAATTATGTTTCTCCCTACAGTTGGATAGGGGAGCTTATAGCTGAACTGGGATTCTTCCATCTAGGACAGCTTTCTTTGACCATATTTTGTTCAGGGTGCTCTAAGAAGGACGCTGTGTGAAGGTGGCTGTTGCTCATGATTGTGGAGTTTGAGGAAGCATTGTTTCTTGGTGTGCCTGTTTGGATCAATTAGGTATGAAAGAGGGAGTGTATTCCTTTCCCCCACTACACACCCTTGCCCCATGTAGGCCAAGACAAATGGAGGAGGAAAGGCTGGGGTGAAACGGTTTCCTTTCATGCAAAGCAAGTGGTGAAAGCCTCTGTCTTTGCAACTCAGCAATGTCCCTTGGGATGGTCTTGATGGCTGCTCCAGTACTTTATGGACAGATCATGGGAAGTTCAGCTTCTAATTATCCATGGAATAGTTATCAAACTTTATTTTTCTTTCTTCTGCTGATGCTTGCATTTTAATAAATTCGCTTTCTCTAAGCAAGGGAAAAATCCAGGGTTATAAACATTCAATTTATTTTCTTGTCAGTAGTCATGTGTCAAAGTTTATGTTGGGAGAGATATAGAGATGTAGCCTTTTTGGGTAAAATGAGGATTTCAGATATCTTTTCTGCTCTTGTAAGGCTGTGCTCATTAGAGCCTACACTGGAGCTCTAGAGAACACCAGAATGGATGACTTGAAACTCTGACCCCACTAGTTGATTGCTTGCCTTATTATTGATTTTCAAAAAGATTCAGGCCAAGAGGCTGTACCTCTGTTATATTTCATTATTTCTTCATCTGTAAAAATGAAGCATTGTTTATAGCACTCCCCTACCTCCTGGGAATACAGCAGGGTAACACAAGAGAATTGGGGTGGCTATTTTTAGTGTGTGAAGCAACACTAAGTTTTGAGAATAATTCAATTGTTGAAAAAAATCTGATACACAGCAATACATTGGTGACAAGGGTTAGTAGAGTGTTGTTGAGATAATTGACTGATATTGATGCAATTTATTACAGGCCTATGTAATTGTTTTCAGAAAGATAATGGTCAGCAGTTCCACAGCTTGTTATACTATCTCCTGATGGATTTAAATTTTGTGTAGGTCACTAATGCACTTGTGTCACAAACTATCCAGATAGTTATACCCATATTCAAACAAAAGGAAAGGGCTCTAAAGACATTTGTTTTTGGATTTGTAATCTGTTTACTTTTTCAAATGACCTTAGTACTATTTGTGATAAACTTGGTGCCCAACTTCAATCAAGTGTAAATTTTAAAATGGGTCAAGTGGCTGAGAATATTCTAAATGACCTTTTAAAATAATAATCTGACAGTATAGAATATAACAAATAATTAAACACTGAGTCTGGAAATTAAATTTTCTAATGGACAGAGTCTAAGTCTGTTCAGTCATCAGTTGGTTTTTGGCTATGTTTGGTGGGAGTTTGCCAATGTGAAACCTAATGATGTCTGAAAATCGTCCTGATGGGTATTAATAGCCATCTGGAAAAATTTTACATCTTCACAAATAATCCCAATAATTTATATTGTGAAGACATTATCCTGATAGTTCTTCTTTTCCTATATTCTTGTCGGCTGTAGGATGAGAGCAGTATGAAGCAAACAGAAGACATTTTGAAATTAATCATAAAATTCCCATTGCTTTGAAGCTGCTATTGTTATACTAACCCTTCTTGTAGCTTTAAAAATCAAACAATGCCAAACAGTATATCTAACATTTTTAATTTCCTTTGAGCCAAACTGATTTGGTTTAAATTTCATTTCAAATTTTTACAGTATGCCACACAGTTGTATACATCAGGTTACTATTCTTGTTTGTATTTGACATGTAAGTATTTCTAAATAAACGAGGCAGTGAGTGGGGCAGGTATGAAGAAATGAAATTCTGAGGTTCTTTTGGAACTTGCAAATGACTGCTTCCTTATTTAGTGCAACCTGTTCCCAGTGCTTTTTTCCCGATGGGTCAGCTTTTGGTTTTGAGCAGGCTGCACCATCAGTCCCAGTTGAGCTTTTTGTGAGAAATTTTACTTCTTCCTTTCATTGTGATACAGTTTGTGGTACTGCAATGATGCCTTATTTAGGACATCTCTTAAAGTGTCTAGTTTAAATATGCTGATTAATTTTCTTAGGTGTAGGATCTGATGTATCAGTTTTGGTTTGTCAACTGGTGACAGGACATTCTGCAATGTAAAGTTTCTTACAGAATTTCAGGATTAGATAAAACTCTTGGAGGCATCATTTAATCTCTAACTGAGCGAGAAATCACTTAGGACAAATTACCAAGGACTGCTTGCATTCAGATTCTACTTAAACACCTTTTTATTTCTTAGGGAGGCCTATTCTGTTCTTGGACATTTCTAGTTACCAGCAGTTGAGCCCTCTCCAGCTATCTAGAACAAGTTTACTCATTGTCTTGCATGACAATCCTACAATTATTTAAAGATAGCAATCTTGTTCACCTTAAGTATTCTTTTCTCCAGGCTAAATATTCCCAGTTCCTTCAACTAGACCACATAGGATGTTGTTTTCATTTTTATTTTATTAATTTCCCAGGGATCAGATTGTTCATGTCTGAAATTTACTCCAGGCTGAGTTTTTTTTATAACTCCTCAAAAATAAATTGCTTATTACCATTTGCTTTCCAGAAGACAGCCTCTTACCAACTGGCTTAGAAACGTTTTACAGAAAAGGACTAGCCATGCTTGCTGAGACTTTTTATGTAGTATAACTAGAACAGAGTTGGAATGTATAATAATGTAATGCAAATTGATTTTAACAAATATAATTCTTGAGATTCTGGTACGTGCAAGATATATGGGAATATGAAGTAGAGTATAAATATAGATAGAATATAAATGTAAGTAGAATATAAAATATAAAGAAGAGTCACTATTCTCATCATCAGGACTTTATAATCTACCATACTGAGGAAAAGAATGATGTAAGGGAAGCAGTAATTAAAAGAAGCAGGTTAAGTACCATGAGAGAGGCACATGTGAAGTACTGAGAAGGCGCAACATCAACCCTGGCCGAGGACTCAGGAGAGGTTTCATAGCAAAAGGAAATGCTTTACCTGGGCACACACCAATATGGGAAAGTGTCAAGAATATTTTTAGAGAAGCATTTCATTTGAGGGAAGCATAAAATATGTATTAAGTAAATGTTGGTGAGAAAGTTAGGAAGATAGGGATATATGGTCTAAGGACTCACATTCCAGCTTAAGGGGTTTCGACTTAAAACAATAGATAATGGTAGATGTAATTTACCCCACTGAGAATTTGGTCCCTGAATTGAACAGTTCTGTAACTACATACACAATTTAATGAAATGAAACAAACAGATAAAAGATAAGTATGTGAACATTTCTATGCAGAAAATTCAATTGCATTTATAAGTAGCAAGGAGTATATGTATTTTGCATATAAGACATGTTTGCTTTGAATTGGCATATTATTTTTATATACTGTCTGTGTCCTAGAAAGCCAGCAATCTCAAGGATGGTGACTTTAATCATGAAGGTAAAGTAAGTGTATTGCTGATGGATGTATTGTTATATTCACACCTGTGCCAGTTACACATACCTTTTCAACCTCCTACTTTTTGGCAATATAAATGACATGCCATACTGATACTAGGCTGAGCTCAAATGATTGTCATTTTAGTATAAATTAACCTTTTCATCAATTTATATTTTTCTGTTGATTAAAAATGGGGATATAGAATATTGGGAAGTACTTGCATGCATTTACACTACTTGTAAGACTGCTATCTATATAGTGCCTTACAGTATGCAAGGAGTTTTGTTGCATCGTAATAACAATTAAAAAAAATTCCTACTGGAGATCTAGACTGCCTTTAGTGCCTATGAGAAAACTCTCTTAATTTTCCTGCACAGATGACTTATTCCACATAATGAATAGTAAAGAAGGAATATTTAAATGGTCACGTATTTGATAGAACAAGTAAACCTATATGCAGAAGTGATATATTAGAAGATAGTTGAGAGTTAATAATTATATGTTGCCAAAATAAAAGTTATTGTTTCCTGAGTGGGTACTTTGATTTTGGAACTTTTCTTTTAATCATTATGGAAATAAATACATTTTAGATTTAGCTCTAGTCTCCACTTTTAGTTCTGGAGAAGTACAGAGGACTTTGTGAGTGACTAGGAGAGAATAGGAAAATACTATATTGTAATAAAAAATAATTTTGTTTTACTTGAATTCATGTGGGGACACTGCTGTTTCAATAACATGCTTGATTATAGGCCATCTGAGTACTTAACTATTACTTAGATTTCATTGAGGGCCTATTCTGAAGTATTTAATATAGATGGAGGCTGAACAAAGAGATGTGCTTTTAAACACTTGAGTACTATGTAAATATATTTCCATCTGAAGAATATACTGACTTTTACCTACAGCCTGAAAGGTACGAGGTGATGATACATCTTGTTATTGTCCAGAGAAGTGAATGAATAGTCCTGGAACCACCTGCAGGTCTTGGGACTGTCTCAGTTACAGGGGCTGTACTCTGTTTAGTTAGCTAGCCTTGAAGGGATTGAGGCATTAGTAATTTGTGCTGAAGGCCACTTAATAAAGAGAAGGTTATAGTTTTATGGGTAGTTTGTAAGAAAAAGCCACTGAGCTTGGAGATACCAAAGTAGAAAAGGGTTCTATAGGAACCAAAGATTGTGAAGCAAGCAAGTAGGTAGGTAGGTTTTTCATGAATGGTTCATTCATTCTTATATGTTCATGAGTATGTGTGCATGATTCACTTCTCTCTTCACTCCTATATATATCTGTTCACTCAGTGAGCTCCCTTCCTTTCATTTCAGCTATTTAATTTGAGCTGGGCTTTCATTTGGGAAAGTATTGGCTCTAGAGGAACAACGCAGTCGTTCAGTGTGTCATGGAAATAGGATGTGGACCTCAGAAAGAAGAGAGTCTTGATTTTGTCATCACATATCTTGGGAGTCAGTTTTCTGGAAAAACAACAAATGATTGGTGAAAGCTCATTTGAGAAGGATATTACTCAATTTGGTTATTGTTAGAGAAGACTGAAAATTTAGTATGCCCTTCTGAATATTTTTAGAGAGGAGGCCAGTTTGTGAAACAAGTCAGCCTGTCAGATACAGTCTGGCCATATCAAAGACTTTTCAAAGTCTATGAAAATATGGAGACTCTTGAGATAGAGAACTTGGATCTCAGAAGCATGGAGAGCCAAACATTATGGTAACAACTTACTGTTTCTTTCATATTCTAACTACATATTTAAATGAAACCAATCCTGAATGAAACAATGAGTTTTAAAATGGTTAGTTTGGGAAACTTCAAGTCTTAATCCTTTTCATTGTATGAAATCATACATCTTCCTAGGTTGGAATTGTGCACTTCATGATGTACTTTAAGTAACAAAAGTGGAGCACTTTAATTTTTTTCTAAAGAGAAAGTGTAAAATACGTTATCCTGCAAAACTTCCTTTTATCCTCACAATTATTTCTTCTCTTTCATGGTGTAAAAGAGGTGCATTTGAAAATAGCACCAGGAACCTGAAGAACTCCTTTTTTTTTTTTTTGTTCTGGTTTATATTTTCAATTGTGTATTTATTCATAAGTTAATTTATCTTACCGTTCTCATACTGATCTTTATATCCTCAGTCTATACTAAATTTATGGTAATACTGATTTTATTTAGCCTGTAATTAGGATTATAAAATAAAACATTTTTAAGTCTTCCCTCTTTGTCCTTTCCAAGTGCCATCATCAGCAACAAAGTATAGACGAGAGAGCATGAATTTTGAATAAAATCTTCATTGAGCTTAGGCAGTATTTGGGGAGTCACCTGCAGCTTGGGGAGTGCTAATTGTGTACCATTGGCAGATGATTTGAAGGAACAAGTATAAGTATGTTCAAATCAAAAACACAAGAATTGCTGCAGAGATTTAATGGATAAAAGAACAATTGATATGAAGGAGAAAAGACACCCCAAAAAAAGTTGGTGTAGGATCACTCAGGAAACAGATATCCACTACAGTGTTTCCTAGGACTGGATACACTGGAATCACATTTACAGTCAAGAATCTGATACAGTTTGGGAAGCCAACTAAATAAAGAAGTTGGATGTGATTAGATTTTTTGCAGGCCCCTCTCAGCACTCACACTCAGGGGCACTGGCCACTGGGAAGTAAAGAAGTGGTTGCAGTTAGGAATAAGGAGTTTGAAAATGAGAAGAGTTTGCGATTGCTTTTCAGCAAGATTGAAAGACTAGCTATGCTAGTCCTGAACTGAGTGGAGATTTCAGTTCTCTGAGCCTATTTCTTGAAAAAATCGGGATAGAAATATATATATGTGAAGCAAATGGCAAACTCTAATATACTATGCAAATTTAAGATATCATGTGATAAAGTTGTATTATTCAGATGTTTAGGAAATAAGACAACAGAATATTATGAAGGGCTTTGCATCACTGTAAGTGGGGAAATCTTAAGTTACCTTTAATATTGCCTGAAATAGTATATGACTGGATAGGACAACTAACATATATTAAATTGTAAAGTCTTTGATGTGCCTTTACCATATAAAAAAATTTCAGTAACCTTCTAAACATGAAACTTGTTTATCAAGAAGCAGTAGAACCGAGGATGAACTTCATGAAAACATCAAGATGATTTCTGTGCCAATTCTTAAGATTAATTTCTTGTGAATTCATAGGTTACAATGCAATGCACATTTTAAGTATCAGGATACTCATAAAACCCTAAACGTGTGTTTAAAAATAGAGTTTATATTTTTAGGGTAGTTTTAGCTTCTCAGCAAAATTCAGCGGAAGGTACAGAGATTTCCCATGTACTTCCTGTCCCTACATACACACAGCCTCCTCCACTATCGAAGTCTTGCGCTAGAGTGGTACATTTGTTATAATCCAAGAACCTACATTGACACATCATGGTCACCCCAGGCCCATAGTTTACATTGTTTTAATTCATGTCCTGATGTGAAACATTGCTTAGTTGAAATGTTAGAGATGTTGACACAGTAAAACAGCTGTAATGTTTGTTCACCAGGAGAACAGAATCTACAATTTGTTTTGTAGTTGACGATCTGTCTCAAACTGCACAAGCTGAAATTAAACTATTTCAATTTTTTATTTCAAAATCATCATAAAATACCTTATGGCTTTATTTTTAGTCGTTATTAACCGTAAGCCACAGCTTCTCCACAATTACACATAGTTATAATCTGGTTTATGGCTTGAAACTAAATGGAAGGCTGGAAATTTAGAAGAAAGGAGACTTTAAAAATCTTCAAGAAGCATGAATAGGTAATTTCCATTTTAAAACACTCTGGCTAAAGGTTTTGTTTGCTATTAAAGTGGATAAGTACAAGATTGAAAGATTCTTAAGAGATCCTGATTGTTAAAAGTATGAGTTGAGATAGGATAACTTAAGGTCCTAATAAATAAAAGGAGTGCAGTGGGTGTTTTCATAATGAAAACATAGAATATGCTTTCAGAAACGTCTCAGGGGGCCTTCTTGCCTACTTTCACCTTACTGGAGCTCTGCAGTGAAGAAATGTTCCTTTTCCTGTTTTATGTCTGACAGTTATTTACGGAATTCACAATTGGAAAGGAGATAGAAAACGAGGGGAAAACAGCTGCAACAACACTTACGCGATTTTTCACTTTTGATGACTTGGAAATAATCCTAATGGAAAAAAGAGTCATCTTTAGGGAAACTGCGTTCAAAATTACGCTGAGGAAAGTGCGCCCGGCCAGTGCGTCCTCCAAACACCTGGAAACGCACGCCTTTTCCTCCCCGTGGGAAATCCAGGCGGTGGAGGAGGGCAGCCTGCAGTCTGCGGCTGGGAGCGCTGGGCTTGCGAGCTCGGTTTCCTCCGGGAGGAAGAGCAGCTCCTCCCCGCGCAGCCCCAGGGCTGGCCTCCGGCAGCAGCGCTGGGCTGGCCAGGGACGGAGGCGCCGGGAGCACCCGCGGGAAAGGGGAGCCCTGGCCGCCCCCCCCGCGCCGCCGCGCCGCCGCGCGCTGCCTGCCCTGGACGCGGCTTGAACTTTGGCCCCCCGTCCGCTGACACCCGAGGGAGCATGAATGCAATGACGTCTCCGCAGGGCTCAGCAGCACAACAGGAAATGCTCTCGGCCTCCCCCCTTCCTGCCGGGAGAAAGTGGGGCTCGCCGCACCCGGCGGCCGCCGCAGGGCCGGCCCAGACCTAGTTTCTGGGCCACGGGCCCAGCGCCGGGAGCGGGTCCGGGAGGAAGAACGCGCGCCCCGGCCCGGGTTCACTGGCCCCGGCGTGTCGGGGGACTCCACGGTGCGGAAAAGCCCGGGGGTCGGGGGACAGTTGGCCTCGCGGGGACCACAGCACTGGCACCTCCCTAACTGAGAGGACACCCAGTCAGGTGGGCCCGGAGCACCGGGGGCTCCCGAAGTGGGGCCTGATGGTGCCCAGGAGCGCTGACCTCAGGAGGCCTGAGTCCGTTTGTCATTGCCCGTATAGACTATACGCTCTTTCTTTTCACAAAGCCCTCACAGGAAACCTCTTGTTTAACTCTCCCTCAACTGCCACCTTTTTACTTTGTTGTGGAAACAAAGATATGAATGTTTAGTGCAAAGCACAAACATCATGCCGTTTATACACTTCCAGACAGAATCATTACAAGAAAATGATCTCAGTGTTCATGATTTTAGCTGTTGTTATTTAGGGAATATGATTAATTTGGTTTAAAAGAATACTAATGATCTTGTGAATTTGAAGACAGTATCATAGCCCTGGATTTATTATACTGAAATTATTAGATGGACTTTCACTGTTTTAATAATAATAATAATAATATTATTATTATTATTTTGCTAGAGGTAGATGTAAAAAGTTGAACACAAGCAAGTTAACCCAAGCTGTTAAACTAAAAAAAAGTTTAAATATGCATGAATCATCTTTAGAATTATATTTGAGAATCGATGTTTAGTACTAATAATCTATAATTTAGTAACTTGAACCTTACGTGTCTTCCATACTTTGCAGTTATGATAAAGAAGAGTTGTATCAGCTGAGCAGTCGTGATTATGATTACGTCCCTGGTTGACTCATGAATAGGCTTTGTAATGGTAGATTGTTCTTTTGGATACACAGCCAAAATGCTAAAGTTCACTGGGAGGTCTGCTAAGGTTTCTTATATCAAAGAGTTGACAGAGAAAGGACTTACTAAATGAAAATATTATTTAGTAGTTCCTAGTAAACCTCAAAAATCATTCCAAATTGGAACATACACTATGTTTACATGTTTAAGTTAAACTGAGTCATGAAGCTAACCGCTGCCTTATGTATGCTTTTAGTAGTGTTGCCTAAATATTCTCATTTAAAAGAAGTCCCCACAGGATTATGAGATGTGCATATAGTACAATGTCATTTTTCTTGGGAAACTTTCAGCTTACTTATGCAATAAGGAAATTTAAGGTTATTTGAGTACATCTGGAATAATAGCTTTAGATTTTTGAAATTTGTCTTTTTGGGGTAGGTTTTCCCTTTTTCCTTGACAAAATATAACACAACGATCCTTTTTCCCATCTGAGCTTAGTTCAGTTTGTTATGGTAGCAAAGTTATGGGTTATGAAATGCACAAAAATGTTGGTACAGATATACTTGGTGGCCCACTTAAGTTAATAAAATTGGAAGTTAAGAATAGAGGGAAGCTTGTGGCTCCTTGGTATTATGTTAGGAGAGCAGAATCCATTATAGTATACTCTCACAGTTAAACAGTTTGGGGGCAAACAAGGTTATGTGAGTGACAAAGTTTCATAAAACTAGAAAGCACTATGTTAATGCAAGATTACTTTCTAAAAATATTGATTCTCATTCCCTTTTTTCCTTCACAATAAAATTGTATGGAACGTTTGTGTGGTAGAACAAGGAGAACTTCTAAAGTGCATATTAGTTTCATCCTTTGAGGCCACATATTGGGTCGCCTGCATTCTGTCTATTTACTCTCTATAAAATTTAAAACAGAGAGAGTAAATAGACAGAAGGCAGGGGACCCAACTATGTGGCCTCAAAGGATGTGACCACAAAGGTACTATGAAAGTATTTAGTAGTAGTATTATAGGGACCAATTACTCCAGATTTGTATGAACAATAATCCCCAGTTTTGATGCAGCATCATGTTGGAGGTGCTAAGTAGGATCCTTAGACATATTAGTTGAATCTCATAATCACCAGGAGATTAACAAACTATTTTATGAAAAATGGAGTGTAAAGGGTCCTTATGGACTGCATAGATTCTGAATTTTTATAACATTAATCCAAACCCAGTACCTAGTCTGTAATTATAGTCTAAGCATATGTGATTTGATTAACACATGAATTACAAATATATCTACTTTTGGGCATATATTCCACTTTTTGTACTGCAGAAGAATTTTGTGCCTTTGCAGTGACCAAAACTATAGTTCTGTTTAGGGTCAGTAGGAGAAGATGTTTTTCCTCTTAACTGAGAAATTTATGTTTCTTGGAGGAAAATCCTAGAATAAATGCAATCTTCCATTGTATCTTGGAATTACAATTTGAAATATCTTAGACAGTATTTTTGGAAAGAATTGGTTGTCTACTGTATGCCTTTTCCAATGAACTACATAAGCAAAGGCAGAGTTTGTCTTTTCCTCTCTGAATGCCTAATGCCTAGAACAGTGCCTGACCCCGAGTAGTTGCTCAGAGCACAGGTGCTGAATGAAGAAATAAAGATGATACTGCTATCTCTCATATTTCAGATGCTATTTTGTAGTCTTCGGTCATAATTTTAGAATTCTCTTTTTGGTAAGAGGTTTAAATTCAGCAAAAGTGAGATATTATTTGATTTTTAATGAAATGTAAACATACAGCAGATGCACAATAAACATTTATTAAATTAAAAAACCACTGAAAGAAGCATGATACTGCAATCCTGGTGCTTTATTTACTATTCTAATCATTTGCAATCCTCCTTTTGCATCTAATGAGAGTCATTTTTTAAAAAGCTCATTGACCTATTGATTTATAAAAGAAGACATTTAGCAAAGCTAAAGAGAGGCCCACTTGAATTTGAATCATTTTAACCAGCACTTAACCCTGGGCCTTTACATAGTGGTTTGAGATCCAAAGATTCTTTGAGTTCTTAAGCCTATTTCATATTTGATTATTTATTGCCTAACAGGATCTTTGAGGCTACATTTGAGCCTTTCTGGACATCGGGATTATGGATTAAAAGCCATTGCTGTACCTCCTGCCTGGTACTGTGCCTGACATAGAATCTAGGGGCTCCACAGGGCTGGCTTTGTGGGCATGTGACCTGTGCATTTGTACAGGGCTCCAAGCTCAGAAGGGCCCTGAGTTTGGTTTAATGATCTACTGTCACTGTCTTGAAATTAATTTTTGAGCAAGGGGTCTTCATTTCTCTGCCTTGCTGAGGTACAACTGAATAAAAAACAGATGGTGTGTTTGGGATCCATCCAATATATCAGCTTAATTGGAATATTATTGGGAATCAAATATGAATGGTTTTGAAAAAGAAAATCTTCTCCAAAGTGTTCAGTATAGCTTCTTCGTTGGAACATAGGAGACTGTAGCTAACATCATGAGAAATGTAATAGGTAGCATTAACTATCTTATTTTTAAATGTCATCTGTTATATTTTGGTTCATGTTTATCTTATTGTTCACTATTAAATATTTAACTATGATTTTTTTTTTTTTTGAGACGGAGCCTTGCTCTGTTGCCCAGGCTGGAGTACAGCGGCGCGATCTCAGCTCACTGCAACCTCCGCCTCCCGGATTCAAGCAATTCCCTACCTCAGCCTCCTGAGTAGCTGGGATTACAGGCTCCCACCACCACGCCTGGCTAATTTTTGTATTTTTAGTAGAGACAGAGTTTCACCATCTTGGCCAGGCTGGTCTTGAACTCCTGACCTCGTGATCCACCTGCCTCGGCCTCCCAAAGTGCTGGGATTACCAGGCATGAGCCAACGCGCCTGGCCTAAATATTTAACTATGAAATATTTATCTCTTATCAGTGGTATAATTATTTACTAATTACTGATTTATTGATAATACTCAGTTTGTTAGATATTGGGCAGGATTTATATTAAAACATGTTTGTTTTCTGGAGAGCACTATGTGTTTACATGAATACGTGTTCATATAAGTACTATGTATTTACATGCTCATACCTGCAAAATAATAGGAGGGGACAAGACAGTCTTTTAAAAAAAATCTGTTTTTGAGACTCTCTAGGGATGTACATGTCATAATTCTTATTGAGAGCCAGTTCTGTTGCTTAATCAGACTTATGACTAGAAAAGAGGCAGTCAGTACAGAGTGGGACCAGAACTGTGGGTTTCAGAGCTGGCCTGCCTGGGTTTGAGTACTGTCTCTGTTACTTTCTAGTTGTATGACTTTCAGCAAGTTACATTTTTCCCCTTAGCCTCCAGTTTGCTCACCTGTAAAACCAGGATACCTCTTAAAACAGACCTTGTGAGGCTTAAGTGTACTAATATATGTAAAGAACCTGGCCTGTAGTAAGCACTCAATAAATGAAGTTCAGGCCACTCTGGATCTTACTATTTTAAAATTTTAAAAGTATATTTATGTGGTTATTTATATTTATTAAATGCGAATTGAGAGCTTGTGTTGCTATCCCCAAAGACATCATAGTCAAGTGAAGGAACTGACTTGCAATTCAAGAATCAGGATATTGGAATAAGGGCAAAAGTAGGGGGAAGCAGAGGGTGAAAAGAAGGGCCTGGAGGGAGCCCTAAACCCTCCTGGCAGAAGAGGTGAAATGGAACATTCCCTTAGCTGCCCTTGGAAGGATCAATAGACACCAAGAGCAGCTTGGTGAGGGTTTGAGAATGCATAGCGAGTTTGGGGAATTTTAAAGAGCTTAGTATGGCTGAAGTTTAAAGGACAAGTGGGAGATTGTGAAAAATGGGGTAGAGATGTAAGATGAGGCCAGATCCTGAGGATGTGGACTAGACGGACAGGAGGGCAATGAAGAAAGGGTCATATCTTAGACGCTAACGAAGTTGAGTTTCCCCAAAGAGACTTTAAGCATCAATACCATATGCTATGGAGAGTTAAAGTAAGATAAGAACTGAAAAGTGATTAATAATTAGGAAATTGCCAGCATGTAGTTTGATCTGTCATTTGCTATTTCATGTGAATGACTATTTAAGCTTTGATTTTTTGGAAGTGTGGAGAAGGCATTTAAATTAGATCCCAAAGTTTCTGACTAAAGGAGGATTAAGTCCTAGATTTCCAAAAGAAGTTTGACAATCCTTTTTCTCCTTAGTTCTTTCAGATTAGGATTAACTACTGGTTTGAGATTAATACATGGCCCGACTTAGATTGTAATCCTCAGTAGGGATAGGGCAATAGAGCCTTATTTTATCACTGTAACTTCAGAATCTGATGGGATTTTTAGTTCATAATGATAATTAAAAAAAACTGAACATCAGACACTTTTCTAGGCCTTTTACATGTGTTATCCTCTTTTCTTTTGAGGATAACTCAAAAGAGTCTCATTGTATGACCCAGGCTGGAGTGCAGTGGCACAATCTCGGCTCACTGCAACCTCTGCCTCCTGGGTTCAAGCGATTCTCGTGCCTCAGCCTCCCCAGTAGCTGGGATTACAGGCGTGTACCACCACGCCTGGCTAATTTTTGTATATTTAATAGAGACAGGTTTCGCCATGTTGGCCAGGCTGGTCTCGAACTCCTGGCCTCAAGCAATCTGCCTGCCTCCCAAAGTGCTGGGATTGCAGGCATGAGCCACCTTGCCCAGCCTATCCTCATATTTTAAATGTTTTATTTTTTTGAGGCAGGGCTGTTTGTCTTCTTATTTTATAGATGAAAACATTGGAAGGGCAGAGAAGTTAAATATCTTGTCACACTGCTAGTATGTTTTGGAGCTTGCATTTAAGCTCCAGCAGTCCTAATTCAAATCCCAGACTTTCCTTTTTCATGACCTGCTTCCTTACCGTAGCTCTGTATACTTTTGCTGAATGAATGGGTGAATGAATGAATAAATTGGGGAAAAGAGATGAATTTATATATGTATATTGAAATAGGATCTCCCTCTGTCACTCACTGTGGATTGCAGTGGCATGATAATAGCTCACTACAGCCTCTACGTCCCGGGCTCATGGGATCCTCCTACCTCAGTCTCCCAAGTAGCTGGGACTACAGGCATGTGCTCCCATTCCCAGCTAATTTTTAAAATTTTTTGTAGAAATGGGTTCTCCCTATGTTGCTTAGGCTGATCTGGAACTCCTGGGCTCAAGTGATCCTCCTGCCTCAGCCTCCCAAAGTGCTAGGATTACAGGTGTGAGCTACCATGCCCAGCTGGATTAATAATTTTTTAATCCAGACTAGTAAATCTGAGTATAAAATTTTTTATCTCGTTGTTGCTTGTAGGTACCTTATCCCTTTTATTTTCCTAAGAGAAGTTTATTCTTCTGTTACCTATGTGATAACCCAGTTTCTAAATTCTTGAATCGCAGGATGTATTCAGGAATTGATTTCCTGGAAATTAGGGAATTTCCAAATGGTTCTCCCTCCTGCTATCCAATAAGAATCATGGGGTCTTTGTTGTCAGAGAGGAGGTCCTTAATACATACCTGTGATCTGGTAGTACAAGAGTGGACACCACGGGTAGGGCTCAAAGTGAAGCTGTGAGCCACTCACATGTGACGGAGGACTAGACCAAGGTCAGTTCTGCATGCCGAACCTTTGGAAGCCAGGACTTCGGAGATACAAAGATAATTGAGTGACAAATAAGTAGCAGAATATGATAGAAGGGATATTATCCTTACATTTGTGACTTTCTTTTTAGCTATAACTCTGTGACCTCATGTAGCAGTTACACAAAATGGGACTGTAATTCTTACCTTTGGAGATAAAATGAATGGTAGAGGAAATGTTTGTTAGGCTTATAGAAAGATCTAACTATTGTGTCTTTACAATGAACAGAATAATTAAATTTGATGGAACCAACTTTCCTACTGTAGAAATACTTTTAAAGAGTTTATGTCTAATGACATAAAACTATACTTAGGAAGCTCTGTTTTTGTACAGAACAAAGTGTTTTTCGACTTCTGTTGTTACATCCTTTGAATAGGTTAACATTTCTGCCTCCTTTGAGGACTAATTCTTTGCTCTTTCACATCAATGACCAATGTAGAGTTTGCCTACATTTATTTACAACTTATTAACATTACTAGAGAATAGCATACTAAATGTGAAAGGAACAGAGTAAGATCCATGTCAGGGTATCAATTTTTAACTCAATAAACTTATCAGTATTTTAAAATGCCATTTTATTATTTTTGCATAGATAAAGTATATTACATCTTATTTCCCAAAGCTTAATAGGTTTGAACATGGGCTTTATTTGTAGAAGGCAAGTAAGAGAATAATTATAAAAGTGGGTCTTTGAGTAGAATAATGATAAACTTACCCATATTATAAACTGCATTGTGATGTGTGTTTCCTTAAAAGAAATGTGATTCTGAAAAAAATGGCTTGCATTTGAGCCTGTTACTGTGGATTTAAATTTGCATAGAAGACATTTATAGACGGTTCCTGATGTGAGCTGCAGCTGGTAAAATACATTCCTTACCTATCCAATAAGAATATAATAGGATTTGCTTTTTAATTTTTAAAGCACAATCATGAGTCAATATTAAACTATAAAGCTCTGAAACTGGCGAAGAAGACAACTATCGGGAAGAGAGCAGAGAATATTTTGTATATTTCACATAAAGGGCATTTAACAGTATTGTTTTCTAATTTTACTTTCATTTCAAACTGCTTCATTAAAAAAGAAAGTTGAGGTGACTTGCCTCAAAGGTCTTTATAATTTTTGAGGCTTCTTTCTGCTTGTGTTTTTGTAACTGTAAAATAAGAACACACTGAAAATATACTGGAATTAAGAAAGCCAGTGTGAGTAAATGAAAATGTCATTAAATTTGGTAGAGTAATGGACAGATGGGTAACTTGAAGTTAATAAAGACATAAAAAATCAAAGCAGAGGAATGTATTTTAAGAATAAAACAATCTAAATTGCATGACTTAAAAGTAAAATAATAGGTAGGGAATTATGTATTATAAAGAAACATGAATGTGTTAACTACAGGTGTTAATATTTAAAAAAATTGTAGTGGGAATGATTTGAGACTTCAGACTCTTTTGGTTACATGGCTTTTATGACATCACTTTTTCTAAATTTACTGGAACCTGTATTTGTTTTTACATTGTTTTGTCATGGTAAAATACATTTATATAACTTAAGGCTCTTTTCTTCATTTATTTCACCTTGTCTTCAAAAAATTACATGAACATGTTAGTTCCCTAAAAGTGAAAGAACATTATGTTTTTTATTGGTGAATAAGAAGTTGTTATGGAGTGCTCTATTTTTACAGCTGTGCTTCAGGGTATCACGTTCTGAAGAGATCAGCTTGGCATGATCTCATGGGCATGAATCTTGGGGAGACAATTCTGAAACAGCCACAGGCCTGCAGCGTCGCAAAGCCAGGGCAGAACATCCAGATGCTGTCGTTAGGAGGCATGCGGTCTGTTAAAGCTTTAGGACGGAAGACCCAGGAGGATGCAGCTAGAAGAATGCCACATCCACATTCGTGGCAACTCTCTGGGTGCTGTTGTAATTTTAACTCTTGAGTTTGTTTAATAGAAAAAATAAATAGAGCTGTGCGTGATGGCTCAGGCCTTTAATCTCAGCACTTTGGGAGGCCGAGGCAGGCGGATCACCTGAGGTCAGGAGTTTGAGACCAGCCTGGCCAAAATGGCGAAAACCTGTCTCTACTAATAAATACATAAAAGTAAATAAAATAAATAGGGAAAAATAAATAGGGAGGCAAAGAGGAAAGGGTTGAAGGAAACAGGTATTGAGACTGAAGTAGAGAGACTGTTGTAGTTTCATTTCATGGCTTACATTGTTCTTGTTAAAATTACAGAAGCTCCGGGCATGATGGCTCATGTCTATAATCCCAGCACTTTGGGAGGCCAAGGTGGGTGGATTGCTTGAGGTCAGAAGTTTGAAACCAGCCTGGCGAACATGGCAAAACCTGTCTACTAAAAATGCAAAAATCAGCCAGGCGTGGTGGTGCATGCCTGTAATCCCAGCTACTCGAGAGGCTGAAGCAAGAGAACTGCTTGAACCCAGGAGGCAGAGGTTGCAGTGAGCCAAGGTTGCACCACTGCACTGTAGCCTGGGCAACAGAGCAAGACTCTATCTCAAAAAAAAAAAAAATTACAGAAGCATATTATGATTTTGAGAAGGTATGTGAAGCTACTTTCTTTATCTGATAAGAACAGAATTTCTGTGTCTAATACTCAGATATGATTATTTGGGATGTGGATTAGCTTTGCTGTCTTTACTTTGGACTCCTCTGTGTCAAGGTTGGTGGTAGTTGAGTACATGTGTGATTGGAAGTTGTTTATAAGATTCTTATTTAATTAAATAAGTTAGGAAATACTAACATTTTCCCATCATCTAGAAATATGTGTTATATTTTTTATCATCACTGTTAGTGAGAATAAAATTTGTTATTTGGAATCCACATGCACTCAGAATTGTTGCCACTTGCAGTGCATGTAGTGTCACATGGATGTCATTCATACCTGTTGCTTCTGCTGCAGTGGCTGTCACTGTCCCTATCCAGAGCTGTACCAAGATCTGCACTCAGAAAATTTTGAGGAAAATTGTTTAATAGGGTTGGAGTGATATAACCTTTTTTTTTCATTATTCATCTATTCTGTTTTTCAATATCAAGTAGGTTGATAATCCTGGAGAAGAGAGAATTAGTGATAAAACCAACAGTACATCACATACGAAACTGTTACTAAAATTTTATTTACTTGTTTCTGGACTATTGGAATAAGACTAGCAAAGAAGTTATTAACTAATCACCTTTGAAATTTTGGATGAGTGACATAAGTTAATAATTGTTTATGGCAGCATAATTATTAACAGTACAATATTAGAAGAAGTGCATTTAAAATATAGTTAACATACAGTAAACCAGCCTGTCACATTTGTAGTATGTCCATTATGCTATAGTAGAAGCGTTAGGAAAATTAAATACTACGTATATCTTTCTAGAGAAATAATTTCCATCATAATATGGTAGACAATTAAAACACAGTAGTTTCTTTCAATATGTAAAGGATATTTGCTTACTGTTGATTATTTAACGAATACTTATTGAGTAGCTGTTAGGTGCTGGACGCTGACCTGAGAGCTGGGGATACAGCAGGAACAAAGAGTTTCAGTCCTCATTGGAGGACCCTAATCCATATTAATCTGACAATCATACAGATGTAGAATTATAAATTAGTTGATAACTTCTTTCCTACTCTTATAATTATAAATTATGCTTTTAAGGTGCCAGGAGAGAGGAGAACAGGAGAGCTTCATCTCTTTGATGAAGTCAGGGAAAGATTTTTCTGAGAAACGGGTGTCTTGATCCCAGATTGACTAATGGGGATCATTAAATAAGTGAAGGGGTTGGTGGATTCTCCAGGTGGAGGGAACAGCTAGGGCACAGGACCTGTGATCAGTGGGATCATGGTTTTAATCAAAGGCATAAAGGAACACTGCTGTGGCTGGGGCACCAAGAACAAGGGAGCTGCACAGGGCTCAGTCCACACAGGGTTTTATAAACTCAGTTTAGGATTTTGGTCTTCATCTCAACTTGAATGGAAACTCATAGAAGTTGTTCAGACATGGGGATGAAAGGATTAGATTTGCATTTTGAAATTTACTTGGAATATGTAGTCGAGCTTTGCATGGTGAACAAATTGGAGGGTGGCAAGATTGGATCTAGAACTAGTCAAGAGATTACTGCGGTAAACCAGGGAGTAGATGACTATACTGGACTAATCCACTACAGTGAATTAAAGAGGTAGAGGTGGAGACTGGGAGAAAGATTGGTGAGATGTGAGAGATTTCCAGGAGGAGAAATAGATAGGGCTTTATAATACCTGTAGAGAGTGAAGGAGAGGACATAGCCTAGAATGAGTCGTAAGTGTGTGGCCTGCATGCCTGAATGGGCAGAGGCACAATTTATTGGGATGGGGCTCACTAAGGGGAAAGCCAGGTTTAAGAGAGTGGTGACTTTTGTTTTTGGATTTGTTGAGTTTAAAGTGGCTTTGAATTATCTAAATGGAGATGTCAAGTAGTCAGTTGATCATAGGAGTCTGGAGGAGGGGGGTGGTCTGGAGATGGAAGTGGGTGTCCTTAATGTATAGATGGTGTCTGAGTTGGAGTGGATGAGAGGGTGTAAAGAGAGCAGAGACGAAAAGAGGGTGTGGGGCTAACTCTGGAGAAACTCTAACTTTTACAGGCCTGATTCAAGGGAGTGATGCCACCAAGATTAAGAAAGGCTGGCTAGAGGTCCATAATAAAAGAGAATCCAGTGTCATAGCATCTATATGAGGAGAAGTGCAATAAAGATTTTGCCAGGGCTGCTGTGATAAAGTCTCACATGCTGGGTGGCTGAAAACAAAAGACATCTATTGTCTCACAGTTCTGGAGGCTGCAAGTGTGAAGCCAAGATGTCAGCAGGGTTGTGAGGGGAAATCTGTTCTGTGCCTCTCTCCCAGCCTCTGGCCATGGTTTGCAATCCTTGTTGTTCCTGGGCTCCTCATTACTGTAATCTCTGCCTCAGTCTTCGTGTAGTATTCGCTATTTGTGTCATATTGGATAAGGGGCCCACCCTACTACAGTGTGATGTCATCCTAACTAATTACATCTGCAAGGACCTTATTTCCAAACAAGGCCACATTCTGAGGTACTGAAGTTAGAACTTCAATGTGACTTTTTGGGGGGCCACAATTCCACACATAGCAAGAGGATTCAAGCAGATTTCACTCTTGCATAAGGCTCCCCAGGGGAAGCAGTGACAATCATGACCCACTTCCCATTCTTACACAATATTTTAATATTATTGTGTCCAATGAGGTTCAAATCAAGTGTTTATGGTGGCTGAGGTAAATGTAAGGAGTAGAAATAGAAAGAAGATTAAATGGGGGAGAAATAGTGGGGCAAAACAGTTCTTAGAGGAGATGAAATTTGAATTGGGCCTTAAAAGAAGGGGCTCAGGATTTAAATTTGTGGAAAGTTGAGGTAGAAAGGGCATTACCAGAGAAGAAAACCTGCATGAAATTTTGATCTGGAAAAATATTCAAAGCCTTCAAAAAGTAGGAATCTGCTCTTTGTCACTTAGCATAAAAGAACCATGTTCTTGCTGGTTTCCCTTTGTATGGAAAGAATATTAGATATTTATGTTTGACGAAGAGACTTTTGGCATAAGTAAGGCTGGGTTGTGCATTCAATTGATTTAGTTAACAATTATTTATTATGTACCAACTACTGTGCACCAAGGGCTCGGATACATCAGATTTTGAATAGTCATTTAACCTCTCCCTGCAACACTTCTGCATCAGCCATCATTTTAACACAGTTTAGGAGTAAAAATGTGTTGATTGTCTCTTATGACTCTGCCCATTTTCAGAGTGATAAATTTAATAGTGACTAATAATTACTGAGCAGCTTACTCAAGACCAACCGCTATTCTAAATACTTGACCTAAATTAACTAATTTAATCTTTATCGATACTTTATAAAGTAGGCTCCAAATTTCATAGACTCTAAGGTGTCATCGGTTGTAAGATGGCATTTGATGTACCTCTAAGAAAGGAAAACAAAGATTCCAATTTTTTTTGAAAGATGCCATCCATAGTAAGACACATTCTGATTTCAAAAATGTTAAAATATGAAAAAAAAGCCTATGTCTTAGAATTGGTAGACCACTTAAATTTGATGGTACATGATAACTGTGGCTGACATGTGAGAAAATGGGGCCACCAAGAAGGGTCAGTTGCTTGCCCAAGGTTACCTACGGATACGCAGTGTAGCTCAGGTTCTGCTTCAAGGGGCTGGTGCCAGAGCCCATCCCCAGTACTATGACTGCAATCTCCGAGCACATCTCAGGCACTTTTTTTTTTTTCATATACTGAGAGCCTGATAATGTTTCAGGGCTCTAACCTGACTGAGTTTTGGGGTACACTGTGGTGGGAGAGACACATGCAAACGTGCAACTTGCTGCTGGTGATCTGGCTGATCAGGGACTTTGCTGGGCCAGTCTTTTAGTTTGCTACTTTTTATCAATCTGGAATGTTGACAATGAAGAAATGCCACAATGGTGAGCCACGAGATGGGGTGGAGGTGAGGATGGGGCAAGAGTGGGTGACTTTTCTTGTGCAAAGTGATGCATCTTTGGCCCTGTTCTAAGTTTCACTTCCTCTGAAGGCCACATTCAGCACCCCCTGCAGTCGACTGTGCTCTCTGTGATTGTCATCAGTTGTGCTCTCACCACGTTACTTGGTTTCATTTCCCGTGTTTTACCTTTCCTCTGGTCTATGGTGGCCCTGTAGACACCTCTTTCTTCCAAGGCTTGTGGGAAAGTGCCTAGAAACTTAGTTAAGTATGACAATTAGATACTTAGTTAAGTATGGCATTGAAGCTGGCAAAAGAAAGTGAGCGGTGAAGTACCAGTGTGATAACTCTTCAATCCTTTTTAATATTTTCTGTCTTCATGGGGACAGCCAGTGTGCCCTGATCCATGGGTTTTCCCCCTCAAACTGGTTTCTTGAAAAAATCAGATATTGTTCATACTTCACTATCCAAATGATAGCATGAAGGAAATGTACGTTTTTTTGTGTTTCAGAAGTCGTTGTCAGAGTGAAAGTAGAAGTTCTCATTAGCATCCCAAGGCTTGAGTTTTTGAAGATGTTGTAACAGCATGAGTAAGAATTGAATTGATACAACTTTTTGACAAGCTCATCCTAAGCTAAGCAGTTCAGTTCCCATAGGTCACCATGAGTCCTGATTTTGTCTCCCTGCTGTGGTAAGGGGCCATCCCCTGTGTGCTGGCTGATGACAGTCTTAGTCTCCTCGTCTGTAAATCGGGGATAACAATACCTCCAATACAGCCCAGTGCTTTTTTGATTTATGTCTGCTAAGTACATTTTCATACCCACTTTTAAAATCATTTGATTTTTTTTTCTCCTTATGAATGTGCAGCACAAGCAATAATTCCATCTAAGCATCTACCTCGTAGGAATGATCACAAAACCTTACCATTCTCTGAACTCGCCGTCCCCAACCTTTTTGGCACCAGGAACCGGTTTCATGGAGGAGAATTTTTCCATGGTGTGGGGTTGGTGGATGGTTTTGGGATGAAACTGTTCCACCTCAGATCATCAGACATTAGATTGTCATAAGGAGCATGCAACCTAGATCCCTCGCATGCGCGGTTCACAGTTGGGTTCACGCTCCTATGAGAATCTGATGCTGCCGCTGATCTGATAGGAGGCGGAGCTCAGGCAGTAATGCCCGCTTGCCCGTCACTCACCTCGTGCTGTGCGATGCGGTTCCTAAAAGGCCATGGACCATTACCGGTAACTGAACATGACCCACTGGCCTTGAGAAGCTGACTGTAGAGGAGATGGATGTGCACGTAGCTATCAAGCCAGGATGAAAACAGCCATGAGAAGAGAGGTGTGATGAGGAGAACGGGGAAGGGATTTCTGAGGAGAAATATATGAATTCTACTAGAGGGGCTTGAGAAGCCTTAGTGGGAGGGACAAAAGTTTGATCACTGTTGTTAGCATGTGTTTGGAACTAGATGTAAATAACAATGATTGTATACACTGAGGCCTGAAGTTTTCTTTTCAGAAAGACTGACACCCTGGAGCAGTGCTCTCAAATTGAACTGCATTGGCCAATATGGTAGCCACTAACCACAAGTGGCTTTGGGGTACTTGAAATGTGGCAGTGCAGCTGAGGAACTAATTTTTAAATTTTATTTAATGTTAATTTTATATTTAAACTTAAGCAGCCACATAAGGCTAGTGCCTACCATATTGGATAGCACAGCCAGAGGAAACCTGCTGTCACTAACCCAGTATGGAGATTTCAGATAATTATCTTGATCACAAATCAAATCACAAAGTCAGAGACTTTGACTGGCTTTTGCTTTTTAGTATCATTAGCCATAAGTACTAGCACTGAAACATCCATTAGACACTAAAATACAGTAACTCATTAATTATGAAACAATGAGTGGTCAGTTAAATTAGTGATACCCTTGACACACACACTCATGCATAGATCTACATGCATGCACACATACGCATCACAGACACACAAACACTCACACACATTTCCCCTGCTTGTTTTCTTGAACTGGACAGAGGGAGAAATATGTTTTTGAATGGCTTGTTGTCTCATTTCTGAGACAGTGAATTAACGATCCTTCTCCTGGGAGCAGTGTCAGGCTGAGCAGAGTCCCTGATAGAAGGAAAGGACCAGCTTTGCCCTATAATAAGAACCCTGCAAAAAAGGGTCTCAGATGATTCTTAGTTTCCTCGTCTGTAAATCTGGGGATAACAATACCTCCTCTGTCTGCCTCAAAAGATAATATATGTTTGTAAAAGCTTCTTTTCAGGGAGGTTTTCCCAAACCAATATCTCATCTTTTAATAAGCCTGCAGGGCATTTCTCTTTCTGTGTTGACTATGGTACCAAGAGGTATGATTATACGTATTTTCTCCTTGATCTTAAATGCCCGATGGCAATCATCACACCTTTTTAGAGACCCACTTGAAAATTGCTATGTTTAAATTCTGCCCCAAACTTGTTTTAGAATTCTTCCTTTCTGAATCCCAACTGTATTCTGCTCAGTCCTAGGCTCTGCCCCTCTTAGCACGTTTGTCCTCTATCCACTGGACTCCCCTGAAATGTTGCTTGTGCTTATTTTTAAGTTTTTTTTTTTTATGTGTTTGTGCTTTGCCTTCCATATTAAAGTGGAAACTCTCTGGGTAGAGGTGGCCTTTAAACTTTATTGTCTTGAACTTTTTAAACTTAATTTTATCCAGTGCATTGCAGAGGGTGGCATTTATTAAATTTTGCAGACTGGTAGTAAAATAGAGGACTTGAGTCTTTAGGGCTCAGACTGACATTTTCAACGTGTACTCTTTGGTTATTTAGATCAGTGGATTCAAGCTGTATCATGCACAATGGTCTTTCAAGGAGCGTTAAAAAATTCAGACCCCCATGCTCTACGCGTGTGATTCACAAGGTCTGAGGTGAGGCATAGGGAACCTTAATGTTAAGAGGTAAATTAGGTAATTCTGCTGCCGGTGATCTGAGAACTACTCTTTGAGAAACAGTGGTTTATATATTAAGATACCATTTCTATGGACTGTACTTAAAGAAGACTTTTCTGGCAGTAGGGATCTTGCTTCTAAGCAGAAGTCTAGGTTTGTTGTTGTTGCTGTTGTTTTGTTTTGTTTATCTTTATTTTTATTTTTTGAGACGGAGTCTCACTGTGCCACCAGGCTGGAGTGCAGTGGCACGATCTTGGCTCACTGCAACCTCTGCCTGCCGGGTTCAAGCAATTCTCCTGCCTCAGCCTCTCATATAGCTGGGACTACAGGCATGTGCCACCACACCCAGCTAGTTTTTGTGTTTTTTAGTAGAGACGGGGTTTTACCATGTTGGCTAGGATGGTCTCAATCTCTTGACCTCGTGATCTGCCCGCCTCAGCCTCCCAAAGTGCTGGGATTACAGGCGTGAGCCACCACGCCTGGCCTGTTTTGTTTATTTTAGAAGAGAATGAGAGAAGAGTGGGAAATTTTGTTGGTAAAACATTTCTTTAAATTATCTTCTTAAATGGGTGGCATGGTCAGTTGGGTAATAGAAATATCTCATCAGAAAGAAACAGATAATGCATGAAATGATTTTATCAAACTGCAATGGTAGAAAATACCTATTCAGCCGTCACTCAGAGCTTGTTTGTCCTTATTTTAGGCTTAGTTTTAATAGGCTTGATCATCTGATTGGCTAGAGATTAGGAGCACTATATGGAAGTCAAATATTGTCACTGTTAAAGGATGGCATATTGACTGCAAATGTAATCAGTGACAGCCTGAAAGTGAAGAAGGAAATAGATAAACTATAAAAATCAGAAGCAAGATCTTAAAGATCAAAATATAAGCCACTGGAGGAAACAAGAGTGCAGGGGTAAGCAAATGTAAGCATCTCAGTAGCTTCAGAAGCTGTTACTGTGTTTCCCCCAATTTACAGTAGCTATTTGTTGATCTTTCTACTCAGAATCTCAGTTCTACTAGGGCTGAGACCATGCCTGCCCCATATGATACTGTTATCTCCAGGACTTAATGTTGTACTTGACTCGTAGAAGAGGCTCCATAAGTATTTTCCTAGTAAATGGAAATAAATAAATGAGTAGGTTTGCTATGGTGATCTATGTTTATGATAATGACCCTGAGACATTTCTGATTAAAAACAGAGGCAGTTTTTTTTTTTTTTACATTTTAGATATATGTAATCTCAAAAAATGTTGGTGTATAAAGGCTTATTAAACACGCTTAATGTATATTCATTCATTCCTCAGTGACCTCCTCGCTAACATTGTTGCCCTCTCCCCTGCCTAGTTTATATTTAAATTGTCTTAAAATCATGGGATTTAATTTTCAGATTATAAATACTTATATATGTAGATATATACTAAAATATTTTGAATCATCTGCCAATGTATACTATACCATTGCTATGTAAACACAGCATCTTTTAAGGTCTTGAAAAATATTCAGATAGATTTTTGTCTATAGATAGTAGAAATCTGTGTATACCAATTTGAAGCTATCTCTTTCTGTATAGCTAATGCTTTTATAGTTAATTGTTCTTTAATAGATCATAATGATTTCCTTGGGTCACAATATATTTATTAAAATAGATATTTCAGCATGCATTCTAATTAAGAAAATGCATGTTATGTGTTAGGCAGACACACAGGCTCCATATAGTAGAGAAAATAACGTTTAGATACCTCTAAAATGATACACCTGCTCTTCAAGTGTTTCAGATTTGTACCCTTGAAATCTGCCCTTTAGTAGACTATTGTTAACTAAAAAAGGAAAGTTATTTTTGATATTCTTTAAAACAGGTTAAATTATGCTTGGTTCCTTTGTACTTTGTTTCAAAACTGTGTTTTTAATTCGTTGTGTAAAATTCAGATTTTTTTTTTTTTTGCGAGTTGGTATCTTACAGAATGGAGGAAAAGATGAGAGGAAGAAGTCTTTTTCCATAGGTACATATTTGGTCTTAGGCAAAATTTTGAAATAGGGAAAAGTATGTTTTTGACAGTGACATCCTACCACTTAGCACCCTTCTCAACCCAGTAAACCTGAAGGCACCAAGTTATCAAAATTGAGTTCTTGGTCTTTGATTGCTATAGTCCATTCTGGTCTAAACCACTCCTTTAAATTTTTCTAGTTCCAAAGTCATCTGTATTTTCTTACCAATCAAAAGTCCCAGCCAACAATTATTTGAGTACCTCTTCTGATTTTGGCAATGGGCTAGAAACTGTATAGAAATAAATGTGAACCCTACATCATGTTCTCAGAGAGAATGCAATCTAATATTGTTAATGGCATGCATGACTAACTCGTCTTAGTGGAAAAGACAGAATATGCAAAAAAGAGGCATAAACCAGATGAAATGAAATTTCAGAGAAAAAGACCAATTGCAGGAACCAGGAAAGGTTTTTCTGGAAGATGTGGACCTTAAGGATTGGTTAGCATCTTTAGAAGCAAAGATGGGTTGGAAGATGAACATACGTTACAAGTGAAAGTAGGAACACCACATATGGCTGCCCAAGAGTTGGATTTTGTAAAATCGTGAGGGCACCATTCAAATGGAGTATGATATAAATGGTGGCATGAGTGAAAGTCGGGAGACAGGAAATGTACAGGGTTAAGAACTGAGAATCATAAGTAGAATAGCCTGGACCATGTTGTGATGGAACTTGAATGAAAGAGTGAAGTTGTTTTGCCCTGTTCTTTAGGTTGTTGTGCTAAAAGTCCTTTCAGACCTCTCAAACTTTGAGTTTCTTTGATTTTCTGTAATTCAGATGGTAAGAGAGAACTGAGGAAGATTTTTGAGTAATGGAGGGGCTTGAAATTTCAGAAGATGAATGATTAGTTAGAAATACATGGGGTGAAATAAATCGAAAAGTTATTAGACTTTAGATGTGTTTAAAGTGGTTCTGCTCCTTTAAGGCCATCAAAGTACAGTTGGAGTATACATCAAGCTGGTGCTCTAGGGGAGGTCACAAGAACAGACCTTTTTGGATTGGTCCTGAGCACAGGTCCTCTCTGTTGAATTGCCCAGTGGACAGCCTGTTGATCACAGCTGTTTGTTTATGGGGTTTCACTCCCTTCTTGAGCTCCAGCTCCATGAATCAAGAGCCCCAAAAGGAGGCTTGTTAACAGGCTGCTGGAGTAGGGTAGAGGCAAAGTAGTGGGACTCAAATTACAGAGGTGAAAAGGAAATTTATCCATTCATTCATCAAACCTTTATTGAGTACGACTCAGGGTAAGCAATGGCTTTGTGTGCTTTGTGTATATTCACTATCTGGTACTGTTTTATTGCTTTGACCCTTTCTCCCCCCAAATTCTCTAAAAAGTTTTAGATTTCTTCACAACAGCTGAGACTCTCTAGGGGTAACAGTAAGACTACTGGTAGTGCTAGAAGGCGACAACCCGGGGAAAGCAGCAGCTGGTTTTATTTTTGGTTTTCGTCAGGTGTTTGTAAGTTGAGAACTGCCTGTATTCAAACAACGTGATTTGGTAGTGTATATGAACTTCCATAGAAATAATGGGTGTAGTACAATCACAAGGATAAAAATGAACAATCTCTAACATCATATGCTAGATAGTAAACTTTTTAAGCACTTGGGCATGGATTAATAGCTTAAAGAGTATGGATATGCTATGGACCATTCACAGTTTCATTTCATGTAAGATGTAGGTCTTGCTTTGGTTACAGAGCTCTGGCCATTGGTGAACTCTCCTGTGGAATAGTCATTGTTTTATAGTAGGTACTGGTTGATGCATTTGGGAGATTTAATTTTGGAGCTGACTAGATTACTGTAATTTATTTGTTCTTGTCAAGTTTTTAATTTATCACACAAGCAATATTATATCACCAATAAAGAAGAGATGCATAACTATCTCATAGGCTTTTATAACGTATCAACTTGATTTTTAGAATTTTTCCTTGTATATAATTTGATCTTAGCCCACATCCATACACTTGGCATAGTTATAATCATGATATTGATACAATCCTTACTTTCAAAATCATTTTTATAAACACTTTCATTTTGCATATTAGCATATTCTAATTTTAATGGCTGCTGCTATTTTTGATCTAATTTAATGGTCACAATTTTCTAAAAATCCCCTTATTGCTGAATATTCATTATTTTTTTCTTTTGGGGTTGTTTTTCAAAGGGAATGAATTTTTTTATCATACATGGTCTTCATTTTCAATTTGCTTTCCATTTTTATCACGATTGTGCCAAAGTAAAAATTTTGACTGCATTGTTGTTTTGGTTTGCATTTTAATAATAATTAAAGAGGTATCTTTATTCATTACATTTCTTTGTCTGGACTGACTTGGCATATCTTTTCTAATGTATTTCTTAGTTATTTTTTGAAAAGTAAGTTTCTATGAGCTTCCTATATGTTTTAAATATTTATTCTTATTACCTTATATCTACTTGGTTCTACTATTTCTCAATGTGATTTAATTCTTGTTTTGTTATTTTATACATTTAAATGATATTAGCTTTATCTAATCTAGATTACCTGTTTCTGGTTAGTTTTTCATGAGTGCCTTCAAAGTTATTTAAAAATTACAGTGATAAAGATAGTGCAGTTCTCTGATTATTATTATTATTAATATTTTTTGAGACAGAGTTTCACTCTGTCACCTAGGCTGGAGTGCAGTGGTGCCATCTCAGCTTACTGCAACCTCCGCCTCCCGGGTTAAAGCAATTCTCCTGCCTCAGCCTCCCAAGTAGCTGGGATTGCAGGCATGTGCCACCACGCCCAGCTAATTTTTGTGTTTTTAGTAGAGATGGGGTTTTGCCATGTTGGCCAGGTTGTTCTCGAACTCCTGACTTCCAGTGATCCGCCCCACTCGGCCTCCCAAAGGGCCAGGATTATAGGCGTGAGCCACCGCGCCTGGACTGATTATCATTTTTTATATTGCTTCTTGGTCTACTGTCAAGTGGCTTGCATTCTTATGGACTTGTATATTCTGAAACCATGACCATGGTGGGGGGAATTAACAGTTTGAACCATTAATAGTTAAAGGATCTGTTATGTCATATAATTTTCTCAGATTAAATGTAGATTTATAGATTGATAGGTTAGACAGTAAATGAAAACTATATTCAGGAATTTCTGAGTACAGTGAATCTGGCTAGTAAATTAAGAATTGTATTTAACCTCAGGTTTTAAAAACAAAAATACTTATATTTATTAAACACTTGAAAAACACTCCATGTTTGGAAATTATTTTTTTTCCCATGAGCTTTTGAGCATTTATAACACTACTTTCCAGTGTCTTGCTTTTAAAATGTAAGTAATAGTACATTTTTAAATGTGAGCTCAACTCACTGGTCGTTTGCAGAAATCATTTTAGCAGACCCCTCTATTGATTACCTAAATCATGCCTTGTTGGTTTTCTTTTTCTGAGGCTCAGATCTTATTGTGTAAACAGGATGCACTTTTGGAATTTATAGTGCATTTCAAGATTTTCTTTATATTGGTTTAATTGATCTTATAATTATTTTAAAATAACCTAAGTTATCTGGTAAATAGTTTATTGGTAGATGGTTGAGCAGTATCTTTCTTAACTCTAATTTAGAGATGGGAATTCAATATGTCTTCCAATATTTCATACGATGGAGGAAGAATTTAAAAAGTGAATGAAAGGTTGTTTTCCCTTAGTTTAGAAAGATAAATTGTAATATCCAAAATACTATAAAGTAAGTGGGCAACCGAAATCATCAAGATAGTTAAGAAAATATAATTAAGTCAGTTTTAACAAATCTTAAAAGGAGTGGAGTCATACTTGTTAGGACAAGCTTATGCTAATGAAATATCAGCCTGTGTTATCCCAGGTCAATAGATATGAAAACCACAGTTTACCCAGGGTTACTTAACTGATAATAATAGTGTGAGGATAACAAATTGAACTGATACAAGTAGAAAGACTAAGAATGATCTTCGGGATAAATGAAAACAAATGGATAATAAACTGATCTTGCCGAGTAATATAGGTTATGGTGTTATGCTTTAAAATATCAGTATTAATAGAAATATTCTCATGTGTTCTTTTGTTCTTTTGAAGGGTAAAAAGGGCTGTTTATCTTTTTTTGATCATGTCATCAGTTTCATTGGGTTGCCTTATTTTCATTCAGAAAGAGTATGGACTAATATCCATATTGAATTATGATTTAGACTTGAGTGTACTAGTAGGAAATTTATCAGTTGTGTGTGTGCAATAGTGCTTGGAATGAAATTTCACATTCACCTCTGATACTGCACCTACTGCGTTTTCTCATAGGCTTAATTTTGCCTTTTCAAGTTTGATGTCCTGTTGTTCAACATGAACAACAGCTTTATAAGGAAATATGTAATTTACATTCTTAAAGGAAAGTATATGTGACACTGTAACCTTTTTACTCTAGCATTGTTTTCAAAATGTTAATTACTAAGTTTTCCAGAAATGATTTTTAAAGATAAATGCATAAAAGAGATGGGTAAATAATATTTAGGGATGATAAGTGTAACAAGTGGGGAACAAAAGTAGAATGTGTGTCCTCAAATTCATCTTTGTAATTTCCCACTTTTTCATTTGGAGGTACTTGTCAAATACGAGTTGAAATTCAGACAGGCTGAATTAGGTTTTTAAGTCTAAAAATGACTAGAAATTTGGGTTTAATATTGCTATAAAGGTTTGTGTTTAGTCTGAAGGAAGTGAGCTTGCTGCATCTCAGTCACTTCCTGCCCCGTCCATATTCCTCAGTGCATAGCTGTGTTCCATCTCTGTGTATATATTGCAAAATGATCTGTCACTGTTAGGACACTTCTGGTGGAAAAGGTTTTCAGAGATTTATTTAAAGTATCAAATTGCTACTAAGACGGATTTTTTTTTTTTTTACTTTGTTTTGGTGCAATCATTAGCAATAAAGCAAGAATGAAATGGATGAGAGAAATGAGTATCGTAGACTCTAAGAAGACATCCTTGTTGATAACACTCTTTAAAAAGGAGTCCAAGAGAGCACCACCATAGTGGTGATTTCACTTTTTTGTTTTGTTTTGTTAACTTTGATATCAGAATCAGTGTGTGAATTAATGGGAACCACCTGAGTCATTTTTTTTCTGCGATTTTGTACTGGTATGTATGCATATATGGTACTGGTACATTAATTTATGGGGTGAAGCAGGAATGCATAATGCATTAATGTTATAACATAGTTATAACATAATATTTTGTGGATTCTTCAATACATAGCAATTAAAACAAAATGATTGTACTCCAAGTACAGAAATCAGGGAATAGTTTCAGTAGAATTTCAACTTAAGAGATATTTACTTACATATTGAGAGTCCATCAAAGTGAAGTCCGAGTCCAGGACACTGTATAAGTGAAGTACTATGTTTATTTCAGAGTTTCTTAAATTTGTGCTTACTAACTGGCATAGATAAGAGGGGAAATGATGGTTTAAAGTGTACATTCAATCAACAGCAAGGGCTGAACTATTGAAAATGTTGTGTTCTGTGTCCAGAAAACATTTTATTTTCACATAATTGTTTAAGTGTCTCCAATGAACATTTACAATATTTATGGGGGTATAGTGCTTGTGGTTCAGTTAGCTCAGTCTTAAGTTCTGTGCCTGGGTAATGGTATGTTGTTTAGCAGTAATTCTGAAATTAATTATAATAAAGGAGAAAACACCAGAGAAAAATACCTGTTTACTGCTCCTAGTTTTACAACAAGGGAACACTGTTAGGAGTTCCAAAGTAGCGTTAGTAGTTCAGTGTTGAGATATTTTGTCTCCTCACCCCCCTGTCTCCAACATCCTGTTTCATCACAAATGTTTATCATTTTACTCATTGGTTCTCCACCCTTCTTGTGGGCTGCTGTGGTTGCTGTCACCCAGCCAAGAGGCTGGGGAATGCCTGTCCACAAGCAGTAAGGGGCATCTGGCTAGGGTGCTCAGAAGGTCCTGAGCATTGTAGTATTAGCATTGTGAGGCCATTGAGATGGGGAGAGAACAAGCCTATTTAAATAGCTGCCAGAACGATCAATACAAGCACCATTGTTGCTAGTCATAGTGGAAATATATGCACTGTCTTTAGCAAAGAAAAAACTGAAGTGTACACCATTTGAAGATGTCATACTGAGGTGTTCTGAAAGCATCAAAAGAGAAGAAGAAAAAATCCTATCTAAACAATATTACTATCTTAAAAAGCCTGTTTTATTTGAGTGGTTGATTAACTTTTTAAAAAGTGGTTTGGTTTGCCTGAGAAGTTTATTTGGTATTAATTAGCTACTCACTTTAAAAATATTTAATATGACACAAGATACAATATGATAGTACCATGGCACAGTCTACTTGTTTCAGATGGAATTGACATTTTGGAAGAGTATGGGCCAGGAATTTTGTAGTCTGGACTTATGGGTTTGGGGGCAGAATACCACCAGGCGAGGTTCCCGTCTCATCACATTATGTTAGGAATTGTGTAACATCAACATGCCTTATCACTGGTGATATTAACCTTGATCACTTGGTTACGGTAGACTCTGCCAGGTTTTTCCATTGTAAAGTTACTACTTTTTCTCTCTCTGTATTCTATTCTTTGGAAGTCAGCCCACACCCAAGGGGAGAAGAATTAAGCTTTATCTTTGAAGGGAGAAAATATCTACATATTTTATTGATTGATTGATTGTTGACTTTGGTGTGGACTCATGGATATTTATTTTATTATTTGGGTTATCATCTAGTGCCATCACTATTTTATTCCTTATAAACTATTTTCTAATTCTTAAGATTTCATTTTGCAGAGCACTCTAGCACTAATATTGTGTGTAGCTTAGTGCAACATCTTATCCACCTGTTTTGCCTCTCCCTCCTCCGCATGTTTGCACTCTCATTTTTCAAACTGATAGATTCAGTTTTGCTGTTCTGGTTAAGACGAAGGTCATTTTCGTAGTCAAGTTGTAATGCACGCACTGTGGGAGGAGAAGTCATAATACAAAACTTCTTGTCGGCAGATTGGCGAATTTACCTGAGACATTGAGGCTCAAGATTATGAGAATGTGTGACTAGGACCAAAAGCGTATTTCCAGGTAGGAAATCAAAATTGTTTTATTTAACTCCTTTGCATTTGATTTTGCAGAAGTCAAATCACTGATTTCTTAGGAGATACAAAATCTGAAAAGGAGGGGCAGCATAGACATTGAGGTTGTGCTAGGAAATTACTTTGTTTTTCTTTCATTAGATTATTTTATTTGATTTCCAAACAATAGGGTAATAGCTAAGCTTTGAAACAAGATCTGAGAGGAACTTGCAGAAGCATATCTATGTTTGCAAAAGTGTTCTAGATATGATTTTGATTCTTGAAACCTATTTGAAAAATAATAGAATATAAATAATCTTTAGGTTTATCATATCAGAGAAAATACTTACTGGTTATGTGATGTTTTATGTGTTTCACAGCATATTTATTAGCTATGAATTGATTTGTACTTTGCATTTCTCATAAACTCCCCTAGATGTGATAAGGTCACAAATTTTCTCTGTTAGAAAGGGCAGGAGTGGGGAAAACTCACACATCATATATGCACTCAAGTTTTGACACACTGATTTACAAAGACAAGAATCAGTTTGCTAGCAGCTTCTATGAGGTAATTTTATAAGGAGTAAGTAAAAAAATATAAATAGAGTTCACGCAGAATACGAAGATGAGCAACCGAAAATCTGAAATAAAAGTGGAGTTAATATTGTGCAGTGATTCTTACCTCTGCTGTTAGAAGTATAAAAGCACTGTGATCCTTCCATCTAAACTACAGAGGTTTCAGCTCCATGGCAACACGAAGAACCTATTCTGTCAGAGGGTGTGTATACACAACTGCATTCAAAGCACGGGGCTGGGAGTGAGTTTGGGGGGAAAAACCTCAACCCTCCAAGACTTGCCCACGCATTTTTATGTGTGTATTATAATAAGGTCTTTGTGCAAGGAGGCCTGATAGAAGTTCACATCATCTGCACTCTGGTCTTTTACGTGATCCAGCTGCCATCACCCACCTCCCTTCTCTCTCCAGAAAGGAAGCCAGAAGAGGCAATTAAAGAATGAGACTGCAAGAAAAATGCTCTTCTCCCTCTCTCTTCTTGGAATGTCAACATAGTTATTGCTTTTCTGTGTGTCTCAGGGGGGCACTTGGCTGCTTCTTTCCACAGTCCTATTCCAGGGAGAGCTGTCTAATTGTAGCCTTCATGTAGAGTAGGGGCTGGCAAGAGCCGTAGTCAGCTTTCTTCTCTGTGCAAGGAGTACTTTCAGTAGGTCATCTGATGTCCTGCCTTGTACTTAAATACCGTGTGGCCCAGGGTGGTGAGGTGGGGTGGAGTGATTGGTGAAGTGGGTATTCCTGCCTACAGTTTCTCAGCCCCTCACTCAACTCTCAGACGTCAAGTTTCTTCTCTCACTGTGCTTTGCAGCCATACTCATCTTTGTCAATTTCACCAATCCTTTGTTTAGTTTCTTCATTCAAAAGTGACAGCATCACCACTTGACTATTGATATGCCCACGTTCCTGTCCTGCATCTTAGAAATGAGAGCACAATCTGAAAAATGTTTATTTTTGCTCTGTTCTACTTTAGCCAATCCAGGAGATACATGGAATATTCTGCTCTATCCTGGTTAGTACTGAGAATCATCTCTATTAAGGTTTAGACCATTTTTATTTCACCAAAAACTTGAGGTTGAGTATCAGTGATTCTCTCCATTAGGTTCAGAGACTAGGGATCCAGGAAATAGGCTATTCAATATAGATCTTCACCCTTTTCCTTTCACCCCTGTACTTAACCCCTGCCAAGGATCAGAGATGGCTGCGGTGGTGGTAGGAGAAGATTATTGATGAGAGGCCTGGGAGAGGAGGATGCTATGTTCCTGCAGACACTTACACAACAGCTAAATGTTGTTTTCAGCCTTACACTTTGAGCTGCACTCTCGTAGAGTTTACAAAGATAAATGATCTACTCTTGCTGCATTGTTTCTGCCTGGATCATTCTCTTGGGATTTGCTTTTAAAAATAAATTATTTGCAACTAAGATTATATGTACACATACAATTGGTTTCATTTACTAATTCACTTGTTCAAGTATTGTTGACTATTGCGTGTGGGCCTGAGCATGCAATAAAGAGCAGACGTGTCCCCAAGGAGCTAATGGTCTAGAAGTGAAGGCTGCAGTCTGTAAAAACTGCAATACATTATGAAAGGGGTGTAAGAGAAGGATGCACAAAGCTTAGCGGTGACATGAAAGCAATGCAGCCGCTTTACTTGAGAGACTTGACAGAGGACTAAGTGCTTGAGCTGCCTCTTGCAGGATGGGTGGGAATTTGCCTGGTAGACAGCATGGGAAAGGGCATTCCAGGAAGATAAAGCCTTAGCAAAAAAGGATCCAGAGACATGGAAACAGAGAGATGCATTTGTGAGCAGTAAATCTTCACATGGCAGGATTACAAAGTGGGAGGAGGAGTAGAGTCACAAAGGAAGGATCCGGAGAGCTTGGCCACGACCAAGTCAAGGAGGGTATGCCATGCTGCTATGTTTGAACTCTGTCCTGTAGGCAAGACGGGGGACATATTCCGATTAGCATTTTACAAAGATCTCTCAGGCAGCATCACAAGAATGATACAGACGAAGCCAAGCCTGGATTTGGGAGACATGGTGTGCAGACAATTACAGTAATATTCAAGCGAATAAACAATGAAAGCCTGAATTAATGCTGCGATATTTAGAATAGTGAGCGCAGGATGGACTGTCAAGGTTAGCACACAGTACTTAGTGGCTGAGTCAGTGTGAAGGGTGAGGGAAATTGAAGGCAATTCCCAGGACTGCAGCTTGGGTGACAAGGTGGGTAGTGATGATATTGCTCAGGATAAGGAAGATGAGCAGGACTTTGAGAAAAGTAGTGACCTACATTTCATTTTTTAATTTTAATTTTAATTAATTTATTTATTGAGATGGAGTTTTACTCTGTCGCCCAGGCTGGAGTGCAGTAGTGCAACCTCACTGCAACCTCCACCTCCTGAGTTCAAGTGGTTCTCCTGCCTCAGCCTCCTGAGTAGCTGGGACGACAGGTGCGCACCACCACACCTGGCTAATTTTTGTATTTTTAGTAGAGATGGGATTTTGCCACGTTGGCCAGGCTGGTCTTGAACTCCTGACCGCAGGTGATTCGCCAGCTTCGGCCTTCCAAAATGTTGGGATTACAGGTGTGAGCCACTGCGCGCCGCCTGTGTGACCTACATTTTAGATTTATTGTATCTGTGGTCATGTGTGGTCTGTGGGAAGATCCTTGGCTTTGGGATAAGAAAGACCTGAGTTTCAATTTTACTTCTCCAGTTTATCACCCGTGCATTCTTAGGTAAACCTCTGGGATCCTTGATTTCCTGGTCTGTAAAGTGGGGATAATAATGACTAACATGCAGGCTGTTTGTGATAGGTAAAGCTCCAGACTCAAAGCCAGTTCCAAATAAAGGGCAGGTTGTTATCACTGCAGTGTCTATAGGCAGATATCAAGACCTGGAGCCCAGGGAAGAGGCTGAAAATGCAGACTTCAGCATCAAGAGCATAAAAGAGAACAAAATCAGTGGGGCTGAGGTGCCATGCTCGTTTACTCATCCAGAATCATTTGTTGAGAGCAGGCGTATACTAAGCTCTGTATAGGAAGTAGGGAAGCCAAGATAGACAAGGATTAGTCCCTGGCCTCAGGATCTTAGCGTCTATAGAGTGAGACAGAGAAGGAGGTCAAGAGTGTTTTGAATAGAAGTGGCTCAAGGATGAATCAGTATATCCACATTTTAAAATTGTGTAATATAATATATATACAGAAAAGGATGTAGACAGTTTGATGGATTTTCACCATTTGAACATTATCAGCATTCTAAGAGCACATCTCTTGCCCTTTTCCAGTTATTAGAACCCAAGGGTAACTGCTGTCGTAACTTTTAACACCGTATCTATTACTTTTGCCTGCTTTTGTCCTTTATGTATATGGAATCATATGCTCTGCTTCGTGTGTGTGTGTCTGACTTATTTCACTCCATGGTATGTCAGTGAGATTTGTTCATGTGTAACAATCATCCATTCTCATTACTGTGTTGAATTCCATCCTATGAATGTGCTGTAATCTCTTCGTTCTACCATTGATGAATTTGGATTACTTTTGGCTTTGGCTCTTACAAATAGTGCTTCTATGAATATTATGGTACATCTCTGCAGATGCAGCCCTAGGGGTGGAGTCGCTACATCATGGGGCTTGCATGAATTCCACTTTAGTAGTTATTACCGCATGCCTTTTTAAAGCAGGTATGCCAATTTGTGCCCCTTCTAACATGCATGAGGGTCCTAACTGTCCTCAACCTGCTGTAGTATTTTCATCTTTTGCATTTTGGCCATTCTGATGGCTATGTAGTGGTGTACCCTTATAGTTTTAATTTTTATTTCTCTGGTGGTTAACAAAGTTGAGCCCCTTTTCCTATGTTTTTTTGGCTGTTGGATATTCTCTTTTTACAAAGTGGCTGCTGAACTATGTTTCTACCTTTCTATTGGGCTTTCTCTGTTTTCAGCATCAATATTGAAACAATGAGAATTATTATTGAGGGCCTATCTGGAACTATGTTTGTGGAGGTAGAGAACAGAACAATATAGTCATACTCTGTACCTCAAGAAAGCTTGGCTGTGTGTAGGAGGAGTGAGATGATAGAATAAGAGGTAAGACCCAGAAAGCATTTCTGCATCAGTGTGAACCTGTTTATATGTGCTAACCAAGTAGAGCCATTGGAGAGGGAAATGTAGATGATATAGAGGAAAAATGATAATTGAGCAGAATCCTGGAGCAGCTAGAGTGCTTTGAGCGCCAGAAAGGACTGATTGGGGCAGAAGGAGGTATGCTACTAAGTTTATGGGTAGAAACTGTGCATTAAATATAATTTTCTTTGAAAAATTCACTATTTTATTGTTTTTTCTTTTTTGTGAAGTGAAAGGCAAATTTATTTATCTGGAAAAACTGGATAATATTGACAAAATGGGGAACACTTGGAATGGTCTCTGGAGGAAATGGCAGAGAGTGCTGAGCCTAGCATCCTGGAATGAGAGGCCAACATTCAGAGGACTCCACAGAAGTAGCCCAGCCTGTGAAATTGGTGCTTTTTCTCAGCCCCTCTAGATTACATAGGGACAGAAAAACCAGTGAACCAAATTGAGTGTTTTTTAAGATGGGTATGAAGGACAAGCTATCAGATGAGTTGGGATGCTGGCAAGACAAAGGGCAAAGTGGTTCACAGTGGGATTCAGAGACAATAGTGAAGGAAACCCAGAGCAGGAGGAGGAGGAAGATGGTGAACTGCTGGAATTGAGGAACTGGGTGTCTCCGTAAGGTTGAAGAACAAACACTAAGTGTGAAGGTTAGGAAGGTAGGTGATGTGACATGATTGACTATATTAGCCTCTCTTAGAGACCCACATACAGTAATCTGAACTTCCTGTCAGGTTTTATGGACAATAATCAAACATTTCAGCAAGTGACGTCTCAAAAAAGGTCACATTCTAAGTTTTAGCTTATCTCTTGCATTGTTAGTAATTAAACAATTTCTATTAAATGAAAACTTCCGATGAAGTTTTATTTGAATGTTTTTCTCTAACATCGGCCATTAGTTGGTGCAATAAGGTAGTTTTTAATAATGAAGGTTAATTGAGGGATCCAAATGGTCAGGTTTTATATGAAAATGAAACACCAAAAATAAAAATCTATTGCTTTGGTAAACTCAAATGAAACAGGTTGGGTGCATTTCTTAAGCCATTCATTATCTTTGGAGGCCTGGTTTGATCCACTCTATTCTCTAGTTGTGTTTCCTGGCTGCTACACATTGAAATAAATAATAAAGTGTGTTAAAATCTTTGGTTTAAATTTAGCACATAAAATGCCCCATATTGTGTGACACTCTCAGCTGAAGTCTAGAGAGTAAAGTTTATGTTTTTATAAAACTAGCACATACACACTGCTAAATGAAAAAGGCTTCAATGGAAGAACCACTTACAGGAATCAGCAGACTGAAAATCTTATGATTTATCCCAGTATGTAGAGAATTCACCTTGGCAACTTGCTGAAAAAATGTAGATTTGGAGCCCCAGCCCTGGAGATAATGATGTGGATTGTCCATAGACTCAACTTTGAGGAACTTACTCTTAAGCATCTAGTTTTGGAAGATTGCTATGCATACCATCCTACATCATTTGACCAGGAAACAAACAAATAACAAGAAAGGGAAACTACAAAAGAAAAAAAGATGAGAAAATAAGATGAAGGCAAGAAAAGAGACAAAAATTTAAGTCCTGAAAAAAACATTTCTACCAGATTTTTACTGTTTGAAAAACCCCAAAATTTCAGTGGATGCTAGATAGAATCATAACTGTAAGATAACAAACAGAAAACAATGTGAAGTGTACAAGACTGCACAGAAAACATATCAAGATACCGTTCAAGAAAAGGTAAACTGGCTATAAATTTAAACTTCAAGTGTTAAAATTAAAATGTAGCTCTAAGTTTTATTTTCCCAACAACTTTTAAAATTGTAATGTGATGGATGTGCTACTTGTGATATTTTTGGTCATGGAGCAGGACTGTTATAAACAATTAAACTGGATTACTTAATTTTTCTCCTGAATACCAATTCATGCCAGTGAATTATCAAGGCGACTTTCAATCTCCAAGATGATTTTCTACTGGTCCCAGGGTTGTTGTGAAGATGAATTAAGGTCTGAGGACAGTGTCTGGCATATTATCAGTGGGGACAGTGTAGTGGAGTGGTTCTGAACACATGCTGTGGATGCCGGAGACCCTGAGTTCAAATGACTGCTCTACCACTAACTAGCTCTATATCCTTGGCCAAGTTAACTTGATTTAGTTTCCTCATCTGTAAAATAAAAAAAAAATATTAGTGCCTACCCATAGAATTGTTTTCCAGAAATAAAGTAGTAAATGTAAAGCACTTGGAACACTGCAAGACACACTAGACACTCAATAAATGTGATCTTGAAACATAACTTCTGTTGTCAAGTTCACTGTTAAAAGTACCTTAAAGTTTTTAAAAATTATTATGTAAAATAGAGACATATAATTTTATAAAGTTACAGTTGTCTTGAGCTTTATTCAATTTAATTTATGGATCATCTACTTTTAAGTGCCATAAGGTACTCCAGGCTATAAAATGATGAGTAAGATATAGCCCCTGTGCTCTTGAACAGTCAAGCTTTGGGAAGTTAATCTGTTGACTTGGTTTTCTTGAGTAGGTATTATGCTGTTAGGAAATAATGTTGAAATTAATTAAAACTATATTTTACAACACAAGTAAAAGATAGTACCTGAAAGACAGAAGGAGAGGCTAATAATATGTCATCCCTTGATATATTATAGATTGTAGCAGATCACACTAGAAAGATGCTGATATTTTTCCTGAGCTGGACTTAATACAGTGGATGGAACACAGATATGACATCATAAAACCCAGCTATTAAAATGGCAACTCTACTATTTACTGATTAGATAACTATAAGCAATAGACTTAACTTGTGCCTCAGTTTCAGCATCTGAGAAACAGGCCCATAGCTACCTTGCTCAGTTGTTAGGATGATTAAGTGAGCAAATGTTTGTGAAGATGCTTTATGAACTATAAGATTTTATGCATTTGTGTGGCTTTATCATGATTATGTAATACAGGGCTTGTGGATTTCTGAAGAGCCTTGGCTCAGAAGTGAACCCTTAGAATAATGTATTTTAAATAGGGTTGCAGAGAACTTTATCATTGTAGAATTACCTGTAAACCAATAATGGATGGATAACATGCTGCAAAGATTAGGCTTCCCTCCCCCAGAAAAATGCAGGTGAAATAGGTTAAGAGGTTACACGCTGACTTTAGGGCAGAGTTAACAAGTTGTAGAATAGAACTGGATAAAATAGAGGGTTGTTCCCACTGCTCTTCATGCCATTTCTCTGGCTATTTCTTGATTGAGAGAAAGGAGTACAGGCTTTGAAGTCAGACCTAAATTAAAGTCCCTGTCCTGTCACTTGCTAGTTGTAATTTGGGCAAGATACTAAACCTTTGTAAATTTCAGTTCCCTCATCTGCAAAGGGGAGACAGATCACTTGCCTGGCAAAATTGTGATCACCAGAGATGGTATCTGTACAGTACCTGCTTGATAATTAGCTGTTACATGATTTTTCTTATGATTATAGATTATCAAATTTTTCAAGGAAAATTGAATTGCACACTTGCCAAATTAGGAATACTAATGCAACTGATAAGAGCAATTGTTTTACTGTGGAGTTTCTTTGTGCTAGGCACCATTCCAAATATATTACACATACGATGACCTCATTTACTCTCTAAACAACCTGATCATGTAGGTACTAGTGTTATTCCCACTGAGGCTCAAGGAGTGTATCCACCTTGCCCAACGTCACCCAGCAAGTTTGTGGTGGAAAAGGTTTAAAAACCTGGGTGTTTGTGACTCCAGGTCCCACTTTCCAGTTCCTGCCTGGCCAATATAAGGATGTGGGATAGAGAATGAAAGGACTAGTTGTTTCATGAGAATGATTTCTTGAGTGGGATATTTGCTTTCGTAATCTTCACCTTTCCCATAGACATTATTGGAAGGGGCTTGAACCCATCCGTCAGGTAACTTTTGAGTATGTTACAAAGCCTCACCGAGCTCCACATTCCTTTTTGGTACAATGGAATGATTATACTTCTGAGAGTTGTAGCGAGCATTTAAGTGGGATGATAACTGTAGAGCTCAGTCCTGGAAGTCATTTCCATCTGTAATCTTGACTCCTCATTCCCTTAAGTAGGAGGCTTGCACTGAGGACAGAGCCTTGGGGGAATGCCTGCTGTCTTTACATTTTACACCAATAGAATTGTGTGTTATTCAGTATTGCCTTGTATTAAGCCATTGATGTTATATCACAGGATATATGATTGATCCCTTTGAAAGGTCATTAAAATATTTGCTCACATATCTTCTCGTTTGTCTATTATATGCATTTATGGACTTTGTTTAATGAAGATAGGTCAATCACTTCTGTCTTATCATTAATTTGCATCCTGTGTCTGGACATGTGTACTTAGAACACAGCCCCTTTAAGAACCACTAGCCATCAGCAAAAATAGCCTAGAGCAGCTCAGGTTACTGCCAGGCTCCAAAGACTCTTGGGGGGTCAGGTTGCTTATTTCTCTGGCACCTCCGCCGGGATGTAGGAAGAGGTTTATCCATGCCAGCAGAGGGTATGTGTGGCTTTGTGCACATGAGTCCCTACTTTTAGCCAAGTGCCATTAGACATGACTTCTTTTGGACTTGCCCCTTCTTTATGGTGGAAATGTTCTTAGTTGGGCCACTTAAATTGTTTAAAATCTGTTGTGACCCTGTTCCTGGACCTGGATGCAAGAGCCTGTCTTTCCTATCACCCTTGGGTTTTGTACTATTTCTTTAAAAAATAAAAATGTAAAAGATATCAAAACCCATCAACACAGACAAGCATCTCCTATCCCCAAAGTGAAAGTGCGGTAGGCAGCACAGTGAGGCCAGGCCAGGTGAGGGCACACCCTTTTCCCTGGGACCCGTGTGCCTGCATGTGTCTGTCTCAGCTAGCCTTTCTTCTAGGGAATGTTTTTACTGGCTGGACATAGCTAAAAGATCAAAGAATAAATGGGACATAAACAGGGCCTAAGGCTCTATAAAGATAAACAAACAAACAAAATGAACTCCTTAATGAAGTCCAGTTTTTCGATTGTGGAGAAACAGATATTGTTAAGAGGGATTACAGTGTTTGGGAGAGGACAAAGAACCAGCAAGGACTTAGACCATCGGGGGCCATGTCTCAGCGATGTTGCCGAATTAGCTGAATTGCAGAATAAGAGTTTTAAAAGCTAGGTGGTATCTGTGAGTGACTCAAAGTCTCTCATTTTACACAGAAGGAGGGCGAGGCCCAGGGAGGTTGGCTGACTTATTTGAAGTTACTCAACTGGGTGATAGTAGATCTAGATCCATAGCCCAGGTGCACAGATCATTCATCTCCATAACCCTGCAAAGACACAGTCAAGAGTTGAGATCTTTCCAAAATCCAATTTCCTTATCTATAAATGGTGAATGTACTACCTGGCATACCCTCTCTGTAAGGATCTGCTAAGTGAGTGTGGGTGAGAACACTTTTTAAAATTATTAAATTATATATTAATATTAATCAATATTAAATTATATGTAAACATACATATGTATGATGAGATAGATGTACAGTGTAATACCTAGTATTTTGCTAAAATTCTTAATGTGGGAGGGAACACATGAACACAATCTGGGTTCTCCTTTGGAAATGAGAAACAGTAGGAAATTCCTTGAGTACAAGAACAGGAGTTCTAGACTTCGAGTTATTAACCTGATGGTTTTACTTACTGACGTTGTTATTACTTTACTTTTCTGCAAAGTGGAAATACTAAAATCCTCAGCCTATCTTGGAGTTGTCCCGAAGAGAACTTTAAGCTTATAAGTGAAAGTGCTTTGTGAACTGAAAAGCAAACAACAAAAGTGAACTATTTTTACCAAATACTTTTGAAGACGGCAGACCCTATCCTTACAGCACAGGTATAATTAAGGAGACAGGCTATATATACGAAAATATATTTCAACATTCTATGACCTTGATATCAGATAAGAACTGTACACCACAGGTAATGACTAATATTACAGTTTACAAATGGAAGTGTAATCATCCTTATAATTATTTTAAAATTGATCTTTCCCTCTAGACATTTATACAGATTGTCAAGACAGATATCTGGTGTTTTTCATATTTATGGGACATTATTTTCTGTAGTAATATACAAGACAGAGATTTAAGTGTTTTTTGTATTACTTTCTCAGTTACACTATTTGCGCTAATATTTATATGTCTGATTTATCTCATTAGATTATTATATTAATAGGATATTTAGGAGTTGCAGTTAGTATTATCATTATTTGACACATAGGAGGTCAGGTGATTTTTCCAAACCTCATAGAATGTTAATGGCAGAGCTGAGATTTGAAAGCAAGCTCTTTTGGTCCAGATCCTGTGCACTTGCCACTCTGATCCATCTCTCTGTGTTGTGCTGGGAATTCCATTCTGTGGACTGTATTCTTCATTCATTTCTTTGGTAGTAATTCTTTCAAAATGTGTACAGGGAAACGAAGCAAGATTGTTTCTACCTTCAATGAATTTAGAGTGTTAGAAGGAATGCAGAGCAAGTGCACTAATATGTGAAGAAGTACATGCAATAAAAGCTGAACTGCATTAACTTTGTAAAGATACAAAGTTTTGGAGGAGCTTATTTGAGGAAGATTCTCTATGGAACTCTGTTGTCTGATCTTCTCACACTTTCATGGATAAATTTCTTAAATAGAATGGGTCGTTTTACTGATGTAGAGCCCCTTCTACTAGTGTTAGAGCTAATTTGCAAAGGGAGTGAAAAATATAGGCATTTAGGGCTGATTTCTTTAACAGAGCAGGCAATGTTGAATTGACAAAACTGAAGACATAGACCCTAATTAACACTGGCACTTGAATCCTTGTAAACAAGACTGATTTTGGGGAAAGGGGAAATGATAGACACTTAAAGGGTGCTCCATTGATGTCAGGGCTAATTTGGTCTGTGCCGTCCAGTGCCATAGCCACCCAGTCTCATGAAGTTATCTAAATTTAAATTAATTAAAATTGAAAAATCAGTTTATCAGTTATACTAGCCACATTTCAAGTGTCAAGAGCCATTTATGGCCAGCGGCTACAGTGTTAGACAGTACAGATATATAGATACTTGTCTAGTGGACAGCACCAAAATAGGTCATTTTGCTGTCTGATAAATGTATGTATAATGGCACAGCAGAAATCACTAAACATAATAATAGCTGCCATTTATTGAGCACCTTCTCAATAGGTGCCAGCTATTGTAGGAGGCACACAGTGTATGTTATTCCATTTGTCATAACACCATTTTGTAGCTTGGGAACCTAAGGTTCAGAGAGGTTATGTAATTGCCTAAGATATGATAAGACTATTGTTGAATTCAGTTTTCTTTGATTTCAAAGAGAATTGCTCTGCCATGCCTTCTTTTTAGCTAGTCTAGTTAGACCACATCAGGAGTTTTGTTTGTTTCTTTGTTTGTTTGTTTGTTTATTTTGAGACAGGGCCTTGCTCTGTTGCTCAGGCTGGAGTGCAGTGGCATCATCACAGCTCATTATAATCTCAAATTCCTTAAGTGAATTTACCGCCTCAGCCTCCCAAGTAGCTAGGGCTACAGGTGCATGCCACCACACCCAGCTAATATTTTGTAGAGACAGGGTCTTGCTTTGTTGCCCAGGCTAGTCTCCATCTCTTGGACTCAAGAGATCCTCCTGCCACAGTCTCTCAAAATGCTGGAATTACAGATGTGAGCCACCACGCATGGGCACATCAGGAGTTTAAAATGTCAATGCAGTGTCCTGTCATTCAGTCCACTTTAGTCCAACAAAAGTGCCAGGTACTCTGCTGAGAGCTGGAGATGCAGTAATAAGCATAACATAGTCTCTGACCTTAAGGAGCTCAAAATCAAATAGAAAGTTCAAACACATAAATGAAAAATTATGATAGTGTAGAGTAATCTCTGATACAAGACTTTGTATGATACAACTAGCAGTCATTGAAGGGTTTTGATGGAATGAGCAGTATAGTCAGAGTTATGTTTTCTACAACTCATTTTTGGTCATGTAGAGCATAGTTTGGGAGAAGAGGGAGAACTGAGGATAGTTATTTTATTTCCCTGAAAGAAGCACTGGGTTAAAGGGTAAAACTAAGGTCACGACAGTGGAATTAGAGAGAAGACAAGGAAGAGAGGTAACTTGGTAAAATTGTCATGGCTTGGTGATTAGACATAGGAGCTGAGGTTTAAGGAGGAGTTAAAGATGACTCTCTTGAATACACCTTGGGTTCTTTGAATGTTTGACCTCATCAAAGGAGATCAGGCATGAGGGAAAGGTTGAATATGTGTGTGTGTGCATGCACTCTTGCAGGTGCATTGCAGGGTGGGAAAACAATGAAGATAATGACTTCATTGAGCATAAGCCCATGAAATATTTTGGAAGCAATCTTATTTACTAAATGAAAAAAATGTCACTAGTAAACAATGAGAAGATTTAAGGATGTAATTTTTTAAAATTAAAAATAAAGCAGAATCTGTGGCTGGGCACTGTGGCTCATATTGATAAACCCAGCATTTTCAGAGGCCAAGGTGGGAGGATTGCTTGAGTCCAGGAGTTTGAAATCAGCCCTGGCAATGTGGTGAGACCCCATCTTTACATGGCATGCACCTGTGGTCCCAGTGAGTTGTGGTCACACCATTGCACTGCAGCCTGGGCAACACAGTGAGTGTCTCAAAAAGAACAATAAAACAAAACAAAACAAAACAGAATCCCATCATAATACTGAGACTAAAGGAGAAAACTAACTTTATTGTCTAAATGTGAGTTATCTGTCCTTGACTGGGCATAGGATTGTGAACTGGGGATGTATTTTCTCATTTTTTGAATATAGTTAAAACATGTAAAATGATTTATTGTCATGGTATTTTACTAGTGACATAGAGGAATGAATTTAAATATTGTTTCTAGAGAGATTAATTTGAAAAAGCAATTTTTTTTTTTTTTTTTGCTGCATCGCCCTTTGCTATATCCTCCCCTTCCCCCTAGTTCTTTCCAGATAATTAAATAATCTGGTCCTAAATTTAGTGACCAGGTGATTACATTGTTTGATACTTCAGAAAGACAAAAGCACATACTCTCTGAAATGTATTTTTGCATTTTTAAATTTTAAGCAGTGATTTGTTTAACTTCTTCATTGGAGGAGACAATGCAAGAAATGATCTCACAGATTTAAATAACTCTGATGATAGCATAGTTTCTAATCTAGGGTAAGGAAGTTTCATTTTCTCTTAACAAAAAACAATTGTTCTGTTGATAGTAAATTTAACAGGCCTGGAATTACTAAAACTAAGTGTGCTGATGGAAATAACCTTTTATGGGATTCAATCAGTGATCTCTGAATTGATAGTTAATATGTCAGTGCAATTTGGAATAGTGTCTCCTTTGGATATTGGTATTGTTTTAAAATTATCTGAGGATCCTCAATTCAGACTTGACCAGCATAGACCACCATGACTGAAAGCTGTCAAATGTATGTAGCAGGGTGAAACATGATCATTTCAGGGTGCCTTGGCTGATTTTGAACTATCCTTTTGTAAAATTAGTGAAACATTTTTGGTTTCTGAGTTAATATTAAGTACTAATACATTCTTTCTTCTTTGGCAAATAGGAATATGTCTCATCTTATCTTTTAGGTTTTTTTTTTTCTGTTTCTCAAAGTTTTTCTTTATTGTTCATTTTCCAAAAAAATGCATAATTAAACCTTATGAAATAAAACAGTTTCTAAATTTCATTTTTTTTTCACATTTTATGTCAGGAATTAATGGCTGAATGTTGATTGGGAACTCTACAATATTTATGAGTGGGATGATGGAGGTACACGTGTACTTCCTCAAAATTGCTTTAGCAATGATCAACTAGAGGGCACCAGTGAACATTTCCATTTAGGTTCTTTAAACTAGGCCACATACTGTTGACACATATGCGCAGGAGAGAAACGTGAATGCTTTGTGAAATCTTAGTACTAAAAATATGTTGCACCTGTATTTATAGCAGCGTTATCATTCTTGAGGAAAGTGATGTAGAACCTACCAGGACAGGAAGAGAAATGTCATCTTGTTAACTACTTGTTCACTGGAGAGCTACCCTCCAAAGTAAAGCCCTAAGCATGTTTTGTCAAAAGTTAGAGCAGTGTTGTTAACAGGTTTTTGCCATTTGTGTGGGCAAGATAGTTAATAACATTAGGCACTGAGATAAATTCTATCATAGATAAATTTCTATGGCTAATAATTAACTGGGTAACAATGGAAACCTGTCCACAATTAGGAAAGGATTTGTAATAAGACTAACAAATAGGGTGTTGCAAGTCGGAAGTGTTCAAGTTCTGAGGCAGAATTTTGGGTTCTGTCATAGCCAGTTGCCTTCATTGTTCATTGTGTCAGCACATTTGCTTAAGGCAAACTGGGAAGGGGACATTTTTAGATATTCAAATATAAAAATGTGCAAAAATCCAGCATTTTCTGATATGAAAGTTCTGTGAACGACCTGCTTGCAGGGTAGCTATGCATATGTTTGAGTGGGAGGAAAAGAGAACAGATGATTTGGAAACTATTAAAATGGTTATACATGTAAAAAGTTATTTCCCTCCTCATAAAATTTAAAAAAACCAGAATTTCAGTCTTAGTTCACATCTTACTTGTCATTTGCTCAATTAAAATACTTGCACATAACATTTCATTGATTCATCCATTCACTCACTCATTTGTCAAACAATAATAATGCCTACTTTGTGTAAGATACCATATTTAGTAGGTGTATGTAATACATGTGGCAATTATTTCTGTAAATGATCAAACCAATTCATGAAAAAGATAACTGCAAATACAGTGGGCAAAATGTCAGGTTTTTTTGGTGAAATTTGTAATTAAGCTTTACTTAAGAGCATGTTTTATAAAGATATAGATGCAGAAAGCAATTTGTGTTGTTTTCCTAAAGTTTATTTGGAAAGCAAGTAAGGCTGTATTTCTTTGGACTGATTAAATATTACTGCTTGGGGACTACAAGTTAAAGAAAAGAAATCGTTATTTGAAGGAGAAAGTGAATAAAATAGAAGATTATGTGGCATTTTATAAGATAGTTGGTGGTACTGTTTAGGGTTTATAAAGTTGTGTTAAAATTTACTAAACAGCTTGTTATTGTGGGAGCTTATTTAAAACAGCTTTTTGTGGTTATGTCTGTTGAGGAAGCTTAAACTTCAACTCTCCAGCCACTTAACTGCAGCACGTTGACTTCAGGTCTCTTGTAAGAAAGTCTAAATGTAGGCTGTTGAATAATCCCTTTGAGGGCCCTGTAACTATTTTTATGCCTGGATATGCGTCATCAGTGGGTATTTTCTCTGGTGACTCGCTTCCATCAGGTCTCCTACCATACATTCTATCAGTGAGTGACTTATGATTGATGGGAACCACGGCTTGTTGTTTAGCTTTATCTGTGACCTCAGCGAATGGACAACAGGAATTTCCAGACTGTTAAATTCCCTGAATGCTTGAAGACAGGGGCTCACGGTGTTGCTCAAGGCAGGTAGCAGAGTGGTATTATTCTCCAGCGATGATGGGGGAGGGACGAGAGAAGAAAGGGGAGGGAGAAGGAGGGGAAGGGAGGGGGAATTCCTTTTGTGAACAGCAGCAATTCTGTCTCAGTTTGTTTCTTAGCCCTCCTCCGTGGCTGTGTGCGGGGAAAGGTGCATTTCCTGGACCTAAGGAAGCGGGCGGTCAGAACCTTGCCATGGGCTGTGCGGAGTAACTCCATGGGGTTGACTGGAGAAGGCACTGAGTTTTCTTCAATTAGTTAAGATTTTGTTTTCCAAATCAGTTAGATTGGTCCATGAGCAACTGGACTATTACAATCCTGTATAAAAACAGAGGTTTTGAATTTAAAGGTGTGCCAGCATTCCTAGTGCTATGTAGGAATTTAGTGTTGTTTTCAATCTCTATATGCTTGGGTATCTATCTGGAGGTGATTTTGAAAGTTAACCTGCACCTCTTATCAGCATGCTTTGGGGAGCAGAGCAGTGCATTTGTGTATGTGTGTGAAAATGCATTATAACTGAATGCACAAAAATGTTTTCTGATTGTCTTGCTTTTCCCTACCTCTTTCTTACACACGTGTGAATAAGGTTCCTGAACTGGATGTAGTGAGATTTAGTCACTAGCCTCAGCAGCTACATTTGCTTTTGGATAACGGTGTCCATCTCCCAAACTTTTTTGCTAGTCTGTCTTCCTAACTCCTCCTTTTCTTTCTCTTCCTCTTCTTTCTCTTCCTGTCTCTATCCTTCCCCTATGCTACTTTGTTTGCAAAAGTAATTCTTGAGCTTTTGCTGAGTTAAGGAGACAAGGTTCTCTTCTGATGGGATGTAGTTTAGGTGTGAATGAATCGACACTGGTTTGTCCATGTTTGTTTAGTCTACCTTTTCAGCGATTATTTTGTTCTTTTTTTTTTAAATGATAACTAGGCAAAATTAAAACACTCCTTTTAGTGTAATAGGATTACATCGTTCACACATTTAGGCAAAATTGATTTTCTGATCTTTTAAGGCTATTTTTTTTTAAAGACACTTATTGATTTGGCTTACCAAGTTTTATTCCTTTTTTTTTTTTCCAGAACAAAGGCATATTCCCTTAATGTAAGAGATTAGCAAGGCTGCTTGTCACTGTAATTAATTTCTTAATGGTTTCCCTCCTAGGAACCAAATTATGAGATACGTTCCAGGATCCAGTACCCTCAAACAGATATTGTGTGTAGGATAAAAAAGCCCTAGTGGAAAAAGAGATTTTTAAACTTTTGTCTGTTTTACAATTCTGTTAAGTGGGCATGAACATTCATAATTATTTTTATAGCCTCATTTCAAATCAGCTAACCTAATGGTAAAAATGTTTCACCCGTCAAGTCATATTGTTTCAATTTTAGACACTTAAAATTCAAGGGATTGAAGGAGAAAGAAAAATGACTGTCACTATAAACGTTACCTACAAAAAAGAAAAACCTTCCTTTTGAAAACTTGCTTCTTGAATAGCAGAATGACTCATGACAAGAAATTTATAATTTGAAATTTGTGAAAGATGACACTCAGAACTCTGTGAGTTTTGAGTTATTAGTAGTTGAATGAATTAAGCCTTCATAATGCATCTAATTAGAAAGAAATTATTAAAATACTGGTGAGATCCATTGTTTATGTTGATTTCATTGTACTTTTCCTGAGGAGCCACTGGAGACTAGCTTTACTTTCATAAGCATCACACTATATGAAAAAGTTACATTTGAGGGTTAGTTCAGATGCTACTGTTCTTTGCCCTACATTGTAAGGGATGTTATTAGAAGCTATAAAATTCTTCTCCCTTTCTTTAAAATGTATGTGCGCTTTTATGTGGAGGAGTGTGAGGGCAGAAGTAAACATGTAGGAGGGTTATGAATTCTTCATTAAAAATATATTTCACAAAAGATTATAGTTTGTGTGGGAAGGAAATAGCTGCTTGTCTGTTGATTGCACTGTGCTTATTCCATATAAGAACTATTTGAATTGAGTCAGGATAACCTCATTTTGATAATCTGATGACTGCTTCTGCTTGGAGAAGAGAATATAATTTCAAAGCTGCGTGCTGATGGGCAACAGTAATTGTTCTCTTTTTGGCAGAGCTTAGCATGGAATCTGCTTTGGTATTTTTGTAGCTACATATGCAAATCTTTTCTCCCAAAGCTTTTCCCCCCTTTCTTTCCCCATGTGCAGAGCTTTTTGTAATCTTCAGGACTGAAATTCCAAAGGTGTGATATCGAATGCTATCCGTGTATGATGATGTGTAAACCTACGTTAGAGCAAAATCTTGGCTTGAAGTGAAGTCTTTTTGTTCAAGCAGATCCTGTACTGTGAGCAGATTTCCCTGTATACTTGGTTTCTATGGAGACACTTTTATTACTTATAGATAATCAGACTATTTGAATGTAGTATGGGTGGTTAGTTTATCAGCTTTGGTCAGTGCAGCTGATGGAGTTTCCTGGTTAATATGTGGTCCTTTCACTAAGCTTCCTATTGTGTTGCAGGGTTTAGGAGAGTGAAGCTAACACCAAAAACCAACCTAAAACATTGAGGTAACGTGACACTTAATTTTACCTTCTTAAAGGTACATTACGCCAGCATTATGTAAAAGATAAAGAGAAACTCTCAAAATTAGGAAGATTCCTAATTGACAGTGTCAGAACAATGGAATGACCCATTGCTAAAGCTCATTCTGAGAGGGATTATATGATTCTTTCTTTCTTTTCTCTCCCCTCCCCTCCCCACCTTTCTCTTTTTTATAGAGACAGGGTCTTGCTTTGTCACCCAGGCTGGAGTGCAGTGGCATGATCATAGCTCACTGTAGCCTTGACTTCCTGAGCTCAAGTGATCCTCCTGCCTCAGCCTCCTGAGTAGCTAGGACTACAGGTGCTCACTACCACTCCTGGCTATTTATTTATTTATTTTTTGTGGAAACAGGATCTCGCCGTGTTGGCCAGGCTGATCTCAAACTCCTGGCTTCAAGTGATCCTCTCACCTTGGCCTCCCAGCATACTGGGATTATGGGCATGAGCTACTGCCCTCTGCCTCTTCTACTTCTTTTCTATGTGATCAGTGAGTTATCAGTATTGAAGGACTCTTTAGCTTTAGGAATTCTTCTTAGTGATGATCCAAGTTTTAAAATGTTTCATACTTCACTGTAGTCATCTTATAGATGAAGAATATAAGGCCTAATAAATGGATGGGCTTTATACTCAAAATTGCACATTGTATTGACAATGGCTTGAGGATAAGCTCTGCTCACTGGAGCTTGTCTGCTGGGGCTTAGGAGCTGAAAAGCTCTGACCTCATATATACGATGTCAGGAGAGAGCGTGATGACTCTGGGTAGAGTCCTCTTGCAGCCCTGATAATGGTAGCAAACTCTGATAATTAGTTAGGGCGGTGTTTACAGCTTTAACTGTGTTATCTTAATCTTCCTGTGACAGAGGTTGGCAGTGGCCATCAGTAACTGATGTGTAGATCCACTGTGAGGCACTCAGATTTCTATAACAAGATGTCATCATTTGAGTCAGCAGGACTAGAAGCTCACGTTGAATGGTGGCTTTTAGGAAGGACTTTCGTAGAGCATGAGACTGGGAACTCAGCGAGAGACACAGATCTCTGGGGAGGCATAGTACGTAGAGATAAGTGCATTTTAGTGGAAATATTTTATTCTACTCTTTTTACTTGGAAGAAGATACATTTTCTATGAGAGAAGGAGATCTGTGAGGTCTAACTATCCTGATAGCTGAAAGCAGGACCTCAGAGACCATATTTTCGAATACAGATGACAGAACTCAGGTCCAAGAATTTTTATTAAAGGCATTCTTCTAGCTTCACTAAAGTTAGATGACACTATCTGATTGCCTCAGAACTAAAGGTTGCACAGGAATATACTCTAATAAAATGTGTAGGGCCATTCTTACTGTGTCTTAAAACTGGTTGCTCTAGTTGTCTACGTTCATTTTCTTGGAATTAATTCACTTGCTACAGAATTTGTCTTAAAAAATTCTCTTTCCAAACTTTTAAATTTTTAACTGGGCATTTAAAAATTATTGACATGATGATTTATAGATATTTAAATAACTAATTGCCCACAAGTGCCTAATTTTCCACAAGTGCCTAAAAATCACAGCCTGACTCCTGTGTGAACTGGATAAGGCCATATCCAAAATTGTTTCCTTCTGTTATTTAGGTTAGTTTTATATGAGTGGAGAGGTATTCATTAGGCCTCATGGCATAGTCCAATAAAGAATTTATTTCCCTCCTGAGGGAACAAGCTTAAGAAGGTCCAGAAACATACAGTAAAACCATGAAAGAGGATCTGTGCATTTTAACCATAAAGCATAAGATAAAAACTCATTTCCTCAAGAAACTTGAGTCTAGTATGGGGAAAAAAATGACATTTCATGCTTGATCCAAACTGAGTACTAGAGATGTCAAAGATGTCTTACGTTTGAACCCCAGTGGTTCAAGGAATGGAAATCCCAGTAATAGAGACCAGAACTGCTGGGGGAGAAGACACATTTTATTTTATATAACTGTTCTGTCGAGATAAGGGTGTGAGGAGCCTGCAGTTGTGATTGTGGCCTCAAATTGTGCCAAGGCATTGATGGATGGAAGGAATCTAGGAAGAGCCCAGTTGTAGGCCGAACTTTGCCTGGGGACTTGATCGAAGAGAGTCTGAGCCACGCAGGCCAAATGGGCAGGTTTGGACTAGGGTCTCAGAGGTGTAGGGCAGCTTTCCCCGTTTGTAATGAAGTGCTGAAGCAAACCTTTCTCTTGGATATGGAAGACTGTCTCAAAGAGAGGACACCGAATGCCTTTAAAGGTATAAAGCTCCCAGGCCTCAGAGAACCTGGACTTTTAAAGGCAAGTAATGATCCCTGAGAAGAGAGGCTTCTTTGTCATCAATGTAGGACACACTGGTGACTGTGTCTGGTGGCAAAGGCTTGCCTGTCAGTCCCACTTGAGGCTCAGCTGTCTCCAATGGGAGGGTCCAATTCCTCTCTGACCTTTGTTCCTTCTCATTGGAGTCAATTTTTTTGGTGTGGCTTCACCCTCTGGGGGAGGGTGCAAGTTGTGAGGTTGTTGGCAGGGGCATTGGATTTGGGTCCTAGTGAGGATGAATATCTGAAATGTCTTGACGTTCTGCTGTGTTTGCTGGTGGGAACTGTTCTCTGCTGGAGAGAGAGCAAAGAGAGAATATGAGAGCTGAGTTTAGCATCCTGGGAAATATTCCTGCTTTGGGGACGAATGAAAAATAGAATCTAATAAAGATGACTAAGAGGAGTAGTAAGGGGGTAGGTGGACGCCAAGAAAAGCACCGTTATAGGAGAGATGAATTATAGAGTTTCCAAATTATCAATTTCATTCACTGAAATTGGTGTTCAACTGAGGGTATTCTATATGCCAGGTTCTGTGCTAGTCCCTGTAGACACAATATGCACAAGACACAGTCTTGGTCCTCAAAGAATTCATTGGAAGGCAGAGATCATGGCCCAGGTGGCACTATTGAGTGACTTTTGCTGGGATTGCAGTTTAAACCAGGGAAACAGAACGCAGCCTGTGGGTGAGCCATGTTTGGAGATGGGCATGGGAGGGTCAGAAGGAGGCTGGAAGGCTGCCTGGAGAAGAGACTCTGGAAGCCTGGGGAGGGTGTTAATGAAGTATCTGACTGTGTGATCTGCAGCTGCTCAGACAGCTGAAGTCAGATGGCCTGGGATGGTTGAGAATCAGGGACCCAAAGTCAACATTGGAGCAAAGAGCCACTCCAGCAGCTGTGAAGAAGTGAAAACCAAGGAGAGAAGGGGGTTTTGCATTAGCAAGTGGGGATCTGAGTTTGAGACCAAGGAGAAGGAGCAGGTCAAGAGGATAATGGGATTGAATTTGCAGTGCTAGTGGAGGGCTCAAGAGGTTGGAGGATGGAGTTTATTCTAACGGGAGCTCAGAGAATAATCATCTCTAATTTATTATTGACCCTGTGCTCAACATTCAACATCCATGTTCTTCCTCAAAAGCCCCCTACTGGATAGTGTAAGTGCCACTACCATGGAAAGATTCTACTTCATCATGCCTGGTCTGCTACAGCCTCTTAGCTGGTGCTCCTGACTCAAATTACTCTGTTTGTGGTCAGTTCCTTATTCCACTACAAGGCTCATCTTCTTAAAACATCACGTTTAATAGGTTACTGTGAAGATCTAAAAGCTTCACTGAGTACCCATTGCCTACAGTTTAAAGGATGTGCCCCTCCATAAAGTGAGAAATCGCCATTTTTGCAGGCTTTCGTAATTTACCAATGACTCTTACACACATAATCTCATTGAATTCTTACAAAAGCCGTATGATAGTGAGGATATATGTTTCTCTTTTTCTAAGTTTATAAATAACATAATAGAGGATCAGACATGTTAGATGACATATCCAGGGCCACACAGTTCATGAGTGGCAGAGCCAGAGATAGATATCAAGTCTTCTGAGTTCAAGTCCAAGGTCCTTTGCCCCACAGCATGTCCTCACCTTGGAGCCCCATCTCCATTCTAACCCTAGGATTTCTGTAATTAGGATGATGAGGCGAGGTGCCTTCAGTCCCAGCAGGATTGCAGAGAGGCCTCTCAGTGTCCCTACAGTCACTTTTTATCACCACTCAGAAGTTGTGATCTGGGGCTGTCAACTGAGACACATTTCCTGGCTGGTTTTCCCTTAGATTGGGAAAAGCCTGTCTCCTGCCAGGACATCTGGGGAGGCACAGAAAACACTCTGTACTTCCCTGATGTCATCCTCAGTGCCTGCTTGTCTCATATGGAACTTGGAGAGGGTTGCCACTGACTTCACATGGGGTTATGGACAGCTTTTGACCACTGCCGGCACCATCCCTTCCTGCTTCAGCTGCTCTCACCAGTAAGGTGAGAAACAGGCTTTGGATTCATGAATTCACACCCAGAGAAACTCTAGGTCTGAATACTTGTCTCAAAATGTATTCTCAGTTGTTATCTTAATGGATGTATAAATTCGTTGCCATTTAGCTGTGAATCGTTTGGAAAATTATGTATACAGAAGGGTGTAGAGCTGTGCTTTGAAATACATGTTGAAATTGGGAACATTTGTTAGCAATGCAGTGATTAATGAGTCTGTTAACGTGATTTTAGAGTACACTCTGTTTCCATCATTTTCTCATTGTACTGAAGCCAATGTCATGTGGATTTTGACAGAGTTTTTTTGGAGACAATTTACTGCATCAGAAGTTTAAATGATATCAGAAATATGCCTGAAAATTGCCGAGAATATCAAGATTGCCTCCACTCCTATAAAAATCAATGATGGAAATATGTTCATGAGGATTAGTTAAATAACATATTGGAAGAGTGCTGCATCACCTTTTGGGCTCCATGTTAAGACATACACACACATACACACACACACACACACAAACACACAATCCCAGCACTTGTTTGGAAATTTTGCCTTTGCATTCTTTCAGTTGCATTTCCACGACTAAGCAATGCATCTTTCTAATCACAAAAGCTAAAGAATAGTTGAAATACTTTTTACAAGCCCATGTCATAATCCTCATTGTTTTCCACTCCCTTGTACCTTCTTTTGGGGACAATAGCATAGTTTCTTAGGAGGCTGTGATCTCAGGAAGTCTCCTAATTTTTCTAGTGCCTTTCACATGTTGGAATTAAAAGGTCAGTAAAGATATAGTTTAGGAGTATGAAGGGCTCAACTGCCAAACTTTGGATTTTTTTTTCTCTTTACTTTCTCTAATTTAACCAAAGGTATAGAATGGTGCACAATACATTGGAATGAGATACAATTTGGACTTTGGTAGTAAACCATTTTAGGGCGGGAACAAGATGTGTAAATCCTAAATAGTGTTGAATGGAAATGTTCTGGAAAAGGAATTTCAATTCTGAACTGTGATATTACATTATTTACTTTCTGGGGAATTAAATAAAAATTTGTATTGTGGTGTTCATTGGAAATACTGATTTATATCGTGGCCATATTTTCTTACATTGTGGCCATATTTTCTTCACTTGGCCTTAGTTACTTAGCAATCACCTAATAAAACTTGAATAATTAAAGAGGGCATCCTTGATTAAAACTAACTAGATATATGTGTACTTCATGAGTTTGTTAGTGCACAGGTTGGACTACATGGTAAAGATGGCCAAGAAGACTAGTTTATATTTTGTTCAAAGCATTAGCAATGGTAAAAGTGATAATATATGATAGTAAAGAAAAGGACAAAAATATACAAAGTTGATACTTTCGTAGAAACTGTTATGCCTTATTTTTACTTTTATTTACTTTAATGTTTTTATGTGAGACAGGGTGTCACTCTGTTGCACCCCCTGGGGTGCAGTGCTGCGATCTCAGCTTACTGCAATCTCAACCCCCTGGGCTCAAGTGATCCTCTCACTTCAGCCTCCTGAGTAGCTGAGACTATAGGCCCATGCCACCACGCTCAACTAATGTTTGCATTTTGTGTTTGTGTGTGTGTGTGTGTGCAGATGGGATTTGGCCACGTTGCCCAGGCTGGCCTTAAACTCTTGCGCTCAAGCGACCCACCTCCTTCAGCCTCCCAAAGTGCTGGGATTACAGATGTGAGCCACCACTCCTGACCTATGTATTCTTTTGAAATACAGGCATTGTGTGACATATCCTATAATAGAATTTTTCAAAAGTGCTTAGCCATTTTGCATTTCACCACTTTATTTTCTCCTATCTTGTTGAATGATTCTTGGGATTAATGGCACTTAATGGGAATCATTCTAACTTTCCCTGGCCTTGTGCATTCTTTGGAGCTGTCCCTGTGGCCTATTCCTCTCCATTATTGCTGTCTACTAATGCAGGCTCTCATCACTGCACCTGTCTACTATGGAAGCTTCTGTCTTGAATTGATCTCATACACTGCTATCAGATTAATTTTACAATAACTCTCTTTCAGCACCCCTCTTTCCTGCTCAAAGTTCTTCATAGGGTCTTTGTTATCCATAGGATGACAGGTAGCTTAGAGCCACAAAAATAGCACAGGAAGTGGAATCCAGAGACCTCTTTTAAATTGCTTGGTTTTAACTTGCTTTGTGACCCTGGAAACATTACTGTTCACCAAAACTCCTCAAATTTGTCTTTACTAACTGTCTTAATTTCTTCACCTCTCATATGTCTTACCAAAGCCAGTGGTCATTGTTTGTCTTCATCTTCTCAACTCTTTACAACATTTTGAACAGTTGACCACTCTGTCTTGTTTAATGAAATGCTTGATCCTCCCAGCTTCCATGACACTACACTTTCTCCCATCTAGCCCTGTCAGTCTTATTTGCTAGGCTGCCCCTAAGTGTTGGACTCCCTTAGGGTTCTATCTAAATCCTCCTATCTTCTTTATGTAAATTCTCTTTCTAGCAGATATCCCAGCATGGCTTAGAATATCATCAATATGCTAATAATTTTCAAAGTTTTATTTTCATTAATGGATCTTATCATGAATTTTCAACTTGTATTCCTCCTAAATCCATGCACTTGGCTGTCCAATGGACATATCAAAGTTGAAATAGGCAAAAGAGAACTATCAGTGTCCCCATGCCTACAGCTGTGCTCCTCCACCAAACCTTTCCATTTCACCAAACAGAACCATGTTTCACTAAATCAACCATGTTTGTTGCTCAGGCCATAATTCCAGAATTCATCCTGGATTCCTCTCCTTCCCCCCAGACTCACATTTAATCCAGTAAGTACTTCTGCCTGTCTCTCCAAAATAAATGCTGAATGTCATGTCTTCTTACTCTCTGCTCTGCTATAGTCTCAGTCCAAGCCACCAGCATCTGTCCTTGTAGGCTGCAAAAGCTCTTACTAGGCTTCCCTGCCTCCACACTCCCCAGAGTAGCCTATTAAATATAAATTATATAATACCCTCCCTTGCTAAAAATTATCTAATAGGTTCATTTTCCTTACCTTTAGAATAAAATCCAAGCTATTCACCATGGCCCATAGGGCTCTGCTTCTCTGGGCTCATTTTCCTCTACACACCCCATTCCCAGATAGGTTCCAGTCATAATGGCCTTCATTCTGTTCCTTAAACTTGCTGAGCTTGTTTTTGTCCCTGTCTTTGCACTTACTGTTTTTCCTGCTTGCAGTGCTTTTTACCTGCATATCCCCGGCATGGCTCCTTGTCATTGTTCAAGTCAACTCAAATGTCCCTTCTTTGGACAGGCCACCTGTGACCCAAGTTTGAGCAGTTTCCTTCATCCATTCCTAGTTCAGTTTTTATTGCATTTTTTACTTCATAGAAATGATCAGAATCTGAAATGATCAACTTAATAGTTGATGTATTTTTTGTCTGTCTGTCCCCAGTGTGGACTCCCTGAGGTCACTGACATTTTATTATTCACCTTTGCATCTCAGTGCCTAGTAGAGAAGATGGTGTATAGGAAGCACTTAAAGAATTTGTTGACTCATTCACCACTTTGAGCCTAGCTTCCTTATCTGTAAACCAAAGGTGTCAGGACAGGGGACCTCTGACCCTGCCCTACCTAGCCAGTTTTAATTCTTATCGTGTCTCTAAGCCCTCTGATCCAGTCCAGTTGACCTCCTTAAGGTCCTATAAATGGACCATGTTTATTCAGATCTTCAGGCCTTTGCTCATTCTCTTCCCTCCTGAGTGTCCTTCTTTTTGGTCCTTGCTGGCTGCATTTGTCAATAATTTTCCTTCTTCTCTTTTGACTCTACCCCTCATGGAAGAGTATAATTGTTTTATATATACATGTCTTTCCTGTCCTAGTTGTTAGTCCTTAGGCATAGGGCTATGGTTTATAGTTACAACTCTTTTGAACCTCTGTGGTGATAGCATATAGGATATACTCAGTACATGCCTTATAATTCAATAAGGGCGTGCTGTCTTCCGAAAACACTGATTTCAAAGCAATAATCATGCTTGGTCTGCTTACTAATTTATATGGGATAAAAATAGATTTTTTAAAAAATCAACTAAACAGGTATATCTTTGTTAAGCCTGAGCTGGAGAAAAAAAAAATCTAAAAATGGAAATTTAAACTTCTGGTATCATGGTGTTTTGAAAACATTTGTAAGCAACCTTACCAAAAGTTTTGTTATAGATTTTTATTTCATTTAAGTTTTTATATATTCATGAGTAGTTGAAAAAGGAAGTGAACATTGTTTTTTATTAACTCAGGTTAAAAACTTGAGTTTTTAATTTGGTTCAGTTTGTTCAGGTATTTGGAATTTAGAGAAGCTCTGTGAAAATATCCCGCCTACACGTTTTGAATATCCTCTTCCTGCTTATCTTCAGAACAGCTTGGTTCTTTTAATAGC